>NC_044032.1:126720786-127320786 GCF_901765095.1 Microcaecilia unicolor
ATTAAAATTAGTCCAATAAAAAGATTACCTTATTTACATGTTCTGTTATAAACATTTATTAACACAGCTACAATACTACTTTATCCTAAAGCAAAAAAAATAAAAATATATATTTTATTTACACTTTGTTGTCTCTGGCTTCTGCTTTTCTCATCTTCTTTTCACTGTCTTCCTTCCATCCAGCATCTGTCTTCATTCTTTCTCTGCCATCCAGTGTCTGCCCTCACTGCTGTCCAGGGGCATAGCTACGGGTGGGCCTGGGTGGGCCCAGGCCCACCCAATGTCAGCTCAGGCCCGCCCGGCCGGCCGCCCACCCAAGCGCACACACACTGCATCAGAAACGGTACCCGCTCTGGCTCATCTGATCGCTCCAGACTCGCAGCGGCGAACTGGCGCGGTCGGCGCCAGTAAAAGCAGAAAGCATCCAGGCTCTTCAACTCCGTCCGTCCTTCGCTTCCCTCTTCCCTGCCCTCTCAGCGCGTCCCGCCTTTCTCTGATGTCATTTCCTTTCGGGTGGGCGGGACGCGCTGAGAGGGCAGGGAAGAGGGAAGCGAAGGACAGACGGAGTTGAAGAGCCTGGATGCTTTCTGCTTTTATTGGCTGCCCGCGCCAGTTTGCCGCTGCGACTAGAGGAGGGAAGGAACT
Organism: Microcaecilia unicolor; assembly: GCF_901765095.1. NCBI lineage: Eukaryota > Metazoa > Chordata > Amphibia > Gymnophiona > Siphonopidae > Microcaecilia > Microcaecilia unicolor. The sequence goes on from NC_044032.1 coordinate 126,721,432, forward strand.
GGAAGCCATTTAGAAAATATTTTTCTACTCCCCCCGCGCAGCCGTCGCCGTTCACTCAAATCACAGGAAGCAAACCTGTGAGCTGCTGCCTGCGTCCACGTTGTCGTTCTTTATTGTTGGTGAGCAGAGGGAAGGATGGGATTGGGAGGGGTGGTGAGTACAGAGTATGGGTAATGGGGGACTAATGAAGTGGGTGAAAGAGGGGGGGAGGAATTTAGGAGACTGGGTAAGGGAGAGACAGAGGGGGGACTAGGAGTGCTGGAAAGGGAATGAGAGGGAGATGGTCAAAGGGGAGAGAGGAGCATCGATGGACATGGATGGGAGGACAGGGCCCAGGGAGAGAGGAGAAATTGCTGGACATGGAGGGGAGGGCAGGGAGAGAGGAGGGTTGCTGGACATGGGTGGATGGAGGAGAGGGCAGGGAGAGAATTGTTGGTCTGGGATGGACGTGAAGGAAGGAAAGACAGGAAGGAGATGCACATGGATGGAGGGGAGAAAGAAGAAATTCTGGACATGGATGGAGGGGAGGGAAGACAGAGAAAGGAGATGCACATGGATGGAGCGGAAGGGAGAGAGAAGAAATGCTGACATGGATGGAGGGGAGGGAAGAGAGAGGAAGGAGATGATATGAGGGGAAAAGAAGAGAGGAGGAAAACTGCACATGGATGGAGAAAATAGGCAGAAGCTGGATCCACTGGACAGTCAAGTCTGCGGAGGACCAGAAATGAAGAAGAAAGGAGGAAAGGAAAGAAATAAATGGAAAGGAAGCCCTGGAAACGGAGTAAAGAGGACATATAGCAGCAGAATCGGATACTGGGCCAGCATGATCAGAAAAACAAAGTCACCAGACAACAAAGGTAGAAAAAAATCATTTTATTTTCATTATAGTGTTTGGAATATGTCCACTTTGAGAATCAGGTGCTCAACATTAAAAATTTATATTTATTTACTTATTTATGGCATTTTATCCCACATTAAACATGAATTAGATTGGCACCTGGGATCATTTAATTTTTTTTCCTGGAGAGAGTAATGCATTGCCCCTAGGCATTGCCCCTAGGCTCTCTCCCTGGCTATAGCCAGCTCTGCAATTTTGAGGGGAGGTGGACCGGGGGGGGGGGGGGCGCAGAGGTGGACCAGGGAGAGAGCCTGTTGTTAAACATTTACCAGTAAACCACTGTCTAGTGCCCACCCATCCAACCTGTTGGCCCACCCAAAAATTGATTTCTGGCTAAGCCACTGCTGCTGTCCCCTCCATCCAATGTCTGCCCTCGCTCCCTTCCCCTTCCATGCACATCTGCCCTCTATCTCTGCCCCTTTTTTTTTGTATTTATTTATAATTTTAATACATTTTAACAAGGATAAACCTTGTAAGAGAAATACAGGCAAAAATTAATATAAAAGAATAATGTTCCTTTCATAGTAACAAGGTATTTAACGCTCTAAAGAAAAATATCTGTTGGTACATTTATACAAAATAATATTTTACAGCCTTTCTTAGACCTCAATAGTAATGTGAGAGAGAAAAGAGTTAGAGAAGATCAAAAAGAAAAAAAGAATAATCTCATAGGTATAGGCTGTTATTAACCAGTGCTTCATTACTTTTCACTTCACTTTCTTCATCTCTATAAACACTTTTAGCTGTTCCGGTGAAAAGAATGTATATTTTGTTTGAACCAGCTTGACCACGCATTTGCACGGATATGCAAGAAAAAAGGAAGCTCCAATATCAATTGTGTTTTGTTTTAAAGAAAGAAATTGCTTCCTTTTTTGCTGAGTTGACTTAGTAACGTCAGGGTATACCCAAACCTTAGCACCATAAAATTGTGACCTAAGGTTTTTAAAATAAAGTCTTAAGATAGTGTTATAATCAGTGCTTTTTTTGTGCCGGTACGCAACGGTACGGCGTACCGGCACCTTTTTTTTTTTGCTCCCCCCGCCCCGTGACGGACGCAGTGCCAGCCCCCATTTCCGGCCGCTGCTGCTTCTCCTGTTGAGCAGCAGCGGCCGCTACACAAAGAAAAAGATTTTTAAAAAACTTCAAACCTGGCTGAAACGCGGCACCCCGGCACTGTAGACAGCCATTAGGCATTGGCTGTTGCCCCGCAGCCGCTCTTCCTCTTGCCTCTATGTCACTGCGCTCCTCCGGGGTCTTCCTCCAGGGGCAGTGACGTAGAGGCAAGAGAAGGAGCGGCTGCGGGGCAACAGCCAATGCCTAATGGCTGTCTACAGTGCCGGGGTGCCGCGTTTCAGCCAGGTTTGAAGTTTTTTTTTTTTTAAATCTTCTTTTTCTTTGTGTAGCGGCCGCTGCTGCTCAACAGGAGAAGCAGCAGCGGCCGGAAATAGGGGCTGGTGCCGCGTGCGTCGCGACTTCGCGCCGTTCGTGGGAAACTTGGCAGGGAGAGGGAAACCAACAGGGAAGGATTGGGGAGAGAGAGAAAGAGGGAAACCAACAGAGGGAAGGATTGGGGAGAGAGGGGAAAACAGATGGAAGGATGGGGAGAGAGAGAAAGAGGGAAAACAACAGAGGGAAGCATTGGGGAGAAAGAGAAAGAGGGAAAACAACACAGGGAAGGATTGGGGAGAGAGAGAAAGAGGGAAACCAACAGAGGGAAGGATTGGGGAGAGAGAGAGAGGGAAAACAACAGAGGGAAGGATTGGGGAGAGAGAGAAAGAGAGAGGGAAAACAACAGAGGGAAGGATTGGGGAGAGAGAGAAAGAGAGAGGGAAAACAACAGAGGGAAGGATTGGGGGAGAGAGAGAAAGAGAGAGAAAGAGGGAAAACAACAGAGGGAAGGATTGGGGAGAGAGAAAGAGGGAAAACAACAGAGGGAAGGATTGGGGAGAGAGAGGGAAAACAGATGGAAGGATGGGGAGAGAGAGGGAAAAACAGATGGAAGGATGGGGAGAGAGAGGGAAAAACAGATGGAAGGATTGGGGAGAGAGGAGAAAAACAGATGGAAGGATTGGGGAGAGAAGGGAAAACAGATGGAAGGATGGGGAGAGAGAGAGAGGGAAAACAACAGAGGGAAGGACTGGGGAGAGAGAGAAAGAGGGAAAACAACAGAGGGAAGGATTGGGGAGTGAGAGAAAGAGGGAAACCAACAGAGGGAAGGATTGGGGAGTGAGAGAAAGAGGGAAAACAACAGAGGGAAGGATTGGGGAGAGAGAGGGAAAAACAGATGGAAGGATTGGGGAGAGGGGAAAAACAGATGGAAGGATGGGGAGAGAGAGGGAAAAACACAGATGGAAGGATTGGGGAGAGAGGGAAAAACAGATGGAAGGATGAGGAAAGAGAGAGGGAAAACAGATGGAAGGATGGGGAGAGAGAGAGAGGGAAAAACAGATGGAAGGATGGGGAGAGAGAGGGAAAACGGAAGGATAGGGAGAGAAAGAGGGAAGACGCTGGATGGAAGAATGCAGAAAGAAAGAGGGAAGACGCTGGATGGAAGAATGCAGAAAGAAATAGGGGAGACACTGGAAGGATGGGGAGAGAAAGCAGAGCTGCTGGATGGAAAAGGGGAATAGAGAAAGATTGGAGAATAAGAGGAAGGGGCATGGGGAGAACAAGGGTGAGGAAAAGATGAAAAGCCACAGGTAGATGAAGGAAATTAAAGAATGGATAGTAAGAATGAATTAAATCTGGACAGAGAGAGAGCCTGAAAAATATTGAAGAAAGCAAAGAAAAAGGAGACAAAAATGACAAATGGCACAAAAGAGTTAAGCGAAAACAAAGGAAAGGAGAATCACAGACTGGGACCAATATGGAAAGAAAAACAGTCACCAGACAACAAAGGTAGAAAAAAAATCATTTTATTTTCATTTTAGTGTTTGTAATATGTCCAATTTGAGAATTTACATTGGCTGTCTTATTTTGCACTGGGTATACTGGAGCTGTAAGAGCTTACAGAGATTATTTATAATGAAAAAAAATCACGTTATTTATTTCTCCTATAGTACTGTAATATTTTCAATGATGTCTGTTTATATGCGCTATGGCTGGTATAGGGGGTGTGGTTAATGTGGGTGTGGCTATCATAGGGGTGGGGCCATACGAGGTGACCCCGCCCATAATGAGTACCGGCACCTTTTTTTCTACAAAAAAAGCACTGGTTATAATCTTGCTCAAAAACGAATGATACAATGACTGTAGCTCTGTTCACTATTATTTCCGAGGATTGTTCTAAGATATCAGAAATATTTTGCAAATCAAGACTGTCTTTAGCAGGACCTTGACCCTCATTTCTAACAGGAATATAATAAATCTTGTTTAGCGGAGGTATAGCCTCTAAAGGAATATTCAGAACTTCCATCAAGTATTTCCGAAAAATGTTAATTAGAGTTTCCCCTGCTATTATTGGAAAATTAAGTAAACGGAGGTTTAGGCGCCTGTTAAAGTTTTCAAGTTGTTCGATTTTATTTCTAGTGTCCAAAGAGTCTTTTATTACCACATTTTTAAAAGAGGTTAGGGTTTCAACTTCTTTCTTTATGGCTTGGACTTGCGTCGATAAATCATTCTTAACAGAATCTACAGTACTATGTAATTCTTCAAATTTAGTGTTTAAATTGACCACATCACCTGACGTTTTCTGTAGCGTGGTGGAAATCTGGTCCAACATCACCTTCAAGGTCTGTAGGGTTACCTCCGAGGTCTGCTCCGTGGTAATCAAACTACCCACAGAGCCCCGGAACGCCGTTTGCATGCCTGGGTCCTCCACTGTCGCCCCTATCGACGCATCATCGGAGCCGATGGAGTTTCCCGCCAGGGTCGCTCTCGACGCCGGGCTAGGAGGAATAAGCGAGGTGGACGATGGTGATAAGGAGACTTCCTCTCCCGGCGGGGATTCCGCTCCTCCGGCTTTCCCCGCTATGGGATCCGCTCCTCGCTGTAGTCTGGTAGCGCTGGGAAAGAAACGCTCAAGGGACGTCTGAGCTGGTGAAGAAGTTGCGGTGGGTGGAGGTACCAATCTCACAATTCCATTTCTTTTAGAATGGGGCATTTTCTATTTAGAAAGCAAGAATTGTTCGCTCATAGACACGAGAGCGTTTCAACAATCAACCTGCGCGGCAGCCATCTTGAATCTCTCTCTCTAACAGTTTCCCTGTCTCTATCTCTGCCCCTTCCATCCACCATCTGCCCGTCTGCCCTCTTTCTTTCCCCCTTCCTTTCACTGTCTGCCCTTTCTATCCCTTCCATCCACTGTCTGCCCTTTCTCTCTGCCCCTTCAATCCACCATTTGCCATCCCTCTTCCCCCCCCCCCATCCATCCATCCATCCATCCATCCAAGATCTGTCCCCTCTCTCTATGCCCCTTTTTTCAGCCCCCAGTTTCAGCTCCACTCCCATCTGAGAAGCCCCCTCCCCCTTCTCCCATCTGAGAAGCCCCCTCCCCACCCCTTCTCCTATCTGAGCCCCCGACCCGACCACCAGCTTCATCCAAAAAGGTCAGCCCTCATCTCCTGCCACCACCCTGCCTTTAAAGAAAAAGCTGAGAAGCGGCATGGCAGGCAGCGCCTCACGTCTGCCCTGCTTCTAAATGAAGTAAATCTCCATTCTCCTCATCGTCGTCGGGCCTTCACTCACTGGGTCCCGCCCTCCTCTGAGGTAACTTCCTATTTCCGCGAGGGCGGGACCCAGTGAGTGAAGGCCGACGATGACGAGGAGAATGGAGATTTACTTCGTTTAGAAGCAGGGCAGACGCGAGGCTCTGCCTGCCACACGGCTTCACACCTTTTTCTTTAAAGGCAGGTGGCAGGAGACGAGGGCTGACTGCAGCGCCAGTGGAGCACCCCCCCACCCACTGACACCCAGGGCGGACCGCCCCCACTGCCCCGCCCTTGGTACGCCACTGCATCTACGCACGTAGAATGACGATTACTACCCAGTTTCTGAAATGCGTCAGAAAATAAAAATTATTTTCCAGCACGTGTAGTTGACGTGCATCAAAAATGAAATTACCGCAAGGACCATGTGGTAGCAGGTTGTAACTCCATATGGACGCACATTGGATACACATAGGCGCCTACGCGGCTTAGTAAAAGGGCCCCTTTATGCGCTAACCCAAGGTCAGTTAAGTCTAAATAGTAACTTAACTAGTCATGTGCTAGCCAGCTTTAAACAAAAACAAAAAAAACTGGAAATTCAATGCTGAAGCCCACACAGGAACTGGCATTTAATTTCCAGTTTTAATGCAGCCAGTGGACAAAAAATGCTGTCCACCATTGACAATATCAGCCAGAATATGTTTTGGGTTGCACTTTGCAAATGCTAAATTTTGCATCAAAAAGCAGCAAATGCTCACGCAAAATTTTACAAAAGAAATTGCAAATATTTGGCATTTTTTTGCATATTAAGGCTTTTGCAAAGTGCACTACAGCTCAGTGCATCAGCCTCATCTGGGCGTGGCTGAGCCCTCTCCTCTTCAGGGCTTCCACACCTCCCTGAGTGATATAAACACCCAAATACCTGCAATTAGAAAATACAGAAGAACTCAATCTTTGGACTGTGGCAAACATTAGATAAGTATCTCTCCTTTGGCAGTTCTTATCAGTTTCAGGGTTGCTCTCTTTCCTTTGAACTTCCTGTTTGTCAGATGTACACTTAGTGAAGGACATCAAGATTTTAGGTTCTCCTTTGGGTCTTTCTAATCCTGGAGCAAAACCAAAAGAGGATTTTTGCAGCGTTCTGGCAATGGCAGAAGAAGAAATAAAATTGAGTCATTGAGTTATTATTATTATTATAAATAGATATATCAGGACAATATTTTTTTAAAATGGTTGAATATTGCCCCATACGTTTACATCTGGTGTGATCCATATAGAAAATTCTAAATATTAGCACTGCCAATGCAGGAGTCACTGGAAATTTGTACACCCAAGTCACCTCATTCTATAACATTGGGCCTCTTTTACTAAGCGGCAGTAAGCCCAACGCGGGCTTACCACTTGCTAAACAGGAAGTACCGCTGGGCTACCGCAGCAGCCCTGTGGTACTTTCCATCCCTAGCGCATCATCATATCAAGCGCTACAAAAATATATTTATTTTTGTAGCATCGGGGTGTACCTGGCGGTAATTGGGCAGTGCCGCGTACTGCCCGGTTACCGCTGGGTTAGCACGGGAGTCCTTACCGCCACCTCAATGGGTGGCAGTAAGGGCTCCCTCCCAAAATGGCCGCGTGGCAAGTGCTTTACTTGCCACACAGCCATTTCCTGCAGGGAAGAAGACTTCCCTTTTACCCGCTGTGGTAAAAGGGGGCCTCGGCGTGCATGAAAAACATGCACCGACTCCAGTTCAGGCCCCCTTTTGCCGCAGCTTGGTAAAAGGGGGCCCTGTAGCACCTAAATGTAAGCACCATTTGTGCACTAAAATTATTGGATACTAGCACTTATGGTACACTAACAAGCGTAAAAGAAGGCCGGCAAGCTTTGTGCACATGTTGAAAGAACTTATAAATTGAGTCTTATAATATTATATATATTGTCCATAAGCCACCATTGAGTGATATTGTGTTTTAACATTTATATATGGTATCAACTGTTCATTTATGATTTAGCCTTCAACGGTGTGAATGTGGAGTGAGTGTGAGCTGAACAAAAGTTTTAAACAGATATTTGTATGTCTATATGTGTTAAGGTATATTGGCACAATAAATGGTGCAAAGTAATTTATAATTTCTTTTGAAAATAATCTTTATTCTGGAGTCCTTGAGTGCATTTAATTCTATAAAGGTTGCCAAAAATTGCACACACAAATTTAGGCATGTTCCAATTTGCACCCATAATTAAACAGAATAATGGAGCCAATTAGTGCCAATAATTGCTTTTTTAACAAGCAATTGTTGGCACTAATTAGATTTAATTGGGACTTACATAAAGTTAAGCACGGGATCCACACCTACAAGTTAAGTGTGGTCCAAAAAAGGAGGGGAGGGTCCAGGGCATTTGGGGGTAAATTGGGGGCATGGTTTTGAGTTATGTGTGTGATTGTAGTATAACGGTGATCCACATTTTCCTTGGTGCAAATGATTGCAACTAAATTTATACATAACCTCTCCGCTTAAACATTACTTTTATACCACACTGAATTTTAGGCATGGCTTACAGAATACCGCTTATGGGGGGGGGGGTTGGCACAGTGGCGTTCCTAGGGGGGCTGACACCCGGGGCGGATCGCCAATGCGCCCCACCCCCCCCGGGTGCTGCACCCCCTCCGGATGCAGCGTGGCCCCCCCCCGGATGCAGCACGACACCCCCCCGCGAAAGAACCCCCCCGGGTGCACGCCACTGGGGGGGTGCCGTGCGCACCTGTCCTTCGTTTGTTCCATGTTCCCGCTCTGCCCCGGAACAGGAAGTAACCTGTTCCGGGGCAGAGGGAGCATGGAACGAATGACGGACAGGCGCGCGCGGCACCCCCCAGTGGCGTGCACCCGGGGCAGACTGCACCCACCACCTCCCCTAGGAATGCCACTGGGTTGGCGCCAATTTTATACGCACTATATATAGAATTTAATCTTATATATAAGCACCTAATTTTGGTGGTCAGTTATAGAATTGTCAGCAACAACTCCACAACGACGTACAGTTTACAGAGGGACTCACCCTAGGCTCCCCCATTTTGGTACCTGCACAGCTCCATGCAGACTTTTCAGTTACAAAATTGCAATGAGCGACTGATGGATACCTTTCAGTCACTCTGCAGAATTTCCACCTATCTGGCAGTTCCCCATTCACTCCAAACAGGAGCTCCATATCTTATAGGTTTGAGGCAACTCTTCATTGAAACCAAGGTGTATAGGACTAAATTCCCTTTCCCCAAAATTAGTCTCTCAGTTTCAAGATCCTTTTGGACCTTAAGATACTGTTAACACTTGGGTATCTGAGTTCTCTTTCTTGAGAATCATAACACTTCCAGGATGGGACATAAGGATAGAAAGACACCTCATGTGGGCCCATGAATTTTATAGAAACACACTCCTTTGAAAGTCACCTTGTATTACGGAGTGTCTGTCAATAGAGACACTATTGGACATTGCTGCAATTGTGAAGAGAAACCTCATTTTGTTGCCGCTTTGTAAAAGAAATGACAGTCTTAAGTTACTATGCCCCTGGTTCAAAATAAATTGGAAGCCTATGTGATTGCAGACATTTATCAACAGGTCCCTGTGACATAGCAATTCTGCCCCTTTGCATGTTCAGTTTGTTTTTTCAAGACCTAAGCAACTTTTAATGTACTCTATCCATCCCGCTTAATCTGCCATGTTTATTGTGTAATTATAGTTTCAAAGTGATTATGTAATTAAAATCATGTTTCACTGTTGCACACTTCAAAAGGGAGACGGCCTTCTCCAACATTATTTGCTGGTGATGTAATAATTTCTCTGTGATATTTAAAATAAACACATTAGTTGAAGAATCCTAAACATGTCTGGCAGTATATAGTCGAGCTGATTGGCATGAGGCAAGCTTGTAAAGCAATGATGAGACTTTTCACTAGTTTAATACATTTCCATGCTCCCATGCAGTGTAAATTATAGGATAATGGGACGCAGGCGATGGGAAGCTCTGTTTATATAATCCATTTCTTCACACAAGTTCCCACTACCTCCCCTTCCCTTTGCTGTATGTGGTGGTTCTGTGATCCTGCTGACCTCGGCCATGTGTTTTCACTTTTTCTTCTGATCTCAATTCCATGACCAGCGGGGAATAAAATACAAATTGAATAGTAACCATTCATGAGCCACTCTTTTCAAGCTGTTGTTAAGCCCTCTTTGTCTTGTTTAATAGTTGAGAGATAAATGTCTTGCAGTTAGTTCCCCAATTCTTTCACACAGTGTATTTCACCAGTAACAGGAGCAAACGAAAGGTGCTTTGGGATAAACCAAGGGCAGTGATGCCTTCAGCATGTAGAGAAAAGGAGAAAGTGTTTTATCATTTGGGTCCAATCCATATTCCCAGCATGGTTGAGGTTTGATGTTTGATTTGTTTCCTCATTCCATGCTAAAGTGCTCCTTGCACGTTCCAGGCAACTGTTTATTGTAAAGTGGATTTAAAAAAAAAAACCTGTGTTCCTCTTCATTCAGGGCTTTCCTGCTATTTGCCTGTCACCACAGGCCAGGGCTGTTTGTTCTGCCTTCTTTGAAAATCAAAAGCAACTTGGAGAAGTTAAAACAATTCTTGTACTATCCTGGGGCCCTGTTTAGCCAGCTTTCTCCTCCTTCGGGTTGCTCCTGGGAATTCACTGCACAGCAACAACAACAACCCAAAACAAAAAGACTTTGGGGAAGCAAATATTAAAAGGAAATATTTTAGAACCCTAGTTCAATTTGAAATCACTTCAAAATGACTTTTCATGTCCCCAAACCCTTGTTATTAAGTTTATTATTACCATTATATCTTTTCTCTTTTTGTTTTCAACAAATTGAACCAAGTATTCTTTCTCTCCTAAGTGATTTACTTGGTTTTCATTTTGAAATTAATAATATCAGAGATCTTTTAGTAAAATGCATTAAAGAATAGGCTGTGCACATTTTTAAGTGGACTTTCCTGTGCCCTAAGTCCATTTTTAACATAGCAGTAAAATAAGGCTTTTTCTTTTTTTATTTTTGCAGGTCCTGAGCTAATGTGTTCATTAGCACATGAGATCTATTTATGAGGTGCTAAATACTCCCACATTAACCCAGTATTAACCAGTTAGTGCACGCTAATTCTAACATGCTAGCTGGTTAATGCTTCCACACCCATTCTCCACCTATGACCACTGCCCATGACCACTGTTCCCTCTAAACTGAGCGGGAGTCCTCCTGCATTGCTGCCAGCAGGGGGTGGTGCTTCAATATTGTGTTTTCAATTGCTACAGGCAGACAGGTTCCCTGGAGTCCTGCAGAGCTTGCCTGTTTCTCACTATTGAAAATGTGATAGTGAAATAGCACACCCTTCTGGCAGGACTGTAGTGGGAGGACTCCTGCTCAGCTTAGAGGGAACAGTGCCATGACATGCCCCCTGTTAAAAATATTTTAAAAAAATAAGTAATGTGTGCATTAGTGCACACAAACAGACAAATTGCTGCAAAATCTTCGAGTTTTGTGGCAAGCCTTTTCTCACATGCTAAGCCCATGTTAGGGCTTAGGACACTTTAGTGATAGGGCCCCGTTATTAATAATGCTTTATTTTTTGGAGCATCCTGAGGTGGAATCATGCTCTGTGTTACATGCGCCCTAGCACCTCCACCACACCCATTGTGTCATGGCCACTGCAGGGAGACAATGGATGGGGAGCAATTTTTATGTCCCCCATCTCCCTTGCATGACTGTACCACCCGCACAGCCCTTGGGATGGCCCTGGTTGCAAGCCTTAACAACACGTGACACTCAAAGTACGTTTCCACACATATTAAAAACATAATCAAATCCCATTAATTCAAGCCAGAACAGCATTGTCAAACTCAAACATAACATGTAAAATTATTTTAATGCAAAGCAGCATTAAACATATGTGTACGCATCCACTGAACTATCTTAATTTAAATATGTATGTTTTGCTGTAAACTGCCTAGGTTTTAGGCAGAATAGAAATGTTGAAATAATTAAAAACATTTTTAAAAAATCCCTTAAATCTTTGGCTGGAAAAGGAAACCAGTAGTCTTAGGATAATAATGATCATATTTTAAAGGCCATCTGTATATCTGTTGCCTACTATAGAAATAAAATCTAAAAATGTACAATCAATATTCAGCTGCTGTGGTCGGCAATTTTTTAAAATGCTGGCTGTGGCAGTCAAAAAAAAATCTGAATATTCAGTACTACTATTCAGTGGCTGGTGCTGAATATCTGTATAATTGGGCATCAGCGGCAGTTGTTTGGATAGTGAAAATATTCAGGGGCCCTTTTACAAATCTGTGGTAGAAAGTGGCTTTAGCATGGGTTTTTTCCCCATGTACTAATGCCATTTTTACTGTAGCCAGAAAATGGCTGATTTTCCATCATCCAACTGAACGGTCATACACTACCGAAGGCCATAAAAACAATACAAGACCTAACTATCTTCCAAAAACTACTGAAAACTGACCTATTCAAGAAGGCATACCACAATGATGCATCCTAAATACCAAACAACTAGACTCTACACGAACCAGACAAAACCAAACTCTTTATACTTAACTGATAACCTCGCTGCTATTAATGAAAGTTACGCAACACGAACTATCACTTTATCTCCTATGTCAGGAATGTACTTTCCACTGTTGACTTTCTAACTTATGTTTAATGTACTCTATCACTAAGGAATTTCTATACAATTCCACTTTGTATTCTGCTTTACTATGTTTGCACCTTAATGTAATACCATGTGTAATTCTGTACCCGGAAATGGCAATCGCCATTACGGCATAATGTAAGCCACATTGAGCCTGCAAACTGGTGGAAAAATGTGGGATACAAATGCTACAAATAAATAAAATAAATAAATAGCCATTAGCAAAAATTTGCAAGTGAGCCTTTACTGCCACCTATTTTGAAGGCATTGAGGGCTCACGCACTAATCCCTTAAGGGCCCTTTTACTAAGCTGTAGTAGCCATAAAAACAACATATGACCACCTAAATTTCCGGAAATCACTAAAAACAACCCTTTTCAAAAAGGCATACCCCACCGACCCAACTTAAAAGCCTGAATACCTGCAACACAATGAAACCAAAGCACATAACGGACATATTTAACTCTTCCTCTCTAATGATCCCTAAAATGTATATCACACATGAACCTTATTCTACCACAAGATCACCTTGTATTTGTTCACACCGGTATCGGTGAAAGCCGATTCCGGTACCATGTAAGCCACATTGAGCCTGCAAATAGGTGGGAAACTGTGGGATACAAATGTAACAAATAATAATAATAATATAAGGGGCCCTGTGCTAGCAGTGGTAGCTGTTTTTGCCACCCACCAGGGCCCCTTTTACCGCAGCGGGTAAAAGGCCAAAAAAAGAAATGGCCATGCATTAATTTCGCACAAGCCATTTCAGAGGGAACACTTACCCATTGAGGTGATGGTAAGGGCTACCACACTAACCCAGTAGTGACTGGGCAGCACGCGACACTACCCGATTTTCACCGGTTAACTCCATTTCCGCTAGCACTGGAAGTGATGCATTCTGGGAGTCGAATTACCACCAGCATCTGCATTAGGCCAGCGGTAGTTCCAGGTTGCAACGAGGCAACCCTTTAGTAAGCACATAGCAATGTGCCTGAACTAACTGATTTGCACTGTCATGTCCCCTAACACACCCCCTCGGAGAAAACGTTTTACAAAATTCTTAGCACATGGTTTGCACACGCACTTTGGGCTTTTACCACAGGATGCCTCAGCGAGTCCTGCGGTAAAGCCTTATAAGCTTCAGTAAGTGTGCACTAGCGCATACCGCAAAAGGAGCCCTCAGTCTCCCATCTGGATAACTTAGGACATCATTCTAGCTGCCCTCAGATAAGTTATCCAGATAGCTGACTGAATATTGTCAAAGCTCAAACTATATGCTGGAAAATAAAATCTATATTTTTATTTAATTAGAAATAGAAATGATCCTAAAAGCTCACCAAAACACATGGTGAGAGAGCAGGTTTTTGGGTCCCCGGGGGTGTCAGAGAAGGCCACATACCTGTAAACCGAGCTGTCCATCACATGCTTCACATTATACTTTCCTGCAGTTTCCCGACTTCTTTCTTTGCTTCCAAAAAGGATTCCTGTACACTCTCTTCCGTTTACTTAGCCTGGTTTTCATTGCTTCAGTTTTGCATGGTTTGCCTTTGTTTAGTTTATTAACCCACAGGGTTACTTTAACTAAACATTTGGGCCAAATACTTTGGGGTTGGATTTCAACGTTTTCTAACAAAATTATTGAGTGTTTTGAAGCCACACAGAGAACCCTCTGTCGAGTTTATTAGTCAATTTAACAGACTATAAGGAAAATAGGAATAAGAACCGTATTGGATTAGCCTCTGGCCATGCAGGTGAGAGCCTCTCCAATTTACCGTTTTAGATAGAATCAAGTAAATTTACTTTAGACAAGATTGTAATAGAACGGTTACATATCTGACGCCTTTCCTTTTAATCATGTTATACAAGATGAATGTCCAGACATGGTATCAAGTAGCTGCTTACAAAAGTCATAGAAAAACATTCCCAAACAAAAAATAGCAAGAAATTAGCATGAAATGCCTTGGTTAATGGATTTGTACTAAACTCGCCTGGATGCCACTGCACGAGCATCAAAATGTTAATTTCACAAAATAACACCATACCAGAAATACATGTCAAACAGATATTTCATTCAGATTGCCTGCTATTGCTCTTATATTTGTTATAGTATGAATATAGCCATGTCATGGGCTAAGGAGGGCAGAGCTTGATTGTGAGGTCCTTATACTACACACTGGATATATTGGGACTATCCATGCAGGCAGGGAAAGCAATATGCTTGGGTGGTCTGTCTCTCTGTCTTCTCCTGAATTTCTGCTAACAATTCCATCTGGGAACAAACAAAGAATAGAAAAGTAATCAGGCGAGTCCAAAAATGGCAAAGTTGATTCAGCTGAGCTAAAGCATGTCATTGGGGCCAGCAGGCAATTTGCACTTCTGCTGGATGTGGTCAGAGCTCTCAGTGTAGTCTAGTCCAAGATTTAGAGGACATGCAGTAATCTAAGGCACTGAACTGACACCAGCTTAAATGTGCCAATAAGTTTGGATTCCTTGTCAATGAAAGAATAGGAAGACCTTCAGATGGATTTATAGGTTGGCTTCTGGGCGGTCAATGTATAACCCCCCTATCTGTGCTATTAAAAAAAAAAACCTGTCAGGTCAATATTCAGCTGATTTTAATTGTGTCCTAGATGGGGCAGATCCTCAGGTGACCAGAGTGGTTCCAATCAATGGCAACGCAGAGTCTTAAATGTTTCTGATGTTTACAATTTACTTGATGTGTGGAGAGCCCTGAATCAAACAGAGCAGGACTATATTCACCTTTTGCGAGCCCATACAACTTGGTCACACCTAGATTACTTCTTAGTGTCCAGTGCTTTCTTACACTGAGTGGAGGGTGTGAAGGATAGGCCTGGTATCAGATCATGCTATAGCAACCTCAGTCCTCGAGGGCTGCAACCCAGTCAGGTTTGCAGGATTTCCCCAAAGAATATGCATGACATTGATTTCCATGCACTGCCTCCATTAAATGCAAATAGATTTCATGCATATTCATTGGAGAAATCCCAAAAACCCAATTGGGTTGTGGCCCTTGAGGACCGAGGTTCCTCATCCCTGTGCTGTAGTGTGGTTAGACTTGTATTCAGCAGAGGGGTTTTATGAACCCAAATTAGGGAGATTCCTCTTATAGTTTTACTGGAATGAGGGGTTTTCTCATTTTCTTTGATCTCCATGGGAAGCGTTTGCAGAAACAAATGCAGACCATGTGGAGAACATGTCCTAATTCCTAGAAACAGCTAAGGTATTTCTTAGGGAACAATTATAGGGTATACAATTTTGAGGAGAAAAGAGATTGCCAAGTGAACTATGGCTTAAAAAAAAAAAAACAACTCTGCAGGGAAAAGAGGCAATATGAAGCCTGTCCCTTGATGGATCTAAAATCTTTCCTATTGTCCACACAGATCAAGCTCAATGCGATTCTTCATGAGTGTGCAAAAACATTTCTGCTGTATTATAGGTATAAGCTGTTTCTGTTTAGGGACAGGAGAGAATTAGGATGAAGCAGAGTCAAGTGATGCAGGTCTTCTGGGCATTTTATCAAGTGCTATACAGCCACAAGAACATAAATGTTGATGGTGCTCAGCACTACCTGGTAGACTGTGAGCTCCCTCACTCACCTAGAGTTAGCTGGTGGCCTTAAACATCCTTATTATGGCCACTGAAGTTCAACAGGTTATAAAAGGGATGCATACCTGTTGGTCCTCGGAATCCAATGGGTTTAGTAGTAAGTTTTATAAGTTATTGCAGGATAAGGTAAGTGTACTATTGTGTGAAATTTATAGTCAGTTGACTGAGAGTAGGAGGTTCCTTCATAAAAATAATGAAGCTCTTATTATTATTAGCATTTGTTTAGCGCTACCAGACGCACGCAGCGCTGAACAGAGACAGTCCCTGCTCAATAGAGCTTACAATCTAAAATAATACAGACAGACAAGACAATTAAGGGCGAGGGAAGTACTGGGTGAGAAGGAACAAGGGAGGAGGCAAATGAGTAGTGGTTAGGAGCCAAAAGCAGCAGTGAAAAGGTGGGTTATCATAGTAATCCCTAAGCTGGGTAAGAGGATCCCTTGAGACTGGATTCTTATCAGCCTGTCAAACTGCTGAACATGGGCCACAAGATTTTGGCTAAGATATTGGCTGCTTAGTTGACCCCATTTATGCAAAAATTGAGTTTCAAGTGGAATTAAATTCCAGCTACTATGGGCTTTTTATACTTGGATATTCATTGCTGGGGTACCCCCAGATACTGCCACTGATATCTGGATATTTACCGGCATGTATCCAGGTACTGGCAATATTCAAACTGGTACCCAGATAATGACCCAGATAAAGTTATAACAGCCTTTTATCTAGGTAGATGCCCTATTCGTGGACTGACTATTGCTGCTAACCGGGTAACTCCCAGCTCTGCCATAGCTCTGCCATAGCTCTGCCCCTGGACTGCCCTAGTACTACCCAGATACTGCTGAGGTGATATACAGTAGTGTTTTCCAGACAATGTTGTGGAAGATCCAGGTATAGAACAGGTCAGTGGGATTTATCTGAGTAGCAGCTGTTCCTACCTGGATAAATTCCACTGAATATTGATCCTGTCAGAGCAGTAGCCTCAATACCACTTCTGACTAAGGTGATGGAGGGCATAGTGGCTTCTCAGTTAGTGGAATTTTTAAATAAACATGATATTTTGCATAACTCACAATCATTTTTTAAAAGGGATATCAGCACGGAACCAGTAATGGCTGCATTGATATCTAATCTTAGAGGTGAAATTAGTTTGGGAAGATGGGTGCTACTGCTTCAATTTGATATGTCTAGTGCCTTTGATTTGGTAGATCATGATATTCTATTGAGTAAAATGAATGGTTATAGAATAGCAGGAATAGTACTGGACTGGTTCAGAGGATTTCTTTCCAATATATTATACAAAGCAAAAATGGAGGGGGAACTATCCCGGGAATGGACATCCATATGTGGTGTTCTGCAGGGTTCTCCCACGTCTCCAGTCTTATTTAATATTCTAATGGCTCCTCTGGTCCTGACATTGAAGGCATTGAGGGGTCACCCATTTATTTATGCAGACAATATAACTATATACATTCTAGTCAATGATGAGCTTTGCAAAGCTATATCTAAATTAGACAGGGATTGGAGTGTTTGGAGTCTTGGGCAACGGTTGTTATATACAGATAAAACAACATTTCTGCTTATTAGTCATCCCCAAAGAAAGTGTTTCATTAAAGATTTTTTCAGTTGATGGAGTTACTTATAAACTGGAATCTCAACTGAAAATCCTGGATGTGACTGGTTAGTTCCATGAACTTTGAACCTCGTGTACAACTAAAAATGTTCAGCTTACTGTGGAAGATAAGATGTATTAGATCTTGTTTTCATTCTAGAGTATTTCAATTGACTGTACAAATGTTCCTCCACTGCCGAATTAAAAAAACAAGCAATGGTCATGATGGATAGATTTATAGCCCATGGATACTCCATGAAGGTCCTTAGAAGTGCATTTAAAACGGCCCTTTATGCCCATCGTCCGTGGTTGTTTCTACCCGGAAAAAAAACCCCTCGGAAAACTATAGCATGTGTCATTCTATTTTCTCAAAGGGTTGCAGGGATTTGTTCTATCATACACAAGTACTGGCACGTTCTTGCAGTTCACCCCGAATTTAGGGAACACCCGAAAGTGGCATACAGACGACAATCTAACATAGGGGAGCTATTGAAAAGACCTAGAATAGTCACTGGCAATGGCAGGCATTCCCCTTGTGGGAGATGCATGTATTGCCAGTATTCTCGTGACACCAGTATGGTCACCATTCCCTATACTAACAAGCAGTTTTTCTTGAGACAAAATTCCTCATGTACCAGCGAACAAGTGATTTACTGTATCATATGTCCTTGCGATTTGTATTACATTGGACATACAAAGAGACAATTGAAAAATAGGCTGACTGAACATATTAGTAATTTGCGTCATAATAAATTGGAAACTCCACTAGTGGCTCATTGGAGGGAATGTAATCACTCTATTGATCAGCTTCGCTGTGTGATATTGGTACAGGTCCCTCCGCTCAGTAGAGGGGGTGACATTAGTACTCGTTTATTGGCCATTGAGCAAAGATACATATTTACATAGGGTACGGTGGCCCCTTATGGCCTCAATCAGGAGGTTGAATGGGTGTAACGCTCCGTGGCTTTATATTTTATTGGGTGTGGTTGTAAATGCCGGCTATTTAAATCGGGAAGTATATGCCCAAGCAGTGAAACTCAGTGGTGTGGTCTTTGACCCTCGCTTGTGCGAGTGTCCCTCTAGCAAGCAGTCGCAAACAAGTATGATAGTAAGTAATGAGTAATTTGATTAATACTCTGTTGACATTGTGTGCTTAAGGTTTAATATGATAGTGATATTATTATTATTATTATTATTATTATTATTATTATTATAATGATATAGATGAAAAGTGGTTCCTCCTGAGGAAGTGATATGAAATGCGGTCCAGCATTGGGGAACTGTTTCGAGCAGGAGAAGTATATCTGTCCTGAAGGTGGTTTCAGTACCTCTCACCCATGTTCTTCAGTTGATTACAATGGATGGCATCCAGCAGTGTGCTATTGGTATTTGCAGCTGTATCCAGTTTGAGCGCTGAGGACATCTCAGCAGATTGAGTCCGAGTGGTGCCTTAAACCATCAGAGGAACTTGAGATAAGTGTCACGCCATTTGATGCATGACTCATGGATCAGCTGCATTGGACAATCATTCATAGAGCAAACATTGCTCATAAAGACATGTGGTAGCTCACTTAGGGTGGACATTTATAACCTGTAGCAATTACACTGCATGGGTTTATTTGTTTATCTTAGGTTTAAGCATAGTTATGCTGATCAATGATATTCATTCTGAAGTTAGGTAAAATGGGTGAGTGGTGAATGAATGGTGATGAATTAATGCTTTTACAGATTATTTGTGTCAATTGATTTATAAGGGCACATAGGTGTAATAAAAGGTGTTTTTTGTAAAAAAAAAAATATATATATACTACTGGAGTCTTAGTGTGTTTAGTTAAAATTTAATGCCAAGAAGTGCAGAGTGATGCATTTGGGGTGAAGAAACCCAAAAGAGAGATACTGAATAGGAGGGGAGAGATTAGCAAGCTCGACTCAGGAGAAAGACCTTGGGGTGTTGGTGTCGGACGATATGAAGGTGAAGAAACAATGTGACAAGGCAATGGCTGTGACTAGAAGGATGCTAGGCTGCATAGAGAGGGGTATAACCAGCAGAATAAAGGAGGTGTTGATGCCCCTCTACAAGTCGTTGGTGAGGCCCCACTTGGAGTATTGTGTTCAGTTTTGGAGGCCGTATCTGGTTAAGATGTAAAAAGACTGGAAGCAATGCAAAGAAAAGCTACAAAAATGGTATGGATTTGCGTTGCAAACCGTACAAGGAGAGACTTGCCGACCTGAACATGTATACCTTGGAGGAAAGGAGAAACAGGGGTGACATGATACAGACGTTCAAATATTTGAAAGGTATTAATCCACATATGAATCTTTTCCAGAGACGGGAAGGTGGTAGAACTAGAGGACATGAATTGAGGTTGCAGGGGGGCAGACTCAGGAGTAATGTCAGGAAGTATTTTTTCACGGAGAGGGTGGTGGATACATGGAATGCCCTCCCGTGGGAGGTGGTGGAGATGAAAACAGTAATGGAATTCAAAAATGAGTGGGATAAACACAAAGGAATCCTGTTTGGAAGGAATGGATCTATGGAATCTTAGCAGACATTGGGTGGCGACACCGGTATATGAAGAATAAAATCAGTGCAGGGTGGACGTCTTCAGTCTGTGCCCTGAGAAAGGCAGGGACAAATCAAACTCGGATATACATATAAAGTATTACAAACCATGTAAAATGAGTTTATCTTGTTGGGCAGACTGGATGGACCGTTCAGGTCTTTATCTGCCATCATTTACTATGTTACTATATGTTACTTGCCTGCCTGGTGCAAAGGTAGCCGACCTCACACATCATCTAGATAGGATTTTAGATAGTGCTGGGGAGGAGTCACCTGTCTTGGTACATGTGGATACCAATGACATAGGAAAATGTGAGAGGAAGGTTCTGAAAGCCAAATTTAGGCTGTTATGTAGAAATCTTAAATCCAGATCCTCAAGGGTAACATTTTCAAAAATGTTCCCCATTCCACATGCAGGATGCAAGAGGAAGGCAGAGCTTTGAAGTGTCAATGAATGGTTGAGATGATGGTGCAGGGAAGAGGGATTTAGATTTGTTAGGGACTGGGCAACATTCTGGAAAAAGAGGAGCATATTCTGAAAGGATGAACTCCACCTTAATTGGAATGGAATCAGGCTGCTGGCACTAACATTTGAAAAGGATATAGAGCAGCTTTTAAACTAGAACTGGGGGGGGGGGGGGGAGCCGACAATTGCTCAGCAGCATATGCTTCAGAGTGGGGTATCCTTGAAGGATACTATTAAAGCAGCACATTTAGGGAATCCCAATAGAGAGGTTTCAACAATGGTAAAACAAAGCCAGGACTGTTTTAGAGGAGAGCAAAGGAAGCAAATTATTTCCATTAACTTCTAAGCAGCTTTTAGATTCGGTGAGGGGGGGGGGGGGGGGGGGGAACACAATTTGAAGTGTCTGTATTCAAATACTAGAAGCCTAAAATGTAAGATGGGACAAAATGAAGAGGTAGATATAATAGGCATCTCTGAGACCTGGGGAAGGAGGACAATCAATGGGACACTGTGTTATCACGTACAGATTATATCACAATGATAAAGTGAATCAAATTAGAGGGGGGATTACACTGTATATTAAAGAGGGAATTGAGTCAAACAAACATTCTACATGATATATATTGCAGCGTGGGATCCTTATGGGTAGAAATTCCATATCTGAAAGGAAAGCGTATACTGGTAGGGCTATACTACCAGGACAGATTGAGCAGACAGAGGAAGAATTGTTAACAGAAATTAAGAAAGCTAGCAAATTGGGCAACAGTGTAATAATGGGTGATTTTAGTTGCCCCAATATTGACTGGATAAATGTCACATCAGGATGTGCCAGGGAGATAAAATTCCTAGATGTAATAAATGACTGCTTCTTGAAGCACCTGGTCCAGGAACTGACAAGAGGGCAAGCTTTTCTAGATCTAGTCCTTAGTGGAATGCAGGGCTTAGTATGAGAGTAACAGTGTTGGGTCCGCTGGGAAACAGCGATCATAATATTAGTAAATTTGAGCAAATATCTGGAGTGAAGTCACTAAGGAAATCTACTGTAGCAGTATTTAATCTTCAAAAGGATGACTATGAGAAAATAAGAAAAATGCTTAAAAAGAAGCTAAAAGGATCAGTCGCAAAGGTTAGGACTTTAAATCAGGCATGGACACTGTTGAAATATACAATTGTGGAAGCCCAGACCAGATGTATTCTATATATTAATAAAGGTGGAAAGAAGAGCAAACAACAGCCAGCAGGGTTAAAAGGTGAAGTGAAAGAGGTTACTAGAGGCAGAAAAAACATCTTCAAAAAATGAACAAAGGATCCAAATGAAGAAAACAGAAGCAACATAAGCAATGGCAAGTTCAATGCAAAGCATTGATAAAGAAGGCTAAAAAAGAATATGAAGAGAAACTTTCCACAGAAACAAAAACATAGTAATAATGCAGAAAGCCTGTGAAGGAATCTGTGGGATCATTAGATCATCAAGGAGCAAAAGAGGCACTCAGGGAGGACAAGGCCATAGCAGAGAGATTGAATGAATTCTCTGCTTTGGTCTTTACTGAAGAAGATGTAATGGTTTTCAAGGGTGTCAATGCGGAGGAACTGAAAGAAATCTTGTTGAACCTGAAAGATGTACTGAGAGCTAAATCGACAAATCAAAGAGTAGTAAATCACCTGGACCAGATGGTATGCACCCCAAGGTACTGAATGGCATCAAGCATGAAATTGCTGATCTGCTGTTAGTGATCTGTAATCTGTCATTAAAATCATCCATAGTGTCTGAAGATTGCAGAGTGGCCAATGTAATGCGATTTTTAAAAAAGGGCTCCAAAGGTGATCTGGGAAATTACTGACCAGAAAGCCTGACTTCAGCACTGAATAACATAGTTGAAACTATTATAAAGAATAAAATTATTTAACACATTGACAAACATGATTTAATGAGACACAGTCAGCATGGATTCAGCCAAGGGAAATCTTGCCTCACAAATTTGCTTCATTTCTTTGAAGCTGTGAATAAACATGTGGGGAAACTGTGAGCTGGTTGTAGTGTATCTAGATTTTCAGAAAGCTCCTGAGAAAGTCCCTCATGAAAGACCCCTGAGAAAATTAAAAAGCCATGGGATAGGAGGGTAGTGTTAAATTGCCATTTTTCTCAGTGGAGGAGGGTGAATAGTGAAGTGCCACAGGAATCTGTACTGGGACCGGTGCTATTTAACATATTTATAAATGATCTGGAAATCATAAAGACAAGTGAGGTGATTAAATTTGCAGATGACACAAAACTATTCAAAGTTGTTAAAACACATGCGAACTGTGAAAAATTGCAGGAAAACCTTAGGAAATTGGAAGACTGAGCATCCAAATGGCAGATGAAATTTAACGTGGACAAATGAAAAATGATGCACATTGGAAATAATAATCCAAATCATAGTTACTTGATGCAAGGGTCCAGCTTAGGAGTCAGCATCCAAGAAAAAGATTTAGGTGTCATCGTAGGCAATATGCTGAAATCTTCTGTCCAGTGTGGGTGGCAGCCAAAACAGGAAACAGGATGCTAAGAATTATTAGAAAAGGGCTGGAAAATAAGACAAAAATATATTATAATGGCTCTTTATCACTCCATGGTGTGACCTCATCTTGAGTACTGTGTGCAATTTTGGTTGCCATATCTCAAAAAAGATATAGTGGAATTAAAAAAAGGTTCAAAGAAGGGCAACCAAAATTATAAAAGCGATGGAACTCCTCTCATATGAGGAAAAGCTAAAAAGGTTAGGGCTCTTCAGCTTGGAAAAGAAACGAGTGAGGGGGGATATGATTGACGTCTATAATCTGAGTGGTGTAAAACAGGTAAAAGTGAATTAATTTTTTACTCTTTAAAAAGTAAGAAGAGTAGGGGACACTCAATGAAGTTCATGATAATAATTTTAAAATGAATAGGAGGAAATGTTTTTTTCACAAAAAATAATTCAGCTCTGGGACTTATTTTGGGAGGATGTGGCTTCAGCGATTAGCATACCTGGGTTTTTAAAAGGCTTGGACAAGTTCCTGGATGAAAAGTCCATAGTCTGCTATTGAGAAAGACATGGGGTAGCCACTACTTGCTCTGGGATCAGGAGCAATGAATCTTGCTACTGTTTGGGATTCTTCCCCATACTTGTGACCTAAATTGGCCACTGTTGGAAGCAGGATATTTGGCTAGATGGACCAGTATGGCTATTCTTATGTTCTTATGTGCACTACTAGATTAGTTATTTCAGGGACAGCTTCTCTCAGAAGCCTATTCGCAGAGAGGGAATTCATCATTTTACAGCCCACAGCCCTAGGTAGCACTACATATATAGCTAATGTTTATAGAGACCATTCCTAATGGAAAGACTGAGCATTATAGTATGCCAACTAGAGAGTAACTGGAAAGCACTGCTGATTATCAGAATGAATTTTGCAAACATAAAAATGCAGTTCCAAGCGTTGAATTTTTCCTTACATTGGCTCCCTTGCATGCATCATTATTTTTGACAGGCCTGAGTTTCAGAAAAGGCCAAAACAAGTAATCTAATGTATATATTTATTTACAGTATTTGTTGATTATTCTACCTAAGAAGTTGACCAATTTGACCTTTTCCAGAGAATAGAATCTCAGTGGGCAGTATGTGTCATGTACATGCTAAATTTGGGCCCAGAAAGTTTACAGTGGGAAAGTTATCCTTGTACAGAAATAATAAATATGATGGATATGATATGCTCAATTGCAATGAGAGGGAAAAATGTAAGAATACACAAAGCCTAAAACGACACTACAGGGGAAAGTCAGCCCTTCTGCAAGGATGACATTTTTTCTGATGAAAAAGATTTCTGAGGAATTTGTAGAAATCTATATATCATGCTTCTTGTTATTTTTAACATGTAACAGCCTTTTACCTGCCATATGAAGACCAAATTTATAATGGTAAGTAGCAGCAGGCTCATTTATTTTCATGTTCCCCTCCTTTATTTCTGCTTGCTTCCTGGATTTCTTTATCTTGGATGACTTCCATTTCATTATCAAAGCACTGTACTGAAACATACAACAGCTTATGGTTTCTGTATTTTATTTCCTTTCTTCACTTGTTAAAATATACCAGTTAGATCTGCAAAAAAACTTCTTCTAAGAAAGTTGCAAGATCAAGGCAGATTCTCTTCCAGTCCTGTACCTGGGTTAACTTAAAGTCATCACTGAATAATGATCTTATCCCCATATGTTGGATATAAATTGTAACTTGGATAAAATGTGTCTTAGATTAGCCATTTAAGCCAAGATGTAGCAAGGCTAGGATGTTCTTCAGAAGTTCAGATGTAGCTGCTCCCTGATGAGTACATTTTTCTTTGGGGTGGGGGGGGGGGTCATTTTCTCTGTCAAGCTGTCAAGGTAAACAAGTTGAGGCTGATCTTCAGGTGAGGGAGAGATACAGAGGGATGATGTCGTTAATCGCAACTCCCTACTCCTGGACCTGAAATCGTCCCAAATGTGCTAATGCCACCTGCAAAAAGTGCAAAACACTGCTATAAAGCTATTTTTTGAAAAAATATTGACAGGGTTACTTCCTTTTTGCTCTCTGCTGAGTACATTTTTCTTTGGGGGGGGGGGGGGTCATTTTCTCTGTAAACAAGTTGAGGTGGGTCTTGCAAGTGAGGGAGAGAGACAGAGGGATGATGCCGTAGACAAGTTGTGGTGGGTCTTCAGGTGTGGTCTTCTGTGAATAAAGGTACTTTCTTCACTGACCATTTGATTTGTGTCATTGTTATATGAGCATACTATTAGGTCTATTGTAACAAACAAACAAATAAATAAATAATGCTGGGCATAGGCTTTGCCTGCAGGGAGGCATGAGTGCTGGCATTACAGTACATCATTAAACTTCTTTTCCAAGGAGGAAGAGTGGTTTAGATTGCAATTTTCCTACTAATCCTATACTTGTCTATGGTCAGCCACATGGTCATTACAAAAATGTGAAGGGAAGGAAATTGCTACAGGAAAACAACTCTAGCAACTTTACTTTTGCTGTTTTCCTTCTACCTGCATTTTTTGTTTTTTGGGTAGGTTTCTGGGAGTGGGTTCTGCCTTCTACAAAATTGCTCCTTTGATACATGGCACGTTGGCCATGGGTAAGAGAGGAGGCATAACACTTACCAGGGGAGGGAAGTGGGTGGATGGAAGAAGATGGTCAACATATGAAAATACAGCGGTGAGAACAAAACATACTCTTGCTGCTGTGAAGGCTGGACTAGTAAGCCAGGCTATTTGTGCCCTTGAGCCTTGGCAACCTGAGCCAGTGCCTCACCTTGTCCATGCCTTGAGCTGGCCCTGTCTACAGTGCACCTGAGCTCCACCCTAACAAATTTACCTCGTGAGGTAATTTTGAGCCTCAATAGGCAAAATATAGACCAGTCTAATCCAAGCTCACAATTCATTACTAATTCATTGACATCATGATTGTTGCAGCTGTCCAGATCTTACTGTGCCAAAGTTTCAGTCATTGCACTTTCTTCAGGCTGTGCTGTGAGGTCTGCATTTTTCTTGCCCACTTCTAAATATGGAGATAGCCTGGTTGCCCACATCAGTGGTAGCCACATGTGTGAGTGTAGATGCCACCTTCTGTGGTGCACGGTATGTTATTCTGATTTTATTCTTTAACTAAACTGAAATCCCTTGCTTCACTGGTAATCACTCCAAATAGTACTCTGTAGAACCAGGAAATAATAGTGCAACAAAGTGTGGAAAAGAGTGCCCTCAGAGATTTCCACACCCACTTGGCAGTTCATACAACCTCCAACAGGTGACAGGTGACATAGCACTTCATTAACTAGGCTACTCTTTCTTTATCGTTTATCATTTATTCATTTACTAGACCTTTACTTATTACAAAAGTAAGTCAGAACGGTTTACAATGTAATACAACATTAAAAAACAACGTTAAAATACTATAAAACATACCCTGAAATCCATTTATGATAGGAAAGCACAGCAAACCAGTCAATTAAACAATTCATACGATTCTGGAGCTGTCCAGGTGTTTTGGAATTTTGCACCCAAGTGTGTCACCATCCTGCTTATAATCGAAAGAGAAAAACGCCTATATTGCAACCCAAATCGGGAGATGGGCATCTTTCTCCCGTGGGCGCCCAAATCGGTATAATCGAAAGCTGATTTTGGGCGTTTCCAACTGCAATCCTTCGCGGAAACGGGTAAAGTTGACGGGGTCGTGTCGGAGGCATGGTGAAGGCGGAACTGGGGCGTGGTTATCGGCCCAGGAGAGATGGGCGTCTTTAGCTGATAATCGAAAAAAAGGCGTTTTTACCGCGATTTTGGGTCACTTTTTGTGGACCCTTTTTTTCACGAACAGGTCCCAAAAAAGTGCCCCAACTGACCAGATGACCACTGGAGGGAATAGGGGATGACCTCCCCGGATTCCCCCAGTGGTCACTAACCCCCTTCCACCAAAAAAACCCCACTTTAAAAACTTTTTTTCCAGCCTCTATGCCTGCCTCAAATGCCGTACCCACCTCCATGACAGCAGAATGTGTTCTATCCTGTGACAGCCTTTCCCTGGTTCTGATGTAGCTCTCGGGTGAGTGTGACACCTTTTCTGTTATGCGCACTGCAGAGTCACATCAGCAATGCATTGTGTTGGGTGTAGGGTATTGGGCTCCGTGATTCCACTAGCTTGTGGCAAATGCTCACGATGTTGGTAGTTGGTAGGCTCTACTCCCATGGTGCTTTTCCCCCTGCTTACTGGGTCAGAGTGTGCCCTGTTTTGTTTCTGGTAGTCCATGAGGTAGTGGCCATTTTTGTAAGCCAGCTTTAGATCCCTTTCACGTGTTAGCCACGTTACAGAACTTAGTTCTTACCTTGAATGTGGTTGAAAGAGGGCATTGTACACCATTCTGCCAGCTCTGACCTACTGCTAATCTCAGTACCAGGGAGACTCGTTGCCAGTGGGGCACAACCTCTGATCTGCAGTTAACTGTGAGTAAGCGTGCTTATTCCAATAAAGAACATTTTTGGAGAGATTAGTCTTCAGGTGTCAACTGGTGTGCCAATGTTATATAGCAGCAACAAGTCCTAGAGGCCTGTGTGTATGCAGGTCCCTGGAGCACTTTTAGTGGGTACCGCAGTGCACTTCAGCCAGGTGGACCCAGGCCCATCCGCCCTACCTGTAACACTTGTGCTGGTAAATGGGAGGTCTCCAAAACCCACTGTACCCACATGTAGGTGCCCCCTTCACCCCTAAGAGCTATGGTAGTGTTGTACATTTGTGGGTAGCGGGTTTTGGGGGAGGGAGGAGGGGGGTTGGGTGTTCAGCACCCGTGGTAAGGGAGCTATGCATGTGGGAGCGTTGTCTGAAGTCCACCGCACGAACCTCTAGGGTGCCCAGTTGGTGTCCTGGCATGTCAGGGGGGCGAGTGTACTACGAATCGTGGCCCCTCCCATGACCAAATGGCTCAGATTAGGACTTTTTGAGCTGGGCGTTTTTAGTTTCCATTATCGCTAAAAAAAACAAATGCCCAGCTGAAAAACGTCCATTTTTTTCGAAAATACGGTCTGTCCCGCCTCTTCACGTACCCGTTTTCGGACATAAGACGCCCATGGAGATAGGCGTTTGCGTTCGATTATGCCCCTCCACATGTCCCAACTGTGCGGGTCACCTGGCGTCGCAGGCCAATGTTGTTATTTAATAAATTTCAGTTTGTACAGCCGCCACCGAAGGGGTTGAAGCCCTTTCTTAAAAAAACTGTTATGATGGGGAGGAAATCTATTCTTCACCTGCGGATAACAGCTGAACGCCCGGAGTTGTCCCAATGGCGGTCCAGAATGATTTTCCTTTGTTCCCTGTGTTAATATATGGCCTGGAGGTTGGAGATTTGGCCTCAACTAGGGGGGATGCCTTTTGCTGTATGTGGGCCCCTTTTTGGGACTTGTTGACAGCAGTAGCGCGGAGCAGAATTCTAAACTCTTAACACGCATGACATGTTATATGAAGGGAAGGGGAATGGGGAGGGGCTTTAGGAGGGGAGGGGAGGGGAGGTCCTCAGCTGGGGAAGGTGAGAACTTAAGCTAGAATACAGTGCAGAAGTCCCAGGTGGTTTTTTTTTTGAACATGATTGTTTATTTTCTTTTTAGAGATGCCTGGCTTCAATTATTTTTGCGAAATTGTATATTGTAACAAGCAATGAATAGCGTGCAGAGGACGGGGAGTAGGGACGGGGAGTAGGGGAGGGGGTAGGATACTTGTTTGTGGTATGGATGGGGAAATTAAAGGGGGGAAATTTTTGTATTTGATGGCTGATGTTCTGTTCTTGTTGTTATTCAATCTATTTTGACTCTGGCTCTGACAGATTGTAACTGTTTCATGTATAATGTACGGGTTTTGTCAATAAAAATGATTGAATGATAAACAATTCATACAAATTACTTAAGCTATAATCATATTCATAAAAACATTTAATAAAATCTGAAAAAATAATAAAAAAGAAAAGTATATTCTCTCTTTTTTTTTCCCCAACCTTTCATGAATTGTGCAAATTGTGCTATTCGTGTATTGTAGTGTGCTCAGTATTTAACTCAAACCAACAATGGCCAGCTCTACTTAATAAATGTAAAATATCTAATAGACTAATCATAGGAGCCCCACGTCCTGAACAGCGGATGCTCAGGGCTCATTGAATGCTCTCTCTGAGATGGTTAATAAAGGACTGCTCTCCCCTGAAATCGCCCGACACTGCGGGTTTCAGTCTGCTTTCTTCAGAGACTCGGGTTAAAGCTGTCTGTATCTCAAAGTCAATGCCAGCCTCAAGGCATGAGCCTATCTGGCCCATTCTGTGGGCTGAAGCCAGTGGGCGGAGCTTGCCACCATACTGTGTGACCTCAAACATTTGCAGACTCTAGTGAAAACAATGGCAAACTTGTGAGGCTTATAACTGCCTATGTGTTTTTTTTTTTTAATTTGACAGCTTTTTTATTTATTTGAAAGCTTCCCATATGTAACCTAAAGTTTTTTTTTACCTCGGGGGGGGGGAGGGGGGTTCTAAAGTCCTGTCACAGTTGCGGACGCTCTGGAGCGGCAGACTTGATTTTGGAGCCGCAAGAGTCCCCACAGCTTAGTCGAAGGCTCAGGCAGAGTAGAGGCCTTTCTTAAAGTTGACCCCTACAAAAATTGATCCTCCTGTGGCTCAAGTCTGCAACTCCAGAGTGCCCGCAACTGCGGTGAGACCACGTCTCATGCCCCAGGACATCCCCCAAGGTTTAAAAAACTTTGGGTTATATATGGGAAGCTTTCAAATAAATAAAATAGTTGTCAAATAAAATTAAAAAACACATGGGCAGTCATATATCTCACAAGTTTGCTATTATTTTCAATTGCATCTGCAAAAGTTTTCATGTCATGCTGTCTCCTGTCAAAAAACCTCCATGCCACCCTCCCCCCCACAACACACACATACACACTCCCCCAGCTCAAGATCTGATGTAACTTCCTGTTTCAGGGACGAGCAGAGCCAATGACAGCACACACAGAGGAATTTTGCTGCACCTGCCTTCCAACATTGCAGCCACTGTGTAGACCCAGAGAAGCATCGGGCCCAGTCAAGAGCAGGAGACCAAATGAGTTGGATTAGCCGCTGTCGTGGACAGGATGCTGGGCTCGATGGACCCTTGATCTTTTCCCAGTATGGCATTACTTATGTACTTATGACCAGATGGATGAATTAGATTGTCCAACCCTGATTCTTCTTTATTATAAAGTAACAAGCAAGATAACAAAAGCCATAAAAGTCTCAAAGAATAGATAGCCCTGGACTCAATACGGGCCCGTGTTTTGGCGAGAGTGCCGTCCTCAGGAGACCATAAACACTATGGAAGGAACACAACACAAACAGTTTACACACTAAAACAATAATTGTAAGATAATAAAAATATTACATCATTTGAATGCTACAAAACAATCACAAGATAAATAGAAAAACAAGGATTTAACCTCAAATAAAACATGCTTATATAAATATATACATTGTACTAAAACACAAAGATAAATTAAAGACAAATTTAAACCCATCAAGGTTTATTTGGCACCATTTGCTCTATATATTGAGTTCCTAGGACTAAATTTCTTTATGTATGCTGATGTTATCCAGATTCTACTGTCGACCCCTTCTTTTCTTCCTTCATTACTGATCTCTCTACTAAATTAAGCTTCATTGCTGACTGGCGTAGCAGAAACCATCTTAAAATGTTAATTTATTAGTTGTACCCAATGGTTAGAACAATGAGCTGTGAACCAGGGAAACCTGAGTTCAAATCCTACTGTGCTCCTTGAGATAAGAACATAAAAAAATAAGAACATAAGAATAACCATAATGGGTCAGATCAAAGGTCCATCTAGCCCAGTATCCTGTTTCCAACAGTATCCAAAGACAAACGAACAACAGTGGATCCAATAAGAGTCCTCTCACAGTGGGCGTCCTTCAAAACAAGGTCTTTATTCAAAACAATCAATCAAACAACCTGACACGTGACGTGTTTCGGCCAAAAGGCCTGCGTCAGGGGTCTATTGATCCTTTATGTGAAATACCTTGAAAATCAGATGGCTCTGTGAGAGGACTCTTATTGGATCCACTGTTGTTCGTTTGTCTTTGGTTCTCCTGTGGAGAGATCACCTTCTGTGGTGTTTGCTTCCAACAGTATCCAAGCCAGGTCACAAGTGCCTGGCAGAAACTCAAATAGTGGCAACATTCCCTGCTACCAATCCCAGAGGAAGCAGTAGCTTCCCCATGTCTGTATCAATAGCAGACTATGGACTTTTCCACTAGAAACTTGTCCAAACCTTTTTAAAACTCAGATACGCTAACCACTGTTACTACATCCTCTGGCAAAGAGCCCCAGAGCATATCTATTCGCTGAGTGAAAAAATATATCCTCCTATTTATTTACTTGTCCTTCCTGAGTGACCCTTTTGCTCCTTTGTGATCTAACGGTCCCAAGGATTCCTTCACAGGCTTTCTGCTTCTGTTGTACCTGAAGGGCATTCTTTTGGCTTTAATAGCCTCTTTCATTTCACCTTTTAACCATGCTATCGTTTTCTCTTCTTTCCACCTTTGTAAATTCATGGAATATATCTGGTCTGGACTTCCAAAATGGTATTTTTGAACAACGTCCATGCCTGATTTAGCGTCCTAAACTTTGCAGCCGATCTTTTTAGCTTCTTTTTAACCATTTTCCTCATTTTATTATAGTCACCTTTGCAGCTACATTAGAGTTCCTTTGTGGCTTCATTCCAGATAGTAGCTCAAACTTGAGCATGTTATGATCACTGTTTCCCAGGGGACTCAACACCATTATCTCTTGTACTGTGCCCTGCATGCCACCAAGGACTTGATCTAAAATGGCTCCCCCTCTTGTTGGTTCCTGGACCAGTTGCTCCAAGAAACAATCATTTATTACATCTAGAAATTTTATCTCCCTGGCTCTCCCTGATGTAACATTTATCTAGTCAATACTGGGGTAATTGAAATCACCCATTATTATACTGTTGCCTAATTTGCCAGCTTTTCTAATTTCTGTAAACATTTCTTCATCTGTCTGTTTGTTCAGTCCCGACGGACGATAGTACAGCCCTACAAGAATACTCCTTCCCTTCACACATGGAATTTCTATCCATAATGATTCCAAGCTACTATCTGTTTCATGTGGAATGTTTATTTTATTTGACTCAATTCCCTCTTTAACATATAGCGCAACCCTCCTCCAATTTGATCTTCTGTATCATTTCGATACTATTTGTACTCTGTTAACACAGTGTCCCATTGATTGACCTCTTTCCATCATGTCTCTGAGATGTTATGTTTATTATATCTACCTCATCATTTAGTGCTATATACTCTAACTCTTCCATTTTATTTTTAAGTCTTCTAGCATTTGTATACAGGCATTTCAAATTGTGTTTTTTCCTTGCATCTACAAGCTGCTTAGAAGTTGACGACGATAATGTGTATCTTGTATCCTGCTCTCTTCTTAAACACACCTGGCTTTCCTTCCTTGAAACCTCACTACTGGGATCCCCTGAATGCCCTGTTTCAATAGTATCCTTCAAGAATACTCCATACCGAATCATGCGCTCCTGGGTGACTGTCGGCTTTCCCCCTATTCTAGTTTAAAAACTGCTCTATCTCCTTTTTAAAAATTAGCACCAGCAGCCTGTTTCCATCCCAATTAAGATGGAGTCCATCCTTTCGGAACAGTCTCCCCCTTTCCCAGAAAGTCTCTATTACCTCAGGTACAAATTTAGACTGTAAACCCTCCACAGACAGAAAAACACCTACTACACCTGAATGTAACTTGCTTTGAGCTACTACTATGAAAGGTGTGAGCTAAATCCAAATCCAAAATTTGGAGGAGATTTCTCCTAGTAAAATAGATGCTACTTTTTTACTAGGAGATATCTCCTCCAAATAGTTTGCCACACTGCTGGATACAAAATGATAGGAACTTTGTCCCAGAACAACTCCAAAGAAATGTGGAGTACATGCCACGTTTCTTTGGCGTTGTGGCTGGGTATTTTCATATTGGAAACTAGATATTGAATGTACAAGATTGATCTACAATGTGGAATAAAAGGACTTGGCCAGTTTTTGAAGGCTCCTAGTACTCTTTCTCTGTTTTGGATTTGCTTTGTACTTTGAACCCTCTCTGTGTTGTTGTAAGGACAAATCAATATCAAGTATGGGTATATAGTATAGTATCATATCATACCTTATGCTAGGATTTTATTTTGTTGGGCAGACTGGATGGTACAGGTCTTTATTTGCCATCTACTACTATGTTACTTTGAGGAAGACAGCCAAGGGACACAGCAAACATGTCTTTTAGTTTCAGCCAAAAATCTACTGGCATTTTAGGCTGAAAAAAAAACAAGGCTAAATATGGGCTGATTTCGATTCTGAAGCCAAGACTGAAATTTGGTTGGCTTCTAATCTAAATACCAATGAAATATATTAGGTGTTTCGTATGATACTTGAACGTTGCAATGAGCTTTTCTGTGCACAACTACTCAGATTTTCCTGTGTTTATACCGCAAGTACCATTCCTTCTGGGAATCTCTTATGTTATATTATGATTTTATAAAAGTTATTTTGCTCATTTCTGATACGTCACCATCAAACTGTTTGATATCTTCTTTCTGTTTAAACATAATCCAGCTCATTTTCGAACATGATCGCCGGCCATCTTCTGACACAAATCAGGAGATGGCCAGCGATCTCCTGAACCCAGCCAAATCGGTATAATGGAAAGCCGGCGAAACTTCAAGGGGGCGTGTTGGTAGGGTAGTGAAGGCAGGATGGGGGTGGGACGGGGGCGTGCTCACGAGATGGCCGGCATCGCCCGATAATGGAAAAAAAAGCCAGGCTTGACGAGCATTTCACTGGCTTTACTTGGTCCCTTTTTTTCACGACCAAGCTTCAAAAAGGAGCCCCAACTGACCAGATGACCACCGGAGGGAATCGGGGATGACCTCCCCTTACTCCCCCAGTGGTCACCAACCCCCTCCCACCCCAAAAAAAAACTTTTTTGCCAGTCTTTATGCCAGCCTCAAATGTCATACCCAGCTCCCTGATAGCAGTATGCAAGTCCCGAGAGCAGTTTTTAATGGGTGCAGTGCACTTCAGACAGGTGGACCCAGGCCCATCCCCCCTACCTGTTACACTTGTGGTGGTAAATGTGAGCCCTCCAAAACCCACTCAAAACTCACTGTACCCACATGTAGGTGCCCCCCTTCACCCCTTAGGGCTATGGTAATGGTGTATTCACTCTGCTGCTCCCCAGTATCTCTCCACACTCGTCCTTCCCTACACCCCTTCCCGTGCACTCCGCTCCATGGATAAATCCTTCTTATCTGTTCCCTTCTCCACTACTGCCAACTCCAGACTTCGCGCCTTCTGTCTCGCTGCACCCTATGCCTGGAATAAACTTCCTGAGCACCTACGTCTTGCCCCATCCTTGGCCACCTTTAAATCTAGACTGAAAGCCCACCTCTTTAACATTGCTTTTGACTCGTAACCACTTGTAACCACTCGCCTCCACCTACCCTCCTCTCTTCCTTCCCGTTCACATTAATTGATTTGATTTGCTTACTTTATTTATTTTTTGTCTATTAGATTGTAAGCTCTTTGAGCAGGGACTGTCTTTCTTCTATGTTTGTGCAGCGCTGCGTATGCCTTGTAGCGCTATAGAAATGCTAAATAGTAGTAGTAGTAGTAGTATAGTTGTGGGGAGTGGGTTTTGGGGGGATTTGGGGGGGCTAAACAACCAAGGGAAGGGAGCTATGCACCTGGGAGCTATTTTTTTTAATTTTTAGAAGTGCCCCCTAGGGTGCCCGGTTGGTGTCCTGGCATGTGAGGGGGGCCAGTGCACTACAAATGCTGTCTCCTCCCATGACCAAATGCCTTGGATTTGGCCGGGTTTGATATCGCCGGCATTATTTTCCATTATGGCCAAAAACCAATGCCGGCCATCTCAAACCCAGCGAACTCTGACATGTGGCCGGGCCCAACTGTATTAGCGAAGAAAAAGATGGCCGGCCATCTTTTTCGAAAATACGGTTGGCTCCGCCCACTTATGGCTCCGGCCCCGGAGATGGCCGCCCATAGAGATGGCCGGCGCTGTTCAATTATGCCCCTCCATGTGTGTCACGGTCGTGCCCTGGTTTCAGGCTCTCAGTCATCTCGCCCCCTGGTGGCCAGGCCGGGTGGCTGCATTGGATTGTCTGTGTGCTGTTTCCTGTTCCAGACTTCAGCCCAGTCCAGTCCGGATCTTCCGGCCTGCCAGACTTGCTTGTCTTGTTTGGGCCTGCACAGCACCCGTAGCTGCCTGGTGATTGCTGCAGCTGAATCTCAGCTGCTGCTGGGCTTATTAGCTATTTGAAAACTCTCTGCTTGGCTTTTGCATCGCCTAAGGCCCTGGTATGCTGGGGTGCTGCTGCACTTCTACCTAGTCCAGATTATAGTCTGTATTCTTGCCTGATTCTAGTTTAGTCTTTGTGTAGCTTCTTGTTCTGTATTGCTTGTTTCCCAGTCTTGTTTCTTGTTGTATGTCTTTGTCTAGTTCTTGGTTGCCTGTGTGTCTTGTTCATTGACTGCCTGGCAGCTTTCAGTTCTGTCTCCTGTCTATCAGTGTTTCTTCCCTGTTTCAGTGGCTGCTTGCAGCTTTCAGTTCTGTCTCTTATCTATCAGTGTTTTCCCCTGTTTCAGTGGCTGCTTGCAGCTTTCAGTTCTGTCTCTTGTCTGTCTGAGAGTCCTAGTCTAGTATTCTGCCTAGCCTCCCTGTGTGTTCTAGTCCCTGTGTGTATCCTGCTGGTATCCAGTTCCTGCCCTGTCCTGTAAGTCCTGTCAGCTGCCTGCAGCCAGGGGCTCAACTCCTGGGGAAGGGCAGCTAGTGCAGGTGAAGTCTGGCTGTTCCTATCTGAGTTCTGTCTTGTTCCTGGTGTGGGGTGGTTTTGCCTGCCACTGCCGCTCCTTGGCAGTGGCCCAAGGGCTCACTAACCTAGTTCCTGCTTTTGAAAACCTAACAATGTGTACTATCTAGGAAGTCTGTTCAGTTGCTGATGTTTCGCTGGGCTCCTCATCTCTATGTTGTTTCATTATGTACTTTATGTTTGCATAATGTTTTCGTGCGTACGGTTAACTGGGTGCTTTTTGATATCTTCCTATTTTTCTTTATGATGGTGATATGCTCACAAGCGCTGCTTTACCGTCACAGCCACACTACAGTTAACTTCTTTTCATCCCTTAAATGACCCTAACTTTTGCACCACTTAATGTTAAAGCTTTTAACAATCCAATTCAATGAAAGAAAATTTTAACACAATTATCCAAACAGAAACCTTTTACTTTTTCAAAAAACTCACCTTACAGCTACTGAGAGAGTCTTTTACTAAAGCTTAACTCGAGTTATCTACAGCAGGTCCCATGTTATTCCTATAGGCCCTGTTGCAGATAACTTGAGCAAAGCTTTAGTAAATGATCCCCTGAATCCCTTAAATAGAGAACAAATTGGTCTCACTTGCACCCACCCATTTATTCCCCTGCACATGGGAAAAAAATGGTGTTGTTTTTGTACTAGTTAGGAAAAGATCAGACATAACTATTGTATCACAAGATAATGATGTCTTTGAAAGATGGGTAAAGGTCACACTTAAAACCCAAGATAAGTTGCTTACTTTGTTTAACATATATGCTCCAAATGTGGATGATCTTGAGTTTTTTCAAACACTGGCTGACTTAGAGGACCTTTTACTAAGCCACGGTAAAAAGTGGCCTGCGGTAGGCCGAGTGCATCTTTTGGGTGCACGCCAGGCCAGTTTTTACCGCATCTAGAAAAAAGGGCTTTTTTTACTAGGACAGGACAATGGCATGCAGTAAAACTGAAACCAGTGCGTGCCTAATACCAGCCTGAGCCCTTAATGCCACCCATTGATCTAGCGGTAAGGGCTTACACGCTACACACGCAATGACTGGTTGGCACACGCCAACAGCTGATTAACGTCAGAAACACTGCGTGCAGTAAAAAATTAATTTATCCAGGTGGTAGAGGTATACACCAAATCTGAAATTACTGCCAGAGGGGCACGCTAGCCTGGCGGTAGTCTAGTTTTGGCGCATGCTGAACATATGTAAAGCCAAACACAAGCTACTAATGAGGGCTCTGTACCTTGTGTTATTGGTGGTGATTTTCATTTAGTTTTGGATACATAAAATCCAAAGCACGGTTTGCACTACATGATGTTATCTCTCAGTTGAATCTCCAGGATGTATGGAGGACTGCACACTTGCCTGATAAATATTACACTTTCTTTTCTCTACTTTACAAAACCAATTCCGTATAGATTATTTTTTGGCCTCCCCCTCTTTACTAAATAATGTCATTTATTCTAGCATTGAGGGAATAACCTTATCAGATTATGTGCACTTAGATGGTATAGGCCACCTTCCAACTCGGCATCAATGGCGTTTCAATGTCTCCTTAATTGCTCAACCTGATTTTCAAGAACTAGTCTCTAATGCCATTAAGGAATATTTTCAATTAACACTGCAAGACTCCTCCCGGATAACAATATGGGATGCATTTAAGGCTTATATCTGAGGTACAATAATATCCTTTGCTGCATCTACACATAAGAATGATGATGATTGACATAAACTACCACTTCTCTTAAAAGTCTAGAAGGTTTGCACCAGGCTAATCCTTCTGGTATGCAAATACTTGAGAATTTAAGGAAGACCCGCTTTCAATACTCTTTTAGAGAAACAGGCTAGCAAAGAACTATTTATGCAATGAGTCAAATATTACTCTGAAAGTAGTAAGCCTGGTCACTTATTAGCTAATTCCTTGAAAGCTAGAAATGAGTGTAAGACTACCTCTGCTATTAAAGATAAAAGTGATAATGTTCTTACTAACAATATTGATATAGCTAACAGTTTCAAGGCCTTCTCCACTAAATTATATACAGCTGAAGTAGATTTTTCAAAAGCTGACCTTTCTTTTTTTGATGCTCTAAAACATTCCGTCCTTACTTTAGATGACAATATAGGTATCTCAGGCCCTATTACTGAGTCTGAAATCCAATCTACTTTCAAAAACATGGCCCTTACAAAGGCTCCAGGCCCAGATGAGCTAACTGTAGAATTCTATCTCACATTTTCATCCTTGTTGATTCCCAAACTGTGTTCATTTTATAATCACCTTATTCAGTCTGGAGACATTCGTGGTTCCTTCACTGAAGCCACTATTATAGTTCTATCAGCGCATTGTGAGTTTTATATTGGTTACACCTCACATTCTCATGTGCATTTATTTTATTAAGTTACATCAGTTCACTTGTTAATTGCTTTTATACCTCACATACCTTGAATAAAAATATTGAACTGAAAAAAATCTCAAAGGGAAGAAAACCTTGTCTCCCTCTCTGATGACAAAGCTTCTGCTTGTGAGTTTTAAATTTTAAAACACTGTGGCCTGTATAGTTAATGAAAACCAAACAAATAATTATTTTCCCTGTCAGATGTTCTGCTGAACTGTTTTTCTTAACTACAGAGGAAAACTCAGTCTTGATGTAGATCAGGTACAACATTCAGGCAAGCCTTTCCCGAGCACAGTCACACAGTGTAGATTAAGCCTCAGCACAAATCAATGACAATCAGGACCAGTTTAGGAACAGTTTTCAGACAAGGCACAAATTTCACTCTCACAAACTTCAACTACTAATTTTCTTTTAAGCAATTTTGCTTCTTTTGCTCTAAAATCATAGCCTCAGCTACTGCAACATATTCCACATATTTGAAATTTTATCGGTACTTTCTCTCATGTATTTTCTCACATTCACTCAATTCAGTAAAACACAGCTATAGACAAGCTCTCTCTGATCTCTCAATCACAAATTTTTCTCAGTCTTTTCCTCTCACTCAAGACCCCTGTCACACACATCTGTCTCCTTCTGAATCTTCAGCTCCTCTGAACACTGTTTCCAAGCTATTACTGTGACAATGGGGACTCAGTTTATGTCACTGTTCCTTGTCAGTCAATCAGCTTTCATTATATGGAACTTACAGTTAAGTTCTGAAGCATGGAACTCTAATTTTTATTGTGACAATCTCCATTTTGAAAATGTGATTTCCTATAAATTTTAATTGGAAAAACACAATTTCAACTATTTTGCCACAAAAAAGTCCAACACATTTAAATAAAATTCACAGCATAGTATATCAATCCAATCATGTATTTCACTTTTTAAAATTCCCACAAAGACATTACACATTTTTCCAAAAATTGAATAAAATTCCTGGGAAAATCATAAAAAGACTTTCCAGAAAAATTAACCACAATCTCAAAAGCCTACACAAGTGACAGTACTGCCGATCAAGTTACCAGATGCTATATTTACTGTCCTCAATTAAATCATCAAAAATACCAATTTCAACAAACATTTACAAAAACAGGCCTCCCATGGGCTACCTAAAGAAGATCTCAGGATTCCATAAATACCAAAACTATAATTTTAAAATTAAATCCCAGAGCCCCAGACCCAAGTTACCTAAAAGTGCCCAAATAAAATTAAATAAATAAAATCTGAGGTCAGGAAATGCTCCTCTGGCTGCTCCTGTCCTCTATTTTGATCCAGAAGGACCCCTTCCATTGCCAATGGCTGCCCACGATTTCTAGCATGATCTCAATGGGTACACTAAAATATTTAGGCCCCAGCATCTCTAGAGGCCTACCAGAGCTCCCCTTCACATGAATATGCATGAGAGAACCATCGCACATGTTGTCAGATATGGTGAGTTCCTGTGCCAAGCAGAGTCCTGCCTGGTGTGAAAAGACACGGACCCAGGTTCATCTTGGTGGCCAAGCAACCTCGAAGTTCACCTGTGGTGACCACCATTTCCCAAGGGTTGAGCCCCCAGGTGTGGGCAGACGACAGGACTTATACTGAGACACCAGGAAAAGGGCACCCAGAGAGACCAGCCAGAGGAGAGCAGAAGGAAGAAGTTCAGGAGCGGGTCACAACAGAGTGACAGGCAGTAGGCTAAGGAGTGTCTTGGGTCCAGGCAGGTATACAGGCGGGTAACTGACCCGGGAGTCGTCCAGGCAAGATATTCTGGCAGGCAGTAGACAGGAGAATAACCAGGTCCAGGCAGGATATTCAGGCAGGCAGCAGACAAGAGAGTAACCAGGTCTAGGCAGGATACCCAGGCAGGCAGCAGACAAGAGAGTAACCAGGTCCAAGCAGGATCTTACAGGCAGGCAGTAAACAGAAGAGTAATCCAGGTACAAGCAGGGTCTTTACAGGCAGGCAGCAAACAGAAGAGTGACCAGGTACAAGCAGGCCGGAATACCAAGCGGAAATTAAATTGGGCAAAAAAGAGAGACCAACGTGCTTGTCATGGGTTTAACCTCTTAGCATCCTGGAGGTATAAGAGGTTCTTGTGGTTGGTGATCACAGTGATGGGGTGCAAGGCCCCTTCCAGAAGATATCGCCACTCCTGGAGCGCAAACTTAAGAGCCAACTCCCAGTCCCCAATGGTGTAGTTGCGCTGCGCCGGAGAGAATTTTTTGGAAAAGAAAAAAACAAGGATGGCGCTTGCCAGAGTCTGCGGCTTGTGACAGGACCGCCCCAGCCCCCAGTGAAGAGGTGTCCACTTCTAAAATGAACAGCTTGGTTATATCCGGACTTCAAAGTACCGAAGCCAACACAAAAGCTTGTTTTAAGACAGTGAAGGCTTCATGAGCCTCGGGCGGCCAGTTCTTCACGTCAGCCCCCTTTCTAGTTAGAGCGAACAGAGGTGCAGTAATGAGGGAGTATTGCTGGATGAACTGCCAGTAATAATTAGCAAACCCCAGAAAACTTAAAGCCCAGAGTCCTTGGGGCATGGGTCAATCTTGGATGGCTTGGAGTTTAGTGGAATCCATCTAGAGACCTTCAGATGAAACAATATATCTCAGAAATGGAACAGCCTGTTGATGAAATGAACATTTCTCTAATTTGGCAAAGAGGCGATGATTCCGGAGGTGTTGGAGGACGGTGCATTCATGATGGGGATGGTCTTGAGCAGAAGCGGAGAACACCAAAATGCCATCTAGGTAAACAATGACCATCGAGTACAGGAGATCCTGAAAAATGAAATTGATTAAATCCTGGAAGACCGCAGGGGCATTGCAAAGGCCAAAAGGCATCACAAGATACTCGAAATGTCCTTAATGGGTTTTAAAAGCAGTCTTCCATTCGTCCCCTTCGCGGATTCGGATCAGGTTAAAAGCACCTCGCAGATCTAGTTTAGTAAAGATTGCTGCTCCCTGCAGACAGACGAATAGCTCTGGAATAAGAGGGAGCGGATTCTGGTTTTTAATGGTAATCTCGTTGAGACCCCGGTAGTCTATACAAGGTCGCAGAGAGCTGTGCTTCTTGGTTACAAAGAAAAACTCGGCCCCTGCCGGAGAGGAAGAAGGTCTGATGAAGCCCTTTTGGAGGTTTTCCTGGATGTATTTCCGCATGGCCTTCGACTGCTCCCGGGAGAGAGTATATAATTGGGCCCGGGGTGGAATCTTTGCCTGGGAGTAATTCAATAGAACAATTAAAAGGGTGATGCGGAGGAAGAGATTCCGCCTCTTAGGCGTTGAAGATGTCCTAGAAATCGTGGTATTCCGCTGGGAGCTGGGCCTCATAGGGGCAGAGGACCCCAGGAGAGGCTGAAATACTCCTCAAAGGAGGAACCACTGGCGAAAGGCATGAAACAAAACATTGGGCTCCCCAGCAGTCGATATCGCCAGTAGACCAGTCAATATGGGGTGAGTGCCGTCGCAACCATGGTAGGCCCAATATGACAGGATGGATGGCCTGGGGAAGCACTAAGAGCTGAATCTCTTCTTGGTGTAGAATTCCGACTTGCATTTGCAAAGGCAGAGTAACCTGAGAGATGGAGTGGGGTAAGGTCAGTCCTTGAATGGAGGTCACTTGCAACGTGGGTCTACAGGGAGTCGAGGGATTCCCTAGTTGAGCTAGGAGACTGGCGTCAATAAAATTCCCTCCTGCCCCGGAGTCAATCAGGGCTACAGTGCTAATATGGAGTCCCTTCCAGTGCAAGGAAATAGGAACGGAGACCAGATTATCCAGAAAGGTGAGGATTGACCCAGAGCCACCCCCTTCAGAGGCCCCTGGTGTCTGCATTTCCCGGCTTATTAGGACAAAACTTCAGGAAATGACCAGCCTGCCCACAATACAAACAGAGTCGATTATTCCATCGGTAAGTCCTCTCTTGCTCAGAGAGGCAATATCACCCGACGACCATGGACCATGGGCTCTTTGGAGCTTCCAGTAGAGGAGCCGGTCGCTCCTTTAGGAGAAGATGAACGTGACTTCTGAGGGAATGGCCTCTGCAGTGGGCACTGGGTAAAGCGTTCTTGCGCCCTCTCCTGGAACCGGACGTCGATACAGACACAGAGGGTAATGAGGGTGTCCAAAGTGGTCATAAGTTCCCGACCTGCCAGTTCATCTTTAATTCAGCCATTTAACCCTTGCCAAAAAATGGCCGTGAGGACTCTTGGTTCCACCTTAGCTCGGAGGCCAAGGTCCGGAAGCATACCACATAGGCCCCCATGGAACAGCTGCCTTGTTGTATCCATAACAGTTCCCCAACTGCTGAGGAGGGACACCCCGGCACATCGAAAACTAATCTAAAACGACGGAGAAACTCCCCCAGGTCGGAGAGTAGTGGGTCCCGCTGTTCCCAGAGAGGAGATACCCAGGCCAGGGCAGGTCCGGAGAGCAGGGAAATTAAATAGGTAATTTTGAGTCTGTCGGAGGAGAAGGCCCCGGGCTGCATCTCAAAGAACATAAGGCATTGGTTAAGGAACCCCTGACATGCAGAAGGAGTCCCATCAAACTGGCTGACTTCTAATATCCGCTACCTACGTTCCTGTACCCGCTCCGCCGAACGCCTCTGGCGGAAATCTCGGGCCCTTGCTGATTTCTTACACTTTAAGTTCATGCTGACCTCCTTCCAATCTGCTCTTTTATGTGCCAAACAGGATTATTATATCCAACTGACCAACTCTCTTGGCTCTAATCCTCGACTTCTCTTCACCACATTGAACTCTCTCCTCAAGGTGCCCCCTCCCCCAACTCCCCCTTCATTATCTCCTCAGACCCTTGCTGAATTCTTTCACAACAAGGTTCAAAAGATAAACCTTGCTTTCTCTACCTCACCAGCTCTCCCTCCACTAGTCCGTTCCCCTCTCTCTCCTTCCCCTCATTCCCTTTCCTCCTTTCCTGAAGTTACTATTGAGGAAACTACACTTCTCCTTTCTTCCTCAAAATGTACCACCTGTTCCTCTGATCCCATTCCCACCCACCTTCTTAATGCCATCTCTCCTACTCTTATTCCTTTTATCTGTCACATTCTCAACCTCTCACTTTCCACTGCGACTGTCCCTGCTGCCTTTAAACATGCTGTGGTCACACCTCTCCTTAAGAAGCCTTCACTTGACCCTACTTGTCCCTCTAATTACCGACCCATCTCCCTCCTTCCTTTTCTCTCCAAATTACTTGAGCGTGCTGTTCACCGCCGCTGCCTTGATTTTCTCTCCTCACATGCTATTCTTGACCCATTACAATCTGGTTTTCGCCCTCTCCACTCAACCGAAACTGCGCTTACTAAAGTCTCCAATGACCTATTACTGGCTAAATCCAGAGGTCAATATTCCATCCTCATTCTTCTTGATCTTTCCGCTGCTTTTGACACTGTTGATCACAGCATACTTCTCGATACCCTGTCCTCACTTGGATTCCAGGGCTCTGTCCTTTCCTGGTTCTCTTCCTACCTCTCCCTCCGCACCTTTAGTGTTCACTCTGGTGGATCCTCTTCTACTTCTATCCCTCTGCCTGTCGGCGTACCTCAGGGTTCTGTTCTTGGTCCCCTCCTCTTTTCTATCTACACTTCTTCCCTTGGTTCATTAATCTCATCCCATGGCTTTTCCTACCATCTCTATGCTGATGACTCCCAAATCTACCTTTCTACCCCTGATATCTCACCTTGCATCCAAACCAAAGTTTCAGCGTGCTTGTCTGACATTGCTGCCTGGATGTCTCAACGCCACCTGAAATTAAATATGACCAAAACCGAGCTTCTCATTTTCCCCCCCAAACCCACCTCCCCGCTCCCCCCGTTTTCTATTTCTGTTGATGGCTCTCTCATTCTCCCTGTCTCCTCAGCTCGAAACCTTGGGGTCATCTTTGACTCTTCTCTCTCCTTCTCTGCTCATAT
Organism: Microcaecilia unicolor; assembly: GCF_901765095.1. Lineage (NCBI taxonomy): Eukaryota > Metazoa > Chordata > Amphibia > Gymnophiona > Siphonopidae > Microcaecilia > Microcaecilia unicolor. The sequence goes on from NC_044032.1 coordinate 126,765,778, forward strand.
CCAGCAGACCGCCAAAACCTGCCATTTTTTTCTTTACAACATCCGTAAAATCCGCCCCTTTCTTTCCGAGCACTCTACCAAAACCCCTCATCCACACCCTTGTCACCTCTCGTTTAGACTACTGCAATCTGCTTCTTGCTGGCCTCCCACTTAGTCACCTCTCCCCTCTCCAGTCGGTTCAAAACTCTGCTGCCCGTCTCATCTTCCACCAGGGTCGCTTTACTCATACTACCCCTCTCCTCAAGACCCTTCACTGGCTCCCTATCCGTTTTCGCATCCTGTTCAAACTTCTTCTACTAACCTATAAATGTATTCACTCTGCTGCTCCCCAGTATCTCTCCACACTCGTCCTTCCCTAAACCCCTTCCCGTGCACTCCGCTCCATGGATAAATCCTTCTTATCTGTTCCCTTCTCCACTACTGCCAACTCCAGACTTCGCGCCTTCTGTCTCGCTGCACCCTACGCCTGGAATAAACTTCCTGAGCCCCTACGTCTTGCCCCTTCCTTGGCCACCTTTAAATCTAGACTGAAAGCCCACCTCTTTAACATTGCTTTTGACTCATAACCACTTGTAACCACTCGCCTCCACCTACCCTCCTCTCTTCCTTCCCGTTCACATTAATTGATTTGATTTGCTTACTTTATTTATTTTTTGTCTATTAGATTGTAAGCTCATTGAGCAGGGACTGTCTTTCTTCTATGTTTGTGCAGCGCTGCGTATGCCTTGTAGCGCTATAGAAATGCTAAATAGTAGTAGTAGTAGTAGTAGTAAAGGAGCTGCAACCCTGGAGTAGGAACGAGGGACCCAGAGGAGGCAGTCAGTGGCTGGCGCTGAGACTGAAGGGTGAACATCTGGGAACATAAGTCCTGTAAAACTCAAGACAGTCAGTTCAACTGAGTCTGTTGTTGCTGGAGAACCTGGGCCAGGTCCGCCAGGTTGGGCTTGTCCGGCAAACTCATGGCTTCAGCTTCCTGTCAAATATGGTGAGTTCCTGTGCCAAGCAGTGTGCTGCCGGGTGTGAAGAGACACGGACTCGGGTTCTGCTTGGCGGCCGAGCAACCCTGAAGTTCACCTATGGTGACTGCCGTTCCCCAGGGGTTGAGCCCCCAGGTGCGGGCAGCCGACAGGACTTATACTGAGACGCCAGGAAAGGGGCGCCCAGAGAGACCAGCCAGAGGAGAGCAGAAGGAAGAAGTTCAGCAGTGAGTCACAACAGAGTGACAGGCAGTAGACTAAGGAGTGTCTTGGGTCCAGCAGGTATACAGGCGGGTAACTGACCCAGAAGTCACCAGGTCCAGGCAAGATATTCAGGCAGGCAGCAGACAAGAGAGTAACCAGATCCAGGCAGGATATTCAGGCAGGCAGCAGACAAGAGAGTAGCCAGGTCCAGACAGGATATTCAGGCAGGCAGTAGACAAGAGAGTAACCAGGTCCAGGCAGGATATTCAGGCAGGCAGCAGACAAGAGAGTAACCAGGTCCAAGCAGGGTCTTACAGGCGGGCAGTAAACAGAAGAGTAATCCAGGTACAAGCAGGGTCTTTACAGGCAGGCAGCAAACAGAAGAGTACACTGAAGAGAAACGCTTACCCAAGTAGAAGCTGAAGCAATAAGGCAGATGGAAAGCGTCTCAGAAATAGTGCAGGCTTTCTGACGTAGACAGGAACCAGCTGAAGAAGAGAGCTTCCATAGGTCAGGTAGACAGAGAGAAAGTCAATACAGGTGCGTGGTAGCAAGGCAATTAAAGAGCCTGGAAGCCAGGCAGAGAGAGCAGATTCAGGTGCATGAGAGCAAGGCAATCAAGGAGCCTGCAGCCAGAGAAGAAGTACACAGGCATGGCGCAAGGCTGAGCCAGTCAAGTGTGTGTGTTGCCAGGACCCTGCGCAGCCCGAGGATGCCGCTTGCGTTGAGGTAGGGGACATGACACATGTGCAGGAGCTCTGGCAGGCTAGGCCCAACACCAGCCATTTTTCTGCCAGTCTACCTTTCCCCAAAGCTCACTCCACAGTCCGGTGGTAACATGGCAAGATGCGCCTGCCACTACAGGACCCCCAAAGCCATCCTCGACTTCCAAAACTGGCCACTAACCACCAATGAGAACAAGAATTGGGCCCACAATGGCCTGAAAAGAATCCAACCACTCCCCACATCAGCATGGATCTCAATTGGGTCCAAACAAGGATGCTTCCCTCCCAGATCAGGTATAGGGTTTTTTTTCAACCATGTACAATATTAAACAGAATCAGCCCTGGTACAGATCCCTGAGTGACTCCACTACTCACCTTCCTTTCCTCCAAACAAATTCCATTTAGCATCACCCTCTGATGCCTGTCGGTCAACCAGTTTCCAATCCAGGTCCACCACTTTAGGTCCTACGTTCAGCCTTCTCAGCTTATTCCAAGAGGCTTCTGTGAGGAACCGTATCAAAAATTACATCTAGCGCATGTCCTTTTTTCAGTTCTTTGTTCACCCAGTCAAAGAAATCAATCAGATTCATTTGGCAGGATTTTCCTTTGGTAAAGCCTTGGATCCTGCAACCAGGGCCGGTCTTAGCAAGTGCGGGGCCCTATGCAGACCAATTTGGTGGGGCCCCATCCTAGCCACGCCCCACTGTAGCCCTGCCCCCACCCTAGCTCCGCCCCACCCTAGCTCTACCCCATTGATAAGATTATTCCATTTTTAGAACATTTTTTTATTTATGACATTTCAAATAAAGACAAATGAAGCTAAATTTGTACAAAAAAACTGATTGAAATAATAAGCACAATGCTATCATGAAACCTTCCCTCCCCAGAAATTATTCAGTTCAAGTCCACTACAATTAGTAGTTCCAATTCTCATAACAAAGGAGAATAAAAGAAAAATATTAAGAAAAGATTCAGTACTTTCAAATTCCCCTATTACTCTGTAACCCATATATGCAATAAAATAAAAATGAAATGAAAAGATATAAAATAAAGTAATGTGTGAAATATAATGTACAATATAAAAACATATACACCACCAAGGTATTAAAATTGTTTTAAAATATATACCACAACTCTCTGACTCAAGAAGACTCCGACTCTGTCTGTCATCCATAATTGTCTGACAACACACAGAAAAAAATAAGTAAAAATAAAATAGTCACAATTAATACCTTATACACCAATATACCAGCCATACGGAAAATGCAGACCGTCAACAATATGAAGCTAGCAAGGGATCATAATATCACAATTCTCATGTAGAGCCACAAAACACCCTTTTAGAGGTAGTGTGTCATGATTTAGGCTCTACACCCTTTCTGATGTTTGGTGCCACCTTAGTAAGGCCAACACACAATCTCTCCACTGCAAAACACTATACACAAACTTGTGCAAAAACACACTCATAACCTTAACAAACCATAAACAGCACTAATTCCAAGGACAGGACGAGCTACAACCTTATGCGTGGCGTGGAAAAGCAACTGTAATTACATCGGGCTCTAAAACACCAGTGCACAACCTAGTAAAAAAACAAAAAGGGCTGCAAACTATACGCTAGCAGAATACTGCACCTTCCTTGATCACACCTGAAAAACACATGAAGGCAAAATACTGAACTGGAAAGTTACCTCAAGAAGTCAGACTCAGCATGCAGCAATACTACAAAAATTGAAGCTTACATGAAAAATATCACAGATGCACATTTCCAAAAACTGACATATTCCAATTAATAAATCCTGAATAAAATAGTTTTTTCTACCTTTGCTGTCTGGTGACTGTTTTTCTGATCATGCTGGCTCAGTATCCGATTGTGCTGTTATCTGTCCTCTTAACTCCATTTCCAGGGCTTCCTTTCCATTTATTTCTTTACTTTCCGCCTTTCTTCTTCATTTCTTGCCCTACATCCGTAAGTAAAAGCTGGGTCCTCCGCAGACTTGACTGTCCAGTGGATCCAGCTTCTGCCTATTTTCTATATCCTTGTGCACTTTTTCTCCTCTCTTCCTTTTCCATCACCTCATTTCCTTCCTCACTCTTCCCTCGCCTCCATCCATGTCCAGCATTTCTTCTCTCTCCTCCATCCACCCATGTCCAGCGACCCTCCTGTCCCCCTGCCATCCATGTCCCCTCTGCCCTCCCCTGCCATCCACCTATGTCCAGAAACCCCCTCCCCTGCCATCCACCCATGTCCAGCGACCCTCCTGTCCTCCCTGCCCTTCCCTATCATCCACCTATGTCCAGAAACCCCCTCCCCTCCATCCACCCATGTCCAGCAACCCTCCTGTCCTCCCTGCCCTCCCCTGCCATCCACCTATGTCCAGAAACCCCCCTCCCCTGCCATCCACCCATGTCCAGCGACTCTCCTGTCCTCCCTGCCCTCCCCTCCCATCCACCTATGTCCGGAAACCGCCCTCCCCTCCATCCACCCATGTCCAGCAACCATCCTGTCCTCCCTGCCCTCCCCTGCCATCCCCTATGTCCAGAAACCCCCTCCCCTCCATCCACCCACGTCCAGCGACCCTCCTGTCCTCCCTGCCCTCCCCTGCCATCCACCTATGTCCAGAAACCCCCCCCTCCCCTCTATCTACCCATGTCCAGCGACCCTCCTGTCCCCCTGCCCTCCCCTGCCAACTGCCATCCACCTATGTCCAGTAACCCCCATCCCCCCTGCCCTCCACCCATGTCCAGCGACGCGACTCTCCTTGTTCCCCTGCTCCCCCTCCCTCCAGCCACCTGAGCCCCCTCCCATCTGAGCCCCCCCCCCGCCCGACCCGCCAAACGACCCTCTTCTGCCACCCAACCCGCCGGCACCTCACCTGACCCAGCATTTTTTAAAAATCTACAAGCGGCGGTGCCTCGCGTCTGAGTAAAAGAAGAAAAATTGCTTTGTCCGTTGACCAGCCTTCCCTCATGTCCCGCCCTTGTGGAAGTTACATCAGAGGGCGGGACATGAGGGAAGGCCGGCCAACGGACGAAGCGATTTTCCTTCTTTAACTCAGACGCGAGGCACCGCTGCTTGTAGATTTTTTTTAAATGCTGGGTCAGGTGAGGTGCTGGCGGGTCGGGTGGCAGAAGAGGGTCGTTTGGCGGGTCGGGCAGGGGGGGCTCAGACGGGAGGGGGCTCAAGTGGCTGGAGGGAGGGGGAGCAGGGGAACGAGGAGAGTCGCGTTGCTGGACATGGGTGGAGGGCAGGCGAGCAGCGGCGGTGGTCGGAGAGGCGAGGCAGAGTTGAGGCGTGCCGCGCGGGGCCCCCTTAGGCGCAGGGCCCTATGCGGCTGCCTCGGTCGCCTCTGCCTAAGACCGGCCCTGCCTGCAACCCACTGGATTCTAGAAAGTTAATTATCTTTTCCTTCAGCAGCGACTCCATTATTTTTCCTACCATTGACATGAGGCTTACAGGTCTGTAGTTTCCCATTTCTTCCCTGTCCCTGCTTGGCTTACCAGCCTGTAGTTTCCCACTTCTTCTCTGTCCCTGATTTTGTGAAGAGGGGCCACATCCGCTCGTCTCCAATCCCATGGAACCTCTCCCATCTCTAAAGATATATTAAATAAATCCTTAAGAGGTCCGCTCAGTATCCTGGGATCCCATCTGGCCTCATAACTTTCAGATTTTCAAGTTGCTTATAAATGTTTTCCTCTGTGAACAGTGAAATATCCACTCCATTCCCAGATATATCCTCAGCAGCCAACTGCAGTCCTTCTCCAGCATTTTCTTCTGTGAACACCAAACAGAAATACTTGTTTAGCACATTCGCTTTATCCTCATCACTCTCCACATAACTGTTCTCGTCATCTTTCAGTCCTACAATTCCATTTCTAGCTTTTCTTCTTTCCCCAGTATACCTGAAAAAGGTCTTGTCACCTGTCTTTACATCTTTAGCCATTTTTATCTTCTGTCTGTGCTTTCACTAACCATATTTCTCTATTTCCTTCTTTCAGTTTAATCCAGTAATCTTTTCCGTGATCCTCTTGTTGCATTCTTCTGTATTTCTTGAATGCAGCCTCTTTTGTCTTATTTTTTGGCCACTTGTTTGGAGAACCATATAGGCTTCTTGTTTCTCTTGTTTTTGTTTACATTCTAAGATCTGTTGCCATATTTATAGTAGCTTTCAGCTTGGACCACTACCCTTCCATTTCACCTATGCCTACCCGTGCCATCAGTTCCTTCTTCAGTTATTCCCCCATTTTACCAAAATCAGCATGTCTGAAATCCAGTACTTTGAGTTTTGTGTGTCTGTACTCTGTGTTTGCTCTTATATCAAATCATATGGGATGTAGGAGTAGCCTAGTGGTTAGAGCACCAGTTTTGACATCCAGTTCAAATCCCCACTGCTGCTCCTTTTGGTCTTGGGCAAGTCACTTAACCCTCCATTGCCTCAGGTAGAAAATTAGATTGTGAGCCCTCCAGGGACAGAGAAATACCCAGTATACCTGAATGTAACTCACCTTGAGCTACTACTGAAAAAGGTGTGAGCAAAATCCAAATAAATAAATAAATATCATGTGATAATCACTATTGCCTAGGTGGGCACCCACCCAGACTTTGGAAACACTTCCTCCATTTGTGAGCACTAGATCCAGAGTCACCCCTTCCCTCATGGGTTCCATCACCATTTGTCTGAGAAAAACACTTTGACAGGCATCCATAATCTCTCTACTTCTTTCCATTTCTGCCGCCAGAACGTTCCAATCCACATCAGGCAAGTTGAAATCTCCATGCAACTGCACCTCTCCTTTCATTCCAGCCTTATGGATATGGATATCTTCGATCAGATCCTTGTCTAGCTTCTCCATTTGTGCTGAAGGTCTGTATGTAACACCCGTGTAGATATATATTCCATCTTCTCTTTTTCCTTTCCCTAGGTTCCCTGCATTTCTGCCTCTTTGATCTTATTTTTCACATACAGTGCTACTCCTCCACCTTTTTGGCTCTCCCTATCCTTCCTAAAAAGATTATAGCCTGGTATGGTCGCATCCCATTCATGGGAATCATTGAGCCATGTCTCTGTAATAGCAACAATATCCAAGACTTCCTCAAACATCAGGGCTTGCAAATCTTGAACCTTCTTACTTAGATTATGAGCATTTGTGCTCATTGTTTTCCACGTGTCACTGAGTTTAGATAGTTTTCTCTATTAACATTACCTTCCCCACTGTTGTCATGTTTTTCCTGGGATGACTTTCTGAGTTCCCTTGCTTCCTTTTCTAATCCCCATCCTCTAGTTTAAATGTCTAGAAACATACTTCTGAATTTCTCCCCAAGGATCCTTTTTCTTGTCACAGTACTGCCTCCTATTTTTCCACGTACTGCCCCATCCTCCTATGTATCTAAAACCTTCTTCTTTACGCCAGGTTTCAAGCCACTTATTGAACTTCTCTGTTTTATGTAGTCTTTCCTCTCCCTAGCCATATGTAGGATAACTTAAGAAGAAGCTGCAGTCTGAACCAAAGATTTGAGTCCCTCCCAAAGCTTCTGGAATGTTCTCTGTGCTCCAAACTTGCTATTTTTGCCCAGGTCATTTGTCCCCAGGTGGATTACAATATCAGTATTAGAATCCTTACTCTCTTCTCCGACCAAATTCAGTATTTGGTTGGTACTTCTGGTAGCAGAGGATCTGGAAGGTATTTCACTTGTTTCGGATCCATGCACTGTGTTCCTAAATTAATGCCTTTTATAATGGAGTCTCCTAGCAGTAAGAATTTTCTGCTTTAAACCAATTTGTTGTTGTTTTTAGGAGGTTTGAGTTACATTCCTTGTCTCTGGCTCCACCTCAATACTTCTTTTCTGATCATCACAATGCTCCAATGCAACAAAAGAATTAAATAGGTTGGGAGGGTGAATGCCTCAGTGACACAGGTCGTAATCTATCTGAGCCTACTATGACCCATCTATTCCTTTGTTACTTTATTCTCTGTGGCAGTACTGGTGGTAAATTGGCTGGGAATTAGGTAGTCCTGGGTGCTTCCTTAATTGCTGCCAATTCTTTCTTTAGTTTGTTGATTTCATCTTTTATAGCTGATATTTGGAGACAGGTAGGGCAAGCTCTAAGATTCCAGATGGTTTACCTTAGGATTAAGGCACAACAAATATTGCATTGAATGAAAGTCATGTTGATATGATTAATAAGTGTGAGAAGGTGCACTGTGTTAAGGGATATCAATTAGCAGGATTGTTCAATAGAGGGTTTATTGACAATAGGGAGAGCTAACATAGGGATGGATTGGAGAGGTGTAGGAAGGGAGAGACTATAAAATCAGCAGGAGGTCAGAAATACAGCAAATTATAGTAGCAAGCAGCTCTGCAAGTGAGAGGAAATGAAGTTTTTTTCCTTTGTTTTTTTCCTTTATAGGATAGATGGAGGTAAAGTCAGCAATGTTCTAAGAAGAAATTAGAGAAGCCAACAGGTAAGAGGGCAGTATAAAATCTATAAATCAAACCAAACGCAATCATCTAAAAATATATAAATTTAGAAAACCTTAGCTTTCAGCTTGTGGTGCTTCTCAGAAATTCCCAACTCTGCAGGAAGCAGTCCCTTCCTTAAAGACACAGACACAATGGGAGACACATTAATTAAATTAAACCTCAGTCAACTTTGCAGTAGGTAGAGTTTCAGACACAGTTCTTGAAATAAGCAACCTTATTGAATAGTGAATTCCTGCACATACAAAAAAACCCACAAAAGACAAAATAATAGTCATAAAGTCAGCAGGAGAATAGAAATATAGCAAATTATAGCAGTAAGCAGCTCTGCAAGTGAGAGGAAAGGAAATTTTTTTCCTGTATAGGACCGATGGAGTTAAAGTCAGCAATGTTCTAGGAAGAAATTAGAGAGACACACAGGTAAGAGAGCACTATAGAATCTATAAATCAAACCAAACACAAAAATCTAAATATATATAAATTCAAAAACTCTTAGCTTTCCCCGAACTGTAAAAGCTCCCACTTTCTTCCAAACAGAAGAAGCCCCAACCAGGACCCATCTGTAGGCCTCTCCTCCAGGCCTACCATACCACCCTAGTTGTCTAGTGGTGAGTTGGGGCTCCGTAGTCAAAATGGCTGCCACAACTTCCAGTGGCAGTCTTGCAAGATTACTGCTGGAGGTTGCAGAAGCCAATTTGAAACTGGAGCCTGCACAGGCAGGAGTGACCTGCAGTCCCTCCTACTCATGCTGGCTCCAAATCTAAAATTGCTGCCGCAACCTGGAAATCACAGCAGCCATTTTGACTGCAGAGATGGTATAGGCAGGAGTGAGTGGGGGCTGCTCCTGCCCCAACTCACCACCAGACCACCTCAGCAGTAAGGTAGGCCTGGAGAGGGCCTACAGGTGGGTCCAGGAGGAGAATTTCTTCTGTTTTTGGGGGAGAGGAAGAAAGGAAGTGGGAGCTTCTTCAGTTCAGGGAGGCAACAGTGGAGGAGGGAGAAAGTGGGGGCTGGACCACTTAGTTTCAGCCAAAACTAAGCAGGGAATTTGAGCAGCAGATTCAGATCCGGCCAAAACCGAAAACAAAATGGTTTTGGTTGCCCTCTAGTGTAGATTGCTGGTCCAATGCATGGAAATGAAAAAAAAAGTTAATGTATTCTGGGTTTCACACAGAGTAGCATGATTTCCACAGACATCTTTGGGAACACACTTCCTGAAGACACTTGAAAGGCTATTTTTAAAGGCATGAGTGACCTGACTGCAGACTTCTCATGACATTGGAATTATTGTTTGCATATGGAATGAAACTTAATGACTCCTAGGAAACCAGTATCCTCTTTTATCAGTAAATTCCTTACAAAAATTCCTTACAAATTCTGATCTGCTGTGGTTCCTCTTTCTCTCTCATCTTTCCTGTTTTTCACTGTTCCTAGACTGCTAATGAAAGTATATATTTAACCCAATTTGTAAATGACTGCTCTTATAATTGTACCATTCTACGAAAAAAATAGTACAGACCAAAAAAAGTGTTTTAGCTTAAAGAATAATCATACATTTCTTGAGACTCTTTTTGAATCTCTAATACCCCAGCTAGGAAAAATTTCACTTTAGTGCTTCACAAGTTAAAGTTTCCAGTTTTCCCAAGACCTTTACTAATAACTAATAATTGTCTTAAGATGAGGAATATTTGTTTCCACATGTTATGCTAATTTCCTCTTGTTTTAACTGATTTTATTGCATTCCATTTTTCTCTTTACCAGCTGTTAATCTAAAAACTTATATTATTTCTTCCTCCTATCAAGCACAAATAAATATATTTTAAAAATAAAAGTAAAAACTGAGGCTCAGAGTGGTTGAATTGGAAGGGGGAAAAAAAGTATGATTTTTATCCCCATGATCTAATCTGAGATGACTCAGATTCACAATCCCAAAAAAGAAGACACAGAAAAGCTCACAGACACTTTACAACGCACTTGAATAGCAAAAACATCCTAAAAGGCCAAAAGTAAATTTATTTTTGAGAAGCAGCTGCTTCAGATCTTGGGTTGAGATAAAGACAGGTGACGGCTGTGTTTGCTTATGGAGTTTATTTGTTGGCTATAATGACAAGCAGTTTACTCTGAGTCTCTCTTCAGTTTTGAGGCCCACTATGGCCCATTGTCCATTTAAGTTGTCCCTCTGTACTTTTTGCTTTAATAGCCCTTCCTTTTGCTTTCTGCAAGCCCCAGCTCCAGACGATTTAAGGACTGGGGAGAGGGAGGAGGAAGGAGTACAGTTATTGCACTAATTCACAAGCACTTTGATTTAACAGCTTGAAACCATTTGGGCAAGAAAGACAGTCATCAAAATGTATAATCTCTTATCAGAAGACTTTCAAAGTCTGGACTTCCAGGTTAACTGGTGGTGGACTTTGGTCCTGGGGAACTGAGGAACTAAGTTCGATTCCGGGCACAGGCAGCTCCTTGTGACTCTGGGCATAGTAACATAGTAGATGACGGCAGAAAAAGACCTGCACGGTCCATCCAGTCTGCCCAACAAGATAAACTCATATGTGTATACCTTACCTTGATTTGTACCTGCCTTTTTCAGAGCACAGACCGTATAAGTCTGCCCTCCACTATCCTCGCCTCCCAACTACCAATCTCTCTTCCCCCACCTGCTCCACCACCCAAGTCGCTTAACCCTCCATTGCCCCATGTAAGCCACATTGAGCCTTCCATGAGTGGGAAAGCGTGGGGTACAAATGTAATAAAATAAAATAACTCCACCCTAGTAGTAGTAGTCCAGCACTGTGAATGAAATGAAAGCAAGAAGAGTCTGGCTAGGCCGGGCCTCTGGCTAGATCCAGCCTGCAAAACCCACTGAGGTGAACCAACTCTGGATTAGGGACCTTTTCAGCTGCTATCTCTCCCTGACCAGTAGGGTGGGCAAGCTCAACAGCAAAACAATAGTGATAATTGCGCCTGTCCAAACACAGACATTAAAGACCCTCCCCAGTTTAGTACTGTGCCGCTGGAATGAAAGAGTAGAGCCCTTGTTTTGACAGCTGGGCAGGCGGGCAGAACGGGTGACAGATGAACTCAGATGTCTTCAGACATTTGCACAGACCCAGCAGCTCCACGGGGGAAAGGGAAAGAGGGGCAGAGAATGGAGACCGGTGGACGATGAGTTGATCAGAGGAAAGTAGGGTGGAGGGAAAATTCAGAGACATGGAAAGAAAGAGGGACTCGTTTAGTAGATAATTGTTCGGTTTCTGATGTCAGGGAGGGTTGGGAACGTTTGAGGTGTGGTCCACAGGTACCGCTTATTATACTGGGGGAAAGGAAGAGCAATTTTCGCCTTGCGTATGAGTATAACTAAAAGAGAAAAACACCGAAGACGGCCCTATTTCTCTGTCACAATCTGTCAAGAGAATGAAATCAGGTAGTTATTGCGAGGGAAATACAATTGAACCGCTATAATCCTCCTTCCCTCTTCCTTCAATTTATTTAACCTCAATCAGACATATATCATTAGCTTTAAAAAAAATAGAATTTGAACTCAGACGTTATTTTTAGAGCTGTAAGGTGCTGATTTTGGATAATATAGTAAGACAACGGAGCAGAGTTTCACGTTGCAAGAGACATGAAAAACATGTGAAAAGAGAATGAATTGGGGCACAGATGTTGTAAATGTGTGTGTAGTTATTAATTCAGGGTTGTTTCCATTTAAAATACTTAGAAAATGAATTGAGGATCAGTAAACCGATCAAAATATAAGTTCACTTAATAAATACTAAAGCATATGGAAAAAAAAAAAAACAAAGAAAATAGGTTGGAATGAAAGAAAATTGAATAAACCGTAGAGGACAGAATAAACTTCCAAACAGATAAGGAGCTTTGGGACTGACGAAGTAATAGATTTTGGAAAGCAGAAAGGCAGGAAGAGACGCTTGAATGAAAGAGAAGGAGGTAGAAGTCTCTGGCGACGTTTGTGATGAAGTCGGTGGTCATCAGGTTTGAATCCGCTCGGTCAGGAGTCCAGGCTAATGACAGCCGGCTGTCCATAGGCCCCCAGCTGTGCCAAATAATGAAGAAGGGCGCTATGAGCAATACCTTTGAGTGATACACGATAATCGGGAGCATAACAGTGTGTTAAAATCATTTTCTGGGAAAAAGGGGGTGGGGGGGATACCAGAGAGGTACAAAAAGCAGGTGTCAAATAGTTTACTCGTATTTAAGGCTAAAAATCTTTTTTTTTCTTTTTAGACCCCCATGCGAAGTCCACTGCTGAACAACAGACACAGTTCTTGGCAGTCAAATCAATTTTTTTCCCAGACACCAGAAACATTTCATTTGAAACTGTTAGATCTTTTTCCAATCCCTACACTGTCACTCGCCTTTGTCTAGGTTTGGAAAAAAATCTGTTTGCTCAGAGAATAAAAGGGAATATGTTTCTTATATACCAAAGTTTTCAAAATGTAGATCAGATGGTAACAGTACAACACACCAAAATTATACTATGGAAATGTAACGTACACAATGGCATGAGTGATTAATTATATAAAACCACCTCTGACAAGAAAGGTTTTTTTTTCTTTCTTTTTTTTTATTTTAAGAATCTGGGGAGGGGGGGGGGGGCAGAGGAACCGCAGCTGTGAACCAGACTGATATACTTAGGAAATAAATCTTTCCGGGTTTCTTATTAACACGGACACTTCCATGAGGACTTGCCAAACATGACATTTTCATACTTTCTTTATATACTTTTATGGGTTCTACAGCTCATAAAAGGACTGGATTAATTTTAAGTTGAACTCTCAAAACCTAGTAAGAAGCAGAAGAATTGAAATATTTCATTTTGTGCTTTAATCATAGATACTTCAAACAGTTAAAACGCTAATCAGTAATCAAACTTTCCTTTATTCCAAATCTTAACCTAAAATTAGAGCATTTCTCACACTCTGGAAATCTCTTTAATCTATAATGTTCACTATTCCATTGTGATTATACGCTGTCCCAATGAATTAAACGAATGTTTAATGTTATCAGACGATCAATGTTATATATTTATAAAAATACTAGTTTACCCATTGATAAGAAATGAGCTACTATACCGTTTGGAGGATAAACTTGCAAATACTGTAGCTGATAAACGTTTAAGAAAGCATGACTTACAGTCTACGTGCGCATTTTATGTTTTTATACCAAATGAGATGTTTTAGAAACGGTTCGGATTGAAAAACGCTGCAGAACAGAATTATACCAAATAAGAAGAGATATATGTATTGGTTTATGAAATGATAATTATTAAAAAGTACATTTTAGAGGCACCCCTGGTCTGACTTTTAAGGGAATAGCCCTCTTCGTCTGTAGTAACAATATTGACAGAGACAGGTGGCACCTTATAGACTAACCAATGAATGAACTTGTCACAGGAGTTTACTTTGTCAGATACGGTTTGACAGAATTTTGTCCTATAAATTAACGTCAGTTCTTAACATGATTACATGATTCTGTGCGATGGTACAATTGTTCCACTTTACTGCACATGGAAAGACGCATTTATACTTGACACTTTGTACACTTGACAACATTTTGATTATTTTATATAGAATAGTTCCATGTTTCGGAAAACACTGCTAATATCAACACCTTGGCTCAGGTTGCTCTAACCGCCCTGATCACGTAAGAACATAAGAGTAGCCATACTGGGTCAGACCATCACCTTTTTTATTTCCTCATAAATTTTCTGGACTTTAACTAAGCAGTCTGTGAATTATCACACAAGGTACAATGGATGCTTTCCTGTTCTGTTATATTGTTAAACTGTATGTTGTGAACATTTAAGAAAAATAAACACATTTTTCAAAATAAGAAGATTTTTTTTAAAACAGGAAAACACTTTAGTAAAGGCACAACACAGAGGTTGTGATTTACAGCAATGCACAGAAGGAAAATAGGATCAGGGCCAGATAACGAAACTGGAGATCAGAGAAGGTCTGCTCTCCCCCTGCATTTCAAAATGTGAACCTTTAAGAAAGACACCGCAGCACTTCAATGATTTAGAATTATTTCCAGCTGCGGTGTTGTGCAGGTGGAGCCAGAGAAATAAATCTGTAGTTAAAAGAAAATATAAATACACTTGCAGCTGAGGAAGTCAAAGCTGTAGTGCTAATCCCAACTGCTCAATTCTCATAAATATGACCCTTTTTCATTCTCCCTGCTCAGCAGAAACAAAAGTGATATCTCTGGCTTAGCGAGGGGGCACCAACATGCAAAGCTCCGAATAAGGAAATAAAAGCTGATGCACAAGAATAATAGAGCAGGGCCATGTATTTTTATTAGACTATTTCTCTGACTCGCTTTCTGGAATCCACACTCCTTTCATAAGGTCTGAAAAACATAAATCTGTATTGAGTTAGATCAAATAAATGTGTCAACTGAATTATTTTATTCCAAGGTTTCCAAGTAGTAAAAGAATTTTACATATCACACTTTCCGGGAAGTTCTGTTTTTTTTTTTTGTCACAACCATCTCAAAATTCGTGATTTAAATAAAATAACTTTATTTTCTGTACACTGTGCAAATAAACTGTGAAGCTGAAATAAACCGAAAATGAACGTCAAGTAAAAACAGGAACAGTAAAACATTTCTGTCGGGAGCCAGGGTGCAACAATCCCGAAATCTAGTCGGAAAGTATATTTCGTTAAATCAAATGGTATTGTTTCTATTAACTTGTTTGCGTTTATTGACATTCCGATCACTAATCATAAACTATCCTCATAAGTCCCAACCAACATGAAAACTGTAATTGTAAGCCATCACTATGTCTCAATTGTAAAATGTAAATTAATACTGTTAACCAGAAAGTTAATTTGTAAGCCACTTTGAACCTAAACTTGTTTTTAGAGAACAGTGATACACAAGAATGCATTAAAAAAATGTTTTCTGTCCTGGATGAAGTAGTATGGTTGCTGTTTAAATACAGGCAAAAGGTAGCAAACGAAAAATAATATAAGATGATACTTTGTGTTGTTCTCGGAGCAGAATTCTCTTGTAAGATAGTTTTTACACCCGTGTGCGAATAGGGGAACGTTTTACTTCAGGTGTGTGTGTGTATGCATGTATGTACGTATTTCTCAATGAGTATTCGTAGTCCACCTCAGTGACTACTTGTTATGGGGGCCGACAAAGTTTTCTTGACCTGTTTGTGTGGGTTAATCTATTACTGCAGATGTTAGTGATTCACAACTGGACTTTCTTCCAATGATCTCAGATGTGTCAGGGGTATCAACAGCAGAGAGTAACCTAATTCCCAAAATATGAGGAGGGAAAAGCAGTCGAGTTAAAGATGCAGAATATTGAAAACAGGCATTGAGGCAACTCGAACACCTTCTCCCCTTTAAAAAAAAAAACTGATCTTAATCACACATTTTTTCGTGACATCTTGGGTACCTATTTTTATTAAACTGAACTAACAATACCAACGGAAAGTTAAGACAAAAAGTATCATCCGTTTTGGCGGGGGGTGTTAGAACAAAGGCATGAAATCCAATAAAACAGAAAATGCGCCGAGATCTTCTGCCGAAGAATTTGTTATCGGCATTTCACCATGAAAATCTCAACACTGGCGCACATTGTAGTGTGGATTCTCCTCTGCTCGAATTTCCACGAAAAAATATATGTATTTGAGAAGCCAAATAATAATAATGTTATAGGAACGTCAGAAAACACTAAAAAGTCACATAAAATTTGAAAATATGGTTAATGCATCCAGTTCCCGCGTTTATATCTAATTGAGATTGATTTACTCAAACGACATGAAAAAACATTCTATTATTTGGAAAGCATATAAAATATTAAGAATTAGACATTACATTCACCAATTTCTGAATTCAATCTAATTTGATCTATGGGTGGACAAGAACATAATCTTCTATGACTGCTATGGAAATCTTATACTTTAGCCCACGAAAAAGAGAAAATATTTGACATTTGTTTTTAACCAAAAAAAAAACCCCGTTTTTGTTGAAGTCTGTTATTATCTGAATTGCCAGTCCCCTATTGTCTTTTACGCTTCCTGTGACGAATTATCTCTGAGAGATGTATTAAGTATGTTCGTCTATAACAAATTTGATTAAAAAATGGTTTAATTAGTGTATCGAGGATAATTTAGAGTCATTTGGCATGAGCTACCCCGACATATGCGTTCATCTGTGGATTGATGCTCTTGTCAAAGTGACCGATATTAAATTTGTACAGAGCAATTTTATTTAAAATGAGCTGGCCCCCTTTTTTTTTCAGTTGTAGCTCAAGGCCAGCTACATTTTTGTTTTGTTACATTTGTACCCCGTGCTTTCCCACTATTACGATTACTATTTAGCATTTTTAAAGCGCTACAAAGCGTACCCAGTGCTGCACAAACATAGAAGAAAGACAGTCCCTGCTCAAAGAGCTTACAATCTAATAGACAAAAAATAAAGCAAACAAATCAATTAATGTGTAGAGGAAAGAGGAGAGGAGGGTAGGTGGAGGCGAGTGGTTACTAGTCAAAAGCAATGTTAAAGAGGTGGGCTTTCAGTCTAGATTTAAAGATGGTCAAGGATGGGGCAAGACGTAGGGGGCTCAGGAAGTCTATTCCAGGCGTAGGGTGCGACAGAAGGAGCGAAGTCTGGAGTTGGCAGTAGTGGAGAAGGGAACAGATCAAAAGTAGATGTAATGGGATTTGAATAAGATTTGCTGCTCTAATAGGGGTCCTTTTACTAAGCCGCATAAGCGTCTACGTATGGCCAACGTGCATCAAAATGGAGTTACCGCCCAACTACCACGTGACTCTTGCAGTAATTTCACTTTTGGCGCGCATCTGATTTGCGCGTCTGAAAAAGTGGCATTTGGTACGCGAAGGTCATTACTGCCCGGTTACCACGTGAGACTTTACCGCTAGGTCAATGGCTGGTGGAAAGGTCTCAGACCCAAAATAGACACGTAGCAATTTTCATTTTGACGCACGTCCATTTTCGGCAAAAATTTTTTAAAAGGCCTTTTTCACAGGCATGCTAAAAATGGATTGTCGCGCATTCCCAAAACCCGCGCCTACACTACCACAAGCCATTTTTCAGCGCTTCTTTGTAAAAGGACCCCTTAGGTTGCTAATCCATGTACAGATCCAGTTTGTAATCTGCTCCCTGGTTTAATTTGGAACTAGGTGACAAAGAACACAATTTGGCCTGCTGGAGAGAAAATGGCATAAATCACAGCGTGACTTAGATAATGTCTTCCTTAATCATTCTTGTTAGGTGAATATCGCCTGTCAGTGCATGATACTAGGAAACGCTTTAATAAGCAGAACTTGCAGATTCTATCAGCAGCCCCAGTGAAATATTTAGTCTTGTCCAGGAATTCACTCTTTTTGATGAATGGTGACATGCTGATCCTAGACTTGACCAGATGCTTTTGGACTGTATTATCAAAGAAAAACTTTAGCATACAGCAACAGTTAAAAGATCATATATGACGATATGTAGGATTTAGTTGTAGCTCTTGTAAGATGGTCTAGCTTTCAAGTTTTTAGATAGTTAAGACTGGGATCTGGTAAGGAATCTGCACACTATCAGGTCTGTATTAGACCCTTGCTCTGCTAATTGACTTAAGTTAATTCTAACTGATTTGTTTCATTACTAAAGGTTTCAAATTATTAGGAGCTGGCTGGCTGCAGAAGTAATATGGACAGTTTTGAAAAGGTCAAGCATGCAACCAGTACTCCAAAGGTCATCTCTGGATCCTGCTATACTGAGGCATACTGCCCAATTTCTATGGCATCTGGCTTCCTCTCATCAGGCCCTGCTACCTACCTCCAAATTATTCAATGCTACATGAGTATGCATAATCATTTATGGTGTACAAAATTATGTGTGCTCAAAATCGTATAGTTCCCCCATGATGTAATTTTTGATTAGTGCATCTGTTTTAAGGTTTTAGCTGATAAATACCAAAAATTCCTCCTAGTGCAAAAAGAAATAAACATATGCATAGCACTGACAAACACCGGTCATCTGCAGGGATCATGATTGAACTGCTTCCATAACTTCAATATCTCTTAATTGTTTTAAGAAAGTGGTCTATCAGTGACCATAGCATCCTTTAATCCCATTGAATACCTGTGTTCTCACTCACAATAGCTTAACCTCACTAACTGCGTACAAAAATACCGCCACCACCTATAAAGCAGCATTGCTTGCTGCCAAAAAGAAGCAGTATTCTAGGACACCCAACTCGGCCATACTCTATAAGATGCTCACCACCCCATACACTCCCCATGGAGGAGAGGCAAGAGTTATAGATGCTGGGGATACTAGACAAAGAGACAAGAGGGCAGATAATGGAGACAAGGGGACAGTGGCGTAGCTAAGGGTGGGCACAGGCCCAACCATTCTTGCCTCAGGCCCACCCAGTCAGCAGCCCATGAGGCCCCCAAAACTCTTCAGTGGTGGCGCCTCACTACTCTCTCTCTCTCTCTCTTCTCCACTCATGACCTGGCATCCGCCCGTTTCTCTCTGGACCCCCTCCCCCCTCCCAGTCTACTTCAGAGCTACTGCTGGTGGCAATTCCTATAGCCATCCTGCACTGGCCCTGCAGTCTTCTCTCTATCATGTCCTGCCCTCAGTGATGTCACTTCTTGTTTCTTTGGAGGGGATGTGGTAGAGAGATGTCAGCAGGTTGCCTATATGAATTGCAACCGGCAACGGCTCTGAGGCTGGACCAGGGGACGGGGTTCAGAGAGAAACAGGCAGATGTCGGATCATTAAAAAAACACTATATTGTATGTATGTACAGGGGTGGGGGTGGGAAGGGCCCACCCTGGTTAACTCTGGGTCCACCCAAAATGACAGGTCTGCCTTCGCCCCTGCAGGGGGATGTGTTGGAGCATGGACTTAGACTTCATGATTGGATGTGAGGCCAGAGGATGCTAAGGGTATTGGGAGTGTAAGTTTGGATTCAAGGCCCTCCGCTCAGTGTAATGTGGCAGCAAAGAAAGCAAGTAGAATGTTAGGTATTATTAGGAAAGGAATGGAAAACAAAAATGAGGATGTTATAATGCCTTTATATCGCTTCATGGTGCGACCGCACCTCGAATACTGTATGCAATTTTGGTCACCGCATATCAAAAAAGATATAGTGGAATTAGAAAAGGTACAGAGAAGGGCGACAAAAATGATAAAGAGGATGGGATGACTTCCCTATGAGCAAAGGTTAAACGGCTAGGACTCTTCAGCTTGGAGAAAAGACAGCTGAGGGGAAACATGATAGAAGTCTATAAAATAATGAGTAGAGTGGAACAGGTAGACATGAATCACTTGTTTACTCTTTCCAAAAATACTAGGACTAGGGGGCAAGCAATGAAGCTACAAAGTAGTAAATTTAAAACAAGGCAGAGAAAATATTTCTTCACTCAACATGTGATTAAACTTTGGAATTATGTGGTAAAAGCAATTAGCTTAGAGGGGTTTAAAAAAGTTTGGCTTCCTATAAGAAAAGTCCATTAGCCATTATTAATATGGACTTGGGGAAAATCCACTGCTTATTTCACACAGGTAAAAAGGAAAGCTAACTAAATCTTGCTGGCTAGAATGGGGTGTTTTGTTGTCTTTTTGCATGTTTGAAAAAAAACGTGAAAAACACTATTAAGTTTGAGCTGTCTGCCTTGTACAGATGTACACTGTGGATGAAAATGGTGAAAAACCTAACAAAGTTTGGAAAAAGGGGCCTCTCGGGAGTGAAAGGTTGCATGAAATACATATTAATAAACCCCTGGATACATATGTTTGCGGGTCACAACAGATTCCATTTTTCTTAGGAAATTAATGATCTGCAAGGGCTTACTGCTCGCTCTTTCGGGACTATCGCTGGCCCAATGCAGCTGCTGGTGGTAGACCCACCCTGAGCATGAGGTTAGTGCGGAAGCCCTTATCGCCACCTCAGTTGGTGGCAGTAAGGGCTCCCTGTCGCATGGCCATGCGGTAAGAGTTTTCTTACCGCATGGCCATGTGTGCCTGGGGTCTTTTTACCAGCTGCAGTAAAAAGGGACCTGGCATGCAGGAAAAGCAGCCCCCGCTGCCAGCACAGGGTCCTTTTTCCCACAGCTTGGTAAAAGGGCCCCTTAAAACTCAAAGTAGACCAATAGTCAGAAGTGTACGTAGAGGTAAAGTAGAGCTGTGGACTCACTGCACTGCCAACAAGCTGGTCCCAAAGCAGAAGCAAGTTCGGGAGTCAGCAGGGTAATCTGACAGTTCACATGCTTGGAAAAACAGCAGAATCAGCCTTTCCCCTCTCTTTTACCATCAGTCAGCCACTCCCGAGGGCACGCTGTCTTTGATAAATTCTAGTAGTTCTAAATATGCACTCATACTACCCTCTTTTTCATAATTAACATACCGTTCCTGATTGCCATTCGTGATTCTAATAGCTTAATCAAGGCTCAAAGCAATCCATCCAAATTGCAAGGCAGCTTGCACCTTTAGGACAAAATGTAACAAATCTGTGCGCTAACTCGGGCCAGGTTCTGAAATTACTAAAAAAATATTAGTGCTGGCACGAATTCTGAACAAATAAGCTCCAGAGTGTCAGTCATTTTTTTTATTATGATTATTATTTTTTTGCCAATCTCAGGCTTCAAAATGCTGAGGGAATTATATCCCAGTAATGTAAGTTAAAACAAACGAGAAAGCATACTTTGGGGCTTTATATAGTAAAGCTATTTTACCATATGAACTAAATATGGAAAAGCCATGTTTATTTAGGACTTCTTCTGTTATATCTACCAGCACCATTAGCTATATCCTCTTCACTAAAGCATAATTTTTTAATTGCCCACATTAGTGAAACGTAAGCATGTACAGTACTTTTCACTATATAAGTTGGCCAGATTTTCCAAGCAGTTTCACTCTAAAATTACCCAAGGAAAACCATGAGCACACACTGAAACCTTGGAGGTAAGATCCAAGTGTATGTGTGTAAATGTAAATCCCTCCCTAGCCTGACACCCCCACCCGGGTGCATCTCGTCAGCCTGCAAGTAGTTATGTGCACAGATGTAAACCAGACTTGGCTACAGGCACAAACCTTCAAAAACGAGGCAGAGCAGCTTTTAAAACTAAGAGGTTGGAATTAGAGATCCGAAACATTCACTCCTGTGAGTGATCTTCTTTTCCTTTGCCCTGAGATCCAGCTAGCACAGGGGAAACCGAGTGGCACAGTTGGAGCATGCTGGATAAAAATTCTTTATGGTGAAGCCCCAGGTTACATGGATACCCTTATCCATCTGCCATCTAGGAATTCTTGCAGATCATCCCGTTCTTATTTAAACCTACATCATCCTACCTGTAATGGTCTGAAATATAAATCCACATACGCTTCCACGTTTTCCTTTATTAGCACTCAACTATGGAATGCATTACCTAAATCTGTGAAAATCATCCATGATCATCTGAACTTCAGAAAATCTCTTAAAACCAGATTATTTGGAAAGGCTGACCCTAATGGACCCGTCTCAAATCCATAATTCCTGGAACACAACTAATTTATGGACCTCAAGGACTCTATTACCCTTCCCTTCTTTTCCCTCGTCCCTTGTAATTACTATCCTTCCTATTCACCTTACTATACTTCGTTTGTTTGTTTACCAGATTGGCGATTGCCTTTACAGACTGATGTTAGCCACATTGAGCCTGCCAATGGGTGGGAAAATGTGAGGTATAAATGTTATCCTATATAATAATTCTCACCTCCAACGTTCTATGCTTGGGACCATGGCTCCCTGGCTGCAAGTGGTCTGTGAGGCAGACACACACGGACGTCACTGACGTCAAAACAGCTGATTCCAAGGCAAGGGGAGGAGTAGGGAAACATGCACAGCGTGTTTCCCTACTCTTCCAACTGCCTCGGAATCAGCTGTCACCCCCCCGCACTACGGCCCCCTCGAAACCCACCCCCTCCCGCGAACCTGTCGATCCCCCCCCCTGGAACGCCAAAAACCGCACCCCCCCCTCCCGCCGCTGTTGTGCACTACCTTCGGGTGGGTTCCTCAATCATCTTCTCAGAAAGTTTAACTCCGTGCGTCTGACGTCAGACGCACGCAGAGGAACTTCCAGACAAGATGACTGAAGAACCTACGGGAAGGGAAGAACAACACGGCGGCGGTGGCGGCAGTTTTCGCTCGCACGGAGGGGGGAACGACAGGTTCGCGGAGGGGGGGGTTCGAGGGGGCCATACGGGGGGGAGGGGAAATTGCCTGCCTAAGGCCCGTTTCCTTGCCTACAGAAACGGGCCTTTTTTACTAGTAAATAAATAAAGCACACAAAGCCCGATATTCAGACCACATCAGCCCAGCTAACTCCTGCAGTTGGTGATCAACACAGATATTCAATGTCGGGCTGTTTCCAGAGACCAGCATTAAATATCCAGTTTATTTTTGGCCGGTTCAAACTTAGGGGCCTCGTGCGTCAAATTGGAACTACTGCCTGGCTACCGTGTGCCCCGGACAGTAATTCCATTTTTGACTCGTGTCGGTAGAAAATATTTTCTATTTTCTACCATGTGGTGCTTACCTGGCGGTAATTGGCAGTTCACACCCGCTGACGCTTACCGCCTGGATAGCACGTGAGACCTTACTACCAAGTCAATGGGTGGCGGTAAGGTCTCAGGCCGAAAATGGACATGAACTGGTTTTAATTTTGCCGCACATCCAGGTGCACTGAAAAATGGACCTGTGCTTCTCCAAAACTACTACTACTACTACTTGACATTTCTAAAGCGCTACTAGGGTTACGCAGCGCTGTACAATTTAACATAGAAGGACAGTCCCTGCTCAAAGGACATGCGGCTACACCAGCACAGGCCATTTTGCGACACGCCTTAGTAAAAGGGACCCTTTACCGGCAAAGCCAATATTCAGCACTGGCCGGTTAAGTTTGAACCGGACAAAGATAGGCCTGGTATTCACGCAGCCAAATATGGCTGCCAAACTTGCGCTGAAAATCAGCAGGCTAGCCACTAGCTGCTGTGAATTTTCAGTGGATTATGGCAGGCCATGCCCTGCTGAAAATTCGTGGATAGCCGGTTATGGAGCATTTAACCAGCCAGATGCCAATCCTGGCTGGTTAAATGCTTTTAAATATCGGAGGGGAGAAGAGGGGCCAGACCAGCACAATATGCTGAAACTTTGTTAAGCTTCAGTGACAAGGAGTTTCCTTTACCTGTGGTTTGAGACCATAAGTACATAAGTATCGCCATGCTTGGACAGACCAAGGGTCCATCGAGCCCAGCACCCTGTCACCGACAGCGGCCAAAAGAACAAGCAATTTGTCCCACCATCCTAGAAATACTGTATTATTCCCTCGTACATTCAATAACATTCTATGGCTTTTTCCTCCAGGAAGCCGTCCAACCCTTTTTTGAAGTCCGCTAAGTTAACCGCCTTAATCACCTTTTTTGGCAGCGAATTCCAGAGTTTAACTACGCGTTGAGGGAAGAAATATTTCCTCCGATTCGTTTTAAATTTACCACACTGCAGCTTCATCGCATGCTCCCTTGTCCTAGTATTTTTGGAAAGTGTAAACAGATGCTCCACATCGACCCGTTCCATTCCACTCATTATCTTATAGACCTCTATCATATCAGTCTTCATAAGTAGATTATTATTGAGATACATCTGTCAGATATGCTTTTACTCTTTGGAGATTGAATATGGCTACAGGGTTATTTATGCCCTTGATGCAGGAACAATCTGAAACTTGGTCATGTCAGGCTCATTTGAATAAAAGTGACTTTCACCGTACCTCGCTGGACTGTGTGTTTTATCCAACTATCTCTGTGTTCTTTTTCATGGATTGTAGTTGTGTCAGCATTACCACACCAGCAGCTGCTAGTGCGCCTTTGAAATTTTAAAAAAGACTACTCTGGTCAGATACAACAAAATTCAGGAGAAAAATGTAAAACTCTCCAACATTTTCAGTCTGCTGTGGTTACAGATAAATTGTTGGTTCAGAGAAAAATGGAACAAATTGAAAATTTCAACAGGAGACTTAATCTTAATTTGTTAAATTTTCCTGTATATCCTGCTATGCCTATTTTGTTTAAGAAATATCTTTTGGAAATTTTGAAAATACCTCAATCATCTATTCCACCTTTGAATAGAATTCATTATTATCCCTGTTGCTTCAAAAGTTTCTAATTTTGTAGCCGCCAAACAGTTAAGCCAAGTTAGCCAAACACAAAATATGATGGCAAAAGCAAGAAGGATGCTTGGATGCATAGGGAAAGAAATGGCCAGCAGGAGAAAGGGGGTGATCGTGTCTTAGTAAGTCTCTGGTGAGACCTCATTTAAGTGTGGTAGTTTCTAGCATGGGGGACAGGGAGTAAGCATGCCCGGCAGTAATTGGCCATTGGTGCAGGCTGTCTAATTACTGTCGGGTTAGTGTGTGAGCCCTTACCGCTTCCTAAATAGCAGGCATTAAAAGCTCAGGCAGTACATGAGGGAGCTCTGACTGCATGATAGGATTTCTGAGCCAGAAAGTATTTGAAAATAAGTTTTTCTGCAAGTGTTTGAGCATTGAGTGAAGGTAAAGTGAGCTAGAAGTGAAAGGTGTTGAATTTGAGCAAAGGAAAAAAAATCTAAAACTGATTTTTTTTTTTGTTTCTTGTGTGCTGTTTAAAAGTTTTGCTGTTAAGACTGAGAGAGAGAGAGAGAGAGAGAGAGAGAGAGAGAGAGAGAGAGAGAGAGAGAGAGAGAGAGAGAGAAACCAAGTGCATGACTGTGTGAAACAAGTTTAAGTGGATTAATCCCAGTTAAGTCACTAGGAAAACTGGTCTCCAAGACTTAAGGTTGGGCCTGGGATATTGCAGCTTGTGTTCTGCATGATCTGCTGCTGGTGTGCTAGTGTGGGAAATTGAATGATTTTTGGAGAGACCAAGTTGCTGTGGGCAGTGTGACTGCAATATTCAATGAAGAGTGCCTTTCTTTAGTCATGGTATACAGTAAAGAATAGGACAATCATTTAAGGTTGCAAAATTATTATTTATTTTGTCAGTTAGAAAGCCACAGTTATCTCTGTGTACCAGCTAGGGCTGTTCATGGTATTAGATAGGAAGAAAGTCTTTTTTGTTGATTTACTTTAAAGTGTGAGGCAGTAGGTTCCTGAACTGGAAGAAAAGAACCTGAGCTCCAACATTCAAGCAAGGAGAAGAAAGAAGCTACAAGGAAGACCAAAGTAAAGATAAGTCTGCACTTCCATGCACAGCAAAGGAAAGGACCTGTTCTAAAGACTGGTTCTGGGTGTTCTCACCTGAAAGACATAAATTGGTTCAAAAAGAATTAATTCATGAGACATACACTACAAAGGAAAGTTATAGCTAAAGAGTAAAAGAAAGCAAATAAGATAATTTGGTCAATGCTTATCTGATAGTTTCACTGTTGTTCCTAAGCAATACTACTGCACTTGTTAGAGAAATTTGAATTGTTAGTGCAAAGTGATGCATGTGGGAAAGAGGAACCCGAATTATAGCTACGCCATGCAAGGTTCCACGTTAGGAGTCACGGACCAAGAAAGGGATCTAGGTGTTGTCGTTGATGATACGTTGAAACCTTCTGCTCAGTGTGCTGCTGCGGCTAAGAAAGCAAATAGAATGTTAGGTATTATTAGGAAAGGAATGGAAAACAAAAATGAGGATGTTATAATGCCTTTGTATCGCTCCATGGTGCGACCGCACCTCGAATATTTTGTTCAATTCTGGTCACCATATCTCAAAAAAATATAGTGGAATTAGAAAAGTGCAGAGAAGGGCGACGAAAATGATAAAGGGGATGGGACGACTTCCCTAGGAGGAAAGGATACAGCGGCTAGGGCTCTTCAGCTTGGAGAAAAGGCGGCTGAGGGAAGATATGATAGAGGTCTATAAAATAATGAGTGGAGTTGAACAGGTAGATGTGAAGCGTCTGTTCACGCTTTCCAAAAATACTAGGACTAGGGGGCATGCGATGAAGCTACAATGTAGTAAATTTAAAACGAATCGGAGAAATTTTTTCTTCACTCAACGTGTAATTAAACTCTGGAATTCCTTGCCAGAGAATGTGGTAAAGGTGGTTAGCTTAGTGGAGTTTAAAAAAGGTTTGGACGGCTTCCTAAAGAAAAAGTCCATAGACCTTTATTAAATGGTCTTGGGGAAAATCCACTATTTGTGGGATAAGCAGTATAAAATGTTTTGTACATTTTTGGGATCTTGCTGGGTATTTGTGACCTGGATTGGCCACTGTTGGAAACAGGATGCTGGGCTCGATGGACCTTTGGTCTTTCCCAGTATGGCAATACTTATGTACTTATATCGTCTATGTTTGAATGTATGTTTATGCAACAAAAGAATCTAATTTGTTAACAACACCACATTTTCTATACCCCAAATTGGGTTTAAAATTAAAAGTAGTAATTTGTACTTACCATCTGTCTGGTTACTGGTTCTTAAAATCCTTTTAGTTTCCTTTCCTCTCCATAGTTTAGAACTTTGGAGACGAGGTTAGTTTAATTGTCTCTGAGCTCAGAGGTGAACTGCAAGCTTGAGGTATTTGGCCACAGGTAATAGTACAGCTTGTAGGGCCTTCTGAGACTCGGAAGCTACAGGAAGTTCAGTACAACAGAAATATGTGTGGAAGGGGCAATATGAAATGTTCATGATCCACTTGGAATTGAAATACACATGTACGACTCCTTTATAAAAAACCTTATACACACGTGTAATAGGTTTACATGTGTATAGCTGCTGGGTTTTTTTTAGAAAGATACACTTTGAAAATGGTGCCACACAAACTCCATGTTTTCCACATTTAGAGTCTATTGCATACAACCATTTTATAAGACTAGACATTTGTGCTTCTATACAGTAACCATGGCATCCAATCAGGAAACACTGACCAGAAAAGTGAATTTCAGTGCAGCAGTGTTGGATGGGATGGGATGAGAGATGATCAAGCATCGCAGGACCCTCTTTGGTCAGCCTAGTTAGAGAATAACTGGCCGATATTCAAAACTATTTAACCGGCCAGGAACGGCTCCTGGCCAGTTAAATAGCATTTAGTGCCTAACCACGGATATTCAGTGGAAGCTAACTGGTTATCTTCCGCTGAATACCACAGCTATCGGCTATCCGCTAACTGGCTATATCATGCTACATAGCCAGTTAGGCACAGATATTCACTGCCAAACTGGCTGTGTTTAGCAGTTAAAATAGGACACATAAATAGCAGGCTTATCTTTCACTGCTGAGCACTTTACTGGTTAGTGCTGAATATTGGCTTAACCAGTTAAGTTGCCGTGGTCAAAAGTGAAACCAGATATTCAATGCCGGTCGCTGGATTTGAGCCGGCATTGAATATTCAGTCTGAGCACCGGTGTTAGGCAGTTACTGCGCAGCCCAACACCTGCTGTGTTTACACTAAGCAAAAATTGTGGGTAGGAAGCTGCCATATGGTGAACTCCATTTTCCATTGTCATAGGAATGTAGAAGAGCTGAAAAGAAAGAGGAAAGAACGGAAGCATCCTGCAAAGAAAAAGGTGAGTGGCAGAACCCTGCCTGATCAAGAAAACCGACTGGACAAGACAGACAGGAACTGGAAACCCCCAATGAGGAGTCCTTGCAGGTTGTCAGCCAGTTGGACACATCTTGCTGTACGGAAGCCACCAGTAGATGTCTTACACCTCTCTCCTCTCTCCTCTCCCATACCCTTACTCCCTGCTCTCTGACCACCTTACACACTTAGCAAATATGCATAATGTAAGTCTGAGACATCAATCATTGGGACTAGGTCTTGAACCTTTTGGCGTGACAGGTGCCATCACTCTCTTCATGTGTGGGCACTAAGGAGATTTATCCAGCATGCTCTCCATACGCTTTCTTTCCCACTGGTATGGTGTTGTTACCCTCCACTTCACAAAATATGCAATCATTTGATGGTCTGTTAGCTGGCCTGCAGGGAATGTCTCTATGTAAACAAGTGTGTTAGCATGTGTATTCATTGTCTCATAGGCCATGCTGAACCCCCTATTCATATTTAGTAATAGGTAGGTGCCTTGGTGCTGGTGTGATTCAAACACTGGTTAATAGCCAGGACAGTAATGTTGTCCTGTATAACATATGTAACCTAACAGGCCACCTGCTGAAGATCCTTGGAGTCCATGCACATGATTCAGTACACCATGATCTCCAGCTGAGAGCCTTGTGTCTTCATTAGAGTGCAAACCTGATGAATCAAAACTCAGGCCTGTGATGGCAACTATCAAAATATCTGCCCTGGTCAGCCTAGCATGAAACATCATTATTTGGGACTGGCACTCTGTGCTGCATGCAGTTTATTCCAGGTTATTGGCTAACAACTGGGACACCAAACATGTGAGCATGCTGATGTGTGGAACATCATGGGACTACATGATAACTATTCTTGTCAGGTATGAGCCCACAGCTATGTGATCTATTACATTAGGTGGTACATGCCTGTTGGCTCACATGCTCTGGATATAAACAGGCAGAACAGAGAATACATGGGTTATGTTGTGTGCAGAGACCAATGTTAGGTGAGGGCATGGCTTCAAATGGTGAGGAGGGTGTGAAGTCAGGACAGAAAGTGGGCAGACATCCAAGTACACCATCAGAGAGCCATCGACTATGGGGTCCATCCTATGCCATCAGAAGAGCTACAGAAGGTGGATGCTTGAGCACCTGCTACTAGAACAGCTGACTTGGAAGCTGCAGATGAGGAGCTTGGAACAAGTACATATGATCTCTAAGGGAGAGGAAGGGATAGTAGATAGCATGGATATTCAAACTATATAGGCTATATGGACTTTATCTGCCTTCATATTTCTATATTTCTATGTTACCTTTCTGCTCTACATGCATGTATTCATTCCCATATGCAACTCAATCCTCTGGAAATGCAACCTAGAAAGAAATGTTTTTAATGGCCGTTTTTCCTTGAGCATTGCAGACCATTTGCAGGTTGAGGGAAATAAAAGGCCTTTCTGTTTTGGAAGCTGGCCTCCCTCTCTTCTGGGGACCTGATGGGAACATGGGTAGAGTCTGTGACCCCTAGGACAAATGGGAATAGGTCTTTTCATAAAACTGCACCATTATTTGCTGCTTGTGCTGCCCACTGTGAACAAAGGCTGTATAGTCAGCGATGTGGTGAGAAAGGCCCTGAGAACTGCACGAGACCCTGTGAGGTGGCAAACTGGCTGAGGCCCACTGTGACAGCCACAAGAATGGAAACTTCCAGTGGCAAAAAATGTTAGGGCTGGGTGACCTTTAGGTGTACCTGCATGGGTTGTCCCCTTAGTATGTGGATACAGAGGAGAGGCTCTAGCCCCTGGCAGAGTTTATGGATGTCAGCCCTACTGAAGCAGAACTTGGTCATCTGTGAGGTATAGGAACTGTGTCCTGGGCCTATATATCCTGTGATAAGGATGGCTCCTTGTGGCTCTTCTCTCTTCCCTGTGTGCCTTATACAGTATGGCCTGAACAACCCATTCATTAAGGTACTCATGACTTCCAGCTCTCTTTATTTATTTATTTATTTGTAGCATTTGTATCCCACAATTTCCCACCAATTTGCAGGCTCAATGTGGCTTACATTTGCCGTAGTGGCGATTGCCATTTCCGGTCAGTAGAATTACAAATGGTATTTCATTCAAGTGCGTACATACATGATGGAGGAATACATTAACTAGTCCTGGTGAGATTCACCATGAAAACCTACCAGAAGCATCCTAAAAAACACACCCCAGCACTCTAGCTGCCCACATGTAATCTGGGTCTCACCGCCTCCAGCACAGTGTCCTGGGGCACCAACTAGCTCTCGGGTCAGGGCACCTCTGACCCGGGCCACAAAAAAAAAAAACACTTTTCACCAGTCTCACACAGTTCATTCTTTCTTACATGAGCTTGGGCGTAGGATAGGGCCAGACTTACTCCGGTCGTTCGTAGGGTATTAAGCTGGGCTTTACTGGGTACTCTCTAATAGTCCAGGAGCAAACATTTCACTCTCACTTCAAAGAAATAGTCAACCCTCCATGGATTGTAGTTTATGCAGCAGCAGCAGCAAACTTTACTAACTTCTGCAACAGGCAGTTTAAATCCTCTTTTATGAAACAGTCAGTCAGTTTGTAATCCAGCTTGGTACATAAGTACATAAGTAGTGTCATACTGGGAAAGACCAAAGGTCCATCTAGCCCAGCATCCTGTCACCGACAGTGGCCAATCCAGGTCAAGGGCACCTGGCACGCTCCCCAAACGTAAAAACATTCCAGACAAGTTATACCTAAAAATGCGGAATTTTTCCAAGTCCATTTAATAGCGGTCTATGGACTTGTCCTTTAGGAATCTATCTAACCCCTTTTTAAACTCCGTCAAGCTAACCGCCCATACCACGTTCTCCGGCAACGAATTCCAGAGTCTAATTACACGTTGGGTGAAGAAAAATTTTCTCCGATTCGTTTTAAATTTACCACACTGTAGCTTCAACTCATGCCCTCTAGTCCTAGTATTTTTGGATAGCGTGAACAGTCGCTTCACATCCACCCGATCCATTCCACTCATTATTTTATACACTTAGGGATATGGTGTATCTTCTCAAATGCAATGTACATATTTACAGCTCCTCCTGTCCCCACACCCATCCCTTCTGGGTGTAACAATCTAAGGCTGTGCCTGCAGTAATAGTGCAGCAAGCAGATCTTCCTTTGGATCAAGTCTCCACATTCTCCTCAAAAAAAGTACCTCTCCAGGCTACCACTTATGGCACTGAACAGATCTTTCCTTTTCCTACTCCCAGACTGGGGTCCCCTTTTTTATTACCTGGAACACTCCACCTCACACAGTTAATGCTTTAATGACAGAAACCTTCCTCTTTGGTCAGCCTTACTTTCTGGAACCCATTCAGGACACCTCCCTCTTCACAAGGATCCTGGTGGGGGCAAAGGCAACCAAAGACCTCGTGCAGACCTCAACACTAACATTTATTAATTCCTAACTCCTCTCGTACTGTCATTCAACAATCAGAAACATTTCCCTCTGCAATTTACCCAGGAACCCACCCCCTTGGGCTGGATCCTTTACCATCCACCACTCTAGAGCCCTCCCCTCAGTAACTCTGGAGAGTTCTCTCATGATCTTTAGCAGGGGTGTAGCCAGACCTCACAGTGGGAGGGGGCCAGAGCCCGAGGTGGGAGGCAATTTTGGTCTGCTACCTACCCGCCGCCTCGCCGCCCCCTGCCGCCATGCCTCTCTCTCCCCACCCACTGCTGAAGCCTTCTCCAGCGCCTCCGCATTGCCTACCCTGCTCTCTCTTCCCCCTAACATCCTGTATGCCCCGCCCTTGGTACACTACTGCTCTTTCCAAAAATACTAGGACTAGGGGGCACTCAATGAAGCTCCTAAGAAGTACATTTTTAAAAAACTGGAGAAAATATTTCTTCACTCAAGGCCCTGTTTATTAACCCATGCTATAGGTGCACTAGTGTTTCTAGCATGCACTAAATGCTAGAGAGATAGGAAAATACGGATGTCTCCAGCGTTTAGCGTGCACTAATTTTTAACATGCATTAAAATGCTAGTGCATCTTAGTAAACAAGGCCCTCAATGTGTAATTGAATTCTGAAATTTGTTGCCAGAGAATGTGGTAAAAACAATTAGCTTAGCAGGGTTTAAAAATGTTTTGATAATTTTCCTAAAAGAAAAGTCCATAAGATATTGTTAAGATTTTCCCGTATTAAGCATGCATTACGGCTTAACACAGTTTAGTAAAAGGGCCCCATTATTAACCAGGAAAGCCAGCCTTTTTCTCAATAGTACAATAAAGTGACTTATCTAAAGTTATACAGAGAGTCAATGGTAGAGGGGAGTCTTGAAACAATTGCCCATGATATACTGTATCTACATCATAATGCAATGCTATAACCACCAGATAATTCCTCACTATCGCAGTCATTAAAATCAGTTCAGCTTCTCTGTATTTATAATGCCAGCTTAGCAACACATTCCTCCAGTCTAATAACTACAGGCTCTAATTCCTGGATTACTATTATTCCTGCGCTTTGAAAGCCTAAAAAAGTATACCAGCACAACACAGAGAGTAATCCCTGGGGTTATTAACATTCAGTTGCACTCAATTTACATCTTCTCCTTTGAGATGTCATGTGATTTTTGCAGAAGACCTAGGAGGGCAGCTTGTAACAACATTATTTCAGGATGATAATAAGGAGCCACCATAAATTCCTTTTTAATAGTTTATTGCAGGTTGTAGTCTATTGACAGTGTGTCTATTTTATAGCATGGACAAAAATGCTACATTCTTAGTGCTAGTCACTAACACTATTTTATATCTATGACCCTTTAAGTACCCTTGGAGAAGGCATGGTCTTTCATGAGCTGACTCATAAATTCTTGAGCAAAACAAATCCACGCTAAGGAAAGAATTCAGTGTTCCACATTTGTTTGGAAAACTTCTCACTTCGAAGAGTTTTCCACTAACACTAACTTAAATACAGCTGTTGGCGCCCGAGACTTACGACTTCAGAGAGCTGAAAGTGAGAAAAGTTCATTGCAACTCTTTAGATACTATCAGAATGAAAAAGAGCTCAGAATTTCCAGTCAACCTCGATCATATCTTTTGGGGTTTTGTAAAGTATAAATCTGAGAATTACTGGTAGTGCAGATCCATTTATCATTATCATTTTACTTGTAGAATGTACTGTACACTTGAATTTTTCAGCGGGGGAGAAGGATAATGACACAGAGAACAAAACCACAGAATACAAAACCATGGCATGAAAATAAAGAGGAGATCAACCACAGCAAATAGCAATGTGAAGTTAGAGAGTAATCAAAATAATAATTTGCTGTCCTTCTTTGTTACATGCTATTTAGACCATTTTCTACTTTCATATATAAAACCATGTACAGTATACAGGATAGGTTGGGTAACTTCTGGAATGCCAGCTAGGGGGAGCACATGGAGGCCAGTATGCATGAAGCAGGAAGGAATGAGAGCGTAAGAGAGTTCCAATATTAAGAAGCTCACAGTTTAAGAACAGAATTACACACAAAATAAATAACAAGAGTTCAAGAATGACCTCTAAATTATTTTTCAGATTTTTTTTTACTGCTAATATTGATTTATATGTTTTGATTCTCACTAGCTCCAGCGATAATTTATTCTTCATACTGAGATCTAGTCAGAAATATTTCCTCAGCTATAAAAATAGCCAAATATTTTGAGATATGTGGCCTCGCCTCTTATGATACTAAGAAGAAATTCAGACTGGCTCTCTTCATGCTGCCACTATAATTTACTCATATGCCAATTTTTTTTACACACCTGAAAATTTTTATATACTATTGTTCACTTAGGACTAGAGATGCCTAAAAAATCCATGCAGATCAAAATTACACCTAGGCGTATTCTGTAAAGTACACCTAAATTTTATAGAAGAGGCTTAAATTTCCACATGGTATACAGAATACACCAAGCGTCTCTCCACATGACCAAATTTGGTCACGTCCGTTCAGGCCGTGTAAATCCTGACTCCCAGATTATGCACAGAGTGAGTGTATTCTATAGTAATGCACATAGATTTTAGAAATGCCCATTCCATGCCCATAACCACCTCCCCTTTTCAACTATGTGACTTGGAATTTACGCACACCACATTACAGAATACACATAGCGAGTTGTGTGTGTAAATTAGTGCTGATAATTGCTTGTTAACATCCAATTGATAGTACTGATTAGCTATTAATGAATTAAGTTACAGGCATTGTTGTAGGATATGCTTCAATTTCTGCACGGAAATTAAGGCCCGATATATAGAACTTGGGGGTTAAGAAACAATTTTTCCAGATTATGGATTTATAAAATTTCCAGGATTCATCAATGTAATAAAAAAAATCTGCTCCTCTGCTGAAAATGTTTGTCCCTAGAGGCCCCTCACCACATGGCTCTTTAGACCAGCCTCATTGCAAAAGGTGCGCTATGCTATCAGGTTCATTACAATTGCTTGACTTTCCTTATCCCTTTCCCAATACGCTGAGCTCCTTTCTGAATCCCACCAGCATGCAGGTAGCAAAATGAGACTGTTGGGAGTAAAGGCAAGAAGTGAAAATGCTTCCTACACATCGGTCACCATATTGCCTTGTTTAAATATAGTCAAATATGCTTTTGTGGCTCTACTCCATAGGATTCAAGACTGAATAAGAAAATAAAATATGTGTATATTATTACCCTGAAAAAATAATGGTAGTTCAGGGAAAACTTGCATATATGTACAAGAGTTAAAAAGGATAAATGTTCATTTCATTTATTATTTTGCCTTGCCCTCACTCCTTTAACAGTAGTATTGATTGGTAAGGTGGCACGTTCCCTTCACAAACTGAAAAATATGTATCCCACTTTGCTGAGACATTATTCTGTATTGTATTCCCCTAACAAAGCATACTCTCACATCCATATACAGCATTCAATGGTATGGGATTTAAGTAAGGGATATGGGAAAGTGGTTCCATCTTTACAGGATACCACAGCCATTCCCAGGCTTGCATCTCACTTAAGCCATGGACTATCTCATGAATACTCCATGGTATCTCTTGCCATATATGTACCCTAGAGTTATACTGGCTATATCGAGGTGCTACAGGATATCATGACAACCACAAAAGGGTTGATCCCTCTGAATCCAGGGAACAAACTAATATTACTTATTTATCAGGGCATCCTTTGGAAGGAACTACTAAGAAGCAACTCTTTCAAAGTCAGTCTTTCTGTATACATTTTAGCAATTAATATTCCCCTATTTATGAAAAGCATCAGCAAAAAATGAACATTTGGTCAACCACATATATGAGAAACACAATCCCTTCTTTCATAGGCAAGTTAGTAGAAAATCACATCAATCTCCTATCCTTCTAATGTTGATATCTCTTTATTGAGGGACCCTTTAAAAAAGCCGCAGGAGGGCTAATGCGCAGGTATTCCGGAGATGGGAGGGCGGTAGAACAAGAGGACATGATATGAGAGTGAAGGGGGGCAGACTCAAGAAAAATGTCAGGAAGTATTTTTTCACTGAGAGAGTGGTAGATACTTGGAATGCCCTCCCGCGGGAGGTGGTGGAGATGAAAACGGTAGCGGAATTCAAGCATGCGTGGGATAAACATAAAGGAATCCTGTGCAGAAGGAATGGATCCTCAGAAGCTTAATCACTGGTGTTTGGGTGGTGGGGCTAGCTCTGGGCAAGACTTCTACGGTCTGTGTCCTGAAAATGGCAGATACAAATCAAGGTAAGGTATACACAAGAAGTAGCACATATGAGTTTATTTTGTTGGGCAGACTAGATGGACCATGCAGGTCTTTTTCTGCCGGCATCTACTATGTTACTATGTACTGCACGTCAAATTGGCACTACCGCCGGGGTAGCACATCTGCCCAGCAGTAATTCCAATTTTGGCAAGTGCCAAATCCTGTGATAGAAAATATTTTTCTATTTTCTACTGTGGGGGGCATTCCTGGCGGTAATTGGCAGCGCAGCCGTGTTAGCGCGTGCTGCATGGTTACTGCATGGATAGCATGTGAGCTCTTACCCACTAGGTCAATGGCTTGCGGTAAGGCTCAGGCCATAAATAGGCACATGCTAGTTTTAATTTTTGTGCACGCCCATTTCCCGGCCCATTAAAAAATTGCCCTTTTCCCAGCCACGGTAAAAAGTGGCCCAGTGCACACCAAAAAGATGCGCCCACAGTACCGCAGGTCACCTTTTACTGTGGCTTTGTAAAAGGACCCCTGAATATCTTTAATGCGTCATCTCTATTGGCTATGTGAAATTCCCCTTTGAATTCCTTTGATGTGCTGCTCTTATGGTCACAAACAGAGCTCTGATACCATTTTTCTCATTGCTTGGTTGATCATGCTGAGTGATTCCTGTTTAAAAACGAAGCAAGTGTGTTCATATCCAAGAGTTGCCA
The DNA here is from genome assembly GCF_901765095.1 of Microcaecilia unicolor. NCBI lineage: Eukaryota > Metazoa > Chordata > Amphibia > Gymnophiona > Siphonopidae > Microcaecilia > Microcaecilia unicolor. Next base: position 126,802,196 of record NC_044032.1, read on the forward strand.
GGTGTTGATAAATGGCATTTATATATTTCAGCAAATTGGCATTTGTAGGCAAGTCTTTGGGTATTAATAGCAGGGGTGTAGCCAGACAGCAGATTTTGGGTGGGCCTAGTCAAGAAGTGGGTGGGCACCAAGTGTTCTCCTCCCCCCCCCCCCCCCCCCCAATGCGATGAGGCCAGTATCAGCAGGAAGCTTAGACTGCTGAAGTGGAAAGCAGTGTTTTCAGCACCATCAGGGGGAGGTCTTCAGCTGGCGAAGCTTGGGATCCCCACTAGCTAGCACTAAATATGTGCTGCTGTTGGGTGGGCCTGAGCCCTAAGTGAATGGGCCCCGGCCCACCCAGGCCCACCTGTGGCTACGCCACTGATTAATAGAACATCCATGGTGGCTCTTTCTCCTGCACATTCTTCTGTTTTTAGACCAAAACATATATAAGTAAATTGAACTTTAGGGACCTAATTCATATATCATAGATTGCCAACATGTATCAAGGCTAGGACTGTGACCAATTTTGCTGAATTTTGTTTCAATGAGAAAAAAATCTATTATCTTTGGCTCTTTATTTACTGCAAATACCTAACTGAGAGGTCATTTTACTCATGCGTTTTATTTATTTATTTATTTGTTACATTTGTATCCCACATTTTCCCACCTATTTGCAGGCTCAATGTGGCTTACGTGGAGGGGCATAATCGAACGAAAACGTCTATCTCCATGGGCGTTTATCTCCAAGAACGGGTCCGTGAAGGGGCGGACCAAACCGTATTTTGGGAAAAAATAGACGTCCATGTTTTATTCGACAATTTGTGAGCTGGGCGTTTTTGTTTTTCAGCGATAATGGAAAATGAAAGCGCCCAGCTCAAAAACGAATAAATCCAAGGCATTTGTTCATGGGAGGGGCCAGGAGTCGTAGTGCACTGGTCCACCTCACATGCCAGGACACCAACCGGGCACCCTAGGGGGCACTTTTACAGAAAAAAAAAGGTAAAAGAGCTCCCAGGTGCATAGCACCCTTCCCTTGTGTGTTGAGCCCCCCAAATCCCCCTCAAAACCCACCACCCACAAGTCTACACCATTACTATAGCCCTAAGGGGTGAAGGGGGGCACCTACATGTGGGTACAGTGGGTTTGGGGGGCGGTGTGGAGGGCTCCTATTTACCAGCACAAGTGAAACAGGTGGAGGGGGGGTGGGCCTGGGTTTACCTGCCTGACGTCCACTGCACCCCCTAATAACTGCTCCAGTGACCTGCATACTGCTGCCAGGGAGGTGGGTATGACATTTGAGGGTGAACATAAAAAGTTGTGAAACGGCATATTTTTGTGGTGGGAGGGGGTTTATGACCACTGGGGGAGTCAGGGGAGGTCATCCCCGACTCCCTCCAGTGGTCATCTGGTCATTTAGGGCACTTTTTGGGGCCCTATTCATGGAAAAACAGGGTCCAGGAAAAGTGCCCTAAATTCTCGCTAAAAACGCATATTTTTTTTCCATTATCGGCGAAAGGCGCCTATCTCTGATCGGCCGATAACCACGCCCCAGTTCCGCCTTCACCACGCCTTTGACATGCCCCCATCAACTTTGTCCGCATCCGCGACGGAGTGCAGTTGAAAACGTCCAAATTCGGCTTTCGATTATACCGCTTTATTCGTTTTTGTGAGATAAACGTCTATCTCCCGATTTGGGTCACAATATAGGCGTTTTTCTTTTTCAATTATAAGCTGGATAGTAACATAAAGGCATTCGCCAATTCCGGTATGAACAAATGCAGTAATGTTGTGGTAGAATAAGGTTCGTGTGTGCAGACACATTAGGGAATCGTAGAGAGAAAGAGAATCGTAGAGAGGAAGAGTTATTATATGTCCATTACGAGCCCATAGTTGTGTGCTTATGTAGGAAAAGCTGGATGCATAGGATGATTTGTATTTGAGTCCTTTGCAGCTTGGGTAGTGGAGATTTAGGTATGTTCGTGTTGATCAAAACACATGAAGTCTACGCACACTGTTAGTAATATATCAATACATTCTCATCTGTACTCTCATTTTAACATACTTAAACCTTAATCTACAGGTAAAATGCTATACCCGAACGTTTTTCGCGCTATTGTTCTATAGTCCTATCAGTTGTTCTTCCTTTGTTCCATTGTTTTAACATAGTAACATAGTAGATGACGGCAGAAAAAGACCTGCACGGTCCATCCAGTCTGCCCAACAAGATAACTCATATTTGCTGCTTTTTGTGTATACCCTACTTTGATTTGTACCTATGCTCTTCAGGGCACAGACCGTATAAGTCTGCCCCGCACTATCCCCGCCTCCCAACCACCAGCCCCACCTCCCAACCACCGGCTCTGGCACAGGCACAGACCGTATAAGTCTGCCCAGCACTATCCTCACCTCCCCAGCCCTGCCTCCCAACCCCGGCTCTGGCACAGACCGTACAAGTCTGTCCAGCACTATCCCCGCCTCCCAACCACCAGTCCCGCCTCCCGATCTTGACTAAGCTCCTGAGGATCCATTCCTTCGGCACAGGATTCCTTTATGCTTTTGTTCCATTGTACTATTCTCTTAACGATACGTAGACTCTGTTTTAAACTCAATGCCTAAAAATGTAACCACAATCGAGTTGTAACAAATTGTACTTCCATTAATACGATGTTTTGTAAGCCACACTGAGCCCGCAAATAGGTGGGAAAATGTGGGATACAAATGCAATAAATAAATAAATAAATCCTGTTGTGTTTCTGGTTGGTAGGTCTATGAGGTCTGTCATGTATCCCGGGGCTTCGCCGTAGATAATTTTATGAACCAGGGTGCAGATTTTGAAAGCAATACGTTCTTTGATTGGGAGCCAGTGCAGTTTTTCTCGGAGGGGTTTGGCGCTTTCGAATCGCGTTTTTCCAAATCTAAGCCTGGCTGCCATGTTTTGAGCGGTCTGAAGTTTCTTTATAATTAGTTTTTTGCATCCTGCATAAATTCCGTTGCAGTAGTCTACATGGCTTAGTACCATTGATTGTATCAAGTTGCGAAATGTTTCACTCGGGAAGAATGGTTTCACGTGTTTGAGTTTCCACATTGAGTGGAACATTTTCTTTGTTGTAGATTTTGCAGTTAGCATGCGAGAAAAGGCTTGCCGCAAAATGTGTGCAAGCATTTTGCAGTAATTTCTCTATTTTCACATGCTAAGTACACATTAACTCATTTTTTAAATATTTTTTGAGGGGGTGTGTCATGGGCAGAGTGTGGGCATTCCTCTGTTATTGCATTATGATTAGCACATTATGATTAGCGTGTGCTAACCAGAAAACACAGGGTTAACACAGCAGCATTTACTCCTGCATTAATTTTTGGCTGGTCTCATGCATGAATGTGAATGCTAGTGCATGGCTTGCAAAAAACAAAAAGCCCTAAAGAGTGCCATTCTAAGGGGCCCTTTTACTAAAAGGTTGGCACGTGGCAACAGGTTTGCCACCTGCCAATCCAGAACTATTACATGGCCTTCTCTTTTTGTGTAAAAAGACAGCCTTTTACCCACTGCAGTAAAAGGAGACCTCAGAATGCATCAGAAACATGCGCTGATGCTAGCTCAGGCTCCTTTTTACCACAGTTTAGTAAAAGGACCTCTAAATCCGGGCTTAGCATGCAGGAAAGCCCCACATTAAAGCACGCTAAACCCAAATTCTACTGCACTTTAGTAAAGGGCCCCTCAGTTAGACTGATTAATGAAGACTTTTCTAGTGAATAAAGCCCTGATATATGACCATTAGCCTGCGTAACATACTTGCATTGCGTCTCTGCCCCAATTCAACAATAAATATCCAGCTGTGTCAGGTGCCCCTTGAAACCCTAAACCCTTTGTTAGTCAGTCTGTTTCCTCTTCTATCAGAATATACACATGTGCCCAGTTAATGCAGTGGGACAGGAGGAGAAGGATTTCTTCCACTACATTTCTTAATCCTTCAAATGGAAATTCTCTTGCAGGATCCCTGGAAAAACAGCCTCCTGCAAAATATGGGCAGTGGATATGCTAAGTCTAAGTAAAACACACATGTGGTCTATCATTTTCATGATTTATTGCTTTGCCTAATCATTAACTTCAAATGCCATATAAGATTTTGTAATCTCCACTAAATCATTTCATAGCAATAATTTAAATTTATTGTAGATTAATGTAAAACATGAAGCACCAGTGTGTACAGCCAGGCAGTTGGCAAACATGATAGAAAAAATGGTTTGGGCTACAAGTTGATGTAAACTGTAACAGCTATAAATCTCTACAGCTGTAATGATGGTTTGCAGACTTGTTAGACAAGAGGAGGAAGAAAATGTATTAAACCAGGAGAATCTTGCTGAGATTTTTAGGGCTTACTAAAATGCACTTGGATTCTATATATATATAGCAACTAATTTGCATGTGCAACTTAATTGTTTAACATGTCAATCAGCGCTGATAAGCAATTATCAGCACTAATTGGCAATAATTGGAATTTACGCACACAGCTTTCTAAGCATATTCTGTAAAATGGTGCACGTACATTATATACATAATTATATGTATACATAATTATATGTATAATTATATACATTACGTACATAATACATGGATCTCAAAAGGGGGCGTAGTCATGGGAGGGGCATGGGCGGGTCATGGTCATTCCTAAAAATTATGCACACTGTTATAGAATATGCCCAATCTGTGCTTTTACACCAGGTTTTAGTTGGTATAAATGGTCACATCTAAATTTTAGTCACAGGGACAGGTGCTACACGTATCTATAAACAGAGCCTAACTTTAGGCAAGGTTTATGCCTTGTAGCGCTATAGAAATTTTAAATAGTAGTAGTTTATAGAATAGCGCTAAGTGTATTTTTGTGCCAATTTTTTAGGTGCCATATATTGAATCTGGTCCTTATGGGGCAATTCTATAACTTGATAATTTGATATAGGCTCTACAGTGGGGTATGCTTAGTGTCAACTCTATAACAGCTCTTAGGTGCACCTATGCAGTTCTAGAATACTAGTTGGCTTGTCCACTTCCAGCAGTCGATGGCTGGTGTGCCTAAGTGTGCCATGTAACATGTCCAACTCATAGGATTCTATAAGTTATGTATGTTGCATGGTGACACCCCCATGTGTACCCATTTGCAGGTGTGCATTAACTCCCAGATTCTATATTCTGTTCTATAGTAGGTATTTATATCCCGCTAATATCAATAAATGCAAAACATACACTGGAAAGTTTGGAAAACTTACAAAAGTTAATCATTCAAATATTTAACAAAAAGATGAGTTTTCAATCCCTCGCAGAATTGTAAATAACTAGAAATCACACAAACTTGTTCAGGTACAGTGTTCCGTAATTTACTAGCCTGGTAAGAAAAAGAATCATGATAGATTCTTTTATAACAAATTTTCCTAACAGATGGAAACCCCAACAACAAAGTAGAATAGAAGTGAGAACTCCTTTGCAACTGCTGGATAAGCTATCAACTGCAGACGAAGAGAAGAACAATTCCCCTACGATATATTAAACATAATACAGGCAATCTTAAACTATCCGAGCAGAAACTGGTAATCAATTTAATCATCTAAGCAATGATGTCACATGGTCATAATGTGAATAACCATAAATCAATTTAGCTGTGGTGTTTGAAATAATTGCAACTTTTTAATTAATTATGAATTTAATCCAACATATAAAGCACTACAATAATCCAATTGAGGCAATACTATAGCCTGAGCCAATATGCAAAAATGCTCTGTAAAGAAAGCAGATCTTATTCCTCTTAATTGACACAGTTTAAAAAATAACTTCTTGCTCAGATAATTAACCTGTAGATCCATCGTCAACTGAGAATCCAGAATAATTCTCAAAACCTTGGAAGAGTTTTCAAACTTCAACTGCTGTCCAGAAGCTATAGTTACACTACTAGGAACTAGAGAAACATCATCACAGAAATATAACAACTTAGTCTTAGCTGCATTAAGTTTCAAAAGATGAGAATTAACTCAGGAGTGAATCAAAGCAATAAACTCAGAAATAGACGTTTGTAACACTGCAAAACCTGCCATTAGTGGGATCAATACAAATATATCATCTGGATATGAACAACCACATGACCAGATACATCCAAAACTGAACCCAAGGAACTCAAACACATTAAAAAGAATTGGAGACAATGGTGAACCCTGTGGAACACCAATATCTGACTCCAAATAATTGAAAAGGTATTATTCTTCTTAATACAGTATGATCTATTTCTTAAAAAAAAACCCCAAACCTTCTATCCTTTCATAAATAGCTCTAGATAACCTGTATTCACTCAATTTATACATCAGGATATCATGATCCACGATATATTAATTTGCATGCCCAAATTTGTACACGTTCCCAAGATGAGTGCACAAATTAATTGAACAAGCTCTGAACCCTCATTAATTGGGTGTTAACAACCAAATTATTGAGGTTATTGGCACCCATTAGAACTCATGCATGCAACTGGATGTGTGCTATTCTATAAGGCAGGGTGCCTAACTCCCATAGCATGTATCTGAGAAGGTGTAGCCATGGAAGGGGCCTGGCCTTCCAAAAAGTTGCACGTATACTTATAGAATACTAGTAAAAAAGGCCCGTTTCGTAAAGAAATGAAACGGGCGCTAGCAAGGCTATAGAGAGAGTGAGAGTGTGTATATGTATGTGTGTGTGACACAGAGAAAGTGTGTGTGTATGTCTCTGTGTGAAAGAGAGTGTGCACAGGTAGGGTGAAAATGAAGAGACAGCAGTGAAATTTTACATAGGACAGCTGAACCATTTGAGGCGTGTTTTTGTGTCTGTGTGAGAGAGTGTGTGTGTGTGTGTGTGTGTGTGTGCGTCTGTGTGAGAGTGTGAAAGGGTAGGGTCAAAATGAAGAGACAGCATTATAATTGTACATAGCACATCACAAACATTTGAGGCAGTTCTTGCCTTATCTCCCCTGCCGCCCCCTCCATACCCAATGAGTCGTTCCTTGTCTTCCATCCCCTCTGTGTCCCATGTGTATGTGTGTGAGAGAGAGAGAGAGAGGTGCTAGCAGTCCCTGTGATAGTGGCAGGTCAGTTGCTCATTATAGCCAGTTAAGAGTGAGAGTGTGTGTGTATGTGCTGGGTTTTTTCATTCCCTCATATGCCCTCCATGTCTGTTGTTTGTGTGGAGAGCAGAGATCTATATGGTCCTTTTAGCGTTGCTGTTGACGTCGCGTAGCAACTGTGTGCTGCTGGTTTTCATTGTTCCGCAATGTGCCTTATGTCACGTTCTGTCGCTTAGTAACGGGTTCGCGATGCGATTGATTGTCATTGGTCCGCCCTCGACGTCATGATGTTTGACTCCGGGGGGGCGGAGCCAGCACTCATGGGCGAATTCCGGGTTTCACCACCATGCATTTAGAACGTTGGGACTTGTGGAGGCTTCAGAACGTTGGAGGTGCGTTTTATAGAGAGAGATGGGGTCAGCACACCTAACTTGGATGCCAGAATTTACACCAGGTTTCAGCAGGCATATGTCTGATGCAAGAATCTGAGCTAAGCATGATTTTATAAAGGGTATGTACTTTGTATAGAATCACACTTAGTGCTGATCTTTTCTGGCACCCATTTTTTGAGTACGATTTATAGAATTTTCCCCTAAGTTTTATTTATTGGTACTTATATCCCACATTATCTGAAATCAATTATCAGTTCAATGTGGCTTACATATGCTTAATATAATATTAGACTCATTACATTGTGTAATATTGAGAGATTAGCAAGAGCACTGAATTAAATAAAATTTCTTACACAAGAAAAGTGCTATGAGAACCATTAGCGTTACTTAAGATTGCTTGACATCCAAAGATAGAAACTTTTTAAACAGCAATGCTTTTAAATATTTGCGGGAGGATAGGTAGTTATTTAGTACAAAAAATAGAGAGGCTCTTCAGATCTGCACCAAAAAAACAAATACAAACACAGAGCAGGTCCAGGAATGGTCTGAATACAGAAATCTTTATCAAAAAGTCACCCGACTTCAGACTAGGAAGTGTTTTTTAAATTAATTCTTCCCATAGTGCATTGCGCTTCTGAATTGCTGTTTGTCAGGAGAGGAGTCAGAGATATGCAGCTGCAAACTTTCCCCCCTGTCTACTAAGCCACGCGACAATGTCAACACTGCGCATTCAAAGTGAATGGACTGTGTCGGCATTAGAGCGTGGCTTAGTAAGCAGGAGGGTTTGTTTTTAAAGAACTTTGCTGCAGCTTTAGAAAGGGAGTTCTGAATGTCCAGCACTTGTGTGCTTGTACAATACTTCTGAGACAGCCCATGTGTGGGCGAAATGTGAACCATGTCGGGTGACATTATAATAAAAGGAAAAGTGACTTTATATTTTTTTTGTTACATTTGTACCCCACGCTTTTCCACTCATGGCAGGCTCAATGTGGCTTACATGGGGCAATGGAGGGTTAAGTGACTTGCCCAGAGTCATAAGGAGCTGCCTGTGCCTGAAGTGGGAATTGAACTCAGTTCCTCAGGACCAAAGTCCACCACCCTAACCACTAGGCCACTCCTCATATACTGCCTTTCTGTGGTTTTTTGCAACTACATTCAAAGTGGTTTACATAGCATATACAGGTATTTATTTGTACCTGGGTCAATGGAGGGTTAAGTGATTTGCCCAGAGTCACAAGGAGCTCTAGTGGGAATTGAACCCAGTTCCCCAGGATCAAAGTCTGCTGCACTAACCACTAGGCTACCCCTCCCAAGATTTCTATAGCCAGACCATTCCTGGGCCCACTCTGTGTTTCTTTTAGGTAGTTATTTATGCATCTTTTTTCCTTCGGAAGTGAGTTCCACCATTTTGTACTCAAATAGGGGAATCTATTTATGAAGATTGACTTGTATCTTATTTTCTTGCAGCTGGGGAAGTACAGAATGAGATAATCTCTAGAGTCATACCTAATATTTCTGGTAGGGAGATCTGTTAGGTTAAGCATATAATCAGGTGCCATTCCATACAATATTTTGTACACAAAAGTTCACATTTTAAATGTCATTCTGGCCTTTATAAGGAGCCAGTACAATTTCACCAAGAGATGGGATGCTCTTTTAAATTTAGCGACCCTGTAAATCAGTCTAGCTGCAGTGTTTTGAGTTGTTTGTAATCTCCTTATTAGCCATTCCTTGTTACTAGTGTAAACAGAATTGCTATAGTCAATCTGAGAGAGTACTAGGGTTTGAACTAGGATCTGAGCTTGACAGATGAAAAAAAATGGCCTTATTCTCTTTAGTTTCCACAGAGTATTGTGCTGGGCAGACTTATACGGTCTGTGCCAGAGCCGGTGGTTGGGAGGAGGGACTGGTGGTTGGGAGGCGGGGATAGTGCTGGGCAGACTTATACGGTCTGTGCCCTGAAGAGCACAGGTACAAATCAAAGTAGGGTATACACAAAAAGCAGCAAATATGAGTTATCTTGTTGGGCAGACTGGATGGACCGTGCAGGTCTTTTTCTGCAGTCATTTACTATCTACTATGTTACTATTGAAAATTTTGGTTGTCACTGCAGATACCTGAGCATTGAATGTTAGATGTTGATCAATCGTTACCCCTAGTAATTTCAAATTGGATTCTAGTGGGTAAGAAATATGGTTAATTGTGAAACTATTTTCTTTTCTTGGATTGAATGAGCTAGTTATTATTAGAAATTTTGTTTTTTTTCTCTCTTTATTTTAAGTTTGAAAGTGGAGACCCATTCTTCTATGAAATCTTGACCTTGGTCATTGGCATAGATGAATGGATTGAATCCCCTCTCTTCCAATATTTTCCCTAATGTTGTGATGTTGAATAGAATAGGTGAGATAGGTGAGCCTTGTGGAACTCTGCAGTTTGGTGACCAGGGGAAGATATGGATCCAGACATCCTAACCTAAGATCTTGATTGTACAAATCCCTTGAACCATTTGAGAACTGCTCCCCATATTCCAATGTTTCTTATAGGGTAATTAATATAGCATGGTTAACAACGTCAAATGTACTGGACAAATCAAACTGCAGTATAATGACCTTCCGGTACTTATTATCCTTCTACTCTGTCACTAAGGGGGTCCTATTACAAAGCAGAAGTAAAAAGTGGTCTGCGGTAGTATGGGTGTGTCTTTTGGGCACACGCTGGGACACTTTTTACCGTGGCTGGGAAAAAGGTCATTTTTTTAATGGGCCAGGAAATGGGCATGCGCAAAAATTAAAATTAGCGTGTGCTTATTTACGGCCTGAGCCCTTACTACCAGCCATTAACTTACCGGTAAGGGCTCATGCATTACCTTCATGGTACCCATGCAGTGCTCGACAATGTGGCCGCATAGAAAATAGAAAAATATTTTCGACCGCGGAATTTGGTGTGTACCAAACTGCTCCAGTGGTAGTGCCAATTTGGCACATGATACCTGCACGTTAGTCCTCCCGCAGCTTTGTAAAAGGGCCCTTAGGGTAGTTAGTACCATTATATTCCTCGATAGTGATATTGGGTTTGAGTAGGCCTTTCCTAAAATTAATGTTTTCTTTAATTTGGCACTTTATACTTTAAAGAATAGAACCTATGTGCATAAATGCCAATGATGCATATAAGTGTTAGTATTCTATCATCTACTTGCATATTTGGTAGCTAACATTAGGCAACAGCTTATAGAACTGCCCTTTTAGCATGAACTCATCACATCATTTTTTCAATAGAAGCCCAAGGTGAGTTACATTCAGAATGCTAGGTATTTCCCTTTACCCAGAGGGCTTGCAATCTCAGTTAAGCAACTTGTCCAAGATCACAAGGAGCAGCAGTTGGATCTGAACTTGGCTTTGCTGGTTGTCAGCCTGGTCTCTAACCACTAGGCTAATCCCCCACTGCAAAATTAACGTAAGGCAAGTGCAAAGTTAGTGCAGTAGCTGCTTGGAGCATTATTAACTAATGCCCTAGGTGAACTTTCAGCCATGTACCCCTTCCCCTCCCCAGGACAGCTCTACCTCTGTTCCCCCTTCCCCTTCCTTTCCCTATTTGTCCCCCAGGTGGCCAACATCTTCCCTTCCTATTCCTACTGCCCCACAAGGTGTCCAGCATTTCACCTCAACTTCTCTATCCTACCTTCCCTTCCTTTCCCCTGATAGACCTGCCACCACTACCAGCAATGACATACCTCCTCCCAGGCCAAAGCTGTAATTGGAGTCAGTACAATGTGAGGCCTTTCAATACAGGCCCACATTCAAGTGCTGCTGCATCCCCCCTCTGCAATACAGACTTCCTTTCAAAGAGAGGCCAGACATTGTGGCACTTGAGCTAGGGTCTGTGCTTAAAGCCACACTGCCACCCCTATATTCTGCCACCCTAGGCAATTCTCAGTCAGGTCATTTTGTCTGGGTAAATGATTTTGAAAATTGCCATCAAAAAGGATTTTCTCATTGTGTACCTTCAGGAAAAATGTACATCTAGCCCTGAATGGGTTATGTACCTTTTAAAGGACAAACAAAGCAGTGATGTAGCATACGGGCAGATGACAGCTGAAGATGGGGCCTATGCAATTTCAAACATACATGCAGTACAGCATATTTTTGTTAGCTGATTAGAAGTATCATTACCTACTAAGATGTTGAAGCCAAGATAAGCTATAACCTTCAAGAACATGGAGGGCAATTTTATAACAGGTCACCTAAGTAGGAAATTCATGTAGGCACCTATTTTATAAAGACACATAGGCCCTTAGGTATCTTTGTAAAATACTAGTAGCATAAATACAGCCAACATTGCAGTTAAAATGTGTCTGTGTACGTTTATACCAGTTCTGAAGCCCTTATTTTGCAGCTTGACCCCTAGTGGTAATACTGCAAGACTACCACTAGGTGTCAGAGATGCCATTTTGAACCTGGGCATAGAATTATGCAGGAGCAACTGAAGATCACTTCTGCTCCTCAATAGACCACCATGAAGAGCCTACAATAGGTGCTGAGGGTGAGATCAATGGGCTATGGGGGTCCTGATTGCCAAGGTAGGTTGGGGGGGGGGACTTTGACTAGTTGAGGGTGGTCTTGACCGTTCAGAGAGGGGGGGGCTTGATTGGTTGGGGTTTAGGTTGGGGTGAGCCTTGACATGATCAGGAAGGGTCTTGACTTTGTTGGGGTTTAGCAAGTAGTTACCTGCTCCACTTGTGTTTGGGGGTGGGAGAGCCTGGATCTCATGCGCAGCAATTTTAAAAAGCTGCTCCCACACACACAGGCCTGAATGATGAAAGTGTAAAGATCTCCAGGATTCTAGATTCTAACATTACTTACCTTGGAAATCCCTAAATGCTATGGATCTCTTTTCTTCCTCCCTCTCTTTTCTAATGAACTCTCTAAATATGATCTCTTATACATAGTTGTATAGCACTACATATGTCCAGTAGCACTAAAGATATGATAGTCATATTAGTAGTATTACCTGAATAAGTTTTGGCCTACAATGTTAATCAACTTCCTCATTGGGATGAGGTCACAGCCAATAATCCTGACACATGGTTAGTGGCTTTGATTTGTATTGAGAGACCTTATGCAGTGGCTTGCCCTTTGCTTCAGTTTTTAGCTAGGAATGATATTTTGATTCTAGTGATTTACAAACCTCCAGGTGTTAGCTGTGCCCAAAGTAATATCTTGCTAGATTTAATTCTTACTGTAGCACTTAAACTTTTATGTTTTGTAATTGTAGGAAATTTAAGTTTACATATAGATGATGTCTCACAAGTTTGTTTGTTTTTTTACTTTATTGCCTTGCTTCAACCAAATTGCTAACTAATGATGCAGAAAATAAATGGAAAAGATAAGAAATGTAATATATCAACAAATAAGAGGGGAAGACACTGTGCTATATATTCTGGCAATATTCCCTATCATGGGTTTTTTTTTTTAAAAACTCCCAAAACTGTGCTCAGTTTAAGCAAAAGATATATTATAACAAAAATAGTGACATCTCTTAAATCTTCAAACATGCATCATCAAGAAATCCTGAGGAAAGCCTACTTCAGAGGTAATTTTTTTTTAATTACTGTGAATCAAAAAACTATTCGTCATCATATTTCAACAGTGTTTCTTTTCAAATTATTCTATGTTGCTCATTTCAAAATCCAGCTCAAACAATAGGACAGAGCTATTCCCAGCATACCATATTATTGATTACAATAGAATATTCAGTCTCTGCAAGGATTAATTGATTGATTTAAAAATGTTCTTATCCACCTATTTTAATACCTAGTATATAACAAATACATAAAATCATACATAATCAAAACATAAAATTCTCTAAAATATTGATATAGAATAAAACATTTATTATTATTTTTATTTATTTATTTGGATTTATTTACCACCTTTGTGAAGGAATTCACTCAAGGTGTTGTACAGTAAGAATAGATCAAACATGAGCAATGGGCTATTACAGCAGTACAAATATTCAAAAACAATACAAAGTATGCGTTAACACAATATGTAATAGAACATTATAATTGATAGTGAAGGGTAAAGCAAAGATGTAACATATAGATAGGTAAGAAAGTAGAAGGAGTTAGAAAGTAAGGTCATTGATTTAAAGAAAGTTGCACATGAGGTCAAAGAGATAGTTATTGATAAGAGGCCCAAAATTAGACATAAAAATAATTTTACAATGATAAAGAACACAATACAAAGACAAAAATCTGCTTCATGACAACAAAAAACAAAAACAAAAGTCTGCAGTTGAACCCCTGAAAAAAATTAAGGGGGTCTTTTACTAAAGATTAGCTCGAGTTATCTGCAGCAGGGCCCATAGGAATAAAATGGGACCTGCTGCAGATAACTTGAGCCAACCTTTACTAAAAGACCCCCTAACTAAGCCCACTGTCTTAAGAGAGCCAGTACCCATTTGCTGGCCTGTCCAACTAAACATCAGAGATGTGAAGGCAAAAATACGTTTGTTTTGTTTAGTTTCTTGTGTTGTTTGCAGGTATTTTCATTTTGTTTCATACAATTTTTTTAGGGCACAACTGGACAAAATCTACACTGAAGCAACAGAAAATAAGCCCTGAGGTGGAGCAGAAATACTCAGGCCTGCCCTTTGCTAGTTCCTGCTGGGCCAGAAATGCAGGGGACTGCTAGGGAAGGGCTGGCTGTTACAGATTTTCATGAAGCAAAATAGTTCCTTTTGGAAGGTGGCTGACTTCCAGCTCAAAGGTCACAGGTTCAAAGCTAGCTTGTGCATAATAGTCACTAACAATGGGGAAAAAATACTGAAATTCAAGAATACTGGAAAGAAACCTGTTATTCTGCAGGGTTTTTGTTTTCCCTGTCCTTTTGGGTTAGACTCAAGTTTAGCTGAGTTCTTCTAACAGCTTTTTTTTTATTTAGGTGACTGACTCAGTCTTTCAATACCTTTATTTTGGCTGGTTCATTTTGTCACATAGTCCCTAACAGGGACTCCTGAGGCTTGAATACTAGCCTATAACAAGGCAAGAACTAGCATTGCTCAAGGAAAGATGATGCTGTTGTACCTCCACAAAGTGCATCCAGCATAAAAGGGCATACAAGGATCATTGAAACCAAAAAACCAATCAGGAAAAAGGAACTATTGCCAGCTAGACATGGGCCAAGAAGCAGAATTTCTCTTCTGAAGGTCACAGGTTAAAGGTTGGCTGATGCGTGGTAGTGGTTAACACTAAGAAGAAAAACACTAAAATTTATTGACACTGGTTTCTATCATTTTGGAGAGAAACAACATTCATTTATTTTCCCACGTCACTTTAAATACACATCCCAACCAAACGTCATAGTTGGCTCATGTGTCAATCCATTAAGAAAAGCCTGTGAAAATAGAAGAGCCATTAACTGCTTTTTAAAAGTAACCATATCTGTCTGGAGTCTAAGGGCCGCTTTTACCAAGCCGTGGTAAGGCTACCATGAGCTTGGCATACAACGACTTGGCCCCACCACCGGGCTACCAAGGGAGCTCAGCAGTAGTACAAACTCCCACCGTGTGGAATTTCCAACACCCAAAAATGATTTCTAATTTTTTAGCACTGCAGGCTTACCTAGAGGTAATCAGGCTACCTGGAAATGGCTACCTGGCAAGTGTTACACTTACCACAGTGCCATTTCCATTTTTTTTAAAGTCTTTTACCAGAACTGGCAACATTTTTAACTAATATCTTTCTCAAAACTTTGGTCACCATCTGTCAGGATTTGGGAATTAGCACAGTTTTTGATGCAGATGACATCTTACTGCTCACATCTACTGACCCCACACCTCTGATTTGGACCAGTCACAGCAGCATCTGGATTCATCTTGTCCTGAATCCTTCAAATTCAGCATGTTCCTGGCATACGGGTTAACTGAAACATCCTTCTGTGGCGTCCCTGCTTTCTGAATCCCACTTAACTATTGTAATATTTTTTTATACTGGTAATAATTCTTCTGACATCAAACGACTTCATGCTGTTCAAAATGCAGCTGCATGTCTGATTCCTTTATTCTATTGTCTCCATAGGCTCCTTGTCCAGTATAGAACACAGTTAAAATTCATGGTATTGACCCACAAGGATCTTTGTTTGGATATCCACTGTACTTATTCTCTGCAATCATTCAATGTATACCTGCACTGGTTATCCATTCATTACATGATTGTCATTTTGTTCTACCGGCACCTCTTGTGCTTGTCTAGCGTTTACTAGGCAAAGTGTTTTCTTTTGCCCTTATGTCTTAGAACTGAGCTTTTTTTTTAAGAGGTTTAGGATACTATTAAAGACTCATTTGTTATCTTCAGCCTTTCTGGAGCATTAGCAGCTGTGCAATGAGGGGTTGGTCACACGTGGCCTGCAGACACAAAGACTCATGGTTTCTATGACTAAGCTTTTGTTTCCCTGTCTTTTTACTGTCCTGTCATTTTAATAGAGTTACTTTCCTTCTTTTGATTTGCTTGAAAACCGCTTTGATATATTTTAATTGAAAGGTGGTATAGCAAATGACAATAAATATAAGCATTAACATAATGGGGAGACTGGAGCAATCCCTTGTCGCTCCTGCTCCAACAGTGCTCAGGTTCAAAATCGTGGTCAAAACTCCCTAATAGTAGTCACACTAGGGGATCAAGCTGACAAATTTATAAACAATATAGAGGGGGGTAATCGAACGGGGGTGCCCATCTCTAAGGACAGCCCTGTAAAGGGGCGGGGCAACCCGTATTATCAAAACAAGATGGACGTCCATCTTTCATTTCAATAATACGGTCAGGGACACCCAAATCATGAAATTTAGGTCGACCTTAGAGACGGTCGTCCCTGGTTTTTGGCGATAATGGAAACCGAGGACGCCCAACTCAGAAACAACCAAACCCAAGCCATTTGGTCGTGGGAGGAGTCAGCATTCCAAGTGCACTGGTCCAACTAACTGAACGGAAAAAGCCCTTCTCTTACCGATCCCTTAGCGATTTGGAAAGGAATGGGCATGCATGAAGGAAATTGCATGCAAATGAGCTGCTCGCTGTTAGCTCATTTGCACACGCTCCAAAATGTGGATGTTTCTGTGAGAAGGACATCCATGCCTTTGCTATGCCTCTGACACCCTCTTTATTTATTTATTTATTTGGATTTTGGATCACAAGTAGCAGCAGCAGTGGGATTTGAACCAGCCACCTCTAGACTGCAAGACCAGTGCTCTAACCACTAGGCCACTCCTCCACTTTACTCCAGTCTCTTGAAATGTGGCCGTCCCTGTGGGGGGGGGGGGCAGTTGAGGACGTCCAAAATATTTGAAAGGACGTCCACGCCTTCGTTATGCCACCGCTGACACAAACATACCTCCCCCCCCCCCCCCATCACCTTGATATCCTCAGACACCATCACCCCAAGGTCCCTCTCCTGAGCTGTAATTGTCAATCTCTCTCCTCCTATCTGGTACATCTCCTTTGGATTTCTGCACCCCAAGAGCATCACTCTGTACTTCTTCGCATTAAATTTTAACTACTAAATATATGGGGTATCAATATGTCTGGTTTCCTTAACTTGTCATAACCTATCTTTACAGAAACCAAAAAAATCATTAAAAAAATTTTTAAATACTCTCACTAATCTTTTATTAATACTATAATAGTGTTCAGATTAAGTGCATTATACCAAACATGGTTCAGGATCCATCTCCTCCATAATGACCTCCTACACCATCATTGCACCGAGTCCATCCTGCCTGCCTAAAATCGTTAGGCATGTGTAAATGCAGTCTAAACCATCTAAAATGACTTCCTATATAGGGTAACCCAATGACAGAAACAATAAATATGTTGCTTTGGGCAAACTGGAGCAGCATCTTATAAATACAACTAGATACGGTTTTTGATTTGAATTCAGAATACTTGATATTTAGGGCAAAATAGAAATTCCATAACCAAGAGAACAGTAATTGGAAACTAGCAGAGGATTGCCACTGAAAAAAAAATTGCCATCTCTTATGTCCCTGTTTTGGGCAAGCACCTTGGTTGTTCAGTTACAGAAATAACATCTAACAGTCAGCTACCACCTGCCCACTTCCTATCCCTGGTATTGACTATAAACCATAACATGGATCATAGTAACATAGTAGATGACGGCAGAAAAAGACCTGCATGGTCCATCCAGTCTGCCCATGACAAACTCATATGTGTATACCTTACCTTGAATTTGTACCTGTCCTTTTCAGGGCACAGACCATATAAGTCTGCCCAGCAGTATTTCCCACCTCCCAACCACCAGTCCCGCCTCCCATCATCGGCTCTGGTACAGACCGTATAAGTCTGCCCTCCCCTATCCTCGCCTCCCAACCACCAACCCCTCTTCCCCCCAACTGCTCCGCCACCCAATTTCAGCTAAGCTTCTGAGGATCCATTCCTTCTGCACAGGATTCCTCTATGCATATCCCACGGATCATTCTGGTTGTTCTAGCAACAAATGTCTCCTAAAGACCTGGCATTTAATTTGAATACTACATTCTCTACACCTTCCAAAACAATTTGTAGGTGTCTAACATCTACAGAAAATGAATATCTATACTCACATAGTCCCTCAAACTACCTGAAGGTGTGGGCTACTTCCGTTGGGATGTGGATGTTTATGTTTATTGGTTAATTTGATATCCCACCAATTCTAAAATAGGTCTCAGTGGCTTATAAAATAATTAAAAATTAAAAAAGACAGGAAAAGAACACTATAATTAGATAGGAAAGAAACACAAACACACTACACTCATCAGAGAAAATAAAATTAAGAAACTTACACTCAACTTTTAATCTGAGAGGTATCGTAGACCCACTAGAACAAATTGCACTGGTGGGAGAGCGGAGCGGAAAGGAAAAGGCTTGTTAAAAAAAAAACAGGCTTTTAAGAGGGCCTTAAATGTATGAAAAGAAAGTTCACCATTTAGGTATGGGGGCAGATTGTTCCATAAAAAGGGTGACAGAAAGAAGTACGTTGAATTATGGGTAGACATCCCTGCTATGTCCAAGGCTCAATATCACTAGTTCCTTTGTGAGATTCCAGGTTTTTATAATTCCAGCTCACAGAGCCCATGGATTGCAATCCAGCTTTTTAAGTCTGGAGGCCAAGAGTCAGGTAAAAACAATAGTATAAAGTCCCACCAGAAAACTTCCTCTATTCTTTTGAATACCATAAGTAATAACAAAGATAGGTTCTAGGCAAAATACTAGAAGAGTATACCTCCCCCATTGAACACATTCCTGCCATCTTCTTACAATATGTATATTCCAATCTATACAGTCTTATCCTTTAGCTTTGAATTATATCATTATGTATGTGATACGTGATTCTTCTCCAGCTGTGAAAGTCATCCATTTGCATATTCTGCCCCCTGCAATTTCTCTAGTCTACATCAAATACCAGTTACCCACTGATGTATCATATTACAACTTGTACCTTTTTTCCTTCTGTATTGACAGCTTAAGTTATTCCAGCTCTTAGTAATAGCTATTTTCTCTATCTTCCCAAACTATTTACTTCAGCAAAATAATCCTTCATCTCCCCAAAATTCTTTGTGGGGGGAGCAGCATAATCTCTTTCTCTTTCTAGCTCATGCAGCTCATAGATGGCCCTCTGTATAGAATGGGCGAACCATGGCCTACCAAGCCCAACCATGGCTATTCCCTTGGTTGAAGTGGGGAAGAAATCTTTCCAGCAATTTCCATGTGCTCAGGTTGATTAAGAATATAACAAGTGTCCCTACACAGGCTGGAATGGGAAGCATTTTGAGTTACTCTGTGAGCTCTTATTTGAGCTATGAACATGGTTGCACTGAACTTTGCAATCTGATATGGTTTGGCTGGATCTCTTTGGCAAAAACCATGTCTCCCACTCTGAGGGATATGGTTTCAGCTTGCTTGTTTTAGACAGCATGCTCTTTCAGCACAAGCTGTGTTTTGGCAGTGTGGTGATGCAGAGATGCTTGGATGTGTCTGTGGCAACTTTGTTTGCAGCTTCTGCCAAACAAGACAATAGCAGGTGCCCTGCTCGGAGAGCACTGAGGTGTGGTGCAGTAGGTACCAATATAATTCCTATCTCTTGCCAACTACCTCTGTTGTATCAATGCACAGTATTTCCTAAAGGGTACTCACAATTCTCTCCGTTTCCATGTTAGCTTGAGGCCAGTGAGAAATGATTATTCAGTGTATACTGTTAATCCAAGATATTCTGCAAACTGAAAACCATGAAAAAGAGACCTATTGTAAGTTTTAACAATGATTGCTATTCTGTGAGCAGAAAACCATACAGTGCATACAGAGAGTAGTTTTATAACAACATATCTAAGGAGAAAGTGAAAAATGCACCTATTGTGTGCTTAGGGTCTGATCTTCAAAGGATTTATGACCCTACTTAAGATCATAAGAATAGCCATGCTGGGTCAGACCAATGGTCCATCTAGTCCAGTAGTGTGCTTCCAACAGTGGCCAATCCAGGTCTCAAGTACCTGGCAGAAACCCAATTAGTAGCAACATTCCAATGCTACCAATCCCGGGGTAAGCAGCGGCTTCCCCCATGTCCATCTCAATAACAGACTATTGACTTTTCCTCCAGGAACTTGTCCAAACCTTTTTTAAACTCAGATACACTAACTGCCATTACCACATCCTCCAGCAATGAGTTCCAGAGCTTAACTATTCTTTGAGTGAAAAAATATTTCCTCCTATTTTTTTTAAATATTTCCATATAATTTTATTAAATGTCCCCTGGTCTTTGTACTTTGTGAAAGAGTAAAAAATCGATTCACTTCTACTTGTTCTACACCACTCAGGATTTTTCAAAGTTCAATCATATCCCCCCTCAGCCATCTCTTTTCCAAGCTGAAGATCCCTAACCTCTTTAGCCTTTCCTTATATGGGAAAAGTTCCATCCCCTTTATCATTTTGTCTAATACCTTTGAGAGTTATGGTTCACAACTAGCCTCTGAAAATTGATTAGGACTGAGTGCCCAAATTTATAATCAACATTTCTCTAAACTCCTATATTTAGGAGCATAAAAAGTGGGTGGCAACGGGGCAGATTTAGGGTGGGGGGAAAGTATGGAGTTTAGCACTGATTTTCAGTACTAGGCTCATAAATTTAGGGAAATGAATGGCAAACCTAAACTTATAGGCATAGGGCCTGATATTCAGCTTGTTACAGTCAGCGAATTTTACGACGCTGACTACCTTAGGCAGTAGTTGACCCAGACATTCAATGCAATGCTGGACTCAAAGATGTGGAGAGTGATGTGGAAAAAGTGCAATATTTCTGTTCGGATTTACAGAAGAAAATCCTGGAGAAGGACTGGAGAAGGACTGCAAATGATTGCCAAAGCATATGTGGTACTGGAGTAGATACCACATTATTCATGGAAGAAAGTGTTTATGAAGAACTTGAAAAATCAAAAATGAATAAAGCCAAAGAGCCAGATGAGATACGATACTGAAAGAGCTCTATAAGGTTCTGGCAGGTTCTCTAAGGGATGTAGTTAACAGATCCTTGGAATAGGCGAGGTTCCATAGGATGGAGTGGAGGAGTAGCCTAATGGTTAGAGCATTGGGATGAGAACCTGGGAAGCCCAGTCAAATCCTGCTCTGCTCTTTGTGATCTTGGACAAGTTACTTACTTAACCCTCCATTGCTTCAGGTGCAAACTTAGGACTCTGTTTACAAAAGTGTGCTAGTGTTTTTAGCCCATGCTAAAATTAGCATGACCTAACCGTGTAGATGTCTATAATATTCCTATGGCAGTCTACACAATAGCACACACTAAAAACACTAGTGCGCCTTTGTAAACAAGGCCCCAAGATTTAAGCCTTCTGGGGACAGGGAATACCTTGTGTACCTGAATGTAACTCACCTTGTGTTATTACTGAAAAAGGTGTGAGCTAAATTCAAATAAAAGTGGTAACAGAGAAGAGAAGGGAAACTACAGTAAAACTTGCCTCAGTGATAGCGAAAGTCAGAAAGAAGCTGCTAAAGGAAAGAATAGTGAATTTTTTAGAATCAAATGGGTTCCAAAGATCTGAGGGAACATGGTTTAAATCTGATTGATTTCTTTAACTGTGTGACCAGATAGCTAGATCAAGGGCATGCATTGAATGCCCTGGAGGTGGCTCCCAAGGTGATAAACTGGATCAGAAATTGGTTGACTGAGAGAAGACAGAGGTTTGTAGTACATGGAATTCACTCAGAAAAAAGAAAAGTAAGTAGTGGCAGGCCTCAGGGATCAATCCAATGTCTTTGTGAGTGATATGGATGAAAGGTTAGGAGGAAAAGTTTGCCTTTTTGTGGATGACACAAAGATTCTGAATAGAGTGGACACCTTGAGGAAATAGACAACATGAGAAGTGATCTACAAAAATTAGAAGTATGGACTAAAGATTAATAGTTAAGTTTTAATGCAAAGAAATGCAGAGTGATGCTTTGTAGGTGCAGAAATTTGAAGGAGCTGTATACGATAGAAGAAAAAAGGTTGATGTGCATGGAACAGGAGAGGGACTTCAAGGAAATGGTATTTGAGGATCTCAAGGTTGTAAAATAACATGATAAGGTGCTAGCCAAAGCCAGAAGGATCCTAGGCTACATACAGAGAGCAGATGTGATAATGCCCCTGTACAAGTCATTGGTGAGGCTCTACCTGGAGTACTGCATTGTTTTAGAGGCCGTATTTTGCTAAGGATATAAATAGACTTAAAGTGGTTCAGAGGAAAGTGACCGAAAGTATATGAAGTCTGTGCCAGAAGAGGTGTGACTTGAAGACTTGAATCCGTACATAGGAACCAACTTTTCAAAATTATTGGGGGTGCTAAGCCCAGTGGAAATAACCCTTCCTTGGACACATACAAGGAATTTTCTCAATATTGGGGGTGCTCAAGCACCCACAGCACCCACAGAGTTGGCACCTATGAATCCGTATACCCTAGAGGAGAGAAGAGACAGGATTGATATGATGTAGACATCTTTTTCAAAGATGGGGAAGCTATAGAACTAGAGGACATGAAATGAAAGAAGGTAAGTGTAAAATCAACTTCAGGAAATACTTTTTCACTGAAAGGGTGGTGGATGTCTGGAACGCCCTCCCAGTGAAGGTGGTTAGGACAAAAAGCAGCCCCACCCATGCCCCACCTTTGTGAATACCCCCTTGCATTTACTCACTATGCCACTTATGCACACCATTACAGAATAATGCCAGGAGGCTTGAACGAGCATGGACAAAAATAAAAGATGCACACACATTCAACACATGGAAACAAATGCAAAGAAAATACAAATATGCAATAAGACAAACTAAAAGGTCTTACTACAAAACCAAGATAGGGCCAGATTACAAAGACACGCATAAATTATACCAACTTGTGAATAAACTACTAGATACCACATTGGTTACCACAACCAACACAGACGCACCATCCGCAGACAAACTTGCTAAATACTTCAACAAAAAAATCGCAAACCTACGCACTACATTACCACAGAACAACACTGACATCGAAAAATTCATGGACTGCATGGACCCAATCTTTGGAGAATACCCAGCAGACCGAATCTGGACAAACGTCACCTTCCTCACTGAAGAAATTGTAGCCCAAGCGATCAACAGGTTTGCCAAATCCCACTGCAAACTGGACACATGCCCCAACTACCTAATAAAATCAGCCCCTCAACGCTTCATAGCAGACCTCACATCTAAACTACATGCTGCAACATGGACTCTTTCCTAAGGACAAAGGCAACATATTACTCACCCCAATACCTAAGGATCCAAAGAAAAAAGCTAATGAAATCACCAACTACCGCCCGGTAGCATCCATCCCCCTTGTAGTCAAACTGTTGGAAAGCATGGTAACCAAGCAACTTACGACTACTTAAACAAATTCTCAATATTACACGAATCACAATCAGGATTTCACTCCAATCACAGCACCAAAACAGTAATAATCACTCTCCTAACCAAATTCAAACAAGAAATTGCAACAGGTAAAAGTGTACTCCTACTACAATTCAACATGTCTAGTGCGTTTGATATGGTAAACCATAAAAGACTACTAAACATCCTAGAATATTTCGGGATCGGGGGAAGGGTACTTAGCTGGATCAAGGGTTTCCTTACCACAAGAACTTACCAAGTGATATCAAACTCGAATATATCATCACCACGGAAACCAGAATGCGGAGTACCCCAAGGCTCACTGCTATCGCCAACCCTCTTTAACCTAATGATGACCCCACTAGCCAAATCCCTATCCAACCAAGGCCTTAACCCCTACATCTACACAGACGATGTCATGATATACATCCCGTTTAAACACGATCTAACAGAAATCACAAACAAAATTGAACTCAGCCTGCAAGTCATGAACTCATGGGCGAATGCATTTCAACTAAAACTCAATGCAGAAAAAACACATTGTCTCATCACAATACAATAGTACAAACCCAACAATGTAAACACCCCAGATTACACTCTTCCTTTCTCAGACAGCCTGAAAATTCTCGGAGTCACCATCGACCGAAACCTTACACTAGAAAGTCAAGCAAAAATTACAACAAAGAAAATGTTCCACTCAATGTGGAAACTCAAACGAGTAAAACCTTTCTTCCCGAGGGAAATATTCCGCAGCTTGGTACAATCAGTGGTGCTAAGTCACCTAGACTACTGCAATGCAATCTATGCCGGATGCAAAGAACAAATTATTAAGAAACTTCAAACTGCCCAAAACATGGCAGCTAGACTCATATTTGGAAAAATGAGATACGAAAGCGCCAAACCCCTACGTGAAAAACTTCACTGGCTCTCAATCAAAGAACGAATTGTATTCAAAATCTGCACCCTGATTCACAAAATTATTCAGGGCGAGGCCCCGATCTACATGGCAGACCTCATAGACTTACCAACCAGAAACACAAACAGGTCAGCACGCACATTTTATTTATTGCATTTGTATCCCACATTTTCCCACCTATTTGCGGGTTCAGTGTGGCTTACATTCCTAAATCTCCACTATCCAAGGTGCAAAGGACTAAAATATAAATCAACAAATGCATCCAGCTTCTCCTATATAAGCACACAAATATGGAATGCACTACCAAACGTCACGAAAACAATGCATGACCTAACAATCTTTCGGAAATCATTAAAGACCAATCTGTTCAAGAAGGCTTACCATAACGATCCGACCTAAACACCCGAACCCTGCAACACAACGAAACTTGTACCAGAACAGGACACTTAATTCTTCCTCCTTAACTACCTAAGACACTCTGTTACTCTTGAACTTTAACACAATTACCACTCAATATTTCTCATACCGGAATTGGCGTTCACCATCACGGTACTATGTAAGCCACATTGAGCCTGCAAATAGGTGGGAAAATGTGGGATACAAATGCAACAAATCAATAAATAAATAGTGCTTACAGGCTTATTTTCATAGGTGTCCTCAACTGCTTTCCGTCGCGGGGACAACCAAAGTTCACGGGGGCATGTCGGCACCGTAGCGAAGGCGGAACTGGGGCATAATTAAGAGATGGGTGTCCTCAGCCGATAATGAAAAAAAGAAGGGCGTCCCTGACGAGCACTTGGCCGACTTGGTCCATTTTTTCCTGCGACCAAGCCTCAAAAAGGTACCCATACTGACCAGATGACCACTGGAGGGAATCGGGGATGACCTCCCCTTACTCCCTCAGTGGTCACCAACCCCCTCCTACCCTACAAAAAAAACTTACAAAATTTTTTTTGCCTGCCTCAAATGTCATACCCAGCTCCATGACAGCAGTATGCAGGTCCATGGAGCAGTTTTAGTGGTGCAGTGCACTTCAGCCAGATGGACCCAGGCCCAACCCCCCCTACCTGTTACACTTGTGGTGGTAAATGTGAGCCCTCCAAAACCCACCCGAAACCCACTGTACCCACATGTAGGTGCCCCCCTTCACCCCTTAGGGCTATGGTAGTGGTGTACAGTTGTGGAGAGTGGGTTTTTGGGGGTGTTGGGGGGCTCAGCACCCAAGGTAAGGGAGCTATGCACCTGGGAGCAATTTGTGAAGTCCACTACAGTGCCCCCTAGGGTGCCCGGTTGGTGTCCTGGCATGTCAGGGGGACCAGTGCACTACGAATTCTGGCTCCTCCCATGACCAAAGGGCTTGGATTTGGTCGTTTTTGAGATGGGTGTCCTTGGTTTCCATTATGGCCGAAAACCGGGGACAACCATCTCTAAGGTTGACCATCTCAACATTTATGTTGACCATCTCTAAGGTCGACCTAAATGTTGAGATTTGGGCGTCTCCGACCCTATTATCGAAACAAAAGATGGACGCCCATCTTGTTTCGATAATACGGGTTTCCCCGCCTCTTCACGAGGCCGTCCTGCGAGGACGCCCTCATGAAAACTTGGGCACCCTGTTCGATTATGCCCCTCTTAGTCTCCCTGCTGTCGCTTATATGTGTACACTTACCCATGAAATTGCTAGTACTCTGTACATTTACGTGCGCAAGTTTATTATTTTATTTTATTAGGATTTATTTACCGCCTTTTTGAAGGAATTCACTCAAGGCGATGTACAGCAAGAATAAGTGAAACATAAGCAATAGACAATTATAGCAGTAAAAATATTCAAATAACAATGTAAGTATGGCATTGTACAGTAGATTACCCACGTCAACACAATACACAATAAAACATTTTAATAGACAACATAGAGTGTAAACAAAGATGGAACATATAGATAGATAAAATTGAGTAACAGAAGTAAGAAAATAGGGGACTAATTCAAAGAAAGTTGCAAATGAGGTCATAAAGGTGCTTGAATATTATCTTAGCTAGGGTAGGAGTGGATAAACATGTCCAACTATAGTGGCATATAAATGTGGGCACCCAGTTATAGAAACCCTTCACATTTCTTTCTTTTTTCTTGGTCCTAACTCCACTTCTGTAGCCACTTACATTTTGGGCACCTAAATTTAGGAGCCTAATGAGACCCCTCGATGTATTTAAACCCTTTGAAATTTGAACACAGAGTGATTAAAGCACAGAACTGTAAAACAGGGAAAGTGAGTTCATATTTTATCACACAATGTCCTTGAAAAAAGTCTCCTGACCTTTCTGTGCTACAGCTTAGATTGTAAATTCTTGAAGCATTCACCTTGTAATTATAATTGTATAGTGCAGTATTCTATAAATAAATATTATTATTGTAGTGAAAATTACTGGGAGATAAGAGAAGGTAGTGATAGCTTTGTGGCCAATAAGAGCCCTGCCAAGGCAGGGGGTGTATATAGCGTTTAACATTTACACAGGCCATGATTCATAGTTTGCCAAAATGAATGACTGTGCAAGTTTTGTGGTCATTTTGCATTTTTGGTGAGTTTTCCAAGAGAGGCAGCTGTTAGGCCACCCTAGTCCAAAGACTTTAAATGTGAACAATCCTGTTTGTTGGTTCTCAATGGTTCCACGGCACATACAATAACAATCTCTACTTGAACATACTTGGTCTTGCCCCAATTGTCAGCTCATTGGGCCAGAAGGTGTCAGTTCTGATTAACTGGACTGCTCCATGCAGGTTACTGCCCCTACCCCCTTGTTGTTAGGACTGTAACTGATGCTCTGTGCAGGCTGATCATGTGAACAGTGATGTCAACAGCACTTAAATCCTGTGGTTACTGGCAACCATAAAATAAGTTACTTATCAATGTTTTTGCTAAGTTGCCAAATGACCACCAGGTTTCAGATCTGCTGGCCTTTAATTTATTGTTGAGTTACCAAACATGTTTGGACTATGTATTCTCTACAATAGCTATATCTAATGGTTAGAGCAGCAGTCTGAGAACCAGGGAAGCCAGGGTTCAAATCTCTGTTGCGTGGGCAAGTCACTCCATTGCCTCAGGCACAAACTTAGGTTGTAAGCCCTCTGGGGACAGGAAAATACCTATTGTACCTAAATGTAATTCACCTTGAGCTACTACTGAGAAAGGTATGATCTAAATCCAAATCCAGTACTAGGCATATTGTAAAATAATACAAAATCTCAGAAGTTGAACCTATAAAGCAATTTTACAGTGTCATAATAGCACTAACTGCCACAAATCACACAAGGGCCTAGCTAAGAAAAGGTAGCACTATAAATACTGCAGTGGGCACTAGAACATCAATACACCTATTAGGAAAACTAAACAAGACAGATTAGTGCAGATCAGTCCTACAGAGTCATTCAGTATTAACAGAATACTTGGCCTTTTTACATATGCAGCATATAAATAGAACTTCACCAAGTACAAAATAAGTCACAATAAACTAAAAACAGAAATATATAGACAAAAATTAAATTGGGCCCCCAATAAGCCAGACTCTACATACAGTGCAACACCAAAAACAGAGAAACAGTGATATTCTTCTGTACTATGCAAAATATAAAGATGGGAGATAAATTTTCAAAAACTGATACACTTCACTCACTAAATTAAAAATTAATAAATAAAAATAAAACAAAATTTGAAAATATGGTGATACACTTTTATTGCATTAATTTCAAAATCTCCATCCCTAGGCCAGGCCTCTTAAAGTTAGTCAAAACATGTTTTTATTTTCCATTTTTTGTTTTTATTTTCAGTATTAACCTTTAAAGTGGACTAACACGACTAACACTGCTTCATCCTAAATACAATTCTTTTTCTACCTTTGTTGTCTGGCCATTTAATTTTTCTAATCATGTAGGTCCCAATCTCTGGTTACTGCTTTCCTGTCTTCTATTAACTGTGTCTTCTATTAACTGTCTTTCCAGGGTCACTGTGTCTTCTATTAACTGTCTTTCCAGGGTCATTCTTTCAATGCATTCTTCAATCTCTCTTTTTTCAGTTCATCTACCGACAGTTCTCGCTCTATTTTCCTTAACAAGGCCCTCCAATTCCCCTTCTTCTTACTCCCCAGTCTCTCTTTTCTCTCTCCCCTATCATCTTGCATCTCCTCTCCCCCCCCCCCCCACTATGCAACATCTCTCTCTTTCTTTCTTTCTCTCTCTCTCTCCTTCTCCCCTACCATGCAGCATCTCCACTCCCTCCCCATCGTGCAGCTTCTTCTCTTTGTCTGTCTCTCCTCCCTGCCATGCAGTACCTCCTTTCTCTCTCTCCCACATCATACAGCACCTCCTCTCCCTCCTTTTCCCACCCTATGCAGCATCTCTTATCTCTCTGTCTCTCACTCTCTCCCCCCGCAATGCAGTATCTCCTTTCTTGTTCTCTCTTTCCCCTACCTTGCAGCATCTCCTCTCTGTCTTTCTCTTCCCCCTACCATGTAACATCTCCTCTTTCTCTCCCCATATCACGCATAATCTCATAAAAACATAAGAATAGCCACACTGGGTCAGACCAATGATCCATATAGCCCAGTATCCTGCTTCCAACAGTGGCCAATTCAGGTCACAAGTACCAGACAAAATCTCAAATAGTAGCAGGATTCATGAAATTGATCCCAGGAATAAACAGTGGCTTTCCCCATGTCTATCTCAATAGCAGACTATGGACTTTTTCTCCAGGAACTTGTCCAAACATTTTTTAAACCCAGATATACTGATCACTGATTCCACATCCTCTGGCAATGAGTTCCAGAAGTTAACTATTTGTTGAGTGAAAAAATATTTCCTTTTGTTTGTTTTAAAAATAGTACTATATACCTTCTTTGAGTGTCCCCTAATCTTTGTTTTTTTTTTGAAAGAGTAAGAAATCAATTCACGTTTACCTTTTCTACACCACTCGGTAATTTAAAAGAACTCTATCATATCCCCTCTCAGCCATCTGTTTTCCAAGCTGAAGAGCACTAACCTCTTAAGCCTTTCTTCATATAAGAGAAGTTTCATCCCCTCAATCATTTTGGTTGCCCTTCTTTGAATCTATCTCCTAGCTATCTCCCCCCCCCCCCCCCCCCACACCGTGCACCAGCTCCTCTGTATCTTTCTCTCCCATTGCCATACAGCACTAGCCTATTTCTCTCTCTCTCTCTCTCTCTCTCTCTCTCTCCTCTCTCTCTCTCTCTCTTTCTCTCTCTCACTCACTCTGTCTTCCCCCTCCCGTCCAGCATTGCTCTGTCTTTTTTTTTCTCTCTAACTCTCTTTCTCACCTCACTGAGCATCGCCTTGTCTTTTTCTCTAACTTATCTCTGCTAGCTCTGCTGATCCCTCTACATAGGAAGTTTACATCAAAGATGGCAGAACAGGCAGAACTAGCAGTAGCACAAGCAGAGAGAAGGCCACATGGAGAAAGGTGCTGGAGCCATGGAGGAGAAGGGGGACTGGAGGGAAGGGAAAATGGCCTGGACTCAAGGGGAGGAGGGGATAGGAGGGAAGGGAGAAAGGTGCTGAACCCATTGGAGGAGGGGGCTGGAGGGAAGGGAGAAAAGTGCTTGACCCATGGGAGGAGAAGGGGCTGAAGGGATGGGAGAAAAGTGCTAGATCCATGGGAGGAGGGGGGACTGAAGGGAAATGAGAAAGGTGCTGGACCCATGGGAGGCATGGGGGCTGAAGGAAGGGAGAAAGGTGCTGGACCCATGGGAGGAGGGGGGCTAGAAGCAAGGGAGAGAGGTTCTGGACCTATGGGAGGAGGGGCTGGAGGAGAGAGAGGGGCTGGACCTGTGGTAGGAAAGAGGGAAGGGAAAGAGATGCCGGACCAAGAGGATGAAGGAAGGAGTCGAAGGAGGGTAGGCAAGTGAGCCAGATGCTGGAAGAGAAGGGGAAGAGAGGGAGAGAAGCTGGGTGGGGTTGGAGAGGAGAGAGACACATTGGTGTGGAAGTGGAAGAGAAAGGAAAAGAGGGACACAGGGAAGTAACAGAAACAGAGGGGAAATGATGTGCTTAGGAGGGACATAGGGACAAAAGGGAGATGCAGCGTGGGGATGGTTTATGGACACAGGGGGGCAATACCAGACACAGAAAGTGGGTAAATGGACATAGAGGGGAGATGAAATAGAAACACAGAAAGGAAATTGAGTGAATAGGGACATCGAGGAGTGATATTTGACATGGGGGAAAGGATAGGGAGATAGAGAGGAGATGATGGATGCAGGAACATCAACACTGGGGAGATACTAGACAGGGAAGTATAGGGACACAGAGATGCTGAACATGTGGGACAATAGGGACACAAAGATGAAAGATGGATAGTGGACATGAAGAGAGAAGAGATGTCAAATGGACAGGAGAGGTGAGTGAGTTAAGAGAAGACAGAGGGAAGCAGAAACCAGAGATGACCAGTCAACAAAAGGTAGAAAAATAATTTTGTTTTCTATTTTGTTATTAGAGTATGTCAGATTTGAAATGTGTATCCTGCCAGAACTGATTAGACGTGGCTGAAGCCCACTGCAGAAATTTGGGAGGGGACACCAAAGCCTACTATGAGGCTGCACTTTCTTCATCTTCCAGCAGGCTTGTGGTTCTTTCTAGTCAAGGGCCAAAAAGGCAGTTGCCCTGGTTGCACTTCCCTAACACCATCCCTGGTATGTGCCATCTTTATATTTTGCATAGTACAGGAGTAATCTCTTTCTATTCCTCTGGTGTTGTACTACGTAACTGTTCGAGGCTTGTGCAAATGGGGTCAGAGCTTGCGGGGATGGGGTGGGGATGGGGACGGGGATAGGGACAGAGCTTGCAGGGATGAGGTGGGGACAGGGAGAGAGCTCGCGGGGGGACAGGAACGATCTATGGGGCCATTGACAGGATTCTTCCCTTTACTGAATAGGCAACTATTGAGAGGGCAGGTACCACTTAAATTTCTATCAGTGAGTCAGGTTAAATATTTTAGACAACTATCTTCTTCTTCTTTGCCCTACCAGGATGCTTCGTCTTAGAACGCTCTTCTTATAGCTATGTGCTCATTGATGGATTACTTACTCTTCCACAAGCAATTGAAAACCTTTTTATTTAAGAAATGTGGGTTGATCTGTGGTTTAATATGTGCATTATGTTTTTATACTTCCTGGATAATAGTTCCTGTTAATATTGTTGTGATCCATATAGAACTGTGGAGGTTATTGAGCAAATAAGATCAAAATGTAATGTAATGCAAAATGTAATATCAACCAGCTTACCTTTATCCAAATGTTTGTTTACTGTAACAAGGGGTTAAGGGGTTAAGAAAAGAGAAAAATAAAAAAGTACTTACCTGGGGGGCTCTGGAGGGTCCGGGAGCTGCTTCAGGGTGAGTGGACAATGGCAGCTTGGGGGCCATTGCGGGGCTGCAAGGAGTGGGTTTTTTTTTAAATCCAGGGTTTTGGCGAGGGGAACGCTGCTTGAGGCAGCATTGCCGTTTTCCTGACTCCCGGGGACGATTCGGCGAGTCCCCGGGAGTGAAGATGCATTCGGGGGCCGGTGCCGCGACTGAAGACGCTGCTGAAGGCAGCGTGGAAGTTTTTGTACTCCCGGGGCGAAGGACCGAGTCCCCGGGAGTCGAAGATGCAGCAAGGGCCGCTTCCGGCGAAGGAGGGCAGGCAGAAGGGGGCGGTGAGTTTGGGATGCGTCGGCTGCGTGCGCGTGCCCGGTTTGGGTTTTTTTTTAAAAGAGCTCCGGCGAGGCCTAGAAGCCTGGGCCTCGATTTTTTGCCGGAGCTTCGGAAGATTCGCCGGTTTTTGGGGTTATTTCTATTTTGGGCTCCATTTTCGTCGGGAGACAAGCTGGACCGAAAATGAAGGGAGAGGTCGAGAGAGCAGAAAGTCTTCTTTAAGGTAAGGGGTCGTTTGACTAAAAATTTTAATTTATGTATTTTTAAAATGTGAGAATTGCGTTTTTTATTTTTAAAAAATCAGGGGTTTGACGGATTTAAATTCTGTTTTGGGATTTGGGGTCGGGGAATTTTTTAGAATTTTTCTGGTGGGTTAATTTTTGAATTTTTATATTTTTAGTGGAAGGTTTTGGTAGGGTGTTGTTTTAAGGGGTTCTGAAAGGGTTAATTTAATTTATTCGACGGGGTATGTTAAGAAAGGGTTAATTTAATTTTTGATCGGGTTTTTAGGGAATTTGGGATTTTTAAAAGGGGATTTAGGTGGAATAAGGGTAGGCGGATAGTAAAAAGGGGTATTTTTAAATTTTAAAAACATGATTTGATAGGGGACGGGAAGTTTTATTAGTGTGGAAATTTTGGTGTAAATTAATTAAGGTTAAGAGGGGATTTAGGTTAATGGAAGAATTTTCCAATAATTCCTATGGGATTTAATTAAATAAAATGGAGATTTAGCACTGCTGGCCAACATTCCGTTGGTCAGCAGTGAATCTTGGAATCTTGGAAGTGGCGACGGATTGGCTAAGGGTCTTCGGAACTGCCAGCGGAAATTCTGTAACCTAGGATACGGAGTCGCTGGCAGTTATCAGAAGGAGTTGGGAGTGCGGTGAATGTGGATGTGTGTAGGAGAGGCTGGTGCTATTGGAGAGAAAGGAGGAGAGATAAGTGAGAAAATAGGGTAACAAGGGGAGGATTTCTTGGAAAGGAGTATAAAGAAAGGGAATGAAAGAGGGGAAGGAGTGATTGTGTTGCTATTTAAGGAATAAAGTTTTTTTAGGTAGTTCAGAGAAATAGGGGTTAGAATTTCATTAGGGATTAATTGGGTTCAGAAGGGGGTGAGTAGTGTTAGTGGGTTCTGGGTAAGGAAGGAATTATATGATATTATTAGAAGATAAGAAGTAGTAATAAGGATAGAAGTAAGAGTGTAAGTGTTTTGTGTGGTTGGGTTCCTGTACCGCTGAAGGCACTCCTTCCTTAGCACAGGGAACACAAAAGAAAAGCTTAGGTCTCAAAGAAAAGGTGATTGGATTATTTTAATTTTGAGTTAGTGCTGGGCCACAGTGTAATAATTAAAATCTCACCAAGAAAGAGGGAAAATTTAACTCAGACAGGCAGATAGGGTTTTGCTCCCTTTTATGTTTATTAAGAGAGGTGAAGGGAGAAGTCAATCCTGGGAAGAATTCTGACAGCCGTGCGTCCAGAAGGAGTTTAAGGGCCCCGACGCAAGAAAGACTACGAGGAAACGATTTGGAAGTGAAGCTCCAGCTAAGTGACAGTTAACACAAAATAAAGAAGGGAAAGAACTTATACTTACCTGAACGGAGATAGAAACTCTTTGAAATCTTGTGGGAAACAAAAAGGAAACACAAAGAATCAATTCATTTTTTATCAGGATAATTGTATGAATTGAATCTGGGGTATAATATAAAAAAATAGATGAAAATCTAATACTTATCTGATATCTTTAATGAAAGTAGTTGCTGATAAAGGGGTTCTGTAAATAAAGGGAAAGGTAATTACAATATTATAAGGACTGTGTTTGTCTAGAATGAAAATACATTAAAATGTTAACAAGTAGAAAGGTTGATTAATACAAATGGTACCATTATAAAACAAAATAATTTACAAGTTTTTTTATTTGTTCACATTTTGGAATTAAATAAACGTTGTTGGGTTCGCCTTAAGAGTCTGGTGTCATTCCAGTTCAAGAGTTATCCTAATTTAGTTTTTATTCCTCTCCTGTTCTTTGAGAACAGGAGACGAGGTTAGTGTATTTGATACCTCTCTCCCTGTGGGGCCAAAGAGTCCTGAGCGTTGTCACGACTACAGATCACTTACCCTCAGAGAATCTATAGTTGGCAACGCATGCCCTACCAGGGAGGGCAGGTAACATTACACCTTCAAAAAAAATCTAATAAATCGGTAAGGCAAAACTTGCCTTTACTGAGCTGGCTTTGAGTAAGGTGCTGTGCTAACTGCAAATTTCAATGGCACTTAGCCAGTTAAGTACCCACTGAAAATTAGTGGCTAGCCCCAACCAAGCAATTTAACTAGTTTGCAGCTGGCTAAATAGCTTTGAATATCGGCCAGTAAATTTTTTAATGTTTCTTAATATGTTAATGCACATCAGTACATCTAGCCCTGCACTCACAACTGGGTCGGGGATCCCAATTTGGCCCTCAGGCCAACATAAGAATAGCTATACTAGGTTAGACCAATGGTCCATCTAGCCCAGTATCCTGCTTCTAACAGTGGCCAATCCGGGTCACAATTACCTGACATAATTCCAAAGAGTAGCAAGATTCCATTCTACTGTCCCAGGGACAAACATTGGCTTTCCCATGTTTATCTCAATAGAAGACTATGGACTTTTCCTCCAGGAACTTGTCCAAAGGGAAGGGAATTTGAGGTCAAAGCGGTTTACATATTACATACAGGTATTTATTTTGTACCTGGGACAATGGAGGGTTAAATGACTTGCCCAAAGTCACAAGGAGCTGCAGTGGGAATTGAATCCTGTTCCTCTAGTTCTTAGGCCACTACATTAATCATTAACACTAGAGAGCCAAGTGACATCCACAACAAAGAAAATGTTCCACTCAATGTGGAAACTCAAACGAGTGAAGCAATTCTTCCCCGAGGGAAACATTTCGCAACCTGATACAATCAATGGTACTAAGACACTTAGATTACTGCAATGGAATTTATGCGAGATGTAAAGAACAAACCTTAAAGAAACTTCAGAGCGCTCAAAACACGGCAGCTAGGCTTACATTTGGTAAAAAGCAATTTGAAAGCGCAAAACCCCTCCGCGAAAAACTACAGTGGCTCCCAATCAAAGAACGCATCGCCTTCAAAATCTGCACCCTGGTTCACAAAATCATCTATGGAGAAGCCCCGAGTTACAAGACAGACTTGATCGACTTACCAATTAGAAATACATCCAAATCAACACGATCTTATCTAAATCTGCACTACCCAAGCTGCAAAGGACTTAAATACAAAACAACTTACACATCTAGTTTTTCCTACATAAGCACACAACTGTGGAACGCATTACCAAAAGCCTTGCAAACGACATGCGACCACCTAAACTTCCGGAAATCACTAAAAACCAACCTGTTTAAAAAGGCATACCCTACCGATCCAACTTAAATGCCTAATCTCTGCAGCACAACCAAACTAAAGCACGTAATGGACATAACACAACTCTTCCGTTCTCCGATTCCCTAATGTGGCTGTACCATATGAACTTGATCTTACCACCACATCACCCTGTATTTGTTCACACCGGAGCCTGCAAAGGCCTCTCCGGTACTATGTAAGCCACATTGAGCCTACAAATAGGTGGGAAAATGTGGGATACAAATACAAATACAAATAAATAAATTAGGCTACTCTTCCACTCAAACCTTTCTTAAACCCAGATACGCTAACTGCTGTGAGCACATTCTTCGGCAATGAGTTCCAGAGCTTAACTATTCATTGATAGGGTCTTTTACAAAGGCGTGCTAGCATTTTTTGCAAGTGCTAAATGCTAGAGATGCCCATAGGAATTTAACAGGACCCCTGAGTGAAAAAACATTTCCTCCTATTCATTTTAAAAGTATTACCTCCCTAGCTTATAACATTTTGTCCTCACCAGTCTATACTTTCATGTGTCATCCCAGAATCATTTTAAAAATTACCATCACATTGGCTACCTCCACTCTACAGGTACTGCAGATGTTTTAAATGGAAATATGAATCAAATACAAAGAAGATTCAGACTGATAATATCAGATTAGCAATTTCATCTATTCTTTTTTAAATTAAGTTGTTTTTAAAGTAATAATTTCTATTTTGAGATCTTGAATCTGATTCTCCACCCTCTGACTCAGCTGTCAATCAAAGAGATACAGATGCCAGTTCTGTGGGTATGATGGGTGCCTGAGCACCCTCAATATTCCCTTCTGTACACCTGTAGTAACATAGTAACATAGTAGATGACGGCAGAAAAAGACCAGCATGGTCCATCTAGTCTGCCCAAAAAGATAAACTCATATGTGCTACTTCTTGTGTATACCTTACCTTGATTTGTATCTGCCATTTTCAGGACACAGCAGAAATCTCCATGTTGCAGGGCTGCAGAGGAATAGGTAAAAAGTGGGATGTTTGACCACGGAAATACAAATCCTGGAGACAATATCATAAAAGCTTCTTTATTGAAGAAAAGACTCGACACAACTGTTGTGTTTCGGCCTACAGGCCTGCATCAGGAGTCTATAAAAACATAAATCAAATAAATCTTTCAAAGAAATACATATACAGAATCAAATAATCAAATAAAACATTCAAATAAGTAATAAATATACAATAAGAGGTCAACATATAATAAAATACAACAATAAAAAAAATTGATAATAAATAATGATGAACGTAAAGTCTCTAAGTGACGTATACACAGATTATGCATATGTGGGATGTTATAATATCACCAAAAAATTACACAAAATGGTCGTGTAAATAAATAAATAATTGTAAGAGGGACTAATTATAGGAAGGACTAAACATTCAAAACATGTAAAAATAGATCATACTATCTTAAAATACATGCATATATGAAGGACAATAGATAAAATATCCATGAGGCATTATATGGAAACCTATATATACTAAAGCATATCATAAAAGCAGCATCATACAAATACGCGCACAGCTTATGTTGAAACAAGGAAGACATACAGAAGTAAAACATGCTGTCTTCAAAATGCAAATATAAAAGACTTTGAATAAAAAACCAAGTAAAAATCATACAACCAACATCATGTATACAGGAGAAAACGTAAGACCAACATCATATATAAACAAAAGAAGGAAAAGCAAATAAAATATGCATGGTGTCAACTAGTGTATGCATGTGGTGGTGCCTATACCTGTGCGCACCATATACAGCCAATTGAGAAAAATATACTGTTGCCATGGCTATTTGAAAGATGTTGGACAAAAAAAGGAAAAAACCATGCAACATAAGAAAGCAAACTGCCTGCCTCCCGTGAATACCGTAGAAAATGAATCAGAGTTTGTACATAAAGTGTATGGTATACACATATTATGCCTTACAGTTTTGATGAAACAAGGATTGCGCGAATTATATTTAAAATGTATTTAAATAGACGGAGCAAGTACCCACCTCCCGCTATGACATAGCGTATATGAATCTGTTGAAACAGAAAAGCAAAACATAACAAAATCCTTGTTAGAAGGGGTGGAACAGGACGCTAAATTAAGAGCAAAGGAAAAAGAAATGGAAGGTGTAAAAATTGAAAAAACTAACCTGAAATGCCTGAAACACGATTTGGTCCGTGTGACGAACCAAACGTAAAGTGATTGGCTATATTACAAAAGTGGTCTGCAACAAAAAAATATATATAAAAAAGCAGCGTTAATGAAAAATAGAGGGGAAAGAAAAGGAAACTCTTTAAATACAGCGAAGCATGAGAACCAAATGAATAACAAGGAAAACTATGAAATACCTTGAAAAAGACCTTTCGTGGTAAGCTTGTCCGTAGCGGGTCACTAGGAGCGCAGCATGGAACGTGAAAAAATTTTTTTTCTGACTGATTGTGTGTTTTAAAAAAGGAAAAAAATGGCACCAAAAAGGAAATGACATCAGAGGTCAAAGGGCAAGAACGAAAAAGTTCGAAAACAATGCTTGAAACCTACACAAATAATATATAAACATAAAAGGAACCTGAGTCTCTACGCTCAAGAGAAACCTTATTGAAACACTAGATGAATAGGTGAAGTACTTCCTAGGTGAAATGTCAATCCTAGAACATAACATATAAGAGGATGACGGTGCATGTAGAGGGGAAAGAAAGACTACTGAGAAATGACGACCTTAGAAAATGAATAATGATTCTTAAAGATATATTGATCATTTAAAGACCCAAAAAAAGAAAAAGTAAATAAATAAAAAGCAAAACAACTAAATAAAAAAAGGCTGAAACAGAAAAAAAATGAAAGAAAAGAAGAAGAAAGAAGAAAAAAGAAAAGGGGAGAGGAGGAACTAAAGGGGAGGCGAAAAAGGAAAAAAGGATAAGAAGGGTTAGAGGGCAAGAGGGGAAAAAAGAGGGAGGACATAGGAAAAAAGAGCAATGGACAAGCAGAATAGAGGAAGTTGGGAAGAAAAAAAGGAGGAGACAAAAAATATATACATAAGAAAAAAAATATATATATATAAATAAAAAAAGAAAAAAATTGATGTGAAACAGGATGGAATCCTGTGCGTATGATCTTGAGGAAGTGCATATGTGCATACATATGTAAACCAGAAAAATAACTATATATATGGCAGAGGAAGGCAGCAGGGTTGCCATATAAAAAAAAAATTCCGACCCAAAACAGCCCAAAACCCGCCCAAAAACCGCACACCCCACCCCCGATGTCATCACCCCCACCCCCGCCGTCATCAACCCCACCCCTTCCGTCATCACCCCCGCCGTCATCAGCCTCACCCCTTCCGTCATCACCCCCGCCCCGCCGTCATCAGCCCCGCCCCCACAGTCATCGCCCCGCCCAATACGTCGGCAAACCCCGCCCAAAACGTCATAAACCCTGCCTCTGTCACCATTAGCCCCACCCCCCGCCGGCCGAAAAATCGCCCCAAAACCCGCCCAAAAAAAACAAAACCAGCCCAAAAAAACGCAACCCGCCGCAGGCAAAAGTTTCCCGCGGCGGGTTGCAGAAAACCGCCCAATTGGGTGGGAAAACCGCCCATCTGGCAACCCTGGAAGGCAGGGAAAAAAGTTTCTGTATCCTAGCTACTGCTCCCACCTCCTGCTGCAGCCTATTGGCTGGCTGTGTCTGACTGATGGGATGCAGGGGTTGAAGGGAGAAGCTGACACACTTCCTGCCTGCAGCTGCCAATGAGGAGGGGAAGTGATGCAGATAGACACTGAGTAAAAGAAAGAAAAGACTTATTCAGATAACTTTATTGGAATGACCATTTTACATGTGTTGCAAAAGTGCTATAATCAACAGTTAAGGTGATAAATACAGAGAAGCATTAGGAAAGAAAAAATAATTGTTGCCTGGGAGATAAAATGCAGCTGTGAAAGGCTGGAAAAGGCAGAAAGATGCAGTAAGAAGAAAAGAGGCCTGGATGATGGGGCCAGGGACTGGTAGTAGAGCTCAGTCGCATAGCCAGATGTGCGGTGGCGGGTGGGCACATTTTTCCCACATCCTCAATTCATATTATAAATGCCTGAGTTGGCAGGGATCCCCAAACCCTGCCAGCTGAAGAGGTCCTCCTCCAGAGACCAGAACACTCCCCTACACTCTGCAGTTGATGTGGGGGGGGGGGGGGGGGGGGGGGGGAGGGCAGAGCATGAAAACTGAGAATGTGCAGAAGGCTGATATAGCAGCGACCTATGGACAGTGCCACTGACTACCGTGTGTAGGGGAGTGTTCTGGCCACCAGAAGAGGACCTCTTCAGTTAGCAGGGCTTGGGAATCCCCACTAGCCATAGCAAGGGTGCCTTAATTTTGGGTGGCAGAATAGGGCTTACAGAATAGGGATGGGGGGAATTTGGCATGTTCAGGTTTACCTGGAGAGCCCAGTTCAAATCCCACTGCAACTCCATGTGATTTTGGGCAAGTCACATATGGGCCACAGGCAAACACATGCCCCCTCCCTACCAGGCACACCTTATATAAATGAGTCCCACCAGCAGCGTCCCCACCCTCACCTCTTGATCCACCTGCCAGGCTTCTCAGTGTCTCTGGGATCAAGTGGAGTGTAACTAATGCCCAATCACTCCTGCCTTGAGGCCTGGGCCATCCAAAATGGACATCAAGACCTCTAGTGGTAATATTGTAGTATTTACTGCTAGCATGACCCCAATTGATAATACTGTGATTTAACCACTAGAGGTCTTGGTTGCTATTTTGGATGGCCCAAGCCTTGATGGGATTGAGCAGGTATAAATCCCAATCCTCTAGAGCCCAGAGATCCATGATAAGCTTGGGGAGTGAGTTGGGAGGGGCTGTTGGGAGGTCTCATTTACAGAGTGTTCAGAGGCGGTTTGGGCCTGGGGGGAGGATGCCATGTTTTGGGATGTTACCCACATGTGGGGGCCTTTAATGCAAGAAATCTGAAATAGATAGGTGCCACAAGGTGGCTGGAATGGGGGGAGGGGTCGTGTGTGCTATGGGGTTGTCTTAACCCAGGGGTCAGTGCTGTGGAGGTAGCTCATATAAGGGTGTCTTGATTGGGGGTAGGACTGGCATTGGGGGGAGATGGATGACTTCAAGGCAAGCATAAGAGATAGAATCTTAGGGGAGGTAATCATGGGAGGGGGGGTAGATCGGGGACCACTGACATTGGTATTTACAGCAAGCACTTTGACATGCATCAGGGCAGATATAAACACTGATGTCTGTTTTTTCAATACAGATGTGTATTCCCTATTCCATTTTGGTTCAAGTATGTTTTTGAGTGAAGCAGTCCTTATGGATAAGTTTGCTGGATAGAGGAGAGGATATTCAAATGTATCTAGCAGCTTCTTCTGCCAACACCTCCTCCACTTCCTTCATGTCTGGAATCCTTGTTTCAGTCTTTGTTGAATATTAGCTGGCTTCAGTGGCGTAGGAAGGGGGGGCGGTGGGGCGGTCCGCCCCAGGTGCACGCGCTGGGGGGGTGTGTCGGCGCCGCTGGTTACCTGCTCTCTTTGCCCCGGAACAGGTTACTTCCTGTTCCGGGATAGAGAAAGCAGGGAACCAACGGTGCCGACACAGCTCCCAGAGACGACGTGCACTCGGCGGGGCGGAATGCCAGCGGTAAAGATGCACTCCGGGGGGGGTTGCGCGCGCCGAGGGGAGTTGCGCCGTGCTGCACCCGGGGGGGTGCGCAGCGGCGACCCGCCCTGGGTGTCAGCCGGCCTCGCTACGCCGCTGGCTGGCTTTGTTGATATTCAGCTGCACATCTGAATAATATCTGCTTTTTTTTTTTAATATCAATTTTTATTGATAACACTTGAACACAATACATCAAATAATTCAATCAATACATAGGAGATGTCATCAAGCTTATAATTTTTCTCCCTCTTCCCCCAACTCCCCCCCCCCCCCCCTCTCTATCCCCACCCTCAACTCTCTCCCACTGTTCTGTTCTGTTCTGTTAACAGTTCAATATCTTGCTTCTCGCTACGGGTGTCAGAGTGTCCCAAAACGGGAGCCAGACTTTACAGAACTGGTCTCCTTTTTTTGAGGCTAAGTCTCCCACTTTTTTCTTTTCTAGCATGCAGCATTGCATCATGGCTCCTCGCCATTGCGGTGTTCCAGGTGGGTCTGGTTGCAGCCACAATTGTAGTATGGTGCGTTTGCCCATCAAGACTACTCTTTTCAAGAACTCTTTAAGTCCCTCTGGTGACTTGCCACGAATCCTATAGACATCAAATAGCTGTCCTGGCGTTGGTTGCCATTGAATGTTCCACATTTGCGATACTTGTTGTCCCAGTTTTATCCAGAAGGGGGTCACTTTTGAGCAATACCAAAACATATGTCCTAGAGATGCTCCCACAGTTCCACATTTTGGGCAGTCGTCTGTTGTTCTCAGGGTTGCCTTATAAGCCCTGTGTGGTGATATGTACAGTCTCATGAGAAATTTGTAGTGCATTTCCTGCCAAGTCACATTCTCTGTCACCCGATACACACCCATTAAGCACAGTTTGATCTGTTCTGGGTCCGGTTTCCACCGCAGCTCCTGATGCCATTGTTGTGACACTTGCATGTAGTCAAGTGCCTCCTGTAAATCTCTTAGATGATGGTGGAAATACTTAAGCGGTACTTTTAACTGTGCTTCCAGGCCCAGCATCTCACTCATGGATTCCCATACTTGCTGAGTAAGAGCCAATGTAGGCAATGTTCGTATGTAATGTTTGAGCTGCATATATTGGAAATAGTCTTTCTGTCCGAGTCCGAATTCTGTGCACAGGGCCTGGAATGTTTTAATGGTCCCTGTCTCAGACACCACCTGAAATAAGTATTAATATCTGCTTTTATGACATTAGCTTTTCAGCAAATTCTAGTTATTTGCCCTAACTCAAGTTCAATGTGTATGAATGAAAGAGGACTTGATAAAGGGGAAATGGGACTTGATATACCGCCTTTCTGAGGTTTTTGCAACTACATTCAAAGCAGTTTACATATGTTCAGGTACTTATTTTGTACCAGGGGCAATGGAAGGTTAAGTGACTCGCCCAGAGTCACAAGGAGCTGCAGTGGGAATTGAACTCAGTTCCCCAGGATCAAAGGCCACTGCACTAACCACTAAGCTACTCCTCATGTGCATGTGCCACAGAGGGTTATGTGGGATGGTTGGGACTTTGGCATCATGATGGATTCTGCATGGTTATGCCTCAGCCAATGCTGCAAATCATATATTATATCTCATAATATTCTTTAGAACATGTTGCTGCAGAGCACCATCTCTGTTTGGAGAAGTTACAGTACCACCGTGTGGTCATAAGAAGAGGTACAATGAATCATATGCAACAGGTTAATTCCTTACAGGTCTAAATTATCAGCATTAATAGATCATACTAGCCCATCACTTTGAATTTTATCAGTTGTCTATAACTAGTTTATTCATTCATTGCTCTTTGCTTCCTGGTTATTATTACCAATATAGAAAGTTAATAAAATATATGATTCACTTCCCAGGTGTGATTATGATTATAATTCCATTCTGTCTGTTCTTATCACTTGTATTGTACTGACATTTATCATATTTCTTTCTTTTTTACTTTATTTATACACCAACAACAAAAAGACAAACAGTAGACATAAAAACGTCAGAGGTACTCCAGGACACGTGGAGGTGCATAATTGAACGGGGCGCCCAAGTTTTCATGAGGGCAATCTCGCAGGACGGCCCCGCGAAGGGGCGGGGGAAACCCGTATTATCAAAACAAGATGGGCGTCCATCCTTCGTTTCGATAATACGGTCGGGGACGCCCAAATCTCAACAGTTAGGTCGAACTTAGTCAAACTAAATGTTGAGATGGTTGACCTTAGAGATGGTCATACCCGGTTTTCAGCCATAATGGAAACCAAGGACGCCTACCTCAAAAATGACCAAATTCAAGCCCTTTGGTCATAAGAGAAGCCAGAATTCGTAGTGCACTGGGCCCCCTCACATGCCAGGACACCAACCGGGCACCCTAGAGGGCACTGCAGTGGACTTCAGAAATTGCTCCCAGGTGCATAGCTCCCTTACCTTGGGTGCTGAACCCCTCAAAACCCACACCCCACAACTGTACACCACTACCATAGCCCTAAGGGGTGAAGGGGGGCACCTACATGTGGGTACAGTGGGTTTCGGAGGGCTCACATTTACCACCACAAGTGTAACAGGTAGAAGGGGATGGGCCTGGGTCCACCTGCCTGAAGTGCACTGCACCCACTAAAACTGCTCCAGGGACCTGCATACTGCTGTCATGGAGCTGGGTATGACATTTGAGGCTGGCATAGAGGCTGGCAAAAAATTTTATTTTTAAGTTCTTTTTTTAGGGTGGGAGGGGGTTGGTGACCACTGGGGGAGTAAAGGGAGGTCATCCCCGATTCCCTCTGCTGGTCATCTGGTCAGTTCGGGCACCTTTTTGAGGCTTGGCCGTAAGAAAAAATGGACCAAGTAAAGTTGGCCAAGTGCTCATTAGGGACGCCCTTCTTTTTTCCATTATCGGCCGAGGATGCCCATCTCTTAATCACGCCCCAGTCCCGCCTTCGCTACGGTGCCAACACCCCCCCCCCCCCCCCCGTGAACATTGGTTGTCCCCAAGACGGAAAGCAGTTGAGGACGCCCAAAATCGGCTTTTGAGCATGTCGATTTGGGCGACCCTGAGAGAAGGACGCCCATCTCCTGATTTGTGTCGGAAGATGGGCGCCCTTCTCTTTCGAAAATAAGCCTGACAGTAATATAAAAACCCAGAAGTCAGCTCCCACTAAGTTGGTTCTAATCTAAGAGAGAGACCAGGCCTAGGCCTCTTGCCATCCAATTTTATCTCCAAGAAACCATTTCCCCTCCCCCTTCCACACCAACCTCCCCACCCCCCCACACACACACCTCAGGTAAGTGAAATCCAAGAGAAGAAAAAAATAAATATAGGTACACAAAGTAAGAGCAATATGCCACACAGGGCCTTATAGACCATGACTAAAAAACACCTCAGGAGTCATTGTCAACAGGATTCCATACACCAGATGATGCAATAGTCTGTTCCACAACCATTGTTTAGACACTGTAGACAGTCCACCATGATAAGATAGATACCAGAGTTCAAATTGGGCCACCTGCTGTAATTGATGCTATATAAAGATCTGAAGACGGGTGGGGGGGGGGGGGGGGGGGGGGGGAGAGAGAGGGTAGGATACAACTGTTGATAAGGCTGGAATAGATTGTAGCCAGTGTGATACATATCTCTGGAAGAGACAAAAGTACTGTGACAAAACTGGTATGAGGTGGAATGCCAATAAAGCTCTTATAATGCTTAAAAAGGTTGAACAGAAGGAGTCAGCAGAAGCCTATATCTGCTCGCCAGGACTCAAAAGTCCAACAGCATACTAATTCTGCAAGCTGGCTATATTGATATCTAGGGAATGTTATGTATT
Source organism: Microcaecilia unicolor (assembly GCF_901765095.1). Lineage (NCBI taxonomy): Eukaryota > Metazoa > Chordata > Amphibia > Gymnophiona > Siphonopidae > Microcaecilia > Microcaecilia unicolor. The sequence goes on from NC_044032.1 coordinate 126,847,127, forward strand.
GTTCTAATCCTATATAATAATTCTCACCTCCAACGTTCTGTGCCTGGGACCGTAGCTCCCTAGGCTGGAAATGGTCTGCTAGGCAGACACGCACTGACGTCACTGACGTCATGACAGCTGATTCCAAGGCAAGGGGAGGAGTAGACTCCTCCCCCTGCCTCAGAATCATCTGTCACCCCCTGCGCTATGGCCCACTCGACCCCCCCTCCGCGAACCTGTCACCCCCCCGGACCGCCGAAAACCGCCCCCCGCCGCCGTTGTGTACTACCTGCGCTGACGGGGGACCCAAACCCCCGACAGCCGAAGTGTTGTTGTGCCCTTCGCATTCCTTCCTCATCTTCTCTGGAAGTTCCTCTGCGTGCGTCTGACGTCAGATGCACGCAGAGGAACTTCCAGAGAAGATGAGGAAGGAACGCGAAGGGCACAACACTTCGGCTGATGACCCCCGTCAGCACAGGTAGTACACAACGGCGGCGGGGGGCGGTTTTCGGCGGTCCGGGGGGGGGGGGGAGGAATTGCCTGCCTAGGGCCCATTTCCTTGCCTTCAGAAACGGGCCTTTTTTTACTAGTAGTTAATAAGTCATAGAGGCGGGGACTAGTAGCGAGGGGCTATAAGAAACAAGGCTCCTCGCAAGGTAGTATATGAAATGTCCGTGGCCTTGTGTTACTTGGTTTCATTTGATTGGTTGTTAACAATTTTGTTGTACATTGGGAGGAACCTAATACATAGGTTTCCAATTTGTATTACAGGTACTTTGCGCTGTTCCTAATGGGCTCACAATCTTAAGTTATATATTGTACCTAGGGCAATAGAGGGCTAAGTGACTTGCCCAGGGACACATGCAGGTGCATAGGGAATTGAACCTGGCTCCCCAGGATCTCAACCCACTGCCAACCGTCAGGCAGCAGTGGGAATTGAACCAGGTCCACCAGGTTCACAACTTGCTGCAATAACCATTAGAAGCAGGCACAAGAGCCCCAAAACCAGAAAAGGATGAGGTCTGGTCCAGCGCAGTGCATCTTTTTCTCTATTTTGTGCTTTTGCCAGGGAAAGTAGTGCCCAGTGTGCTGAGTGTGTATGTTTCAGCAGTGCACCACATAGTACTACTACTCAGGGCAGGCACATCAATCATGCCCTTATCAAAAGGGAACAAACATGGAGGTGACAGAAGAAAGATTGAGGGAAGTAAAACTAGGTGGCATTAGTATTAGCAATAGGAATAGTTCCCCAATCGGACATAAGCATGTGTTATTAGATACTCAAGCTGGACGAGGGTTGAAGGTGCAGCCAAAGCCAGTGCAACACTCTTTTCATAAATCCTCAGTCTGTGTTACAGAAAATATTTGGCTTAGATAATGATGGTGTGTGTGGATGAATTACAAATGGAAAAGTTCAGGTGAAGTCTCATCTGTGGTACCTGAGAAAATTAGCAGGCCGGTGTCTGATGCGAAGGAGACTCCTACTGATATGTTTGCACTGGATCCCAATTGAATTCAGGTTTCAATTCAAAATTCTTGTTCTTGTACATAAAGCCCACTATGGTGGGACAACCATCTTCATTATTTCTTATGCCCCTCCTCGACTTCAGCGTTCTCTTAATGATCATCAGTTGGTACTCCCTAGTCCATGTATGGCACGTTTTGAATCCACAAGGCAGAGTGCCTTCTTCCTGGCTCCCTTTTTGTTGAACAGTCTTCCCTGTATATTGTGCAGAGCAATCCTGTCTAAAATTTCAGAAGGGTTTGAAAACATTGTTTTTGAGTGCACCTTCAGGACTACACCTGCATTCTACACCTGCATTAAGCTAGATCCAACAAACATACTAATGCAAATGGTAGTCACAGTATTGTTCCAACTACTAGTAGTACACCAGTATCTTTCTAAGACACCAACCAGCAGCAACATCAAAGAATTCCATAGAAGCAGCCAAGTATAGAGGGATTAGAGGGTCAAGGAGAAAAAAAAACAAAATCAGATGTTTGGAGGCATTTTCTTGCCCCGGAAGATCAATGCAAATAAGACTGTCAATCAAGCTAGAGGGCAGGAAAGATATCATTTAAAAAGGGCCAGGTTTCTATTGAACTGCTTTTCACTTTGGCAAATGGCATTGGCGAAGTGTTGCATGCAGAGTGTAGAGATAAGGCCAATGAGTTTATATTGTTGAAACTGTTTGAAGGAAGTCAAGTGGGATTGGATTGTTCTATGATCTATAAATGGTTTTATTGTTTTAGTTGAAATGGGAGTGTTTGTTTAGTTGTGCTATACAACCTTTTCTGTTTTCCCTAGTGAGAGAGAGAGGAAAAGGTACGTTTGTTCTAGAGATCCCATTATTGTAATTGTGATATTTTGATGGTTGGTTTGGTATTTAGGGGCTCATTCATTAACAGGCAGTATATATATATATATATATATTTTTTTTTTTTTGCATTGATTGTTCTTTGACAACAAAAATTAAAACACAAGTCTGTGTGTTAATTGTTGGTAGTGTGCTCAGCATTTCCCCTGCACTTAATGCAGACAAGCTCTTTAATATGCATTAAGTTTATTCACAATTAGTGTGGATACACTTAGGACTAGATTCTGTATTCGGTGGTGAAAAATCTCACACTTAGCACTATTCCATAAATCTCACCTAAAGTTAGGCGTGGTTTCTAAAGTATGCATAGCGCCCATTCCTGCCATTAAATTTAGTCACAGCCATTTATGACAACTAAAACCTGGTGTATAAATGCATGACTAATTTAGGCACAGATTAGGCATATTCTATAAGACACTGCACATAAATTGTAGGAACACCCATGACCTGTCCATGCTCCTCCCATGGCCACACCCCTTCATAGATCCACATGGTCCAATTTAAATGGAAGGGGAGGGGCAGATAGATAGCAGGTCCACTAGACTACCAGAATGTTTTTGTTCAGTAGGGGGAAGCTAGCAGTCCCACTGCACCACAAGGGCGTTTTGGTTGGGTGGAAGCTAGCAGTCCCCACTGGACCACCAGGATTTTTGTGCTTTATGGGTGAGGGGCCTGGAGCTCCTTGCTTGCATAAAGTTTGCAGTGGTAGCAGACCCTTGTTTGCATACATGTAGTGTCATACCAGGCAAGCGCATTATTACACACACTCACCAGCTCTGATCATCGGGCATGCACAAACAGGTGCTAGTATGGCGCTACTGGCCTGTAGCGCTCGTTTGCTTCTTATCAGCCCATTAGCTTTTCCAGATATTGTTGCCCAGCTTCCTCCTGTAGTTTATAAAGGCTAACCTTTTTCCTTACCTTTGCAGCTACTATTTTTGAGAGCCAAAGCAGCCTCCTTTTCCTCTTACTTTCCTTACAACTCTTCATCCAAACTGAAATTTTTTTTTTTTACTGCACTAGTAAGCAGGCCCCAAAGCAAGGTCTAAGGTTTTTCGTGGACCTCTATCTAAACTGTGGCCATGGATGAAGACAGGATTTAGTGAAATTATACATTCAGGAAATAATTCCTGTCTAAAAAAAAAACTAAACAAAGACAAGAAAGGTAACCCTTTCCCTAGACTACAGAGAGTTTTCATCCTATCACTGCAAAGCATAACAGTAGTAGGGAATGTATCTATGTTCTAACACTTGATATTTTTCACCTGACTTTTCAGACCTGGGTAAAGTTAACTTTTGAACAGATTCCCAAGTGATTTCAGCTTTTGGCATATTTCACTAATACCAAGCTCCTGTTCTTCAAGTATAAAGGTTAAACCCTGGTTCTTGGAAAGCTTAGGGATCAAATATTCAAAGGAGCATAATCTCTACTACATTCAGAATTAATGAGCTTTCTGTAAAAAGAGCCATTTAAGAACTGTTGGCTATTTAGATGGCAGTAGCTTTTGAGTTAGACAAGGAAAAAGATGAAGTGCTACAGGGAACAAAAGGAAAAAAAAAATCTTACCCAATAATTTTTTTTCCTTTAGTCCTACCAGACCAGACTAATGGGTTATGTCCTTCTACCAGCGGAAGGAGACAGAAAAAAAAATAGTCCTAAAGTAATTCACCTCTTAAGGATATCGTGCAGCCTGGAATGTTCAATATTTTTGAATAGCCAAGCTATGGTGTTCCTGAATGAAAAACACTGAAAATTTAACAGATGAGCAAGTCAGTCAGCCCTGGCTGCAACATGTAGTGTGAGCAACTACCTACAGCGAACCCATGAGTTAGGAGATAGGACCCGAGTCTTAACAGAAGCGTGCCTTGTACTCAACTCACATACAGATATTTTATTTTACCAACTCAGGAGTAGCATTGAGGTGTAAAACAGAAGCGTGGCTTGTACGCCAACTGACATACATAAAGTTGGGAGATGTGGCTTGAGCTGGAACCTGATGTGTGGCTTGACTCAACTGAGCTACAGCAACCTCACTGAGTAAGGAGTTGCATTCTCTTTTGTAACTTGTAGTGTGGCCCATACCTAACTAGCCTACAGATATTTCACCAAGTCAGGAGATGTGTCCTGAGCTGCAACAGTAAGTATGGCCTTCACTCAACTGATGAGCAGATAGTGCACTGCATCAGAAGATGCTACCTGAGCTGTAACATGAAGTGTGGCTGGACTCAACTGACAAACAGATACATCACGGAGTCAGAGATGGCCCAAACTCAACTGACTCAGGTACTTCCCTAATTCAGGAGAAGCAAGATAAAGGAAAATGATGTGGAAAGCTGAAGTATGATAGCCATGCAAAACTGGAGGAGCTAATGAAATACCAGATAGGGTATTTGGACTGGTCTGGTACGACTAAAGGAAAGAAAATCAGATAAGACATTTTTCCTTTTCCTTTCTTTTTGCCTCTACCAGACTTGTCCAGACTAACTGGATGTAGCAAAGAAGTGTCCCAAATAGGGCAGGCGAATAATAAGAAAAAAAAAAAAAACATGAAGGATGAAGAGCACGAAATACAACAAGCCAGAAAATTCATCCACAGCTTCCAGTGTGACCCTGAATGAACCACTGGAAAAAAAAGAAACCAAGGCATCCTCAAAGTAGAACAAAGGGTGTCCATAAGATGGAATCAACCAACTGAAGTTCAAGGACCCCTTAAGCAAGACATGTTCGTAGCTAAGTATTTGACTGCTCACCAACTATGGCAACATATAAATGAGGCTGCTAAAAAAGGCAATCTGCAAGCCTCAGAAAGATTACTACCCCATAGACTAGATGGGCAGGAAGTCTAGACAGCCATTCATATAGGGAGCAATGCATCAAAGATCCAATATAAGGAGAGATTAAGAACAAATAACCCACTTGGGTACTCCAATCAGAGCCAAAATATAGACCTAGAGGATGATCCCCCCCCCCCCCCCCCAACAGTATGTAATTAGATATTTAGCTGAAAGCAGATCAGCTGGTGCTGAAACAGAATCTACCCATGGTGCCAGAAAAACAACTGCTGGTGTAATATAGCGAGCTAGGCTAGAAGGTGGCAACTGAATGGCAAACATGGAGACCACTGTAGACAATAAACCAGTGTGTCAGCTGCTGAAGTGTAGAGGCACAGGAGTCAAAAACAAAAAAGGGTAGCATATGTGGTTAAACCATAACTGCAGGTGGGGTAAGACAAGGCACACTCAGAACAGTGCCCCTGCAGTCTCACCAGATAAACAGCCCCTCTGATACCATTGACATGAGTACCTTAGGGAAGGTACACCGGTGGTTGTTGCCACTGAAGCAATAGATGAGTATACAGCATGTCACACTCCCACTTCTGAAATGGGATGGAAGCCATGCTTGTAGAAGAACTCTTGTAGATGGCGGAGAGCAAAACACAGCTAACACGTAGAAAGCTAGATCTTTAGACATGAACTTATGCCTGACAAGTAGAAGTTGGCATAGAGACAGCTTTAAGGAGAACAGCTCAGTATATCACCAATCCAAGGAAAGACCATAGGAGCCAGGATGCAACAGTATGATATGCTGTTAAATGATAGTCACTAAGAAAACTCAGTGGAATACTGCTGGAGGCACAGTACATGAGAAAAGGAAAGTTGAACATCACCACTCCCACAGGTCTTTCCACATGTGTTTCCAGAGTTTGCCAATGTAATGGCAAATTTTTAAGAGTTCCAGAGGTGATCTGGGACATTATAGACCCACGAGCCCGATATTGGTGCCAGGCAAAATGGTGGAGACTTAAAGAACAAAATTACAGAACATATATCTAAAAACATGGATTAATGAAAAAGCCAACATGGATTTAGTCAAGGGAAATCTTGCCTCACCAATCTATATTTCTTTGAAGGTGTGAATAAACATGTGGATAAAGGCGAGCCAGTCGATATTGTGTATCTGGATTTTCCAAAGGCATTTGACAAAGTACCTCATGAAAGACTCCTGAGAAAATTAAAAAGTCATAGGATAGGAGGTAATGTCATATTGTTGATTAAAAACTGGTTAAAAGAGAAAACCCAGTAGGATTAAATAGTCAGTATTCTCAATGGAGAAGAGTAGATAGTGAGATTCCCAAGGGGTCTGTACTGGGAATGCTACTTTTCAACATATTTATGTTTAAATGATTTTTATTAATTTTTCACTCAACACAACATACTTATAATGCATATTGTCCAGGCATTGTATTCCGCTAATACAATCACTTCTATATTTTTATCAGTGTCTGGATTTCCTTTACAACTTGATTTCATAACACCCACTCCCTTACTTAAGCATCCCTCCCTCCCCCGGGTCTACTACCCATCCCCCCCCCTCCCTTCTCCCCCCCCCCCCCCCCTTTAGAGGCAGATCCCATTGTCCCTTTATAAACGTCAGTTTGCTTTATTTACATATTCAATAAATGTCCTCTGGCCGCAGGTGACAGAGTCTAGAAAAGGGCCCCATCTGCGTTGAAATCTCAGCTCTCCATCCAGGGGCCGACGATTGATTTCTAATCTTTCAAATCTCATCAGCTGTATCATCTCCCCTCGCCAGTGTTGGTTTTGGGGACAACCAAGCTGTGAGTATAGTTTTCTTGGCCACAATGATGGCCCGAGCCGCAAACTCCCGCATGCCCAGGGCCACCTGGCCTTGCGTTTGTAGTTTCCCAAACAACATCTCCGGTCCAGGGCACCAGTCGAATTGCCACATACTTGAAATCCATTGTAGCAGTCTCTTTTCAACATATTTATAAAACAATCTAGAGATGGGAATAACTAGTGAGGAAATTAAATTTGCTGACGACAAATTGATTCAAAGTAGACAAGTCACAAGAGGATTCTGAAAAATTGCAGGAGGATCTTACAAGGCTAGAGAGTGGGCATCCAAATGGCAGACGACGTTTAATGTAATCAAGTGCAAAGACATGCACTTGGGAAAGAGGAACCCAACCTATAGCTATATGTGATGCAAGGTTCCACATTAAGAACCACCCAGGAAAAGGTAGGTTTCATTGATACGTTGAAACCCTCTGCTCAGTGTGCAGAAGGAACTAAGAAAGCAAATAGAATGCTAGGAATTATTAGGAAAGGAATGGAATGTAACACAAAAATGAGATTACAATAATGCTTTTGTATCGCTCAATGGTGTGAGTGCACTTCAGATATGGTGGCCAGAATTGCACACAGTATCTCAAAAAAAAAAAAAAAAAAATATGGCAGAATTAGAAAAAAGGTACAGAGAAGGGCAATAAAAAATAATGGGGATGGGACAACCTCCCTATGAAGAAAAACTAAAGCAGCTAGGGCTCTTCAGCTTGAAGAAGAGTCAGCTGAAGGGAGATATAGAGGTCTATAAAATACCAAGTGGAATGAAACGGAACGGCTAGACAAGAATTGCTTGGTCTGGAGGCACACAGTAAAAGTAGTAAGTTTAAAAGAAACTGGAGAAAATATTTCTTCACTCAATGCGTAAACTCTGGAATTCATTGCCAGAGAATGTGGCAAAAGCAATTAGCTTAGCAGGGTTTAAAAAAGGTTTGGCTAATTTTCTAAAAGAAAAGTCCAGTCACTTAAGATGAACTAGGGAAAATCCACTGCTTTATTTCTAAGATAAGCAGCAGCATCTGTTTTACTGTTCTGGGATCTTGCCAGGTATTTGTGGCCTTGATTGGCCACTGCTGGAAACAGATACTAGGCTTGATGGACCTGCGGGTCTGGTTCCACTATGGCAATGCTTATGTTCTAAGGCCTATTGTACTGCACAAGCTGAGAGGCTGCTGCCACCATAACACTTGAGAGGGTGTCGTGTGCAGTCCAAGAGGATGTCTCCACAGGACATCCTGAAAGTGCCTAGTGAGGGGATGCTATCCCGACCAGCCTAAAAGCTGCCATCCCTGAACATCCGATGGGGCAGAAGCCACCCAAAGCTTGTGCCTACAATGCAGGCCAACAGGCTACAGAGGGCAAATAACTGATGTCATATTGGAGCCCAAGATGACAGTCACAGAGTGGCCCAAAAGGCTACTTACCACAGCACGAAGCAGAAAAGGATGCTGCTACAGAGTAGCCCAAAAGGCTTTCACTACAATGCAGTCCTAGAGGTTGTCACCACAGTGCAGCAGAGTGAAAAGACAGCTGCCACAATGCCACCCAAAAGGTCACAGCCACAGTATGACCCAGAGTGCTGCAGCCACAGCGTAGCCAAAAAACATTGGTCCCAGTGCAGGTTGAAGTGTTGCCAACACAGTGAAGCTCAAGGCAGACACCTAACTGGGCATGAGGGCACTGAAATGATGTACCATGAGCAGACAAGAGTATCCAAAGGAAATGTTAGGACAGTACTCTCAGAAGCCGCACTGTCTCTGCCCGTCACCATGTCAACCCAGGGGTGCCTTCTGCAGTGAAGCTCTAGAGGCTGAAACTATAGATTGCCAAATGGCTTTCATGAGAGAATATGCCAAATGCCGCCCTACAGAGAACTCAAAGAGGGTGCCAGCACCCAACAGGTGAAGATGCAACACCCTAAGGCCAGAAGGGCCTTGAGGAGGCGCCACTGTACAACTTGGTGTGGCACAGGCTGACAAGAATTACTAATCCGACTAAGAGAAAGGAAGCTTAGATCAAGTTTCTATAATGACTGATACCATTGCAGCGAACAGGAGCTCCCCATCACCATGCTAGATGAAAGCCACTGCTGAAGGGCAGTCCAGACAAAGAACAGAGGGAAGAGCAGCCAGCAGCCTATAAGCTGGCACTTCCGAGAGCACTTAAAAAAGAAAAAAAATCAGAGTAAGCAACAAAGCACAAACAGTGATATCGAAGGTACAGCTAAGCATAAGAGCCAGCAAAGGTCACTGAAAGTCTACAACAACAAGACTGCTGAAACCCCAACTAGGTGTGAGAACCCAAAACTGAGGGAATTATGTTCCCGTCAACGGACCAAAACAACTGCACACCACCAAGGTGAGGGAGTGGAACAAAAAAAACATAAGCCCTATTCAAAACTATAGAAAATGGTAGCAATGCCTAGTAAATTCAGTACTGTGGGAAAACGGCAAAGAAACTGGACCCCAAAATCAAGAGACGTCAGAGAAGCCCAGAACCAGCTAGGATAGGAGCCACAGATGAGCACCAAAAAAAAGAACTGCACGAACCATCTACCATACACTTCGAGACCAAGAAAGCCATACTGATCATTCCAGGCGGCATAATACCCTTAAAGGGTGAATTTCTTTGAACTAATTTTTTTCCCTCCGTCTCCTTCCGCTGGTCTAGACCCATTAATCTGGGCTGGTCTGGACATAAACCATTAGTCTGGCAGAGACAAAAAGGAATGAAGATCTAATGTTCAGCTAGCACCAGCAAAGACAATATAGAAGTCCTGGACAAAATCATGTGGTTAGTACAACCGAGTCGACTCCCTTTACTAAGCTGCATTAGGCGCTAACGCATGCCTAACAGCAAAAAAAAGGACTACTATGGACATGCTATAGCTTCACATGGCAATTTTTGAATGAGTGTTCCCTAACCACATGCCAATTTTTTTTTTTTTTTTTTTTTTTTTAAGGGGATGTGTTGGGGTGCAGTGGGCAATTCTGCACTAACCAGTTAGAATGTAGTAATGTAGATGTGCTGATTAGTGCACAGATAAACACAGGAGACCTTACTGCCTACAAAGTAAGTGTCAGTAATAAGAGCTCCTGCAGTAATTTTTACAACTAGCCGCACGCTAACAGAAACATTTAGCGCATGGCCGTTAATACGAGAAATAGAAAACAAAATCGGAGTTTTTATGGATGCAGTAAAAATGGCCTTAGAACATAGGAAAGACCCACATAAGGGTGCACTATGGCCTATTTTTACTTCAGCTTAGTAAAAAGGACCCTTGAATGAGCTGGTTGGGACTTAAATCATCTATGTAAATCAATACTCCACCTCCAATTCTCTCTCAATGTTGAAAGCATAAGAAAGGCCTAAACTACCTTTACAGAAGATTACATTTTTTTTTAATGTAAACCTCAACATGAATGCCCAAGTGTTGAAGTCACAAAACAAGTTAAACATTAATTTTCCTATCAGTTAAACTCTGATAATTTCAGGATTCCCTGAAAGTCAATTTCAGGAAACGTTTAACCTTTGTGCACTATAAAACAAAGCAGGCATATGTATTTCATTTGTTTTTATTAAAAAATATAAATGAAATTTAATAATATATCAAAATGATGTTAACTGCATAAACATTAAAATTGCTTTTAAAAAGAAAAAAAAAAAGCAAAGTCTTCACAAGTTAGTTCTTAGCTCTCTGTGTAGAAGCTGGAGAAGACAATGATGAATTACTTGAGGACGGGTTTTCATATTCTGGAGGTGGTTCAGACACAAAGTACGGTATTCTCAAAGGCTCAGAAGATGAGCTAGGCACTGAAATTGTATATATGTGCTCCTGCCTTCCAGTATTAGCACTTCCTGAGGCAACATTAACAAGATCACTGAAAAAAAAAGGGGGGGGGGGGAGAGTTAGAGTATCTATACTTTTTCATGGTATCACACACTTATGGCTTTGGCGAGTACCTGAAAACCTTATGGCCAGACAAGATTTATGAATTTAGTATTTTTAATAGTCTGAATTGGCCACAGATAATTAAATATAAGCTGTCAATCTCTGGTCATAAGATTATTAACTGCCAATCACTGGCACAATTTGCAGCAGCAACCAGCTCCAATGCCACTGATTCCAATTAAGTCCACTGCTCAGGATTTTTAAAACAAACTCAAACAATGCACTTGTAGTTTTATAAGCATGAATAAAAAGAATGTACTGGTAAAACTTTTTTTGGACCAAACACATTTAGACTAACTTTCAGGAGCTGTTACCTTAACAGGTATTCTCAACACAGTCCTCTGGACACACCTACCCAATCAGGTTTTCAGGATCATACAGTCTGTATGGAGATAGAAATGAGTTCGTGCATGCAAATCTCATACACATTCATTATGGGTTTCTTGAAGACCTGACTGGATGGCTCTGTCCCGAGGTTTGGGTTGAGAACCCCTGATTATATCATTTCTATAAATTTAAGGGGACTAACAGCAGCTGCACTATGTGTTATATATAAAAAACGTTAATACATCCAATTTATATTTCAACCCTCTCACTTACATTTCAAGGTTCTATACCAATACTAGGCATATACAATTAGCTCGTGCTTCTCAAGCCAGTCCCCAGCACATCCAGTCAGTCAGGTTTTCCAGATCTCTACAATGAACATGCATGAGAGATTTGCATACCAAGAAGCCAGTGAATGCAAATCTCTCTCATGCATGCTCATCCTAAAGATTCTAAAAACCTGACTGGCTGGATGTGCTGCGAAGACTAGCTTAAGAAGCAATGCAATAAGCTATAGTTAAATGGTTGTAGTTATTACAAAAGCAAGTTTCAAGCTTAATCTGAAAGCTGGTCCACTCACACCAGTTAAGTTACCGATACATACAGTGCTTTGAAAGTATCCTTACCCCCCTGTAGGTTTTTCACATTCTGTAGTTTATATACTCCAGTGGTTCCCAAACCTCTCCTAGGGGCTCTCCAGTCAGTCATGTTTTTAGGATATCCACTATGATTATTCATGAGAGATTTGCATGTAGTAGAAGCAGAGTTAGCCAAGACTCATCAAGCTTAAATGACTACTATCCAACTATCCAATGCTGCTCATCCAGGTTCAGAGTAGTATCACTTGCGGTAACGTATCAAAAAAAAAAAAAAAAGTGAGCACGCCATAGCAAGACAACATCAAGGACAAATGTCCCTAATTAGATTGTGAGCCCTCCAGGGACAGAGAAATATCCAGTATACCTGAATGTAACTCGCCTTGAGCTACTACTGAAAAGGTGAGAGCAAATCCAAATAAATAAAATAGAAACACTTTCAGAAATAGACACAGAAGAGGAATTTGTTGGAACATAATTATGGCCTTTTTGAATGCGATACTTTTACATTTCCGGTTTTGTTCTGTTTGTAGAGCACAACTGGTTCGTCTTCCTTGCTTTATCAGAAACTTACACATGCTCACCCTGCAATTGGAAGACCAGCCATAGAAAGACAGAACTGGAGGAAACTGGAGTTCAAAAGAGGGATAAGTGTCAAGATGGTACACTTACAGCTGACGCCCAGGATCTACATTTGAGGGTTTTTTTTCCCTTAATACAATTAATTTACTTTTTTTTTTTATAATGGAAGCATATATGATGGTATACAGCTGGAGTATGTATGAAAGAGATGGAATGTGAAAAAGCAAGATTGACGAGGTTGCCAGTAAAATGTGGTAAAAGCAGTTAAAAGTAGGGTTTAAAAAAATGTTTTGACAAGTTCCTATGCCATTAAAATGGACTTGGCAAGATTCCCACCCCCCTCCCCCACCAAAAAGGGAGTACAACAGACTTTATGCTGCTTTTCCCCAGGTACATGCGACCTGGAATTGCCACGGTTTGTGAACAGGATACTAGACTGATGGACCTTTGATTTGTCCCAGTAAGGCAATGCTTATATTCTTTAGGTATACATGATAGGCAACAGTGTTAGGTCAGTTTGATTTGATTACTTTATTTCTTGTCTATTAGATTGTAAGCTCTTTGAGCAGGGACTGTCTTTCTTCTATGTTTGTGCAGCGCTGCGTACGCCTTGTAGCACTATAGAAATGCTAAATAGTAGTAGTAGTCAGTTGTGCAGTTGACTGGTCTGGCAAAATGCTTTTAACCAAAAGGAAAAGCACAGATACTCCTCACACCTCCCTTTAGGGACAAGAGCCATTGGGATAAAAAAAATATGGCTGCAGCTTCATTCTGATAACACACCTCAGCCAACAGAGGCACTGCCTCCTCCGCCCCCCCCCCCCTTTCAAGTTCCAGTTCCTTTCTATATGGAACAAGGGTTGAAGCTGGCCATGAAACCATCATGGCTGATCAGCTGGTACCTAAACCAGTGTCCACAAGTGCCCCCCCTGGGCTCCTCAATAGCAGAGGAGGGATGTCTGGTGACCATCAGCCAATGCTGCGCACCCCCCCCCCCCCCCCCCCGCACAAGCTTTGATCTTAAGGGGTTCTTACCCATTGACTCAGGTTTTCAACTTCTACAGTGACAACAACCTTTCCAACCTATAGGAGTTAACTTTTTGCATACAGCCTTGGACAGACAGGTGGGCAGTGCTTAGGACAGAACTAATCTGCCCCCTCTATGTGCCTTTCTGGCCCTGCTGCCAAATGAATGAGTGCAGGATTTAAATTTGTCCCTGAACTCATTGCTGTTGCTTTAAAATCTCTTTTCTCACTCCCTGGGCACCTCCTCTTGTTCTCTAAGTGCACCCAGGGGGAGGAGGGCCCCCTTTAGGCATAAACTTTGGCTCATCACACAAGAGTGAGCCACTGACGCAGCTATGGCTCTAACATTATGAGCCATAACATGGCTCTCCAGAGTCAGCCCAGCTTGGGCATAAGTAAAGGAAATGCAATCTGCTAGCCAATTTGAGATAGTGCGTTCCGATGGAGACTCCCCTCCTGTTGGGATCGAAAGAAACAACTGGGCAGACTGTCTAAAGGGCTTTGTCCGCTCCATGTAAAAGGCCAATGCTCTCTTGCAGTCCAAGGTATGCAGTCCAGGGCGGGTATGAGTACGGGGAAAGAATGTTGGCAAGACAATTGACTGGTTCAGATGGAACTCCGACACTACCTTTGGCAGGAACTTAGGGTGTGTGCGGAGGACTACTCTGTCGTGATGAAACTTGAGATAAAGGTGCATGGATTACCAAGGCCTGAAGCTCACTGACCCTATGAGCTGAAGTAATAGCCACCAAGAAAATGGCCTTCCAGGTCAAGCACTTCAGATGGCAGGTATTCAGTGGCTCAAAAGGAGCTTTCATCAGCTGGGTACATAAGTAGTGCCATACTGGGAAAGACCAAAGGTCCATCTAGCCCAGCATCCTGTCACCGACAGTGGCCAATCCAGGTCAAGGGCACCTGGCACGCTCCCCAAACGTAAAAACATTCCAGACAAGTTATACCTAAAAATGCGGAATTTTTCCAAGTCCATTTAATAGCGGTCTATGGACTTGTCCTTTAGGAATATATCTAACCCCTTTTTAAACTCCGTCAAGCTAACCGCCCGTACCACGTTCTCCGGCAACGAATTCCAGAGTCTAATTACACGTTGGGTGAAGAAAAATTTTCTCCGATTCGTTTTAAATTTACCACACTGTAGCTTCAACTCATGCCCTCTAGTCCTAGTATTTTTGGATAGCGTGAACAGTCGCTTCACATCCACCTGATCCATTCCACTCATTATTTTATACACTTCTATCATATCTCCCCTCAGCCGTCTCTTCTCCAAGCTGAAAAGCCCTAGCCTTCTCAGCCTCTCTTCGTAGGAAAGTCGTCCCATCCCCACTATCATTTTTGTCGCCCTTCGCTGTACCTTTTCCAATTCTACTATATCTTTTTTGAGATACGGAGACCAGTACTGAACACAATACTCCAGGTGCGGTCGCACCATGGAGCGATACAACGGCATTATAACATCCGCACACCTGGACTCCATACCCTTCCTAATAACACACAACATTCTATTCGCTTTCCTAGCCGCAGCAGCACACTGAGCAGAAGGTTTCAGCGTATCATCGACGACGACACCCAGATCCCTTTCTTGATCCGTAACTCCTAACGCGGAACCTTGCAAGACGTAGCTATAATTCGGGTTCCTCTTACCCACATGCATCACTTTGCACTTGTCAACATTGAACTTCATCTGCCACTTGCACGCCCATTCTCCCAGTCTCGCAAGGTCCTCCTGTAATCATTCACATTCCTCCTGCGACTTGACGAGTACGATGTTGAGATCCCATGACACTGGTGGAGGTTTGACAGGGGGCTTTGACAAAAGCAAACCTCTCATGAAACGAACAACTAAAGGCTGTCCATAGATAGGCTTACGCCCTACATGGCGATGATAGGCACTAATCGCACTAAGATGACCTTACTGAATTGGTTTTGAGGCCAGACTCTGATAAGTGTAGAAGGCATTCAAGCAAGGTCTGTGTAGGACAAGAAAGGATCTAGGGCCTTGCTGTCACACCAGACGGCAAACCTCGTCCATTTGAAAGAGTAACACCTCTTCGTGGAATCTTTTCTGAAAGCAAGCAAGACTCCAGGAGACACCTTCTGAAAGACCCAAGGAGGCGAATTCTAAGCTCTCAACATCCAGGCTGTGAGAGCCAGAGACTGGAGGTTGGGATATAGAAGCGGCCCCTCGTTCTGGGTGATGAGGGTTGGAAAACATTTCAATCTCCACGGTTCCTCGGGGACAACGTCAGAAGAAGAGGGAACCAAATCTGACGCAACCAGAAGGATGGTTCCGCAGTCTTGCTTGAGTTTCAGCAAAGTCTTCGCGGCATCTCAAAAAAGATTTAGTGGAATTAGAAAAGGTGCAGAGAAGGGCGACGAAAATGATAAAGGGGATGGGACGACTTCCCTATGAGGAAAGGCTAAAGTGGCTAGGGCTCTTCAGCTTGGAGAAAATGCAGCTTAGGGAAGATATGATAGAGGTCTATAAAATATTGAATGGAGCTGAACGGGTAGATGTGAAGCGCCTGTTCATGCTTTCCAAAAATACTAGGACTAGGGGGCATGCAATGAAGCTACAATGTAGTAAATTTAAAACGATCAGAGAAAATTTTTCACTCAACGTGTAATTAAACTCTGGAATTAGTTGCCAGAAAATGTGGCAAAGGTGGTTAGCTTAGCGGAGTTTAAAAAAGGTTTGGACGGCTTCCTAAAGGAAAAGTCCATAGACCGTTATTAAATGGACTTGGGGAAAATCCACTATTTCTGGGAAAAGCAGTATAAAATGTTTTGTACATTTTTCGGACCTTGCTGGGTATTTATGACCTGGATTGGCCACTTGTTGGAAACAGGATGCTGGGCTCGATGGACCTTTGGTCTTTCCCAGTATGGCAGGATACACATACAGAAGACCTGTCCCCCAATGCAGGAGAAAAGCATCTGACGCTAATCTGTCGTGAGCCTGAAGCCTGGAATAGAACTGAGGGACCTTGTGATTGATCTGAGTGGCAAAAAGATCCACCGAGGGGGTGCCCCACGCTCGGAAGATATTGCGGACTATGCCCATGTTCAGTGACCACTCGAGAGGTTGCATTATCTTGCTCAACCTGTCGGCGAGACTGTTTACGCCTGCCGGATAAGTGGCTTGGAGAAACATGCCGTGACGGCGAGCCCAAAGCCACATCTAGACAGCTTCCTAACACAGAGGGCGAGATCCGGTGCCCCCTTGCTTGTTGGGGTAATACATGGCAACCTGATTGTCTGAATTAAAATGGTTTGGTTGGACAGTCGCTCTCTGAAAGCCTTTAGATCGTTCCAGAACGCTCTTAATTCCAGGAGGTTGATCTGCAGACTTCTTTCCTGAAAGGACCAGGCTCCCTGAATGTGGAGCCCATCTACATGAGCTCCCCACCCCATGAAAGATGCATCCGTCGTCAGCACTTTTCGTGGCTGAGGAACTTGGAAAGATCGCTCCAAAGTCAAATTGGATCGAATCGCTCACCACTGAAGAGAATTCCGAAAGTCAGTGAACAGCTGGATTACATCCTCTAAATCCCCCACAGCTTGAAACCACTGGGAAGCTAGGGTCCATTGAGCTGATCTCATATGTAGACGTGCCATGGGCGTTACATGAACTGTGGAGGCCATGTGCCCCAAAGTCTCAACATCTGCCGAGCCGTGACATTCTGAGACGCTCGAACCATGGACACCAGGGACAGAAGGTTGTCCGCCCTCGCCTCAAGGAGATAAGCTTGAGCTATCTCAGTGTTTAGCAGAGCTCCAATGAATTCCAATTTTTGGACTGGGGTGCAATGGGATTTGGGATAAATTTATGACGAACCCCAGTAGCTGCAGCACCTGAATAGTCTTTCGCATGGTCTCCAGAGCATCTTCCTTCGAGGTGCTCTTCACCAGCCAATCATCGAGATAAGGAAACACATGCACTCCTAGTCTACGTAGAGACCCTGCGACTACAGCTAGACATTTTGTAAACACTCTGGGCGCAGACGCCAGGCCGAAAGGCAGTACAAGGTACTGAAAATGCTGTGTTCCCAGCCGAAATCGAAGATACATACACATTTCGATACTTCCAGCTCACAGGAAAGTCCAGAGAGCATAGCCAATCGTTCTCTTGAATCATGGGAAGAAGTGCGCCCAGGAAAACCATCCTGAACTTTTCTCGGATAAGAAATTTGTTCAGGGCCCTTAGGTTTCGGATGGGACAAATCCTCCTTGTTTTCTTTTGCACAAGGAAGTAACGAATAGAATCCCAGCCCTTCTTCCCCTGGTGGAACAGGTTCAACTGCTTGGGCCTGCAGAAGGGCGGAGAGTTCCTCTGCAAGTACCTGCTTGTGCTGGGAGCTGTAGGACTGAGCTCCCGGTGGGCAGTTTGGAGGTTTGGATTCCAGATTCAGGGTTTACTGTCAATTTGAAGAACCCACCGGTTGGAGGTTATAAGAGGCCACCTGTGGTGAAAAACAACTAACCTCCCCCCAACCGGCTAGTCATCCGGTACGGACATGTTTACTGAGGCTATGCTGAACTGGAGCCAGTCAAAAGCCCATCCCTTGCTTTTGCTGGGGAGCTGCAGTGGCCTTAGGCGCACGCTGTTGACGAGAATGAGCGCGCTGGGACTGAGCTTGGGCAGGCTGCCGAGAAACAGGAGTGTACCTACGCCTAGCATAGGAATAGGAAGCACTCCTCTTCCCTCCAAAAAACCTCCTGGATGAGGAGGTAGTAGCAGAA
Organism: Microcaecilia unicolor; assembly: GCF_901765095.1. Classification (NCBI taxonomy): domain Eukaryota; kingdom Metazoa; phylum Chordata; class Amphibia; order Gymnophiona; family Siphonopidae; genus Microcaecilia; species Microcaecilia unicolor. The sequence goes on from NC_044032.1 coordinate 126,865,369, forward strand.
GACGCCTGGCGGGAGAGAATCCATCGTATCATTGTGCTTCTTGATCTGGTCAACTAGATCCTCTACTTTTTCACCAAAAAAGTTATCCCCCAGGCAAGGAACATCCGCCATCCACTGCTGGACTGAATGATCCAGGTCAGAGACACGCAGCCACGAGAGTCTGCGCATCACTATACCTTGGGCAGTGATCCTGGATGCTACATCAAAAGTGTCGAATGTACCCCTTGCCAGGAATTTTTACACGCCTTCTGCTACCTGACCACCTGGTGAAAAGGCTCAGTCTGCTCCGGATGGAGTGCATCAACCAAGCTGGACAGTTGCCTCACCGACTTCCGCAAGTGAACACGCGTGAAGAGCTGGTAAGCCTGGATCTTGGCAGCGAGCATAGCGGCCTGATACGTCTTCCTCCCACTCCCAAAAAAAGAGTCCAAGGTTCTAGATTCTCTGCCTGGAGGCACCGAGGCATAGTACCTAGTACTCTTGGCTCTTGAGGGTGGAGTCCACCACCATGGAATTATGAGGTAGCCGAGACCTCATTAAACCAGGTTCACTGTGGATCAGATATTGAGATTCAGCTTTTTTGGGATCACGTGCGGCCTAAAAACAAAGGAAAAAACTAAAAGTACACTACGGGAACTTTTTTTTTTTTTTTTTTTTTTTTTTTTTTTTTTATGACAATAAAGAAAAAATTAGGAAAGAAAAAAAAAAAAGCGAAAACTCGAAGACTCTTTCCTGGGCCTGAGAGGAGCGAGAGGGAAAAAAAAAAAACCTACCGCACCTCAACGCGGAGAAAAGAAAACTGAGGAACGCGCTCACACAATGGGCGGGAAATCGGTGCGCACTGCACACCAGAAGACTCTGGCAAAACTTAATATTTTGCTTGCAAAATGCCGTCCGATTCCTGGGCCAACACAGACGTCGACCCACATGTGAGAACAAGCAGCCTGCTTGTCCCTCAGAGAATGTTAGGTTTGTTTGTTTACTAGGAGTGGACAAGCATTCACCTATTCTCTTAGGTTCCATTACAGAATGATAGCATAACCCAGTATTGGCCAGCCATGGAGCTGGCATAACAGTGCCTAAATGCAGGAGGGACACATGCAAGGAGTGGTCTAGTGGTTAAAGCAGCGGTCTTGACATCTAGAGGTGGCCGGTTCAAATCCCACAGCTGCTTCTTGTGACCTTGGGCAAGTCACTTAACCCTCCATAGCCTTAGGTACAAACTTAAAATTGTGAGCTCTCCTGGGTCAGTGTACCTGAATCTAACTCACCTTGAGCTACCAATGAAAAAGGTGTGAGCAAAATCCAAATAAAAAGTTACATGCTTAACTGGGAACCTCACTTATGTGTACACTTGCCTTGCATTTCCACACACTATCTCCTGGATTCTATACATGGCGCATCCTAATTGATTAACAAGGCAATTCCTAGAACCCAATAATTGGAACCAACTGATGTTAATTGGCATCCAAATCTGCAGTACATCTGGCTGCATGCTTGGTGCCTAACTATTAGCACTTAACTCAAAAAAGGGCATGGCCATGCACGTGTTGGGCCATTCCAAGAAGTTACATGTGCAATTACAGAATATGGCTTCAGCATGCCTAGCTTCAGTGCCACCATTTAAGGTGAATCAGGGCCAAGTGTGATTCTATAAAGGGTATGCACATCCTTTATAGAATTGCGCTAAGCACCAATTATTTTGGCGCCAAATTTTGAATGCCATTTACTGAACCCAGCTCCATGTAAATTAGGCATTCCCCTGGATACTATGTAGCACTACTTGCCCACGTAAATACACTTGTATTCTGGATTTGCATATGCAACTTAACAAGCCAATCAGCGCCGATAATTGCCACTTAACAAGCAATTGCACTGGCATTAGAATTTACATGTAGAACTGTCTTAAGCATATTCTATAACATGATGCACATAAATGCTAATTCACATAGCTGAAAAGGGGTGCGGCTGTGGAATGGGCAGGTCATAGGCATTTCTACAGAATACACCAAGGGCCAGGTAAACTACGTCAGAGGAGGGCTGGCTCAGGAAGAAAGAAGGGACGTCCGAGGAGGCCTTCTGAATCGCTGATCAGCTGTTCTTGCCCGTGCAGCAGAGGTGAGAGGCGCTGCACGGGCTGGTAAGGCAAAGGGGGGGGGTCGTTGGAGGGGGGAGCGGCAGCCACGACCAAAGGGGGGGCGGGGCACAGGACCGGAGCCGGCCCGGGGCTGCTAAAATTGGAGATTTTTCGTGCGGGGGGGGGGGGGGGGGGGGGGCAAGGCGTCCATACAGGACGCTCATGACGAGCGCCCTTGCCCCCTCCCGATCCTTTTTTTTTTCTTTTTTTGGTGCTGAGGGATAGGGGAGCAGCAGCGACCTGAGTCGTCAATAAAGGACGCCCCTGAAGCGTTTTCGCCCCCCCCAGTTTTTTTTTTTAATGGATTTTGTAAACTTCCAGCAGACAGACAGCCTAACGAGAGGTACAGACTCTCGTTAGATTTCACGGTGTTTTCCTGCGTTAAACGAATCGGGAAAAGGTTAGTGCATGTCATTTCAATGGGATTTGTAGAAGAATTGCTCATCTGCATTCAGTTTTCGTTAGCTGCTACTGTCCTCAGAAAATAGGCTTTAGTGCATGGAAAGGATAGGAAATTCTTCCTTAAGGGCTCATTTAACGATGAAAAATGTTTAGTGCATCTGGGTCCAAGTTTTACTAACTCCACTGCGACTAAATTTAGTCATGCAGATAGGTGCTCGGCCTATTCTATAAACTGCGCACACATTTAGGCTTCTTCTATAAAATTTAGGCATACTTTACAGAATACACCTAGGTATATTTATATTGCACCTAAAAATCGGTGCCGAAACTATAGAATCTAGTCTATTGTTGCAAAATAGTGCTTCGGTGCCCTGCTGGCGCTTTCATGAGTAAAATGTATACTAGCACAAGTGTACTATGCATCAACATATGCAAGGGGTACATAAATGCAGGCACCTATAGAATTGCCTTTAAGGAGTACACGTACACATTTACACTTCACAGCCATTTGTGCATTACTGGGATCAATGTAGGAACTTCATGAAGGCACATAGGCACCTATGTTGCCTTTATAAACCAGGTACTTTTGTTGAAATTCAGGTGCCATATTATAAAGTTTGCCACAACAATGGGCAAAACTCTTACATCATCTGAACTGTCAATTGACATTCACAAAAAAATTACCTAATATAGATTACTCTAAAATGTCAGACCATAGGCTATCGTCATTATATTCTTTACACTCAAGGGATGAGGAAAGATAACCACAAATAATATATTTTAAAATATTGTATTTGTGCACAGGACCCTTTTTTAATGAATTGAAATGAAGCTGAATCTCACCTGGAATTGAAAATACTGCTGTAAGGCGGAGGACTCTCACTCACAGGCAAATTATTAGTCCCATTATAGGCTCCAGATGTTGAAGTGTCAGCAAAATAAGGTGGGGGAGGTGGTGGAAATATTAAAACTGCATCCCCTGTCAAGAGAGAAACCAGTTATATCCATACATATTTAATCCAATTATTGCTCACCTATAAAATGTAAAAGCCCTAGTGTACCTGAATGTAACATCTTGAGCTACAAATGAAAAAAACAATTGAGCTTAAATCCAAATAAAACAAATCCCTCCCCAAGTTATGGTAAGGTAAAAAAAGTCTAGTCAATGTTAAGTATGGTGAAGTTGGCTAGATCTGCACAACAGAACATTGTTAGTATGGTTTACTAGGGAGAGAGGGGGTACGATAGATACGTTTAAACACCTCTGTGGCATTAATGTACAGGAGGTGAGCCTCTTTCAAATGAAGGAAAACTCTAGAATGAAAGGGCATAGGATTAAGTTAAGAGGTTGTATAGGCTCAGGAGTAATCTAAGGAAATAGTTTTTCATAGAAAGAGTGGTGGAGACAAGGATTGTCTGAATTTAAGAAAAAGTGTGGACAGGCATGTGAGATCTCTTAGGAAAAGGAGGTGATAATGGATGCTATAGATATGGTTGCTGTGGATGGGCCGACTGGATGGGCCATTTGGCTCCCATGGCTATGAGAGGAAGTGATGTTTGTATTAAAGACTTACAAATGATATTTTTCCTCTGAACAGTTTAGAAACTCACAATAGTAATGTGGTGCAGGCATTATGCATTTACACAATTATCTTTTTAATAACCAACTATGTATAGCAACATAAAAAGGAAGCAATTCTATAACCGGTTGCTTCCAGTTAGGCACCCCAAGGCCACATGGTAGGTGCCAGGGACCAAATTCTATAAATGGCACTCAAAATGTGCTGATCTTTTCTGGTGCTCAAAGCACAATTCTGTGAAGGACACGTGCACTTAGAATAATGCTTAGAACAGATTCCTGGCCCTAACTTTGGGTGACCCATTATTTCATAACACACACCACTTTCAGGAGGATTTGACATGCCCATGCCCCTTTTGAGTTGTGCGCTATGGGATTTGCGCCCCCAGCATTTCAGAACAGTGCACAGCCAGATGTGCATGCAAATCCCAATTGGTGCCAATTGTCAGTCATTAACATCCAATTATTGCTTATTAGCCAATGACTTTGCACGCACATCTCAGGATCATACCCAAAGGGATCCAAACACCTAGGTTCAGTTACAGAATGTTAGCATCACCTGTTATCAGGTGTGCTTAGCCTAACATTTACGCATGTGTAGTTACACCAGCCCTAGAGTGTATTCCGATACACGTGAGCCTCATCTATTTCCCACCCATGGTTTTTCAATTTGTATGCCCCTTTACAAATACCTGCTATGTAAGTTAAGTATGTATTTGCAAAATAAGGTGTTCTGCTAGTACTTATGCATTGTGCACACTTACCCATGTAACTCTAAACATTTAGAGATCCAATAGGCACATCAGTGTTTAGTGCCCAGTTTACAGAACTGCCCTTAAAATGCCCTGGACTTCTTGAAGTATGCTATACCTTAATATGCCACACAGGGGCTCAGATTTTAGAAATGGCTGTGAACACAGCCACTTTATGAAAAGTGACAGCATGATAATTTCAGTCACACAGAAGAACCTCCTTATGATACAACACAAGGTGTGTGGCTCAAAAAAAAAAAAAAAGGCACTTCCATAGAGGTCCAGGGCTTTCCTATAATTTATGCATGGTGTTATAGAATAAAGGGGGATATGTGCCTACTTTGAATGCAAGGATTTACACCAGGGTTTAGTTGGTGCAAATTGCGCATCGATCCCAGTATTTATAAATGGACCTAGCTTTCAGCACATAGAACAGTGCAATATTTTTCAGGGCTATTTATAGAATATGGTCAAAATTGCCTAAAAATATATGAGCATTTGCTTCATTAAAATGGTTTCTTTCAGATGTCTGTACCTAAATCAAGGAGAGTAAGGTACCTGGAAGGCTCAGAACAAAAATGAATTTAGGGTTTGAATTTTTTTATTGAGTAGAACGTTATGAACAAATTTTGAATTTGGAGGTATGGTTTTTGGAAAACAAGTCACTGAATATTTTAAAAAAAGTTCTCTGTTCATTTTTTTTTTGGAGCTTTATGCAGTACTAACTTACATTTTCTGCAGAGAAACTCTGCAGACACACTAGTCAGAAACTAAGAAATGAACTTATACATCAACTCTACAAGAAGAAGAAAATAATACAAACCCAAAGGGATGAAATCATGAGGAACACAGAGGAACTACATCCACACCGTATGAGCCAACTTAAGGAGGACCTGCATAGCATCCAAGGAGAAAAACAATACATTGCTCTCCGCAAAAAAGAAATAAAGCTGTCTTCTCTCCTGCAGAATCACAGAGAGAAAAACAGCTTATCCTGGAACAGAAACAGCTCTGCAAAACCAACATCCCCAGACACCTTGGAGGCACTTGGATATACATCTGAGGAATGTGGAAATCAGAGCCCAAACAAACCAAGAAACACTGATCACACCTTTGGTGATGCAGATCAGATGGGGATAATAAACCTCTTGAACCATCAATTATCACAGCATGAAGTCTCTGTACTCTCCAAAGGACTTTTTTTGCCCATCCAGCAAGCTGGACGAAATCCAGTTATATTGATACCTAAAAGAATTCTTTAGAAAAATGCGCCTGAAGGCACATTTCCACAACAAAGGGACCTCCAACAGACCGGAATACAGTTTTAAACAAAAACACTTATTTCACCCCACAGGATGGGCAAAACTACAAGCTGGACGACTACATAGAAAGCTTCAGACATTGTTGGAAAGTTGTGATTTTACCCTAACAAAAGAGAATTCTGTACAATCTTACCCCACCAGAAAGAGCGGCCATAAGAACTCTACAAAACCACCGAATGCATTATCATCAAACCCGCAGACAAAGGAGGCGCAGTGGTAATTATGGACACAAAAATACATTGAAGAAGGGCACAGACAGCTCTCACACAATACATACTACAGGAAACTAACTGAGGACCCCACACAGAATTATACAAAGCAGCTAAAAAGACCTTATCAGAACATTTCCTAAACAAGTACAGCCACATCTGAAGAAATTCATACCAAACCAGCCTTCTGTGGGCACATTCTACATGCTACCCAAAATCCACAAACCTGGAAACCCGGGCAGACCAATCATATCGGGTATTGGCACACTCACAGAAGAAATATCTGGACTCAAGAGGGAATTCTGAAACCTCTCGTGCACAAAACAAACAGCTTCATACAAGACACCACAGACTTTCTGAATTGAAAAATATCTAGCAATTACCACCAAACACCCTTCTGGTCACGATGGATGTAGAATCACTATACAGCAACATTCCCCATACAGATGGCATAGCTGCATGTGGGAGACTCCTAAAAACATCCACACCCACCAGAAATTACAAAATTAATCAAATTTATTTTAACTCACAACTACTTCCACTTTAACAATATCTATCTACAAATTATGGGCACTGCGATGGGCACCAGGACAGCACCCCAATATGCCAACCTTTTTATGGCTGAGCTGGAAGAGACATTTCTGAATACATACCCGACCAAACCTCTAAAATACCACCGGTACATCAATGACATTTTTATGATTTGGATGGGGGGGGGGGGGGGGGGAAACTCTGAAACAACTTTACTATTCCTTCAATACATACCATCCTACAATCAGATTCAAAATTGACTACTCCCCAGGAAAAAGTCAATTTTTTTGGACACCACAGTCTCAATCAGCGATGGCTATATACACGGCTATATACAAAAAAAAAAAAAAAACCACAGACAGATGCAGCTACCTCCACAACTTCAGTTTCCACCTTTCACATACAAAGAGATCCATTATTTACAGCCAAGCCACAAGATATCACCATATCTGTTCTGACCCAAGGGACAGAGACAGACACCTTGAAATCCTGACTGCATCTTTCGAACAGAAAGGTTACAACCCCAAAATAATCTCCAAAAATATTGCCTCCTCCCTCAAAAACACCCAGGGAAAATCTGCTACAGTACAAAGAAAAAAAAAAGCCACAGACAGAATCCCCCTTATAGTGACATACAAACCAGAGCTGGAAAAATTAAGAAAAATCAAAAGATCTTCAGCCTCTACTTCAGGAGGATGAATTACTGAAAGAGATATTCCCATCCTCACCAGTGCTCGCTTTTCGACAGCCACCCAACTTAAAACACAAGCTAATCAGAAGTAAACTCCCAACACAGACTCAAAAAGAAGAGAATGGCGCACATCCTTGCAATATATCCAGCTGCAAGCTATGCCAAAACATTTCACAGGACCCCACAGTCATTTACAAAGGAAAAATATTCAATAAAGAAATCTTTTACATGCTCATCTTCCAATGTGGTATACATCATTCAGTGTAAAAAAATGTGACGAAGGATGCTATATTGGAGAAACAAGCCAGATGATGATTTAATTTACATAGACATCACATGAAGAATGCCAGTGCCAACCAGGATTCCACCCCTCTGGGGGCAGCACTTTACAAAACCAGAACACTGTACCAGTGATTTCATAGTAAGAATCCTGAAAGGTAACTTTAAAACAATACAGGAACGCAAGACCTTTGAAGTCAATGATTGAATATTTTGACACCCAACAGACAGGACATTTTCTGGGTTTTCTAGCCCATTATAAACCAAAAAGTTGTATTGCTCTGTTTGTCACCCTCCTCTCACCTATCCACCCCCATCCTGTTAGACTATCACTGAAATGCTTTGATGTTCCCATGCATATCTCCTATCCACCCCCCACCCTGTTAGACTGTCACTGAAATGCTTTGATGTTTCACTTATATATACTGTGATCTACCACATTTGCTTATTTCCGATCTGACAAAGAAGGGCAACCTTCGAAAGCTAATAAAAGAAATGTATTAAGTTATGTCCAATAAAAAAAAGGTATCTTATTTTCTTTTCCATGTTTTATTTTATTTCTATTGATTACATTTACCACAGAAGTGATAAATATGTTTAAATATCAAAGCTATATTAAGTTTTCTTGTTTTCATTACAAGATGCAATACTCTTTCTGTAGCTTACAATACCCCTAAAGCAGATTGTAGTGAAATGAAGGCTGATAAGTCTTATCTTCACAGTATTGTGTAAGAAAAGTATTGAATATAAATTTTAAAACACTCTTTATGCTCTAGTTACACATCTTTTTTTCAAAAAAGGCTCTATGACAAATGAAGTGATCATAACATTTCAAAGCAATAGTTGATGTTTCTCATGCAAGTTGAGCATCTAAAGAATAAACAGCATTTCTAAAACAAGAACCCTAGTACATTATGGTCTAGTACTCTTCCAGAAATCTAATTTGTATATTAGAACTCTTTTCTCTTATTCAGCTTTGTAGATGGCACCAATTGACAAATGGCAGTAATTCCAACACCAACAGGTGTGAACCCCAATAGAAGCCAAACCAGAACTAGAAGTTAAGAATATTGCATTTTTAACCGAATCCAATAGATGCTTGATTTATCAGTATCCAAGAAAAAAAAAAAAAGTGTTCACTTCTGTGTACTTATTCAGTGCACTTGTCTAGCAGGGAGTACCACTTGCCTCTTTCAGCAATGCGAGATAAGGAAAAATTGTGGTTGGCTCTCCCTAGTGGATGTGGCCAAGATAAATGAGGGCACCAAGGCAATAATTGTGATTCTTTTTTTATTTTTTTAGAAGTGTTATTTGATCCTAAGAACATAAGCATTGCCATTCTAACCATGGCCAATCCAGGTCGCAAATACCTAGAAAGATCCCTGTTTATCCTAGAAATAAATCAGTAGATTTTCCTAAGTCCATCTTAATAACATCTTATGGACTTTTTTAAAGAAATTATCCAACCCTTTTTTAAAATCCTGCTAAGCTAACTGCTTTTACCACATTCTCTGGCAACAAATTTGAGTTTAATTATTCACTGAGTGAAGAAATATTTTCTCAGATGTGTTTTAAATTTACTACTTAGTAGCTTGGTTACAAAAATATAAGGACATGGGGGCATGCAAAGTGTAAACAAGCTATTCACATCTACCCATTCCATTCTACTCAGTATTTTAAAGAGACCTATCATATCGCCCCACTCAACTATCTTTCCTCCAAGCTGAAGAGTCCACATGCATGTGGAAAAAAGTGGGGTATAAATGTGCATAAATAATAAATAAGAGCGCTGGCCTCTTTAGCCTCTCCTCATTGGGAAGTCATCCCATCCCCTTTATCACTTTAAATCTCCTCTCTCTGTACCTTTTATAATTCCAATATATCTTTTTTAGAGATGTGGTGACCTGAATTGCACACAGTACTCGAGACGTGGTTGCATCCTTTTCTGCCAGAAAGTAGCTGTGTTCACAGGGGAAGTCTCAGGCTAGATAGAGGGTAGACCTTAAAATACCAGAATAGGCTTGAACTAAAGGCAAAAGGGAACATTTGTGTCTTCTCCTTTCTAGCTCAGGACAGAAAGGAGAGTGGTGTCTGTAGACTGTGGCCTATACTGTTTTGGAAAATCACAATCAAAGGACACACCTCCTTCAGTATTCAACAGCAGCTTTGTGCCAGAGGTGGACTACCTTTGGAGGAAGGACGACGACTTACAGTAATCGTTTACTTAGGAATCTAGCAGTTAACTAAAGCTAACATTTGGCTAGATCAGTGGTTCCCAAACTTTCAGTTCACGGCACCCTTAGTTTCCGAGCAAGTTTTCGCGGCACCCCCCTGGCCATACCAATCTTTGCCCGCCCCCCCCCCCCCCCCAGGTCTCCATCTTTTTCTCTGCACAAATATAACAGTGCCAGGGTGTCCCCCATAACCAGCCCCTCCAAATGACACACTGATTACAATTTATAAGTTATTCCATTATTATACTTCCTCTTTGTACATCTGTTTGCTGCACAAGCCAGCATGTTTAAAAATATAAGTTGAGATTAAATACAAAATGCTGACAACAATAAAGAATGACAACTCAGATGCAGCAGCTCATAGGTTTGCTTGCTTTTTTTTTTTTTGCATGGGAAGGTAAACAGACTGACCTATTAACTATAACCGGTCTCCTGTTTTCATTAGGCACACATTGAGGTGTATTTTCAAAGCAAGACTAAGCCTCCTTGGCAGTCACCTCTGTGAGCCTCAGACACCTCCTGCTCCCTGTCCCCAGTGGCCGTGACAAAAAAAAAAGGCGTGGGGCCGCAGCAGCTTCAGGCATGCGCCCGTCAGCTCGGCTGATCCTCTGCCCACGATGACCAACTTCCAGTTCTGGGGGCAGAGGACCAGCAGAACTGACACATGCTTGAATGCTGCTGCAGCCCTGCACCTGCTTTTTTTTGTATTTGATTTTCTGCTGCTGCTGTCTTCAGTAGCGGTTCGGGTGGGTGGGAGGTTGGGATTTGCTGTGGCACACCAGGGTGCCGCGGCGCAAAGTTTGGGAAACACCGGGCTAGATAAAGGAGACTCAAGACTGGCAGGCTCAGGAAGCTCAGTAAAGGAGAGAGGGTGGTACCTGGAATTATTTTTCAAGGTCCAGAGGATTTGCTGTTCCCATCAGTGTTGTACAGAAAAGAGTCTTGTCAAAGAGTTCTAGAAGAGCAGAGAATGCCAGAAAAGAAACCAAGCAATATAACAGAAGAGGACCAAGACCAACTGAAGAGGAAAGTGAGAGAACCAGTACTTCAAAGTTTTGTATACTGTATTTCCATGGTTTTGTTTTCCTGCCTAATATCTGAAAAACAAAAAGATCTATTATTTCTTTGGTTCACTCAGTCAACGATTTTATATATGAAATTTGAGAGGTTAGTGGTTTTTACTGAAGTGACAGAACCTTGAGATTAAGACACTGGAAGTATAGAGAATATTTTTCAAACACCCTCGTTCACTAAAGGTAATCTTCCTCTTGCCTCTCAGAACCTCAACACAAAATTAGGGAAAGGATTACCCCTCCACCCTTCTGTTGTTCCCCGAAGGTGCAGCATTGTAACTGGCTCTCTGATGTACAAACAGTTAAAAATTACAATGAAATACCAAAACATGTGGGTTCCCGTGTTTATGGTTTTAGCCATGACTTAACATTCACTAAAGCCAGTTTTGATACCATTAGGGCAGAACAGAATGTGTTCTTAAATGGGAGATGGTATCTCTAGAGATAAAGAAAAAAATACTACATATTTCAAAGCCAGAACTAAAGCTGCATCATCTCAATCTGATTTCTAACCCTCTCTGAAGTTACCAAAGTACTTCTCCCCTCCCCCCATTAACTCTATGGCATTCTTATAAATATGCCAGTCTTGTAAGAAACAATGAACAAAGTAGATGGGGAAAACAAAACAATTAGTGGCAAGAAAACCTATTCCTGGAATCAGGGATTAACCTGAACAGGCAGGTGAAAGCTGGTACAGGAAAAATAGAAAGCACAGCTCCTTTTAGACTGGAACAGCCAGCTGAAACCCAGCTGCAAGATAATAATCAGAACATTAATATCTTTATGAGTTTGAAACCTCAATACTATGTGCATGTTATGCTAAAGCCTTTGTTGGATATCCATAAAACTGATTACTTAAGGGTCCTTCTACTAAAATTCAATACATTTTTAGCTTAACACCCAGGACATAAAAATTTAAAAACATGCAAGCCCAAACTGGCATCAAGGAGCATTCTCACTATTTTTAATGCAGATTTTGCATTAATCATTCAGATTAACACTATACTTGCTCCTAGTTAATGAGGAAGCACTCAAAACCTCCCATTCAGGAGGCAGTAAGTGGTCCTAACACTATATTATCCAGTTAGCACATGGTAAGGTTGGTGAAATACACTTCCACACCCATTCTCTGCCCGTGTCACACGAAAAAAAAATTTCAAACCATGCAGTTCAAAGCATGAAAAAACAGGCAACATACCACAAAACCCCCTTAATGCAATCATGCACTAGTAACCTGTTCCCATGTGTTAACAAGCCCTTCTACTAAAAGACACTTAAGCATTTACCCCTGGATTTTATATAGTGCGACTTAAGTTGCTCATGCAAATCTAGGCAGATTCTGGATTTGCGCGTGCAACTTTAAGCAATCAGCGCTAACTGACACTAACTGGCATTAATTAGAATTTATGTGTAGAACTAAGCGTATTCTGCAACATGATGCGTGTTGCAGAACATACCCAGTCTGTGCCTAATTTAGGAATCGGGATTTACACTAAGTCTTAGGCTTGGCGTAACTACCCATGACTAAATTTAGTTGCATGAATGGGCACTCAAGTATCTAATATAATAAAACGCACCCTCAACGTTCTGAGGACAACGTTCTATGAAGCCTTGAAGCCTGAAGCCTTGAAGCCATCTGACGTCACTCCCAGGCTGAGGCTGAAGGGTTCGTGGATTCGTGGTGTGAAGCCTTCAAGCCAGCCAGCCGTCTCTGCCCCGCCCTCGCGACAAAACAAACAAAACAAACAAGTCAGGGAAGGAGGCGGCACTCCTGACGTCTAGCCTTCCCTTCGCTGTGTTCTGCCTTAAAAAGAAGGCGGAACACAGCGAAGGGAAAGCTAGACGTCGGGAGCGCCGCCTCCTTCCCTGACGCTTCGTTGCCGGAAACGCCACGGAGGTAAATTGAAAAAGAAGAAAAAAAACAAAACAAAACGATGCATGGATGCGAGGGGGGGGGGGGGAGAAGAGGGCGAGCCAGGCTGGGCCATGGGAGAGAGAGTAGCATGGATGCGAGGGGGGGGCATGGAAGGGCGAGAGGGGACTTGCTGGAAAAGGATGAATGGAGGCGGCAGGGGACAGAGGAGCATGGATGGGTATGGATTAGGAGGGCAGGGCACAGGGAGAGAGGGGACTTGCTGGAAAAGGATGAATGGAGGCGGCAGGGGACAGAGGAGCATGGATGGATATGGATTAGGAGGGCAGGGCACAGGGAGAGAGGGGAATTACTGGAAATGGATGAATGGAGGGGGCAGGGGACAGAGGAGCATGGATGGGCATGGATTGGAAGGGCAGGACTCAGGGAGAGGGGAATTGCTGGATAGGGATGAATGGAGGGGACAGATGGGCATGGATGGATATGGATTGCAGAGCAGGCCTCAGGCAGAGAGGGGAAATGCTGGATAGGGAAAAATGGAGGGGCCAGGTGACAGAGGAGCATGGATGGGCATGGATTGGAAGGGCAGGACTCAGGGAGAGGGGAATTGCTGGATAGGGATGAATGGAGGGGACAGATGGGCATGGATGGATATGGATTGCAGAGCAGGCCTCAGGCAGAGAGGGGAAATGCTGGATAGGGAAAAATGGAGGGGCCAGGTGACAGAGGAGCATGGATGGGCATGGATTGGAAGGGCAGGACTCAGGGAGAGGGGAATTGCTGGATAGGGATGAATGGAGGGGACAGATGGGCATGGATGGATATGGATTGCAGAGCAGGCCTCAGGCAGAGAGGGGAAATGCTGGATAGGGAAAAATGGAGGGGCCAGGTGACAGAGGAGCATGGATGGGCATGGATTGGAAGGGCAGGACTCAGGGAGAGGGGAATTGCTGGAAAAGGATGAATGGAGGGGGCAGGGGACAGATGGCCATGGATTGGGAGGGCACGGCTCACACTCTCTCTCTCATATACAATGTCTTTCTGACTCTCACTCTCACACACTCTGTCTCACACAGTATCACATTCACTCTCTATGTGCCACACAGTCACTCACACACTCGCTTGGTGTCATACACTCACTTTCACAGAGAATCTGTGTCTCACACACACTCTCTCTCTCACACTGTGTCTCACATACACACTTGCACACACTCTCATTCTCACACACACTCTCTCACAAACACACTCACACTCTCTCACACACTCACACTTTCACTCTGACTCTCAAACAGTCACTCTCACATACACTCTCCCAAACATACACACTCCAAGGAAAACCTTGCTAGCGCCCGTTTCATTTGTGTCAGAAACGGGCCTTTTTTACTAGTATTCTATAAATCACAAGAAAATTTACACCTATTCTATAAATTTAGTATGGAATACATCATCGTATTTTTTTCCCATGCGGTTGTTTTCAGGTGCCATACATAGAACCTAGCCCTTAATGATTGGGCAAAACACTTTTTAATGTTAGCATCAATGAAAACATTTTTACTAGAAAGCAAATATTCTGTAAGACGATTAAAATGTTTATGCAGTAAAGATTTGCACATGCACATCGTTATAGAACAGTGCTTAGCAAGATGTGCACACAAATCCTAACCGGAGCCAATTAACTGAAATAATTGTTAGCACTCCAGTTGCTGCTAGTTAGTTATCAGCTTGTTACTCAAATTGCACACACCTATATAGAATCCAGGTGTTTATGCCATGGGCTCTCTGGTAAATGCACATTATCGGCATCTGCAAATGGTCAGTAAGTGACCCCTCTAGCATCAGCAGATATCCGGCAATAAAACATGCTTTAAGAAGCTATGTTCTCAGTTTTTCCTCTATTCTTTAGTTTGTACGTGTAAATGCTACATATGTGCAAATCACCAATGTTTTATAAAACGCAAACTTTACAGAAAAGCACAGACCCATATAAGACGCAACTTCAAAATTGATCATTTCAGATCCATTATTAAAACTGTGTGTGTCTTATCTAAGAAAAAGTAGAAACAATTACACTTGTACCAAGTATTTGATCAGATCTGGGCACCTTACTAACTGCAGAAGCCAGAAGATGACAAAAGTGCTTACTGTTAGGTTGGTGGTGTTGAAGTATATTTTGAGAACAACCTACTATATACCTACCTACTGTAATGTGGAATGCTTCCTGAATATGTGGCTGCTGTTCTTCATCCTCAGATAATTCTTGTCTATTCTTTTTCTTAATATAAGCCACCACAAAGAAACATAGCCCAACTAGGACAATCAAAGGTCCCATTATTTGGAGAGAAAGCAAGCCACAGCCCTTGAGGTCGGCATTGGAATGACTGCTGCTGTTGAACTGTTGACTTTGCCAAATCGTGTCGCATCCAGGAACCCAAACACCTAGCACACTAATTAATATGCCACTAGTAAGGAACAGAAAGCCAAAAATAAGAAACTGCGCAAACTGGCGACTCTCCCCACATAAAAAGATATTGTCTGGGTCCACTTGATCACCTTGCAACTGCCTCTGACTGACAAAAAGCCTTGCCCTTGATCTTGCAAGCAAGATAGAGCCCAGACCAATCACAGCAAGAGAGGGCCCGACAACTTTCAGGGCCATATTACAGCTTGTGAAGCTCTCAGACTGGCATGCCTGGAAACCAAAAATTGAGAGCAGGATTCCAGTACAGAACAGCACAACTCCAAAAACAAAAAGGAAAAAAATAAGCTTGCTAGTGCAGCCACGGCTTCCATTCCAAAAGGAGAGGGAATTGGTAAAAGGATTCATCACCAAAAAGACGAAGAGGATCTTTCACTGGAATTCAAACACCTCCAACAATATCTATAGGGGGGAAAAATGAAAAAATTTAAACTTTAACACTGTCTGTACACTTTTTTTCTGTTCTTCTCAGATTTCTGCTGACGCTACTACAGTAGGTCCCTGCTAATATATGATAGTAAAGAAGGGAAATGGGAATCAGCATACTGCCTTTCTGTGGTTTTTGCAACTACATTCAAAACAGTTTACATAGTATATACAGGTACTTATTTGTACCTGGGGCAATGGAGGGTTAAGTGACTTGCCCAGAGTCACAAGGAGCTGCAGTGGGAATCGAACCCAGATCCCCAGGATCAGAGTCTACTGCACTAACCACTAGGCTACTCCTCCACTCCAACACATTCACAAGTACTATGGGATCACACTTGACTACAGTTCAGTGTGCAATCATGCCAAACAGGTTGCATTTTAAGAGCAAATTTTCAAAGGCTTTTGATCATAGCCCAACACATCAATTGCTCCCTACAGGGGTCTTTTACTAAAGCGTAGTGAGTGCTAAATGCAGTAAATTCTATTTTATACTTATGAACCATGTGGCAGCACACGTGGTCCATAGTTATAAAATAGACTTGCAGCATTTAGCCTGCACTCATGGCCATTACTGTGCACTAAGCTTTAGTAAGGGCACCAAATAGGTTTACTCCAGTTACTCCCATCATCAGTCCGAGATTTTGGGGAGTAAATCACCCACCATGATTAAACTTTATTCATTTAAAGAAAGGCATCAGTTTTTCACTTCATTCTAAATTTTGTGCTCTATTTTCATAGTAAATGAACACATTTCTATTATTCAGTAGGCTTAGGTGTATCAGAGAAAAATGCATTGAATCAGGATACAAGAAATAAATTAGTGCTCGAGTTCTTTGCACACACATTTAAAAAAAAAAAACCCACTTCCTAAACAATAGAAATGCTCAGTTTGTACACAATTGACTATTTACGATGATTCTTGGACTATAAAAAGCATGACCCATACCATGTATAAAGGGTCCCGTTTATTAAGCCGCGTTCATAGCGTGTGCTAAAAATTATCATGCAGCACTCATATATGGGTGTCTCTAGCATTAGTGTGTGCTAAGAAATACCAGTGCGCCTACAGCGCAGCTTAGTAAACAGGGCCCAAAGGCTTTAATCTGTTCTCATAAAAGATAGGAGACAACAAAATTCTTAATTCGCACCCCCCCCCCCCATAAGACAATCATTTCCCAGGCACCAAATGAGGTTAAAGACCATGTTTTATACTTTGATGTCATGTATATATTAAGTAAAATATGACATCAAAACATAAAACATGCTCTTGATGAGCTGAATCTGTTTTTAAACTTTGTTAAACTGGCACATGAGATGCCATCGTTACTTTCAGATGCATCATAAGTATAAAATGTAATGCACACTATATTCAAAACAAGTTTTCACTCCAGGTTAATAACACCTGGAATAAAAGACTTGTTTTAATCTACTACCATTTCACAAAAATGAAGTTAATGAAATGCATACTCACACAGTTATTAGTGGGCCCAAGCCACTAAAGTCACCAGAAACAAAAGCAAAGGATCAGCAGAGGAATCTGGGTCATGTGCTGGCTGGAAAGGCTATGGGCATGTAACTTGTTTTCTGTAGCTGGCAATTGCATATTATAGTAAAAAATAAATCTCATAACCTGACTTTTAGATCCATGACCAGATGAAGTTCTAAAGTCCCTATATAAAGTATGTGCATGTATGGCTGGAGGATGGGGGAAAGCAGAAAAGGTAGAATACAGAGACAAAAATGAAGTTTCCGTCTGCCCTCAGATTTGTAGGTCTCCCTACCGTGAAACCCCTTCACTTTCCCTGACCCCCCCCCCCCACACACACACACACATACAGCCTAGCTGCGTGTGTCACATGGCTGCAATTTGTGTTTATGTGAACATGGGGACCAAGCAAGAATATGCTTTGAATGGAGTGACTTAATACAACTGAAAAGACTTATCAAGTTAAACTAGCTCCAGGAGAAAGGTTTTAGGCGAGTCCCTATTCTGTTGTAGGACCTGCAGCACCGATTTCGATGAGGACTACAAACAGCACCCTGAATTAGGATGGAAGTTCAAAAACAGGACCGGCCAGCTCCAATGCAAGTTTATGCTGCATCTGTATATTGCCCCTCATAGGACATTCTGTGCAACATTACGGGTGGACGATAAATATCCCAAGTGCTTGGTGGGAGGAATACACCTTGGACATATGTTCTGGTCTTGGCCTCCAGTACAGGTCTTTTGAGTTCAGTTAACTGGTCATGTTTCCCAGTTTTGGAAAACTCACTGATCCTCATCACCTTGCCAGTTCAATGTGTTTCTGTTACAGGGACAGCCTTCTCCAGGTATGTAAGCCTTTTTAAAATGCTCTTTGATGCCAAAAAGACAACCTTGCAGTGTCGGCTCTCAGCAGACACTCCCACAGTCTCACAATGGAGATCAGCCATGATACTGCTATGTTCATTGGAATGTAAGGGGATTTCTGATTTGTCAACCTTAAAGGGAGAGTCCTTCCTGAGGACTTGGGCACCCATTTGGGACATTGACCCCTGTGGCACTAAGTAGGAATTTAAATGCCTAGACGGGTAGCATCAGTGATATAGCAGGATTGGGGTGAGTATTTATGTGTATACTTTGGTGGCACCTTACATTGTGCATTACAGTTGATTGTGTGTTTATCTAATCCAATCTTATTGATACATCCCTTTATTGGTGTTTAATAAAAATTGCTTGGAAAAAAAAATAGGACCACCCAAAAAAAAACACCTTCCTGGAACTGGGTAGCTTGGCTGCTCTGGTCAATATTCAAAACTATTTAACCAGCAAGGAACAAATCCTGGCCAGTTAACTTTTTGGCACCTGTGGATATTCAGAAGGAGATAACCCATCATCTAAATATTCATGGTTTGCCACTAACTGGTGTTAATATGCGGGGGTCTAGAGAAGGTTAATTCAAAACACTGGCTATATCATGTGACACAGGCTGTTAGGTGCTGATATTCAATGCCAAACCAGCTATGTTTAGCAGTTTGAATAGGCCACTTATTAGCGCTAAATGTCAGCTTAACCAGTTAAACTGCTCCAGTCAAAAAATGAAACCGGATAGTCAATGATGACCACCGGATACGGCCTGGCATTGAATATCTGGTCTCACTGCCAGCATCACGTGGTCACCATACAGCCCACCACTGGTGGAATATTGGGGAGGTGGAAATAGGTTCAAGTATAAATTTACAAGAAGTTTTATATGTGACAAAAACTTCACAAATGGAAAAAGGAATAGAAAGTGATGTTATCTAGCTTTCTCTGATGCATGTGAAAGGATAAAGCTACAGCGGAGTCAGTACTAGGGCAGTTTTTAAAGGAATTTGCCCAGAAAACTGAATTGCCCAGTAAGTAGAGGTATAAACAATTAGCAGTATATAACCCTACCGCTAAGGCCATTGGTGCTATGAAAGATAGCAGCAGAGGATGGGTGGCATGCCCCTGGAATCCACACTGGGAGAGGGTGGTTGAGTGCAAATGGCGCCAGATGATGGATCCTGCCTCCCTCTTGGTCCAATTAGGACCAGTAGGAGCGAGGGGAGCTCAGGGAAGGGAGTCGGGGGAAAGCAGCATGCACTCAACCTGCAGCCACAAAATTAAAAAAAAAAAAGCGCCCAACCCCCAGCCACAGGCTAAAAAGTGCCCAAAAACCCACAACCGCGACTATCCTAGAAATCCCACCAGAAGTTGCGGGAAACTGCCCAATATGGCACAATACCACCAACATAGCAACTCTGGGGGGGGGGGGGGGGGGGGGCATCTGATTGGTGGCAGAGGTCCCCAAGGTCAGACTAGGAAGAAGGGCGAGAAGCACAGAACCCCAGGCAGGTTACCCCTCCAACTAGGAGCAAACTGAGCACAAATGAAGCAGCAGCCTATTTACTCCTATGGCTTACTACTACTACATTTCAAGAATATGGGATTTTATGGGGGAGAGGCAGTCCTGAGGGTGATATATGGACAGGAGAAGTCGTGTTTGGAAGGGAGGGGGTGCTTACTGTATGTTATAGGAACACACACAGCCATTTTAACAGAAAGAAGTTATTTGAAGCTACCTGTCTGCACATTATACTGTTGTCTACCTTGAAACACTTTAAAAGCAGAAAAGGTTGGCTCAACTATCCCTTAACTTCACCCAGTTTTGGAGCTACACCGTCAGTAACTTAGCAAACTGCAGATGAAAGATCAGCGGGCATAGGAGCCAATTCTGTGGGTGTTTGCACACCCCCAATATTGAGTAAACTCCTTGTTTAGCCGCTGTGCTGTGTCCAGAAAGGGGTTAACGACTGTCTGTTGATTTTAGCGCACACCACAACTCATTTTGAAAAGCTGGCTCCGTGTCATTGAGAACTACTGTCAACAATAAAAAGGTGTCTGAACTTACGGCGAACCAAGCAAAAAAAAAAAAAAAAAGTTAACGTGTCTTTTAAATTCATGCCCGATGATGCCCCTACAACACACTAAATCGCCTGGAATCATCTCAAATCTAGGTGAAAGTCCGGTCGGTCGGCTCCTCCTGATCGGGTTTCGGTTTACCTTTCAAAGCCCCGAGCCAGAAAGAGGAGGAGTCATAACTCACAGCCTTTAACCCCCCCCCCCCCTAAGTCTCTGCCTCACACTAAAAGGTATACACTGTCTGTCACAAAAGTAGCTTATCTCACCACCACCCACAAGAACCAAACCACGCCTCACCGCACTAAAAAAACAAAAACTTCAGTACTAAAAACAATTTTCACAGGTTTTCTTTCTTTTCAACATAACTTTTTCTTAACATCTTCTCCTTCTTACCTCGCCGTATCCACTTCTACTCAAGACCCATCTACAGAACGACATAGACTGGCGTGCTCACACACACCTCCTCCCCCTTAACTAGCTTCTACTGCCCGGCTGCAGGTTCATCGTCGTCGGCGTCGCCCGTGTTCTATATACCTGCGCGCGCCCACATCTGGGCGGGGGAAAGTGCGCGCGCGTGTGTGAGGCAATGATGAGAGCAGGTTTAGACTGGTGATGTGAGTACAGAAAAGACTAACGAAGAAGCATTCCAACTAAAAATATGTATATGTAACGATAAGGGGATAAAAATCGGTGAGAGGGGAAATCTCGAGGTACTCATTTTTTTTTTTTTTAAGTGGAGAAGGGTAAGGGTGGCTATGCCGTTGTTTCACCCGTCAGCCAGGTGGGCTGTACAGTGATAGATGATGGCTCCCACTCTCAGCTGTGTGCGGTGGGGGCGGGCTGACCTTCAGCAGGCGCTAACCGGAGCCGGCTGAAGGGGCTTCTGGTTTGAATTTGAACTCTCGTTGCCTTTAACACGTAATATAAAATGCAGCCTGGTTTGTGTTTCTTCTCCTGCCCATATTGTGCAACATTTCTGGGTATTGTTTTAACTAATAATGCCTTGGAAGTACAGAACGCTCTAGAAGCAAATTATTCGTATTAGAAATCGCCTTAAAACACCAATAGCTCGCACTGTTGTGGACGTTTGGCTTTTAAAATGGTGCCTGACTCTGCGATGCACTTTATCAATTAAAAAAAAAAAAAAGAGGTAAAATATGCCTGCTATTGGAGAAGCCACCCAGTTAACTGGGAGTAAAGCAATGACTAGACGATATTCTAATCATTGCAAAGCATATATAACAAAAAAGAAACTGGGAATTTCATTTTTTAAAACCAACAAAGCTATGGTCAGGTGAATCATATTTATTTTATTAGGATTTATTTACTGCCTTTTTAAATTTTTTTAATTCACTCAAGGGGATGTACAGCAAGAATAAGTCAAACATAATATGCAATTACAGCAATATAAATATTCAAATTAATACAAAATATGGCATAGTAATATGCTACATTACAATGTCAACACAATAGGTGATAAAACACTTAATAGACAGCATAGGGCAGTGGTTTCCAAACCTGATCACAGAGGACCCCCAGCCAGTCAGGTTTTCAGGATATGGAAAACAAACTAGCAGATCAATATAATATCCAAACCACTTTATTGACGATACCGTATGTAAAGACAAATGCCCACAATAGGTGATAAAATACTTAATAGACAGCATAGGGCAGTGGTTTCCAAACCTGATCACAGAGGAACCCCAGCCAGTCAGGTTTTCAGAATATCCACAATGAATTTTCATGAGAGAGACTTGCATGCAAAGATGGAACGTATATGTTGTACCCCCTTCAGGACATCCCTGGATCCGGGTCCCAACTTAGCTGTAGCTTCCTGAGGGCAGCCTCCATCAGTCCCTTACCTGGCGCTTGGTACCTCCACCTAGGGATGAAAAGCGTTAGTAGTTGGGATTACCCTCTTCTCCCCCTCCCCCCTGGAAAAATCCAGAAAGACCACCGTGAACTAGGCTGGCTAATAAATTGGTTGAATTGGCAGCCTATTCAATGCATTGAGAGACATATTGTTTTTTGGCTGCTTTTAAGACCTGGTGATACTTTGTCATGTGTTTTCTACAGTTTAGCCTGGCCTCATCCAGGCAAGAGTTAGGTCGTATCCTTTCTAGTCTCTGTCCTTCACACTAAGAGTTCAAAGTTCTGAAGAAAACCAAGGGTAGTGTTTGTGAGTGGGGCGTAAGACCATTTTTTAGTGGTGCCATTTTCTCTAAGGTCTTAGCTGAGTGTGTATTCCAAATATCAATCTATTCTGACACTAGGAAATTCTCAGCAGTCAGCTTTCTTCTTGTCTCTGATCGCCAAACTCTGGGCAGTGCCATTTATTTCAGGTGGTCACTTAAGGAAAACTTAATTAGAAAATGGTTTTGTCCATATTTCAATACTGCTTATCCCAGTATTCTGGGATGTCAACCCCTTTGTAGAATGCCAAGTCTAGTATGTGACCCTTTTCATGTGTTGGAGAAATTGATCACCTGTGTGAATCCTGCTGCTGCTGCTGCTACTACTACTACTAATCTAGAGCGCTACCAGACGTATGCAGTGCTGTACACATTATGTACAGGTACTTTCTCATACCTAGAGGGCTCACAATAAAGGTTTTTTTGTACCTGGGGCAATAGAGGGTTAAGTGACTTACCCAAGGTCACAAGGAGCTACAGTGGGAATTCAAACCAAGTTGCCAGGATCAAAGCCCCCTGCACTAACCATTAGGAACCACAGGAAGACAGCTATGGTGATATTTAGGGTTTCGAAGTGCAGATTGAAATCTCCCATGATCACCATCCTAGGGTAATTCAGGGTCACTTGTGTAATCAGATCAAGGAGTTGCACAGATGTGTTGTTACAAGGTGCTTGGTATACTATGAGCAGCCAGTTTGGTTTCTCCTCTTCTAGCTGGATTAATAGAGATTCTGATTCATCTGATTCAAGGAGTGGAGGAGTAGCCTAGTGGTTAGTGCAGCGGACTTTGATCCTGGGGAACTGGGTTCAATTTCCACTGTAGCTCCTTGTGACTGTGGGAAAGTCACTTAACCCTCCATTGACCCAGGTACAAAATAAGTACATGTATATATGTAAACCGCTTTGAATGTAGTTGCAAAATACCACAGAAAGGCGGTATATCAAGTCCCATTTCCCTTTCCCCCTTTACCTGGGGAATGTCGATTCTGCTCAGTTTAATTGTATCCCAAATCAGTACTGCTAGAATCATGGTGCAGATAAAGGCCAAATGACCCATCCAGTCTTCCCATCCATACCATCCACTATCTCCTCCTCTCCCTAAAAGATCCCAAGTATTTGGCCCGTTCTTTTTTTTTTTTTTTTAATTCAGGTACAGTCTGTCAGGTTGGTCGTGAGCCCTTGAGCCTAGTTCAGCTTTTGGGCCAAGGCCTAGGATGGCCCGAACAGGTACTATACACTACCCCAGCTACCAAGCCCTGCACACACACATGCCACCAACTTGCACTTCCAGAAAGGGAAAGATAGGGCATTCAGGCGGGCCTCATGGCCTATCGGGAACCCACTTGCTCAGAATACAGTCATACGGGCCTCACGGCCTGACCGGAACCGACTCAAACCCAGGGAAGGGAGAAAGAAAAAACGAGGGGGTCCCCACGGGGACTACAGCACTAATACACTAAGTGCTCGCAAGGACACAAGGGAAAAATGAACTAAGAGAGGTAACTATATGCCATGGAGATATTTAAATATCTCTATCGTATCCCCTCTCTCCCACAGTATACATATTGAGGTCTATAAGTCTGTCCCCATATCCTTTATATGAGTGTATACACTGGGTATTCTTAAAGTCAGTTTCTTGTATATGAATATAAGTAAAAATCAGAAACTCCAATTTTAACTTCAGAATTTAAATATACAAACAATAGATTAAAACTTTTTATATAATATGTGCTCAGTTTTTAGGTGTATACACTTAAACTCAGGAACTGAGATGTTATAGCACCTTTCCATACATCATAGCACACCCTGCCTCCTCCTGATAAGTTATAACTCAATCAAATCTTCAAAGTAAACCAAAAAAAGGTTTTTTTGTTAATGCAGATTATGTAGCACTATTACTTAGCTTGATCAGTGGGTTTAATGCAGTCAATGGTGTGTACAAGTCGCTTCATGCAGATTCCTGGTTAGTGTATAACTATTTTTATATATAGTGCAAAACTTCTTCATTCAAAACAACACAACTTCCCAAGTTCCCTACATGGGCCAATGACCAATTGGCTAAGACCAATTTGGAGAAGTTTTCCTTCTGAAGTTGCTGTATTTTGAGTTCCCCTGAAGACGCCATTTGATTGGCGAAACATGGCCCATGTAGGGAACTTGGGAAGTTGTGTTGTTTTGAATGAAGAAGTTTTGCACTATATATAAAAATAGTTATACACTAACCAGGAATCTGCATGAAGCGACTTGTACACACCATTGACTGCATTAAACCCACTGATCAAGCTAAGTAATAGTGCTACATAATCTGCATTAACAAAAAAACCTTTTTTTGGTTTACTTTGAAGATTTGATTGAGTTATAACTTATCAGGAGGAGGCAGGGTGTGCTATGATGTATGGAAAGGTGCTATAACATCTCAGTTCCTGAGTAAGTGTATACACCTAAAAACTGAGCACATATTATATAAAAAATGTTTTAATCTATTAATTGTTTGTATATTTAAATTCTGAAGTTAAAATTGGAGTTTCTGATTTTTACTTATACCCATATCCTTTATGACAGATCACTGACCAATTTTGTAGCTGCCCTCTTGACCAACACCATCCTGTTTATATCTTTCTGAAGGTGAGGGTTCCAGAATTGCACAAAGCATTCTTAATGGGGCCTTACCAGAGACTTATACAGGGACACTATTGCCTTTTTTGTTTTCCCTGCTGGCCATTCCTGTCCCTGTGCACCAAGCAACCTTCTGGCTTTGGCCATCACCTGTTCTATCTATTTGGCCATCTTAAGGTCATCAGATACAATCACCCCCAATTCCTGCTTTTCATACATACACAGAAGTACTTCACCCCCTTTACTATAATTGCTGCCTTGGATTTTTGCAGCCCAAGTGCATGACCTTTCATGTTTTAGCACTGAATCTTACTTAGTTGCCAATTTCTGAAGCATTCTTAAAGCTTTGCTAGATCCATTCTTATACTATGCACACCCTCTGGAGTTTGTACCCTATTGCAGAGTTTGGTATCATCTGCAAAGAAGCAAACCTTACCAGACAGCCCTTCCATAATGTGAAGGAGTTGAGATCCCAACATCAGTAACACTACCAAATAACATAACCTTCCCAGTTGAATCTGAAACTGAAGTGCTTGGGGTCCTTCTAGACTCCTCCCTATCATTCTCATCCCACATCAATCAACTATGGAAGAAAACAATGTTTAAAATGAGACAACGACGACTAATCAGGTCGTTCTTTGATCAAACCGCCTTTGCACTATTAGTCCAAATGCTGATCCTACCGCATCTGGACTATTGTAATACCCTATTTTTTGGTATTATGGCCAATTATCAAAGAAAACTGCAGATCATACAGAACACTGAGGCAAGATTAATTTTCAAACTGAATAAATACACTAGCATTACGTCATATCTTACAAAACTACACTAGTTACCCATAGATGAAAGAATCAGATTTAAAGTCTCCTGTCTAGTCTTTCAGATTCTGCTGATCAACATAGCATCCATTGACATCGTTCAATCCAACAGACTAAAAAAAACAATTGATCCTAACCCCACTATTCTACAAGAGTATCCGATTTTAGAAGATCTTCAACTCTGTTCCCGGCATCAGGGATCACATTATGGAACTCACTCTCCCTGGCTATTAGAACAGAGTCTAACTACCAAGGCTTTTGGAACAGGCTAAAAACCTTCCTCTTTCCAAAGACTGCTATATAATAATCACCACACTTCAAGCCCCCAACGGACCACAGAACTATCAAAATACCACAACAAAGTATTCACTTCAATGTCCTTCTTATAATATTGTATCAACCTTTGTTCCTCTGACTATGTAAATCGCACTGAACCCTAAAACAGGATATTAGCGGTATATAACACCTGAATTGAATCACTTACAAAGATGTTAAAAGAGCTGGTCCAAGGACTGATAATATTCTTTTCCTCAGAGGAAACTCCATTTACTGCTACCCTCTGTTTCCTTCCACTTAACCAATTTCTAACCTAGTCAGTCACTTTATGTTATGAGGTATTTATAACCTGTCAACTCTTCCTTAATGAGATTCAAAGTGAGGTAACAAATTTAACAAGGCAACTGATCATACATCAAGAATTACAAATAAGCAAATATCATAAGGAAAACAAAGACTGCGAAAGTAGTACTAGCAATGATGATGAGAAAACAAATGCATCTTTAGTGTCATCTGAAAAATTTAATAATCCTTCAAATGACGAATCTGGAGACGAACACAGATGGAAATGCTAAAGTTAAATATTGACATGACCAAGAATTAAAACAATTATTTAAGGTTTTAAGTTTTTGCAACAAATCCTCAGGACAGGCATCAAATAGAAACTTAAAAGCCAAGCAGAATACTTTAAAACAAATCCTTGCTTGAACAAGCAGCCAATGTAATCTATTAAGCAAAGGGGAAACATGGTCATACTTAGATTTGCGAAAGATCAATTGTGCTACGGAGTTCTGAACCAGTTGAAGCTTAGCAACATACTTCACTGCTACACCCAAGTATAAAGAGTTACTGTAATCAAGTATCTGTAAAATAGCCAGTTGAACAATAACCCTGAAATGTTCTTGCAGAAAATAAGGGCGCAGCAAAGTTGTATGAGTATAAAGTAAGCCTTCTGTACTACATTATTTATCTGAGTTCCGATAGAGAAGAATCAAGGGTCATTACCAGGACCCTGAACTCTTTTTCCACTTTCAGTGTATTTCCATCTTCCATGGCAATAGAATGAGAAATATTAGAAGGATGCATACTGAACCATAAAACTTTGTTTTTTCTGCATTCAATTTGAGCCTCACAGAGATCGACCAATCTATTTTCTTTATGCATGTGTAAACAGTAGAATACTTAGAATCAGTATTCTGCCTGACTGGAATTAAAAGAAAAATATCAGCATATGACATTACTTGTTCCCCAGGTTCCAAAGAAATCTGTCTGAGTGCTCATATAAATATTGTACAATAAAGGGGAAACAAGGGAACCTTGGGTCACACTACATTGTCGATTCCAAGGGTTTGAAAAATTACCATCCTTCAAAACAACATACTGACAAGTAAAGTTAATAGTATTTCATAATTGTGTCAAAAGCGACAGAAATGTCAAATGGTAACAGCACCATTTTGCGACCCCAACACAGAACCTGCTTAACCGTAGAGGTTAAAGATAACAGCAAAGTTTCAGTGCTGTGGAGCGGTCGGAACCAATGTTGAGATCCATGGAGTAGATTAGATCTTTCAATATAATCAAATAACTAGGAACCCACAACAAATTCCACAAGTTTAGATAGGAACGAGATATTTGCAATAGGCCTATAGTTGGAAGCTTGAGATAAGACACCTTCTACTTGTTTAGGAATTGGGGTTAATACAATATTCCCCATGTCATAAGTGAACCTCCTGAAGCCAATGTAGTGTTAACAAATAAAACTAACCAATTCATTAATTCAGGAGAAAGGTCTTTTAACAAAAATGATGACATTTTATCTAAAGGGCAGCTAGAACAGGATAATCTGATCACCAAAGGAAGCAGAGTACATGTAGAGACTTTTACAGTACTACCATAAGGAGTCAAGCTGTCATTTAAGGGCCTCTTGCTCTTATATGGCAGCCTGACCCCTAGTGGTAGTGCCACAAGGATACTGCCAGTAGTTGTCAATCCCATTTTGAACTTAGTGCCACTGAGCGCAACTGGGGGAAAGGGGGGGAGCTCTTCTGAGGGGGGGCGTTAGATGTATTCGGGGGGGGGGGTGCCTTCAGAGGAGGGAGAAAGAGAGTGCCTGGTTCTTTTGATGCGCTAGCCCCTTTATGATATGGCTCTGGAGCATTAGGCCACAGGTTAAGCAGTCCAATGCGCCTGGGCAGTATGAACAATGCAGCTTGTGAGGTTGATCGCAAACTACATTATTCATGTGCCATAGAAGTCATTAATCTGAGGTACTGAGATACTGCAGGTTAGTGAGTCCTGTGGCAAACCAAGGTGTGGTAAAAGCCCAAGTTTTATCACACCTGAATTACTACTTCCCTTAATCCACTGAGTACTCTTATTCTTTGGGCTATAGGTTTAGCTATAATCCTACAGATGGTAAAGATCCAGAGGTAACATCACACTTGCTTCTAGAAGACTTGAAGTTCTATAGTCTCAGCAGTCAACACCAAGCAGAAAATCTTTATTTATTTATTTGACTTGATATACTGCTTTAACTGTTTGGGTCAAAGCAGTTAACGAAAGGTTTTCAGATGACAACCTTCTTTAAAGGAAAATTGGACAAGTCTGAAAACAAGTTTCTAATTGATGACTGTGGCATAAATATCTAGGAATAGAGGAAGGCGCAACAATCCAGCATAAATTATTGACAGAAAAGATCAGTGAAGCATATTACAGGAGATTACAATTTTTATATCAAAAAGTGTTGTAACATCATGGAACAAGATACAAGCAGTAAGAGCAGTGACATCATGGAATAAAATACAAGCAGTCAATCATCTTGCAATCACCACACTTTCCTACAGCTTTGGAATTGTAGATGAACCTCTTAAATATCTTGAAAAACTGGATATACAAACTAGAAACTCCTCCATGCCCATGAGGTAATTTATTAGAATCTGTATATGCCAAGACTGTACATTCCTAGAACTGAAAGAAAGAGGGTTGAGCCTCATAGAAATAGATTATACATATAGGGGATAATTCTATGAGGAGAGCACCAACATTTAGGCACCAAGAATGCACATAAATGACCAGAATACTGGTATGAACATTCATAGGAGTGCACGTACATAAATGCCAATTTCCTTGTCATCAAGCAGATGAAGCCATTACGTATGGGTTGTGTCCATCAACCAGCAGGGGGAGATAGAGAGCACTCAACTTTTCACAGTGCCTCATGGCCAGCCAGCTCCACTGCCTCTTCAGTATTCTCTATCTCCCCAAGCAGGGTGGCTGCAGCTTCTTCGAGCTCCATCAAAAATCTGCCGGGGGGTGGCTCCTGGCTTGCCAGTTGTTAGCCGGGGTGTTAGAGGCTATAGCAGCTTCACTTTGAAGGCACATAGGTTAGCCCTTTCCCTGCCTTACCCATGCCCCCCGTGGATGTGGACATGTTAGCTTGCTTTTCCCTGTCCTTTCCCACTCAGTGGATGCAGGCACATTGGTTCGCCTTTCCCTGCCTTTCCCACTCATCTGAGCCTCCGGAGTTCTTATTACCTCTGCTTTCCTCACAGCGTTTAAAAAAAAAAAATGGAACAGAGGTTTTCCTTTGATTCTTCTATGGGACCGGAGCTGTGATACTCGGTCCGGTGAGGTAAGAGTGTTTTCTAACTCCTCCAGGGTGGGCCTGCGATTGGGGCGTTTTTGGTGCGAAACCGCCATTTTTTAATTTTTGTTTTTTTATTTTTGTTACATTTGTACCCCACGCTTTCCCACTCATGGCAGGCTCAATGCGGCAGGCAATGCCCAGAGTCACAAGGAGCTGCCTGTGTCGGGAATCAAACTCAGTTCCTCAGTTCCCCAGGACCAAAGTCCACCACCCTAACCACTAGGCCACTCCTCCACTCCCGCCATTTTCGACGATGGCTGCAGAGAATGTAAAGCGCTGTTCCCGGTGTGGCAAGCGCAAATCAGCAGCGGGGCTCTGTAAATCGTGCTGTACAGGTGTAAGAGCCGGCCCGAGCATGGCGAGTGATGATTCTTCCCGCTCAGAGCTGGCAGCGGACGCCATTTTGTTTTCTCCACATGGCGCAGCCTCTGTAGAGACGGAGAGCCCTGAGCCCGGGGGGGGGGGGGGGGACCTCGAATTGAGGCTATTCAGGGAGCGGCTAGCCCTGGACGGGATCTGGTGCCCAGGGCGAGTTTTTCTCCCCTGATTTTGTGTTATTATTGCATACAGCATACAAGCTGAAAAGAGCTCTCCCTCAAGGGTCGTCTGAGGCCCCTTCTATTTGTCCCCCCCCCCCCCCCCCCCCGGTGGATTCTGGCCTGGGACTGCCCGCTGAGGCTATTTTCCCTGATAATTGGCATAAAGAAGCGTAGAAGGGCTAATTCCCCTTCAGATTGTGGTGCACCTCCTTTTTCCCCCCCGTGGTCGGGCTGTGAGGATTCGGAGAGTTCTGGCAGGCCTTCGTGGTCTGAGGAGCCAGAGTCAGGTGCAGAATTACCACAGGATCTGGATGATCCCTCCGCGGTGAGGATTTTCCACCGTGATGAGCTGCCAGCGCTTATTTCAGATGCCCTACAGGTCCTTTCTATTGAAGAGCCTGACAGTGGCACAGCCTCCTCTGTGAATCCTAGGATGGCTAGTACCAAAAAGCCTGCTCGAGCCTTTCCTTTGCATGACTCCATCCAAGAGCTTATTTCCGCTCAGTGGGCTGACCCCGAGGGACCTTTGAAAGTTTCCAGGGCTATGGGGCAATTATACCCTCTGCGTGAGGAGCATTTGGCTCGCTTTGCAATGCCTAAAGTTGATGCCCTAGTCATTGCGGTGACAAAGAGAACTACCCTCCCTGTTGAAGGAGGAGTTGCCCTGAAGGATACACAAGACCGTAAGGCTGGAAGCAGCACTTAAACGGTCCTTTGAAATTGCAGGTCTTACTGTTCGGGCATCTGCATGCAGTTGTTATGCTGCTAGAGCCTGCCTGGCGTGGTTGCAACAGGCAGTGGAACAGCCCGGAGATGGAGCGGAGCCTTTCTCGGATGTGGCTCCGCGGCTGGAGTTGGCCTTGTCCTTTTTGGCTGATGCCCTTTATGATATTGTCAGAGCTTCGGCTAAACAAATGGCAGTAGCAGTGGCGGCTCGCCATCTTATTTGGCTACGACATTGGACAGCGGACATGGCCTCTAAGCAAAGGTTGGTGAAGTTGCCCTTTCAAGGCCTTCTCCTATTTGGTGAGGAGTTGGAAAAAAAATTGTTAAAGGCCTGGGAGATCCTAAACCCCAGCGCTTGCCTGAAGATAGGCCGAGGCCTTCCTCCAAGGGCCAGGCGGGTCCACTCCTCTTATAGACCTCGCTTCCGTGAAGATAGAAGGTACCGCCCGGGGCGTTCTGCTGGGTTCACTTCTCGTGCCCGTTTTTCAGCAGAGGAACTCTTTTCGCTCGGACAAGCGTTCCGCAGCCACCGGCTCTAGGCCTGGAGTTCAGGGGCAACCCTCTCAACGATGGTGCGCCGGCCCCCTCCTCACTTCCTGTTATCGGAGGACGTCTTTCCCTCTTTGCCGAGGAGTGGGCCAATATTTCCTCAGATCAGTGGGTTCTGGACCTGATCAGAGATGGCTACAGAATAGAATTCTACGCCCCAGTAAGAGACGTGTTTGTGGAGTCCCGATGCGGTTCTGCCGCCAAACGGGCGGCGGTAGAGGAGACTTTGCAAGGTCTGATTCAGTTAGGGGCCGTGTCCCCGGTACCTCCTGCCGAACACGGCTACGGCCGATACTCCATCTACTTTGTGGTGCTGCGAAAAGGTGGGTCTTTTCGCCCTATTCTGGACTTAAAAGAATTAAACAAGTCCCTGAGAGTGCGGCATTTCCACATGGAAACCCTGCACTCCGTCATTGCTGCGGTACAGCCAGGAGAGTTTCTCACGTCTCTAGACCTGAAAGAAGCTTACTTGCACATACCAATTTGGCCCCCGCACCAGAAGTTTCTGAGGTTTGCGGTGTTGGGAAAACATTTCCAGTTCCGGGCCTTGCCTTTTGGCCTCGCCACAGCTCCTCGAACCTTTTCGAAGGTAATGGTGATAGTAGCTGCTTTGCTCAGGCGAGAAGGTATCAGGGTTCACCCGTACCTAGACGACTGGCTCATCAGAGCAGACTCTGTAACAGAGAGCTATCAAGCTACAGCCAGAGTGGTCTCAGTACTTCAATCTCTAGGCAGGGTCGTCAATATGGCCAAAAGTCACCTGACCCCCTCGCAATCTCTAGAATATTTGGGGGCCAGGTTTGACACAGACTCAGGCTATGTATACCTACCCGAGCTAAAGCAGTGCAAGCTTCAGAATCAGGTCCGTCTGCTCCTGAGGATGCCCCGCCCGCGAGCTTGGGACATTGTCCAGCTGCTGGGATCGATGACAGCCACATTGGAAGTGGTGCTCTGGGCGGGAGCGCACCTGAGACCTCTACAGTATTCCCTACTTCAAAGATGGTCTCCAGTTTCTCAGGATTATCAATACAGACTTTACTTGGCTCCCTGCGGCCCGACTCAGCATGGAATGGTGCCTCTCAGACAGCATGCTGCGGCGAGGAATGCCGCTGGCGCTCCCCGATTGGTGTCTAGTAGTGACAGATGCCAGCCTGAAGGGCTGGGGCGCACATTGCAAGGGGAAGCATGCCCAGGGTCTATGGACACCCGAGGAGTCGGAGTGGTCCATCAACCGCCTGGAGTTGAAAGCAGTGTTTCAGGCGCTTCTGGCCTTTCAAGTGACCCTGGAAGGTTTGGCTGTCAGAGTGATGTCGGACAACACGACAGCAGTAGCCTACATAAATCAACAAGGCGGCACTCAGTGCAGAGCACTGGCTGCGCAGGCCGAACAGATTTGCCACTGGGCCGAGCTGCATCTTCAGTTTCTATCGGCAGCTCACATTGCAGGTCAGAGCAACGTGCAAGCCGATTATCTAAGCAGGCATCAGATCGATCCAGCAGAATGGGAACTAGCAGACGAAGTATTCCTGCAGATATGTGCCAAATGGGGCAAGCCCGTGATGGATCTTATGGGGACAAGTTCAAATGCCAAAGTCCCATGCTTCTTCAGCAGACGGAGAGATCCTCGCTCGGCAGGGTTGGATGCCTTGACTCAGCCCTGGCCTCCGGGCCTACTATATGTGTTCCCTCCATGGCCCTTGGTAGGGCACATGCTCCTGCGGATTCGGCTGCACCCAGGAGAAGTGGTCCTCATCGCCCCGGATTGGCCCAGGAGGCTTGGTTTGCGGACCTCCGACAGATGCTAGTGGAGGCTCCCCTTCCTTTACCTCTGGTACTGAACCTGTTGTCACAGGGCCCGGTAGCCATGGAGGAAGCCTGCCGCTTTGGTCTTATGGCATGGCGATTGAGAGGGCGCAATTGAGGGACAAAGGCTATTCAAACACAGTCATTTCCACTCTCCTGCAGGCCCGCAAGCGTTCCACTTCCGTGGCTTATGCCAGGATTTGGCGCCAGTTTGAGTCTTGGTGTGCTTCAAAAGCGATCACACCAATGCGGGCTCCTGTCTCGCCGATTCTGGACTTTTTGCAGGATGGTGTACAAATAGGCTTGGCCTATAATTCTCTGCGGGTGAAAGTGGCAGCATTGGCCTCCCTTCGTGGTAAGGTTGAAGGCGTGTCTTTAGCTGCTCATCCAGATGTAGCACGGTTTCTTAGTGGGGTGCTTTGGCTCCGGCCTTCTGTGCTAGCACCCTGTCCAGCTTGGAACCTGGGGCTAGTTTTGAAGGCCCTGCAGGCTTCTCCTTTTGAGCCGCTTCGGCGCGCATCGGAGAAAGATTTGACACTAAAGGCCGTTTTTCTTGTGGCCATTACTTCGGCAAGACGGGTGTCAGAGCTCCAGGCGCTGTCCTGTAGAGACCCATTTCTGCAATTCTCAGAGTCCGGGGTCACGGTTCGGACTGTGCCTTCCTTCATGCCTAAGGTGGTTTCAGCGTTTCACCTAAACCAGCCTATTTTCTTGCCCTCCTTTGATAAGGAGGAGTTTCCAGAATCTTTTGGGCAGTTGCACCTGTTGGATGTGCGCAGGACTCTGCTGCAGTATCTGCGAGTTACTATCTCTTTCAGGATCTATGATCATCTGTTTGTTTTGCTATCAGGTCCTCGCAGAGAGTCTCCAGCGTCTAAAGCCACTATTGCCCGCTGGCTCAAAGAAACTATCTTTTCAGCTTATCTGCTTGCCGACCGGTCTCCGCCTGTAGCCTTTAAGGCGCATTCTACCAGAGTGATTTCTTCCTCTTGGGCTGAAACTGGAGCACTTTCTCGTCAAGAGATATGCAGTGCAGCAACATGGGCTTCTAAGCTCTCTTTTGCCTGACATTACAGGCTGGATGTGGCTGCTAGGAGGGATGCGCGTTTTGGAGCACAAGTGCTAGCGCGTGGTGTGACCTATTCCCACCCTATACTGTATATGGATTGCTTTGTTACATCCCATACCTAATGGCTTCATCTGCGTGATGACAAGGAAGGGAAAATTAGGTTCTTACCTTGGTAATTTTCTTTCCTTTAGTCATAGCAGATGAAGCCATGAGCCCTCCCTGTATGATTGTCTGTATGCTGTGAATCTGTTTCAGGTTCTGTTCCCTGAAGTTCCTTCCTTGGGAGAAAGTTGGAAAACAGTCTTCAGGATTCATGTTCACTTATAGGAGGATGAGTCCATTCCCTCCAGTTTATGTTTTGGAGGATGAGTTTATTCCCTCCAGGAGGTTGCGTGTATCCCCTCCAGTTATAAAATAAGGAGGACGAGTTTATTCCCTCCAGGAGGATGTGTTCATTCCCTCCTTTTGAGTTCATGCCCTTGTTAAGGGGCCATCGTTCACTGTGAGGAAAGTTCATGTTATTCCCATTGCGGTTTGCCATACTGCTTTGGAAGCTTCAAATACTGAAGAGGCAGTGGAGCTGGCTGGCCATGAGGCACTGTGAAAAGTTGAGTGCTCTCTATCTCCCTCTGCTGGTTGATGGACACAACCCATACGTAATGGCTTCATCTGCTATGACTAAAGGAAAGAAAATTACCAAGGTAAGAACCTAATTTTCCCATTCCAGTTATGCACTATTCTATAAAATGACATTTATATATGACAGTATGTAGTTTGAAGGTGGGTGAATATATGGGCAGAATGTGGATATGGTGCACAGTTAATACACATTATAGAACACAATCATTCTCCGAGGAGAAGCAGGCATAATATTCTCACATATGGGTGACATCATCCACGGCCAATCCACAGAGCCCGGTGCATACACTGCAAAGTGTAGTCACTTTAAATCTTTGAAGCAGTGCACCCATCGCGCATGCGTGGATGCCTTCCCATCTGACACTCGAGCATGGGAACAGTAGTTTATCATTTTCCGTGGAGCAGAGAGGTTTTTTTGTAATCTCTCCTCTCAGCGCATCAAAATGTTTTGGGATATTATTTCTTCATATTCTAATTTTTTCAATTCTAACTTGTTAAAGTTTAGTCATTTATTTCAATTATTTTTTAATTTTCAGCCTCTGAGCCCTTCTTTTTCCCGGGAAGCATCAACCATTTTTGGGTACGCAACTACTCGACCTCCCTGGGCCACAGAGCCTTTTCAGCTTGTGCCGGCCATTTTTCCCTCCATGTCAATGAGGGTGCCAAGTGGCTATAAGAAGTGTACTCAGTGCAATAGGATTATTTCAGGCACAGAACCCCTATAATTGGTATGTTCAGTGGTTGGGTCCAGAGCACCAGGGCATACCATGTAGGCTCTGCCTGCTTATTCAGGTGAGGACTCTTAAAGCCCACAGAGTCCAGCATTGACATCGGCATCTGCATTGAGCATGGCAAGGGATTTAGCACTCAACGCAGAACCGGCATTGGCGTCGGCATCGACATCAAGTGTACTGGGGCAACATGGAGAGGGCCCAACGTCGGACTTGGTACTGCGACAGTGTAAGGACTCTATGCCCTCTTCGTCAGTGCTTCATACAGAGTAAAAAAACCTAAGAAGCATCACCATCATTCTCCCTCCAGGCACTCTGTAAACACTTCCCCTGTATCAACGTCCTTGATGCATGGGAAGCATCCATGTTGCAATGACTGCTCTCCTTTTCTCCAATTTCTCTCTCAGAGAGCCTTCCCAGACTATTACTCAGGCTGCATCCACACTGCTTTCCCAGCCAGTACCAATGCCTACTCTACATGAGGAAATCCGAACTATGCTCAAGGAGGAGCTTTTAGGGCTACTACATTTGCAGTTTATACAGGCTTCAAGGTTGCTTGCCCCAGCCTCAGCCCATCGATACATTGGTGAGACAGTCACGGGAAAAGTCCTGTATGCTGGCTCGGCATCGACCATCCCTTCGCATGCCGACCGCTGCTGGCTCATACGGCTTCCCCTGTTGAGCTGACTGAGGTGCACTGCCGCGGATGATCGCCCTGATCGGAGGCATCCACGGACTGGCCACGCGACTGCACCCTGGACTTGCAGCGGAGAAAGAGGAATCCAAAGAAAGGGACTCCCAGCTTAAAGGTCTTGAGCACGTACAACCAACGAGGTTAGTGAAAAAACTAACTATTAACTCCAGAACCGGTGCACAGGCCTGCCCACCGACAGTCACAAGACTGCAGTGCACCCCCAGCCGGCAGGGACCACCCGAGACTGCCCGGGAACAGAGGTGAACCGCAAGCATTGACCCACCACATGGCCGACGAACACCTTGATCGGACCATCTGCAGGACGAGTTGGACTGGGGCTCCCCCAAGCTGAGAGGCGATCCGTGACGCTGACCCCAGCAGATAGCAAGAGAGATCTAGGTTGCACTGAACGGCTTCCAGCGGTCATCCCTGGCCGCTCCATCCGCCCAGCACTGCGATCCAACCTGCGGGGCCGACCTGAGACCATCGGAGCCGGCCACCGGAGTGCCGGAGACCACTTCACACAGACGCGTATGAACCCAGGAAGAAGCTGGTAGTTGGAGAATCAGGAGCAACGGAATGCCCCTGATAGTATAGAGGATAGCGAACACGCTTCTTCCAAGAGCATAGTGAGATGGCCTGAGCCAGCCACGCGATCGATGCTGCCACGCGGCGAGCCTAGCCATTTTGGGAGGTAGCCCCTGCTCAAAATAGAGTGATGGTATAAATTAAACCTTCTGCATGTACAAATTAACTCTATGCTTGCTGTAACATTGTAATACTTTAACATAGTAGCAAAGAATTCTTGCGATAAAATGCAAGAATAGATGTCTTAGTTGAATGGCTATTTTGTTTACTGACAGTGTGGTAAGAATCTCTTAAGAATTTGATCAGCATAATTTCTCAATTCCTGCTACTCTTAAATGCATCTCTAGATCTTTTAAATGCCTGCTTTCATCCGCCCACTTCTAAATGCTTCTAAATTGCCTTGCATTATAAATGATACGCTACACTTTTATGTTTAAAGGTTCACTCAACTGTATTAAGTGACTTGCTACTTTTAAACACATGCACATAAGTATGCGTAATTGACTCTTGATAGGACTTTAGCTGTTTTCTGTTGCTGACGGAATCAGCGGTAATAGAACTATACATAATTCTGCTTGCCTACCTGGTTGTAGCTGGGACTTTTACTGTTTTCGTTGGCCGATGAGACCAGCTGTAATATAGCCACACATAATCTTGCTTACTGCTTGATTGTGGCTGGGACTTTTGCTGTCTTCTGCTGCCGATGGGAACTACTGCAACAGATCTACACATAATTTGCTTGCCAGCCTGCCTGACTACTGCTGGGACTTTCTGTTACTATCCTACCTGCTGCCAAGGTTTTACTAATCCACCTGCTTGCTTGCTGCATGTTTGATTTGAATGTACAGGAATAGCGATTGACAGGAATTGCTGATATGTACCCCAGCAAAATAACCTTAATTATCCGTTGCCTCATCACACTCATACAAGTACAAACAATCCAAGACACACCTAATAATAACATCACACC
Organism: Microcaecilia unicolor; assembly: GCF_901765095.1. Classification (NCBI taxonomy): domain Eukaryota; kingdom Metazoa; phylum Chordata; class Amphibia; order Gymnophiona; family Siphonopidae; genus Microcaecilia; species Microcaecilia unicolor. The sequence goes on from NC_044032.1 coordinate 126,903,639, forward strand.
GCACAAACCACATACCGCACACACACTAATCATGTCCTCAAGAAATAACAACAAAATCCACTACAACCCCAACACCCACAGACACCAACAAGGAATGATAAAAAGAGAGAGCACCGCATCCACACATCAAGAACACAGACAACTGATAAAAATAAACACAAACTTGAATGCAAGGGAGCAATACCAATTAGTAAACGTGGGATACTCTAATGCTAGATCAGTAATAAAAAAAACCACAATAGTAACTGATTGGATAACAGCAGATGACCTTGACTTCCTTCTCATTAATGAAACCTGGACTCATAACGCTAAAGACCCAATAATCTCAGAGCTTTGCCCACCAGGATTCAAATGTATCCACTGGGCAAGAGAAGGAAAAAGAGGCGGAGGAATAGCCATAATTTATAAAGCCCAATTCACAGTCACAACAACAGCGGAATCAATCCTTCCCCAACTTGAAATAGCTTCAGTCAGGATCAACCACCCCAACCTGCACGACCAACTAAATATAATCCTATTTTATAGACCTCCGGCCAAATGGCAAAATGCCCAAGCACAACTCACGGATTTCATATCAAATACCTGCCTGTCTTACCAAAATATTCTTATAGTGGGAGACATCAACCTTCATTTGGAAAATATAAACTCAAACAACGTACACAAATGCAAGGAATTCCTTCAACTTTGGGATTTCCACTGGCCTAATATGCAACCCACACACAAGAAAGGACATACATTAGACATCATATCCCACAAATTTTCATCAGAAGAGAACATCAGAATAAACGATACAAAATGGATAGCCATACCATGGTCAGACCACTACAAGGCAAACACATCGCTCCTCTGGAAAACAAAAGCAATACAACAAAAACAAGAAAAAAGGACACACACTACAAGAGGCAAGATAGACCCACTGAAATTCTGGGAACAAATATACACCGACGAATGGACGACAACTACAGACTCACCCCAATTTTTACAGGAGTGGGATAAAAGATGCAGAACAGTTCTAGACAAAATAGCACCACTCCAAATTAGGACCTCACATAGAAAAAGTTCAATCCCCTGGTTCAACGAAGAGCTGAAAGAACTAAAAACACAGGTTAGAAGACTAGAAAGAGCTTGGAGAAAAAAACAAAACGAATACACACTCAATGAATGGAAACAGACTCAAAGGAAATACAAATACAAAATCAGACAAGCCAAAAGAATGCACTATAGAACTATAATAGGACCAAATTACAAGGACACGCACAAACTCTTCTCACTTGTAAACAATCTCCTAGACACCACACTGGTCACCTCAAATAGCACAGAAACCCCATCGGCTACTAACCTAGCAAAATATTTCAAAGAGAAAATCATTAAGCTTCGACACATGATTCCAACCACTACCACTGAATATACAAGCATCCTTGAATGCCTAGACCCGAAACCTGGGGAATATCCAGCGGACAGATCATGGACCAACTTTGATTTGATTACAATGGATGAACTCACACACTGGCTTGGAAAATACGCCAAATCTCAATGCAAACTTGACATCTGCCCGATTAGCTTACTAAAAGCTGCCCCCAAACAATTCAAAATAGACCTCACGAACCAACTGAATTACAGACTCCTAAATGGTCTCTTCCCTAAGGACAAAGGAAATATCCTTCTCACACCATTGCCAAAAGATGCCAAGAAAAGCACAATGGACCTAACAAACTACCGACCAGTCGCCTCCATCCCGCTCATAACAAAACTGATGGAGGGCATAGTGACGAAACAACTCACGGAATACCTAACCAAACACTCAATCCTACATGAGTCCTAGTCAGGTTTCAGATCAAATCACAGCACTGAAACGGTACTTGTGTCCGCAATGAACTCATTCAAAAAAATAATTGCAACCGGAAAAAATGTACTCGTACTACAATTCGACATGTCTAGTGCCTTCGACATGGTAGACCATGAAATATTACTACACTTATTAGAATATTTCGGAATCGGAGGCCCAGTTCTCAACTGGATCAAAGGCTTCCTCACTACCAGGTCCTACCAAGTAGCTACGAACAATGACAGATCACCAACCTGGACACCGGAGTGCGGAGTTCCTCAGGGATCCCCCCTCTCGCCAACTATTTTCAACCTGATGATGACACCACTGGCCAAATTACTAGCAAATCAGAACCTTAACCCCCATATATATGCGGATGACGTGACGATCTATATCCCGTTTAAAAATAACCTCAACGAAATAACCAACGAGATCAATCAGAGCCTCCACATCATGCACTCTTGGGCGGACTCATTCAAGTTAAAACTGAACGCAGGAAAAACTCAATGCCTGGTCCTCACATCCCAATACAACACAAGCAACTATCCTACCATAACCACACCGTACTGCACACTTCCCATCTCAGAAAATCTGAAAATTCTGGGAGTCACTATTGACCGAAACCTCACACTCGATACCCATGTGAAGAACACAACGAAAAAGATGTTCTACTCAATGTGGAAACTCAAAAGAATAAAACCTTTTTTCCCTAGATACGTCTTCCGCACCTTGGTACAATCAATAGTGATAAGTCACCTGGATTACTGCAATGCTTTGTACATTGGATGTAAAGAACAGACCATTAAAAAACTCCAAACAGCCCAGAACACCGCAGCCCGTCTTATTTTTGGACAACCCAAATACGAAAGCGCAAAACACCTAAGAGAGAAACTACACTGGCTCCCGCTCAAGGAACGAATTGAGTTCAAGATCTGCACGACCATACACAAAATCATTCACGCAGAGGCCCCAATCTACATGATGAACCTAATAGACTTACCACCCAGAAATGCCAGAAGATCAGCCCGTAAGTTCCTCAACCTGAACTTCCCCAGCTGTAAAGGAACCAAATACAAACAAGCATACGCTACTACCTTCGCGTACAAAAGCACACAGCTATGGAACGCACTACCCAAGACCCTGAAAACCACGGACAACTTAACCAACTTTCGCAAATCTTTGAAGACATTTCTCTTCAACAAAGCCTACAAAAATAATCCTCGATGAATCAAACTACAAATCCTTGAAGACATTTCTCTTCAATATAGCATACAAAAACAATCCTGAGGAATCATACTACTCCATACATCACCCAAACGCTCTAAAACACTTCGACACGACCTTACCCACTACCTTCTAACTAACTCCTCTTTTACTTCCAACTTTATTACCAACTGTATCTAATACTATGTAATGATCATACTAAATTAACACCCTGTAAGCCACATTGAGCCTGCAAAAAGGTGGGATAATGTGGGGTACAAATGCAATAAATAAATAAAAATAAATAAATAAACCCCACCAACCCATGCGTTGACATCACCAGAGGGACTTTCTACAATTTTGGAGACTCATCTGCCTCGACGTAGAGTTAACACTCTAGTCAACACTCTCCTCCACGTACTTCCCATGAGCAGTACTTTGAAGAGTCAGACTCAGACCTTTCCTGGGAGATGGATCAGGACCTCTCAGCTGAGAATCCCTATGGCATTCTATCTGATCTTTCTCCACCCCCAGAGAGATGTAGGTCTCCTACAGAAAGTATATCCTTTCCTGGCTTTGTCCATGAGATGGCTTATGTCATAACTTTCAAAGTAAAGGTAAAGGAAGAACCTTGTTCAGAACTCTTTGAGGTTCTGGATTATTACTCTCCTCCTAGAGAAGGAATCACTGTTTCACTTCATACAATTATGAAAAATATTCTACTCAAAAACTGGGAGGCTCCACTGACAGTTCAGGTATTTATTTATTTACCCCCTTTTTGAAAGAATTCACTCAAGGTGCGGTGTATAATAAGAATAAATCAAATGAGCAATAGACAATTACAGTAGTAAAAATATTCAAATAACAATACAAAATATTGCATAGTATACTACTTACAATGTCAACACAATACGTAATGAAATTTTAATTGACAGTGTAGGCTATAAGCAAAGATGGAATCTATAGATAGGTAAGAGAGTAAAAGGAGTTAGAAAATAAGGTGACCAATTTAAACAAAGTTGTACATGAGGTCAGAGAGATGGTTAACATATAGATAGGTAAGAGAGTAAGTGGAGTTAAGGCCTTTTAAAACTTAATATCTACAAAGCCTTAATGTCCTATAAGTATAACTTCAGCACACCAGCACACACCTGAAGCCTCTTTATTTTTTGAAATTTCCTTTATTGAATAAATATAGATAGTTTACTCACAGTCAGATGTTCAGAAGTATTGCCCCAAGACAACAGAAAGTCTGTAATTCTGAGAGCTGTATCAGTGGTTGGAGATAGAAATCTGAAGAACAGCAGCTTTATTGCAGAGTGGGAAAATAGTTCAACAGATGCAAGTAGTTCGGAGCTGGGTGGCTGGAACGTGCAATATCTTATTAGAAAGAATGAACGAGGTAAAAAAAAATGGGTTCATTACGTGGGGGGGGGGGGGGGGGGAGTGGGTAGCAGGATAAGTGCTCTCTGAAGCAGATGGAGAATGCCTCATGGAGCACTTGTCCTGCTAGCCCCCCAAAAAACTGATACAATGTATAGGATACAGAAATCCACTGGGTTTGAGAAAACACTGCTTGTGGAATCTGCTTTAAAATGCACTCACAGTGCAAGATCTCATTCTTCTGCTCCTCCAGGAAGAGAAGCTAGAACATTTTGGCAGAAAACGTTTTTTTGACTTCAATGCAACCAACCCACCCACCTGCCCGCCCAGAAAGCCAAGGAATTCCAAAAGCTTCAAAGGAAACTTCTCGACTGTTGCAAATATCTGACAAGGCAGGCCTTTGATGTATCCTCATGCATTTCCTCCTTAGCAGGGGCAATGCAACATCTCTCCTGGCTCAGGGTCTCCAACCTCAAATCTGCTCTCCAGTTGTCTTGGAGAAACTGCTTGTTTGGTAACAAAGTCAAGAAAGTGGCCGACCTAATTGAAATAAGAATAGCCATACTGGGTCAGACTAATGGTCCATCTAGTCCAGTATCCTGTTTCCAACTGTGGCCAATCCAGGTCACAAGTACCTGGCAGAAACCCAAATAGCACCATTCCATGCTGCCAATCTAAGGGTAAGCAGTGGCTTCCCCATGTCTATCTTAAATAGCAGACTATGGATTTTTCCTTAAGAAACTTGTCTAAATCTTTTTTTAAACCCAGATATGCTAACCGATTATAACCCGGATCTCAAATCCCACTAGCTCGGCTCTATTTCACACTGAGTTTGACCCGAACCACAAGCCAAACTTCATCACAGTGTCGCAGGGGACCACATACACACTGATCTCACGGTTCACCAGCCATCGAGTTTGGGAGTGGGTCAATGGTCCGGAACAGTGATCGGGGGTATTGGGAGATCAGGATGAACTGTATAGTGGTATTTCTTTCAGTCTGGGAGGAAACATCCTTGCACTTACACCAAAGACCACACGGCACTCTAAGAACTTCTGCAACTGGTAGTCAACACTTCAGAACTCTTCCTGTTTACAGGATATTATACCATATGCTAGTGGTTCCCAAATCTGGTCCTGGAGGCACCCTAGCCAGTCAGGTTTTCAGGATATCCACAATGAATATTCATACAAAACAATACAAACTGTAAAACAACCGTTAAATTGTTTACAAAACACTTTCTATCTTTATTGAATATTTTATTTTTATTACATTTGTGCCCCACGCTTTCCCACTCATGGCAGGCTCCATGCAGCAGACAATGGAAGGTTAAGTGACTTGCCCAGAGTCACAAGGAGCTGCCTGTGCCGGGAATTGAACTCAGTTCCTCAGGACCAAAGTCCACCACCCTAACCACTAGGCCACTCCTTCTATATACTTAATTTTTTTCTTTTACACAGTCATAAATAGAACATTAACACAATCATTCACTCTCTTTCACACATCACTTTATATAAAAAATCACTCTGCTTAACATATATAGAGCGCTACAACTGTTTCCTCACAAAATAAATCTGCTTCTCCTATATGCTTTTTAAACAACCAATTGACTTGTATACCATGGAGCCTACCCTTCAATGAGAAATATAAAGGGGAGAATTTTTCTCCTATATAATAATTGTTCATAAATGTCCAGCAGATTCATTGATAGTGGAACTACCAATAATATATAAGTGGCCTAGTGGTTAGGGTGGTGGACTTTGGTCCTGGGGAACTGAGGAACTGAGTTTGATTCCCACTTCAGCCACAGCCAGCTCCTTGTGACTCTGGGCAGGTCACTTAACCCTCCATTGCCCCATGTAAGCCGCATTGAGCCTGCCATGAGTGGGAAAGTGTGGGGTACAAATGTAACAAAAAAAAAATATATATATATATATTCATGAGAGATTTGCATGCAGTGGAGGGTAGTGCATGCACATATCTCTCATGAATATTCATTGTGGATATCCTGAAAACCTGACTGGCTGGGGGCCTCCAGGACCTGGTTTGGGAACCACTGCCATATGCAATGTTGTTCCACCTGAGACCATTTATGACAGTCTCAACCACCACTTTACTCCGATATTTATATATTTACATCTTCATTTGTCCATCTGCCTATCCTGTTGGGTCAAGAATAATCAAAGGCTGCTCCCATTACTTCCGATATCAATCCAACTTCCTCAGGCACAGATCCTTTTGGCTGCCCTCCTTCCGGTGAATGCACCTCGCAGGCTCCTCCTGTTCTGTATCCTGCATTCAGGCTGAACTCCCCTTGTCCACCTGAAACTCTGACTCCTTTTCATTTGCCACTTATAGGTGCAGCAACTACTGCTTTGTTCCAGCCTGAGGTTATTCTGCACTCCAGGATCCCCCCCAATACTCCCAAGGGCTTGGCAGGGGTATAGAAAACCAAAGACCTTGTGTTCCTCACTACAATCCCTTTTATTATTTCCCAAACTCCACCCTTGCTCTCATTCACTACAGGGAATCATATTATCTCAGTAACTGCTCTGCAAAACCCTCCCCTGGGCAGGTCTCCCAAACTCACACTCCTGCTCACTGGCCAGGGACCTCCCTCCCCCCAGGGCCTCTGGAAAAATCTATCATCACTGCTCTAGTAATACCCATATAATGGGGTATTACACAATCCAACTTATTTTCGAAAGAGATCGCCGGCCATCTTCCGACATAAATCGGGAGATGGCTGGCTATCTCCTGAACCCGGCCAAATCGGTATAATCGAAAGCCGGTTTTGACCGGTGCCAACTGCTTTCCGGCGTGGAGCTGGCGAAACTTCAAGGCAGGGTACAGAAGGCAGGACGGGGGTGGGATGGAGCGGGGCTATGAGATAGCCGGCTTCGCCCGATAATGGCTGCACTTGGTCCATTTATTTTTAAGACCAAGTGGCAAAAAAGTGCCCCAATTGACCAGATGACCACCGGAGGGAATCAGGGATGACCTCCCCTTACTCCCCCAGTGGTCACCAACCCCCTCCCACCCAAAAAAAATTAAAAAAATTTTTTTTTTTTTGCCAGCCTGAAATGTCATACCCAGCTTCCTGACAGCAGTATGCAGGTCCCTGGAGCACTTTTATTTATTTTTTTTATTGCATTTGTATCCCACATTTTCCCACCTCTTTGCAGGCTCAATGTGGCTTACAATATATCATGGATAGTGGAACTAAGAAGAGAATAGACATTTGGTGTGTCCTGATTCTGTTATAGGTGAGCCCTTAGGTTCCCTGAGGCCCCGCAAGACCTCAGAGGACAGCCGCGCACCCCGAATCTTCACCCGCGGCGACCGCCGTTCACCAAGGGTTGAGCCCCCAGCTGCAGGCGGCCAGCAGGACTGCTGGAACCGCGGGGTGACGGCCGGCCTGGCTGGTAGTCAGCAACACAGTCTCTGAAGGGCAGCTAGCAAGGACGGCTAGCACTGAAGAGGAACACAGTCTCTGCAGACAGCTAGCAGGGACGGCCAGCTCTGAAAAGGAACACAGTCTCTGAAGGTGGCTAGCAAGGACGGCTAGCGCTGAAGAGGAACACAGTCTCTGAAGGTGGCTAGCAAGGATGGCTAGCGCTGAAGAGGAACACAGTCTCTGAAGGTGGCTAGCAAGGATGGCTAGCGCTGAAGAGGAACACAGTCTCTGAAGGTGGCTAGCAAGGACGGCTAGTGCTGAAGAGGAACACAGTCTCTGAAGGTGGCTAGCAAGGACGGCTAGCCTGAAGATGGAACCAGTCTCTGAAGGTGGCTAGCAAGGACGGCTAGTGCTGAAGAGGAACACAGTCTCTGAAGGTGGCTAGCAAGGACGGCTAGCGCTGAAGAGGAACACAGTCTCTGAAGGTGGCTAGCAAGGACGGCTAGCCTGAAGATGGAACCAGTCTCTGAAGGTGGCTAGCAAGGACGGCTAGTGCTGAAGAGGAACACAGTCTCTGAAGGTGGCTAGCAAGGACGGCTAGCCTGAAGATGGAACCAGTCTCTGAAGAGCAACACTCCGAGATCCACTGTGTCGGCTTCTGACATCTGAAACGGAAGCACTGGACCCTTCCCGTTCCGTAGTTTAAATCTCCCGCCAGTCCATCCCCTCCCTGGAAGAGGAGCCAATCCCCCCGGCCCTGGCAGGCAAGGAGCGCCTGGATTGGCCAGCCTGCCTTGCAGGTGGAGTCTCCACTTCAATGCGCCAATCCGGCGCGAGTAGGCGGAGCTTGCTCGCTGGTCCGCTCCGGGCCAGGGAGACGACGATGCCGGCGCCGCCATCTTGGCCGGCGTGTTCCCCTCCTCGAGGCCAGCGTTCGTTCCAGCAGGTCGCCGGCCTCGGGCCGACCCGCGGCAGCGCCGGCCCCGTCGGCGGCGCGTCTCCGACGCCCTGGACCCCGCGAGCCCCGCTGACCATCGCTCCCCCCCGCGGGAGCACAGGTAAGGACCCGGGACGGGACATGGTGTTACAGAAGGATTTGGGGTTGCATGGTAATGGAATACATGATAGTAATATAATAGAAGGTATTATTAAACATTTCTGGATATATGTGGGGAGTTTCACGTGTTGATCTTTGTGGTATATCTTGTCAAAGAGATGGATCTTCAGTAGTTTGCGGAAGTTGGTCAGTTCATAGATCGCTTTTAAGTTGCATGGCAACGCGTTCCAGAATTGCGTGCTCACATAGGAAAAGGTTGATGCGTGCATTAATTTGTATTTTAGACCTTTACAGTTGGGGAAATGAAGATTAAGGAATGTGCGAGATGATTTTGTAGCATTTCTGGGTGGTAGGTCTATCAGGTCTGACATGTAGGCTGGGGCATCGCCATGGATGATTTTGTGAACTAGGGTACATACTTTGAATGTGATGTGTTCTTTGAGTGGGAGCCAGTGTAGCTTCTCTCGTAGGGGTTTTGCACTTTCGTATTTTGATTTTCCAAATATGAGTCTGGGTGCCGTGTTCTGGCTGTTTGGAGTTTTTTTGAGTATTTGCTCTTTGCAGCCAGCGTAGAGTGAGTTGCAGTAGTCTAGATGACTGAGTACCAATGATTGTACCAGATTACGGAAGACAGGCCTTGGGAAGAATGGTCTTACTCTTTTTAATTTCCACATTAAGTGGAACACCTTTTTGGTTGTGTTTTTCGCGTGATTCTCAAGTGTTAGGTGCCGATCAGTGGTAACTCCAAGAATTTTTAGGGTTTCCGAAATTGGTAGATTTAGTTTTGGTGTGTTGATGGTGGTAAATTTGTTAGTGTTGTGTTGAGAGGTGAGTATTAGGCATTGGGTTTTTTCTGCTTTAAGTTTCAACTGAAATGCATCTGCCCAGGAGTGCATGATATGTAGACTTTGGTTGATGTCGCTGGAAATTTCTTTTAGGTCTTGTTTGAATGGGATGTAGATCGTTACATCATCAGCATATATACAGTGGGGGAAATAAGTATTTGATCCCTTGCTGATTTTGTAAGTTTGCCCACTGACAGACATGAGCAGCCCATAATTGAAGGGTAAGTTATTGGTAACAGTGAGAGATAGCACATCACAAATTAAATCCGGAAAATCACATTGTGGAAAGTATATGAATTTATTTGCATTCTGCAGAGGGAAATAAGTATTTGATCCCCCACCAACCAGTAAGAGATCTGGCCCCTACAGACCAGGTAGATGCTCCAAATCAACTCGTTACCTGCATGACAGACAGCTGTCGGCAATGGTCACCTGTATGAAAGACACCTGTCCGCAGACTCAGTGAATCAGTCAGACTCTAACCTCTACAAAATGGCCAAGAGCAAGGAGCTGTCTAAGGATGTCAGGGACAAGATCATACACCTGCACAAGGCTGGAATGGGCTACAAAACCATCAGTAAGACGCTGGGCGAGAAGGAGACAGCTGTTGGTGCCATAGTAAGAAAATGGAAGAAGTACAAAATGACTGTCAATCGACAAAGATCTGGGGCTCCACGCAAAATCTCACCTCGTGGGGTATCCTTGATCATGAGGAAGGTTAGAAATCAGCCTACAACTACAAGGGGGGAACTTGTCAATGATCTCAAGGCAGCTGGGACCACTGTCACCACGAAAACCATTGGTAACACATTACGACATAACGGATTGCAATCCTGCAGTGCCCGCAAGGTCCCCCTGCTCCGGAAGGCACATGTGACGGCCCGTCTGAAGTTTGCCAGTGAACACCTGGATGATGCCGAGAGTGATTGGGAGAAGGTGCTATGGTCAGATGAGACAAAAATTGAGCTCTTTGGCATGAACTCAACTCGCCGTGTTTGGAGGAAGAGAAATGCTGCCTATGACCCAAAGAACACCGTCCCCACTGTCAAGCATGGAGGTGGAAATGTTATGTTTTGGGGGTGTTTCTCTGCTAAGGGCACAGGACTACTTCACCGCATCAATGGGAGAATGGATGGGGCCATGTACCGTACAATTCTGAGTGACAACCTCCTTCCCTCCGCCAGGGCCTTAAAAATGGGTCGTGGCTGGGTCTTCCAGCACGACAATGACCCAAAACATACAGCCAAGGCAACAAAGGAGTGGCTCAGGAAGAAGCACATTAGGGTCATGGAGTGGCCTAGCCAGTCACCAGACCTTAATCCCATTGAAAACTTATGGAGGGAGCTGAAGCTGCGAGTTGCCAAGCGACAGCCCAGAACTCTTAATGATTTAGAGATGATCTGCAAAGAGGAGTGGACCAAAATTCCTCCTGACATGTGTGCAAACCTCATCATCAACTACAGAAGACGTCTGACCGCTGTGCTTGCCAACAAGGGTTTTGCCACCAAGTATTAGGTCTTGTTTGCCAGAGGGATTAAATACTTATTTCCCTCTGCAGAATGCAAATAAATTCATATACTTTCCACAATGTGATTTTCCGGATTTAATTTGTGATGTGCTATCTCTCACTGTTACCAATAACCTACCCTTCAATTATGGGCTGCTCATGTCTTTGTCAGTGGGCAAACTTACAAAATCAGCAAGGGATCAAATACTTATTTCCCCCACTGTATATGGGTTGAGGTTTTGGTTTGATAGTAGTTTGGCCAAGGGTATCATCATTAGGTTGAATATGGTCGGTGAGAGGGGGGATCCCTGTGGAATTCCACATTCAGGTGTCCATGTGGCTGATGTAATCGAATTTGATGTCACTTGATATGAGCGTGTGGTTAGGAATCCCTTAAACCAATTAAGAACATTGCCTCCGATACCGAAGTATTCAAGGATGTGTAGTAGAATTCCATGATCAACCATGTCGAATGCGCTTGACATGTCGAATTGTAGAAGTAGTATGTTCTTGCCGGTAGCAATCATTTGTTTGAATTTAGTCATGAGCGTAACTAGTACTGTTTCAGTACTGTGATTAGAACGAAATCCTGATTAGGAGTCGTGTAGTATTGAGAACTTGTTTATGTTTAAATCTGTTTATTAATTTAACACACAGTATAAACAGCTTTCATCATCTTTCATTCAGTAATAGTACATCAATAACAGAACTAATGCAACAGGCATCTGTCGGTGTTCCTTCCGACATCAAATTATTTTCGATTTTCTCCCCATGCCATCCCCCCCCCCTCCCTCCCTTAATAAACATTTATCCCTTCAATAGTACAACATGGAGTATAACACTATTAAACTGACTTATAAACAGTAATGAATTCCAGCCCCATTCCCCTTTAAAGACACCGTTAAACACATAACGCTACCGCTTACCCAATCATCCCGCCCCCTCCCATTGAGACAAGCTTCCCTAACAGATAATGTATCCTACAGGCCCCATACCTTATCTTCCCACCCTTCCCTCCCTCCTCCTCCCCCCAAACCACCAATAACTAATAAAGCTAAAATGAAAAAAAAAAAAAAAAAAAAAAAAAAAACTTCAAAGGCGATTCAAAACAAAACTGCGAGCCTTGGCTGACAAAGTTTGAATATATTGCTCCCAGATCTTCAAGAACGCCTTCCGTCTTCTAGGGGAGCATCCCACCAGCCTACGTTCCTGCATCATCAGCTCATGTAAGCGGTTCCTCCAGTACCAATAGTCCGGCGGCTCCTCCTGCATCCACGCCTCCATAATAAGTTTTTTCCCTATAATTCCCGCCTTGCGGATGAACTGCCGAGCCCCCCCCTTATACTGCCCAAAGACTTCATATCTATCAAGCAGGAATCCCTCTGGGGAAGAAAGAACATCTCCCTGCAACACTGATTCCAAATACTTAATTATATCCTCCCAGTAACGTTTTATTTTTGGGCATTCCCATAGCGAGTGAAACCATGTGCTCTCTCCCAGTCCACATTTCATACAGGTCGGATCTTGGACACCTCCAAATCGGAATACCTGACCCTTGGTCATGTATGCTCTATACGTGATTCTAAATTGACATTCACGCAGTGTCGCATTACCCGACAGCGTGGGAATGCGTGCAATTAATTTCTGAAAATCAAGACTCAAATTAGGTCGTTGCAGATCATGGGCCCAGCGTTGCAGTATGTTCCCTGTATCTCTCCCCCTACTTTGCTCCCCCAAAGCTCTCTGAAGACCCGAAACTGATAGGTGATCCCCCGGCACTGATCGAAAAAATGCTCGAAGGCGCCGTCCATGTCCACCCCCCAACTTCCCAGGCTCCAGAGACCTAACATAATGTGCAAGTTGACAATGTGCAAACATGGAGCTATTCTCTATTCCTACCCCCAAGGCCCCCAACTCCAGCATCTGACCTCTAGATCCCAAAACATGTTCTAGCCTTGTGATTCCCATTTCAGCCCACCTTCGGAACACTATATTGTCCATCCCTGGTTTAAAGCTCAGATTGCCCTGAATGGGCAACAGGTCAGAGCTATCCTCCGCCAGACCCCAACTATGAACTAAGTCCCGCCATGCCTCTCTCAATGGGCTCAACAGTACACTGCCTCTCATCGGGCTCGGCAACACTTTCTTTGGGCACTGTAGCAGGTAATATAAGTGGTATGGTTTAAAATATTCCTGTTCTAACCTTCTGTACGTGAAATCCTGTCTGTCCATAAACCAGTCCCCTAAGTGCCTTAGTAAGCACGCTTGGTTATAGCGACGTATATCTGGGAGACCCATCCCCCCCTCCTTCCAGGGCCCCATCAGTAACTTTAACGGTAATTTAGGCTTCGAAGCTCTCCATATAAATTTCCTTATCCCCTTATTTATCAGATTTAAATCTTTGCCCCTCAACCGCAGTGGGAGGGTCTGCAACAAATAGAGCCACCGCGGGAACTCCACCATCCTATACAGATGTATCCTCCCGTGCAGATTAAGTGGTAAGACTCTCCATGTTTTTAATTGCTCTTTCTGCGCCTCTAGTCGCCTACTAATATTTAACTGATAAAGTGCTGTGGTACGCATAGGGATTCGCACCCCTAAATACTGAAGGGACTCTGACGCCCATTTCAGAGGGAACGCATGCCCCCACAGGCCTCTCACTCGTGGATTCCCTGTTAAAGCCTGGGATTTGGAATAATTGATTTTTAGACCTGCGAAATCTCCATATTCCTGGAACAGCTCTAGCAGTGCATTTAAGGATTGTTTAGGCTGAGTGATATGCACTAGGATGTCGTCCGCAAAAGCGGAGATCCTGAATGAGGAAGACCCCCATGTTATGCCCCCAATTTCTGGATGCGTCTCAATTTCCCTAATCAATGGGTCTAGGGCCAGTACAAATAGCAGGGGAGACAAAGGGCACCCCTGCCGCGTGCCACGACGTATGGGAAATAGGCCCGACTGCTCCCCATTTATCCACATATAGGCCTGCGGGTTCCTGTATAACGCCCCCACCGCACTCCTAAATAGACCCTCTATCCCCATCTGCTTCATCACAGCAAACATAAAACCCCAGACCACTCTATCAAAAGCCTTCTCCGCATCGAAGCTGACTAGCAGTGAAGGCTCTGCTCTCATCTCTACAGTCTCTAACGAAGCTAGGAGTGCTCTGATGTTCCTTGTCACTGATCTTCCTTTCACAAATCCCACCTGCGGAGTTGCTATCAAAGTGGGGAGCACCCTTGCTAATCTATTTGCCAGGATCTTCGCATATAACTTTATATCACAATTGAGTAGTGAAATGGGCCTATAAGACTCAACACTTAACTCTTCTTTTCTAGGTTTTAGCAGCACTATCACCTTCGCTAAATTCAATGCATCTGGCATTTCTCCTGATGTAGCCATAGCATTAAAAAGCCTCAGGAGTGGAGGTATAACTTGCTCCTGTAGCAATTTATAAAAAGCTAGGCTGAACCCATCTGGCCCTGGAGCTTTATGTAATTGACTCTGCTGTATAGCCACCAATAGTTCCCCCTCCTCTATTTGACTGTTAAGTGCTTCCCTCTGCGCCTCCGTTACCCTTGGCAGAACCTGATTCTTCAGGTATACCTCACTTTCCTCCATAACTTCCACTGGATCCTTGTACAGGTCTTCATAATAGTCCCGAAAGCGCTTCAATATATGTGGAGTTTCCCGTAGGAGCCCACCCCCTCGGTCCCTGATTTGTACTATCCTCACCGATTTCCTAGTTCCATTAATTAACCTCCCCATCAAGGCTCCTGCCTTATTCCCATACATGAAAAGTTGGTGCCTATAATACGTGTGTGACTTCTGGGCCCTCTGATGAAGCAGCTCATTTAATTGTCTCTGGGTGGTTAACAATTCCTTTTTATTTTCTGCCGAAGTTACCTTTCCAAATCGCCTCCTCTGTTTACAGACTTCTTTTTCAAGGCGTATAATTTCCTTATCTCTAATCTTGCTCGCTCGGGCTCTGTATGCAATGACTTCTCCCCTCATTACTGCTTTTGCTGTTTCCCAGTATAAACTTGCTTGTTCTGTATGAGCACTATTGTGATTTGCAAAATCCTGCCATTTTTCCCCCATGTGTGCCTTAAAGTTCGGATCACGGTAAAGATCCATTGGGAATCTCCAGCCGCCCCCCCTTCTCCCCTCTCCCTGTAGCTGTACCTGCACCCAGATTATGGAGTGGTCCGAAATTTCGCACACATCTATCTCTGCCGCGTGAACTTTGGGAAACAGTTCCTGTGACATTAGAAAATAATCTATGCGGGACTGGGAGAGATGTGCCCTTGATACATGTGTATAATCCCTTTGCGTCGGGTGGAGCACCCTCCACACATCAATCAAATTTAAGGTGTCACAAAGAAAAGCCAGCCCCCCCCGGGACTGATCTTCACTCCGTTTCGAGGTGCTGCTCCTGTCAACACTGGGATCATATGTCATATTGAAATCTCCTCCTAGTATGATGTTACCCCCTTGGTAGGGACTCAGCAGCTCAATCAGCGCAGCCATGAACTTGGGATCATATACATTGGGAGCATATATGTTACAGAAAATGTAAGTATTTCTGCCCCTCTCCACTTCCACTAATACAATCCTGCCCTCCGTACTTCTTTTAACTGTCTTTATGCCTACCTGTAGGCCCTTGCGGAACAGCATCAAAACCCCCCCTTTTTTCCCCACCGCCGGAGACCCCTCTGCTATTTCTACCCAACCTGTCTTAAATTTATTATGTTCCACCGTTGTTAAATGCGTTTCTTGCAGGAATGCCACATCTACCTTATGTCTCCGCAGGGCCTGCAGTACTTTGGTACGCTTTATAGGCGAGGAGATACCCCCAACATTCCAAGATATTAACTTAAGAGCACCTTACTCTTCAGTTTTACAATGATACTCCCCGACATATGTGTCCTTAAATGTGGGGTCCACTCCCCAGCCCCTGAATGGACCCCCTCTTTTCCAATGCTCCACCAAGCTATCACGATATAGAAAAATAAAAAAAACAATTATAATAAAAACACAAACCCTCAAAAATTTAAACATAATGTAGCAACCCCCCATCTCCCTCCCTCCCTCCCCCAATCCCCCCCCCCATTTCCTATCAATCGTTCTCACAAGAGAACCAGTCACGCCTCCGCTCCGCCCCTGCCTGTCCAGCACCCACCTATGTCGTATCCGAACAAACCCCCATTTCAATGGATGTACTGTCACTTAACATTAACAGCAGTGAACTAACTTTACAAACACATTTTTAACTCCCTTTAGACTTTAGCCCCCCATCTAATTCCTCCTCTCATACCTATAACCCTCCCTGTGATGGAGCTATATACCTCTCCTTAATGAGCTTTACTTTAGTCTTTTATGTCTTTGACCACTTCTACGCCTGACGTCCATCTTTTCTGGTCTTCATCTCTATTCCCTCTGCCGCTGGTCTTCTCAGGTTTGCTGCGGACTGTCTGCCCTTGCTCCCGTCTGTCCCGCCTCTGCGCTCCTGCCCATACGGTTTACATATTGTTGGGCTTCCTCATGTGATGTGAAGTAATGTTGCCTGCCTTCGTGAAGGATTCTCAGCTTAGCAGGAAACATCAAGGCAAAGCGCACTTTTTTGTCATACAACAGCTTACATATCTCCGTGAACTGCCTGCGCTGGGCTGCTACTGCAGCCGAAAAGTCTTGAAAACATAAAATCGTATGTGCCTCATACTGCACCTTTCCCTTCAGGCGCCATTCTCGTAATATCTCCTGCTTGTGCTTATAGTTCAATATTTTACATATTACCACTCTTGGGTTTTCAGTCTCCTGTCTTATTCGTCCCAATCTATGGGCCCTCTCAATTTGTAGGCTATTTTCCAGCCGTTTGAGGTTTAAAACTTTTGGCATCCAAGACTCTAAGAAGTCCCTCAGATCCACCTCACGAATGGCTTCCGGGAGACCGACTAGACGGAGATTGTTTCTTCGCGACCTGTTCTCTAGGTCTTCAACTTTTGCACTCAGCTCATCCAGTTTCCCCTGCATGGCTTTCTGGCGGCTTTCGTATTGCAGGCATTGATCTTCCATGTCTGAAAGCCGCTGTTGAAATACCGCCAAATCCGCATGCAGTCCTTCAAATTTTCCATCAAGCTGCTCTATTTGGTCCGATATTTTTTGTAGTTTCCTGTCCACCGATGTTTCAAGGAGAGCAGAGACCTCCGCCGCTATTTCGGCAGCCCAAGCCGAACTCACTGATTCTCCCGCGGGGCCGGCCTCCGCCATCTTGCCTTCGCCCACGCGGCTCCGCGCTCCCTCCTTGCGGCTGGATTTTGTGGTCATAACTTGATTTTTCCTCCGTTTCCGTGTCAGCCACTTTCGCTGGGGATCTTCCGCTAGCGGTTACTGCTTTTGCGTGTTGTACACGCTAGCTGTTCTCGGCACTGCAGGCTAGATGTTGAATTGGGGCCTCGGAGCTGTCGGATGCGGCGTCCTTCTTTCAGCCCAGCATCACGTGACTCTTTGAGAACTTGTTTAGATAGTCTGTGAGTTGTTTGGTCACCATCCCTTCTGTTATTTTGGTTATTAAGGGAATGGATGCTACTGGTCTATAGTTGGTTAATTCACTCGCATTTTTCTTTGCATCTTTGGGTATGGGGGTGAGTAGAATGTTTCCTTTCTCCTTTGGGAAGAGTCCATTTTGTAGCATAAAATTCATGTGTTTCGTTAGGTCTGTTATAAATTGTTGAGGGGCCGATTTCATAAGGTTATTTGGGCATATATCTAGTTTGCAATGAGATATGGCGAATCTTTTAAGCGTTTGGGAGATGAGATCTTCCGATAGTATCTCAAATTCAGTCCAAATCCTATCTGCTGGGTATACTCCAGGGTCAGGGTCTCCTTGTGACTCTGGGCAAGTCATTTAACCCTCCATTGCCTGCCGCATTGAGCCTGCCACGAGTGGGAAAGCGCGGGGTACAAATGTAACAAAAAAAAAAAACAGTCTAGGAGTGCAGTGTATTCGATGGGGCTGACAGGTATTTTAAGTCGCAGTTGTACGATTTTCTCTTTGAAGTACTTCGCGAGGTTGTCAGCTCCTGATGTGTCTTTGCTGTTGTTCGTGACTGGTGTGGTGTCAAGTAGTTTATTCACGAGTTGGAAGAGTAAGAGTTTGTGCGTGTCCTTGTAGTTTGGTCCAATTTCAGTTTTGTAGTATAGTCTTTTGGTTTGTCTTATGGTGTATTTATATTTTCTTCGGAGTTGTTTCCAAGCGTTAAGTGTGGGATCATCTTTCTTTTTATTCCACGCACGTTCTAATTTCCTAACTTGTGTTTTGAGGTTTTTTTTTTTCAGTTCCTTGTTGTACCACGGTATTGGGTTCTTACTGTGCGAGGTTCTGGTTTGAATTGGGGCAATGTTGTCTAATATTGTTCTGCATCTATCGTCCCAATCTAGGAGGAATTGGGTTGTGTCTGCCTTTGTTGTCCATCCATTATAGTAGCTCTGTTGCCAGAATAATACCGGGTCTATTTTTCCTCTCGTGATGTAGGTTTTTCGTTCTTGTTTTTTAATTGTGGTTTTCGTTCGCCATTGGAGGGAGATGTATGCTTTGTAGTGGTCTGACCATGGTGTGGGTATCCATTTTGTATCTGCTAGTATAAAGTTTAAGTCTGGATCGTATTTATATGTGATAATGTCTAGTGTGTGTCCTTTAGTGTGTGTTGGTTGTGCGTTTGGTACGTGAAGATCCCATAATTGTAGGAATTCTTTGCATTCTTGGGTGCTAGTTAAGGTAAGATTTTCCAGGTGCAGGTTGATATCGCCTATTATGATAAGGTTTGAAGTAGAGACACATGTGTTCGAGATGAAGTCCATGAGGTGTGTTTGGGAGTCTTGCCAGTTGCCTGGTGGCCTGTAAAGTAGGATTGCGTTAAGGTGTTCCTGCAAGTTTGGGTGATTGATTCTTACCGAGGCAATTTCAAGTTGAGGTAGGATGGATTCAGCTGTGGTTGTGATAGTGAACTCGGATTTGTATATTATGGCTATTCCACCTCCTCTTTTCCCGTTTCTTGTCCAGTGGGTAATTTTGTATCCTGGTGGGCATAAATCTAAGATTATAGTGGGTGCAGTCCACTTCAGGCAGGTGGACCCAGGCCCATCCCCCCCTACCGGTTACACTTGTGGTGGTATATGTTGAGCCCTCCCAAACCCACTGTACCCTCATGTAGGTGCCCCCCTTCACTCCTTAGGGCTATGGTAGTGGTGTAGAGTTGTGGGGAGGGGATTTGGGGGGCTCAGCACACAAGGAAAAGGAGGTATGCACCTGGGAGCAATTTTTGAAGTCCACTGCAGTGTCCCCTAGGGTGCCCGGTTGGTGTCCTGGCATGTCAGGGGGGCCAGTGCACTACAAATGCTGGCTCCTCCCATGACCAAAAGGCTTGCATTTCACCAGGTTTGAGATGGCCGGGCCCGGTTTCCATTATGGCCAAAAACCGAACCCGGCCATCTCTAAACCTGGCGATCTCAACATTTGACCTAAATGTTGAGATTTAGCCGGCACCAACCGTATTATCGAAGGAAAAGATGGCTGGCCATCTTTTTCGATAATACGGTTGGCTCTGCCCCATTACGGCGCCGGCCACATAGATGGCCGGCCATCTATTTGGCTGGCACCATTCGATTATGCGCCTCTATGTTACCACATCCTCTGGTAACGAGTTCCAGAACTTAACTATTCATTGAGTGAAAAAAAAAATCCCTCCTATTTGTTTTAAAAGTATTTCCATGTAACTTCATTGAATGTCCCCTAGTCTTTGTACTTGTTGAAAGAGTAAAAGTACAATTCACTTCTACTCATTCTACGCTTCTCAGGATTTTGTAGACCTCAATTATCTGTATCCAGGCCACAGACTGCTTCTTCTTGTACAAGATTTGCAGGAGGGTATCTGCATTCCAATTGCTATATGTCTAAGCATCATTACACTCCTACTCCTCCTCCACCTCAAAGGACTGGGCCCCTATTCTTTCATCCAAGGCAGCAGCGGGGTTCAAAAATCCCAGTCTAAACAGCAGCCCAATTTTTGACTCCTTCCTAGAGAGCATTGGTAGGTCACTTGGCACGCCAAGCAACCTACCAGTCGGGGGGAGGCTCATCTACTTTCAACAGAGGTGGCCTCTCATAACCTCCGATAGACCATTCAGCATGGCTACTCTTCTCTGTATTGGGAAAGAACACCTCCTGACCATCCACCAAGAGAGTATTATTTCAACTCCCTCCAAATGAAACTACTTCTAGAGGAACTCTCAGCCCTCCTTGGTAGAATTCAATAGAACCAGTTCCTCCACCAGACAGGGGATGAGGGTTCTGCTCCAGATATTTTCTAATACCAAAAAAGACGGAGAATATGTCCAGTTCTCGATCTACAAGACTTAAACATAAATATAAGAATAGCCTTACTGGGTTAGACCAATGGTCCTACCAGCCCAGTATCCTGCTTCCATCAGTGGCCAATCTAAAGTTTCTACTCAAACAATTTGCATGGTTTCCTGGCACCACTTCTTCCCATGATATAACTCAATGATTGGTTTTGCTCTTTGGATCTCAAGGAGGCATACATGCACATACCTATTCTCCTTGCACACAAAGTTCCTCCACATCCACTGTGGGACGCTGCACAATCAATACAAGGTCTTACCATTTGGCATGGCTTTGGCTCCTCAAGGTCTTCACAAAATGTCTGATAGTGGAAGCTGCAATGCTTCGCATGTGGAGCATCCAAGTCTTCCCCTACTTGGACTAGTGGTTAATCAAAGCAGACTCCCGGGAGTGAGCACACACCTCCATTCTATTCACCATAAGGCTCCTAGAACTCCTCGGGTTTGTGATCAATTACGCCAAATCACATCTTTAACTGGGTCAGACCTTAGAGTTCATAGGAGCTCTCCTCGATATTACTCAGGGCCGGGCCTACCTTTTTCAACCAAGAACAAACAACAAACTGACTCTTGCCACTCAGGTGTTCAAATCCACCCAAGTATCTGCTCATCATAGATGGGACTCACTAGCTACCAGGCTCACAATATAAATTAATTTTGCAACTTAGTTGCTAGTGAGCCTGGTTTCAAAAATGGCCATTGGCTCAACTCCACTTCCAAATTTCTGAGTAAACACTTTCCTCTCAGTGGTCCCAAGCAACAGGACTGCTATCAGCTCACATTTGAGTCACTCCACAGCTATGCCACTCTCTACAATGGTGGATGGTGTCCCAGATTCTCACCCAGGGTCTTCTGTTTCAGCCCCCTCCACATATGCTCAAATTGTGAGCAGTCTGAAATACTATCAAGACTTTTCAAGACTGCATTCTCGATCAGGTAATACTTGTTCACAGAGTCAGGTTGCAATGTATATTACCTGAACAAGAAAGGGGAACAGGTTCATACCACCTCTGTCAGCAAGCCATATAGATATGGACTTGGGAAGCTTCACAAAACATCTCTCTCAGTAGCTATCAGGCTCACAATATAAATTAATTTTGCAACTTAGCTCATAGTGATCTGGTGAAAAATTGGGCCATTGTCTCAACTCCACTTCTGGATTTCTCAGTGGACACTCTCCTCTCAGTGGTCCCAAGCCATAGGATTGCTCTCAGCTCAAATTTGAGTCACTCCCTAGCTATGCCACTCCCTACAATGGATTGATGGTGTTCCAGATTCTCACCTGGGGTCTTCTGTTTCAGCCCCCTCCACCTTACAAGGTCTTTACCATGGATGCTCGAATTCAGGAACTCATTGTGAAAGGATTTGGTTACAGCGGTTAGCATATCTGGGTTTTAAAAAGGTTTGGACAAGTTCCTGGAGGAAAAGTCCATAGTCTGCTATTGAGACAGACATGTGGAAGCCACTGCTTGTCCTGAGATTGGTAGCATGGAGTGTCACTACTATTTGGGTTTCTGCCAGGTACTTGTGACTTGGATTGACCACTGTTGGAAACAGATGGACCATTGGTCTAACCCAGTATGGCTATTCTTATGTTCTTATGTAGAAAACAACAGTTAAAAGGAAGTGGGAAGTGGACCAATGACTCCAGGGAGAAGGGATACTGACTTTATACATCATTATCCCGTCTCCCTGGAGTCATTGGTCCACTTCCCACTCCTTTTAACTGTTGTTTTCTCGTGGGAGTTAGTGTTCATCCACCTCGGTGGATCACCTCCTCCTTATGTAGAAAACCTCATAGGAAGTTCTCCCAGCCTTTTGTATCTTTTGACCCTAACAGGTTAGGGATACCCATTACCAAACATACTATATATACTTGGCTGGCTGACTATCTCCTACATGTATACTCAGGCTGGGCTGACCCTTCATGGCAGAATCACGGATCACAATGTAAGAGCTATGGTGGCTTCAGTAGCCCATTTCTGCCTCCATTGAAGATATTTACAAGGCAGCTGCATGGTCTTCTATCCACACCTTCACTGCTCACTACTGTCTGGAACAGAATTCTAGGCGAGAGGGCTGGTTTGGACAAACAGTCCTTCAGAAACATTTTACTACTTAAAAGTCAACTTTTTCCACCAGGCTCACACTGTCAACTAAGTTGCAGAATTCAGTTCTGTTGTGAACCTAGTGAGTCCCATATGTGAGAATATTATGCCTGCTTGTCCTCATAGAAAGCTAAGTTACTTACCTGTAGCAAGTGTTCTCCAAGGACAACAGGCATATATTCTCACATCCCTCCCACCTCCCCTTGGTGTTGTCTTCTTAGCTTTTGCACTGTACTGCTGGTCTCATGCTCAAGTGTCAGAAAGGCACCCGCACATGCGCGGTGCACTGACTCAAAGGTTTAAAGAAACAGTACACTTGGCAGTGTCCATATCCATATGTGAGAATATATACCTGCTGTCCTCAATAACACCTGCTACAGGTAAGTAAATTCAGGGCCGCCGAGAGACTGAGCCAGGCCAGGGCCAATGCCGCCCCCCTGGATCATTGCCGCTTCCACCCCCTAGGATCGCCACTGCCGCAACTGAGGTTCCTTGGGGCTGGCAGGGATCCCGAGGCCCTGCCAGCGGAAGAATCCAGTGCTGCTGTTCACTCCATGCCTGCCCTGCCCCCTGCCCCTGGGCGTCTAAATGGCAGCCATTTGGGATGCACTTTTGGGTTTAGAATCATCTTTTTCTCAAAAGGTTCTGACCTTAGCTCAGATTTAAGAAGAGTATCTGGTACTGAGCAAAGATTTCAAACTATGGATAAGGTAATAAATAGAAATAAATCAAAATGGAGAAAATAAAATTATACCTTTTTATTGGACTAACTTAATACATTTTTTTGGTTAGCTTTTAAAGGTAACCCTTTTTCTTCAGATTGTAAATGAAAGCTAATCAAAAAATGTATTAAGTTAGTCCAATAAAAAAGGCATCATCTTATTTTCTTTTCTATATTTTGATTTATTTCTATTTATTACCTTTAAAAGTGGATTAACACAGCTACCACACCACTTTACTCAAACTATGGGTAAAAATTTAGATTTGAACACGAAAGACATTCAGACATTTGAAAGATAATGGGGCTCATTTTTGAAAGAGAAAAACATCTAAAAAGTGACATAAATCAGTATTTTCTACACCTATTTTTAGATGTTTTTCTATGAAGTCCATCAGAAGTGCATTCAAATCACAAGAGGAAATTTCAAAGGCAGGCTGGGGCTTTAGGAGCTCCAGAGCCCAGCTGAGCCAGTATGAGGGCGGGGCCATGGGCACCCACGACCCAGAAGTGCTCTCATGCAGGCAGAAGGGAAGCTCTGGAGTTTGCAGGTGCCGGCCCATTGTTGTTTGCTGGTTGTGGGGGTGTCCAAAGGTAGGTGGTGGTGGCATGGAGCTGCAGTACTCATTGGTGCCACAGGTTCAGGAGCCAGCAGAGATATTTTCACACATGCATGAGTAGCTTGCACGCACATGGGGAGAGAGGAAGCCCAGAGTAGGGAGATGAGTGAGGAGGCAGAGTCCCCAAATATCCATGGCACGAAAAACTTGAAGGAAATTGTTCCTGATTGGTTAGTGTGCTCTGCAACAGGGTGGGGGCAGGAGCAAAGTGTCCAGGTCCTGAGTTGGGGTGTGTGCACGGGGTATGGCAGAGTGCAGGAGAGTTTGGAAGCTTGAGACAGTTGGGGGGGGGGGGGGGGTGACCCATGGCTGAATGTTTTTAAGTCCCCTGAACTATACTGGGCTTAGGGGCAGCTGAGGAAGGTAGATAGGGAGGCTGTTGGAGCTGGCTGGATGTAGAGGTAGGCTGCTGATTGGAAGTGTAGGAGCTGCCTAGAGGTGAAGAAAATTAGCTGAATTTTAGGGTGACAATGGCTAGAGTGTGTGGCTTGGAAGTTATTGTGCTGTTCTGGCGAAGGAGTGAGATGTGAGAAGCTTCCAGTAGAACCTGCTAAACCGGGCTGTGTGAGTCCCTGTGAGAATGTACCAGAGCTCTGAGGTGTGAAGAACACTGTCTTGGAATTTAAATAATTTACAGCTGGGAAATTAGTGTGAAGGATTTTGCAGAACTAGTTGTAATCTCTTAGAATGTTACCAGGAGTGATGTCACTGGAGAAAAAGAAGGGTTACCTTCGAAAGCTAATCATAAATGAACAGCATTTTTACATCCTAGGAATAAGTGAAACCTGGCTAGATGAAAGTGGGAGTTTACCACTAGCTGAACTATGCCCAAAAGGTTTCAACATCCAACATCAACCAAGACCAGGAAGACAGGGTGGAGGGGTAGCAGTCTTGATTCGGGACCCAATCAAACTGCGCAGAATATCCATCTCCCAGCCAGTGGCGTAGCCAGAAGTCAATTTTTGGGTGGGCCAACAGGTTGGATGGGTGGGCACTAGACAGTGGTGTGCTGCTAAATGTTTAACAACAGGCTCTCTCCCCGGTCCACCTCTGCGCCTATCAGACAGGCAACAATCCATAATGTTTAGCAGCAACTCATCACCACCATGGACACTAACCTGTGGGGTACCACAAGGATTGATACTGTCAGCTATTCTGTTCAATATCTACCTCAAGCCACTAGCTGAGCTGATTTGGTCAATGGACACTCAGTTCTACATCTATGCAGATGATGTGCAGCTACTCATACCCATTAGGAGAAAAATCAGTTGCAGAAAATATTCTGCTCGGTACATCGTGAAGCTGTATTTCCGAGGGCAGGAGTCACTGGTTTTTCTCCTAATGGGAGTTTTTTTTCCCATTGACTTAAGAGACCTGGCCTCTGAAAGATTTTGATAGCAAATATAGGACCAGTGATGATAATAACTACTTTCAGCAAACAGCTTGAGTGCACGTATGAAGATATTGTGCAAATGTGTTCTGAATAGAACAGTCAAGCTGGGAAGTCTTGAGGTCCTCTTAATAAAATTAAGAATTAAGAATTGTGATCAACAATCAGCTGTGGATGTTTGGAGCAGAATATTTTGAATACCACGTGGTAAACATTACAAGGATTAGAATAGAAAGCCATTGGTCCCTATTTTGAGCATTTTGTGGTTTAACACAAAGTAGTATACCATGCCATATTTTGTATTGTTACTTGAATATTTTTACTGCTGTAATTGCCTATTGCTCATGTTTGATCTATTCTTACTGTACACTGCCTTGAGTGAATTCCTTCAAAAAGGTGGTAAATAAATCCTAATAATAATAAATAAGTAAATGTATTGTTCAATAAAAAAAAAGTATCATCTTATTTTCTTTTCCATGTTTTATTTTATTTGTATTGATGATTAATGGAGATTTTTAAAAAACACGTTCAGGCAGTTGAGAGCTGGGACGGATGAGAGAGGGGTGCTGTTAGGTGCAGTGCCAGTGAAAGAGTTTCTTTTAATTCTAAAGCTTATGAGTTTTGTGTAATTTTAATTTATGAGAGCATAGTTTAACTCGGGGGAAAACATTTGGAGCAGTTGAGAGGAATTCTGGACTATTTTTCTATGTTTTGCTATAGATGGGTTGTTCTCAGTGAAGCCTATAAGAGTACTTGCTGTTGAAACAGTTTAGCTGGTTAAAAAATAGTTAAAAAAAATAAAAGCTGTGAATGTTTGTTTTGGATCCTTTTTGGTAAAATTAGAGGTTTTTCTTGAGAATACTAGCTCTGAGGCTTATGAGAGAGCTCTGAGGTTAGCTTGAGGTATACAAGGGAGAGCCTAGGTAGTGTTTAGAAGAGAATTTGAAACAGGTTCTTAGGTTTTTAAGTCCTCTTGGGTAAAGGGCAAGGCTGAGCTGTAAAGAAAGCCTGCCAGAGGCACTTGTGCTGTCCAACATTCTTGAGTTCAGACAGTCTGAGGTGCTGAGCAGGGCTGAGCTGTGCAGTCTTGTCACCAGCATTGGGTAAGAGAAAACGTCTGACCTCTGGAACCCTGGACATTGAGACACAAGTGTCCAGGCAGAGACAGACCTAGTAGGTAGCAAGGCTAGGTGAATTGGGCAAGTTGTCAGCAGGGCTTTTGCAGGAGTTGGTGTGAGTTTTTAGAGGCAGTGACTTCTGGCTAAGGCAGGAGACACCTAGGTTGGTTGTTTTGTGTGGTGAATGAAAGCTAATTGCAAGACATTTCTTAAGAGTATCCACTGTTAAGCAAGGGAGGGGGGCTGGACTCTCTAGTCAGGGACATCTGCTTATGTTTTATTTTGGGGAATTGGGCAATACATTAAGGTTCCAGTAAAGAAGAGAGAGCAACAGATTGCACCACAAAGGCAGATAGGGCCTTCTTTATTGTTTTTTGTATGAAATAGTTAGTAGGTAGTGTTCTACTGGGGACCCGAATCCTGTTCCTGTCGCTGGAGATCTGGTTACTGTCCTGTTGCTGCTGCCCTCATTCCTGTTGGTCCTGTTCTAGAAGGAGGGTGCCAAACGTAAGCAAGCGGCGAGCCGGAGAAGGTAAAATTATGTATCATACCTGATAATTTTCTTTCCATTAATCATAGCTGATCAATCCATAGACTGGTGGGTTGTGTCCATCTACCAGCAGGTGGAGATAGAGAGCAAACTTTTGCCTCCCTATATGTGGTCATGTGCTGCCTGAAACTCCTCAATATGTCGATATCAAAGCTCCATCCGCAGGACTCAGCACTTAGAGAATTACACCCACAAAGGGACACTCTGCCCAGCTCACCACCGCCGAAACGGGGGAGGGGAATTAACCCAGCTCATCCCCACACAAGTGGGGGAGGGGAATCCGTCCAGCTCATCCCCGCGGAGCGGGGGAGGGACACCACACCCGCCGATGCGGGGGGATCTGGCTTATCCTGCAACCGCAACCGCGGGAGGAGCTGACTGACCCTAACACCGCCGAAGCGGGAAGGGTACAAAGCTGCCCTACAGCCGCACGAAGCGGGAGGGAGTGCCGGCAGAATTTAAGTCTCAATCCAGCCCCGTAAAACGGAGGGGAGAGGAATGCAGCAGCTCACTGTAACACAAACTCGTCTCAACTCTTGAAGAATCCATTGAAAAACTTGAACACGAAGTCCTCCTGAACAGGAACTGAAGACTAAACTTGAACCTGAAATGCAACCAGAATATAAACAATACAGATATCTGGGAGGGACTATGGATTGATCAGCTATGATTAATGGAAAGAAAATTATCAGGTATGATACATAATTTTACCTTCCATATCATCATGCTGATCAATCCATAGACTGGTGGGATGTACCAAAGCAGTACTCACCCAGGGCGGGACATTGAAATCCCTGACCTCAACACTGAAGGTCCAAACCGGGCCTCCGCCCGTGCCGCCACAGTCAAGCGGTAATGCTTGGAGAATGTATGGGCCGATGCCCAAGTTGCCGCCTTGCATATCTCTTCCAAGGAGACGGAGCCGGCCTCTGCCATCGAGGCCGCCTGAGCTCTAGTGGAGTGAGCCTTTAGCTGAATAGGCGGCACCTTCCCCGCGGCCACATAAGCCGCTGCAATGGCTTCCTTGACCCATCTTGCCACTGTAGGCTTAGCAGCCTGCAGACCCTTACGAGGACCTGCAAACAGGACAAACAGATGATCCGACTTCCGGAAATCATTGGTCACTTCCAAATATCTGATGATGACTCGTCTCACATCCAGATATTTAAGAGCAGAGTATTCCTCTGGGTAGTCCTCCCTACAAAAGGAAGGGAGACAGAGCTGCTGATTCACATGGAAGCGAGAAACAATCTTGGGCAGGAAGGAAGGCACTGTGCGAATAGTCACTCCTGCCTCAGTGAACTGCAGAAAAGGCTCTCGACATGAGAGTGCCTGGAGCTCGGAAACTCTTCTGGCTGAAGTGATAGCCACCAAAAAGACTGCTTTCAACGTCAGGTCTTTCAGAGATGCCCTCGACAAGGGTTCAAAAGGCGGCTTCTGTAATGCTCTTAGCACCAGATTGAGATTCCACGCAGGCACCACCGAGTGCAGAGGAGGGCGCAGGTGATTAACTCCCTTGAGAAAACGCACCATATCTGGCTGCGAAGCCAGGGAAGCACCCTTCAGGCGGCCCCTAAAGCAAGCCAGGGCCGCTACCTGGACTTTAAGGGAACTGAGCGACAGGCCTTTCTCCAGACCTTCTTGCAGGAATGCCAACACTGAAGAAATTGGAGCAGTGAATGGAGAACATGAGCCTGCTTCACACCACGCTGCAAAGGTACGCCAAACCCTGGCGTAAGCAGTAGAAGTAGAGCGCTTCCTCGCTCTCAGCATAGTGGCGATGACCTTGTCTGAGAAGCCCTTCTTCCTCAGACGCTGCCGCTCAATAGCCAGGCCAAAAGACCAAAGGGGGAGGGATCCTCCATCACCACGGGACCCTGATGTAACAGACCCTGCTCCACTGGCAGCCGCAGAGGATCGTCGACTGAGAGCCTGATCAAGTCCGCATACCAGGGACGTCTGGGCCAATCCGGACCCACCAGGATTACCCGGCCTGGATGCTTTGCCACCCGGTCTAGCACCCTGCCCAACATGGGCCAGGGCGGGAACACATAGAGGAGCTCTTGTGTCGGCCACTGTTGGAGAAGAGCATCTACTCCCAGGGATCGAGGGTCCCGTCCTCTGCTGAAAAAGCGCGGCACTTGGCAATTGGCCGATGACGCCATCAGATCTAGGCTCGGCTGGCCCCAGCGCTTCGTGATGCCCAAGAACGCCTGAGCAGATAGCTGCCACTCTCCGGGCTCCAAGGTATGGCGACTGAGAAAGTCCGCCTTGACATTCATGACTCCGGCAATGTGGGCCGCTGACAGCTGTTCCAGGTTCGCTTCCGCCCACTGGCATAGATTCATGGCCTCCTTGGCTAGAGGGGCGCTCTTGGTACCTCCCTGGCGGTTGACATAGGCCACAGCCGTGGCATTGTCCGACAGGACCCGTACTGGCTTCAACGCCAGTACCGGGATGAACTCCAAAAGCGCCAACCGAATGGCTCTGAGTTCCAGGAGGTTGATAGACCACTTTGCCTCTGCAGGAGACCAGAGCCCCTGCGCTGTCCTTCCCAAGCAGTGGGCTCCCCTGCCCGACAAAGAGGCGTCCGTCGTGACAATCCACTCCGGGGTCACCAGAGGCATTCCTGCAGACAACTTGTCTGTCTGCGTCCACCAGCTCAGCGCCTTGCGCACTGCTGGGTCCAAGGGAAGGCGCACAGCATAATCCTCCGACATCGGAGTCCAGCGCTGCAGCAGAGTGTTGTAGTGGTCTCATATGAGCCCTGGCCCAGGGCACTACTTCCATCGTGGCCGTCATAGAGCCCAACAGCTGCACATAGTCCCAAGCCCGAAGCGGAGAGGCTACTAGGAACTGGTCCACCTGAGCCTGAAGCTTGACAATCCGATTGTCTGGCAGGAACACTCTGCCCACTTGGGTGTCGAATCGAACTCCCAGATACTCCAGGGACTGAGTTGGGCACAGCTGGCTTTTCTCCCAGTTGATGATCCACCCCAGGGAGCTCAAAAGAGCAACCACCTGGTTCACAGCTTTGCCGCACTCTGCATAAGAGGGGGCTCGGATCAACCAGTCGTCCAGATAAGGATGGACTTGTACTCCTTCCTTCCTCAGGAAGGCCGCGATGACCACCATTACTTTGGAGAAGGTCCGCGGAGCAGTAGCCAACCCGAACGGGAGGGCTCTGAACTGGAAGTGTCGGCCCAGTACTGCAAAACGCAGAAAGCGTTGATGAGGAGGCCAGATGGGAATATGCAAGTACGCTTCCTTGATGTCCAAGGATGCCAGGTACTCCCCTGCCTTCACTGCCGCTATAACAGAGCGGAGAGTCTCCATGCGAAAGTGCCGAACTTTCAAGGCCCGATTGACCCCTTTGAGGTCGAGGATAGGCCGTACAGAACCTCCTTTCTTTGGTACCACAAAGTAAATGGAGTAACGTCCCTTGCCAAGCTGATTTTCTGGCACCGGAACGACCGCACCCAGGCGGATCAGATTGTCCAAGGTCTGCTGCACTGCCACAGCTTTGACCGGAGACTTGCAGGGAGAGAGTACAAACCCGTCTCTTAAGGGTCGGCAGAACTCTAGCTTGTAGCCGTCTCTGATGACTTCCAGCACCCAAGCGTCTGAAGTTATTGTGGTCCACTCGCCCAGAAACGAGGACAGCCGTCCTCCAATCTGCACTGGGGGGTGGACCAAGGCCCCGTCATTGGGTACGAAACCCTGGGGGAGGACCGGAGGGAGCACCTCCGGGACGGCGGTCTCTGCGAAAGGAATGCTGCTTGGGGGAGAAGTTCCTCTTGAAGGAAGAGGAGGCAGAAGAGCCCGACCTGCCCGGGCGGTACCGACGGGCTTCCTGAAACCGTCCTCTGGAGGTACCGGGGCGAGTACTAGCCCGAGCCCTGACCTCTGGTAACTTCTTGCCCTTAGACGTGCCGAGATCGGTCACGATTTTATCCAGCTCGACCCCAAAGAGCAGCTTGCCTTTAAAAGGCAATTTAGCCAGGCGGGATTTAGAGGCGTGGTCAGCAGACCAATGCTTCAGCCAAAGCCACCGCCGCGCAGAGATTGTCTGAGCCATGCCTTTAGCTGAGGCCCTCAAGACATCATACAGCAAGTCTGCCAAATAGGCCAAGCCCGATTCCAGGGCCGGCCAATCAGCCCTCAAGGAATGATCCGAGGGGGAAGCCCGCTGCACCATAGTCAGGCACGCCCTGGCCACATAGGAGCCGCAAACTGAGGCCTGCAAACTTAAAGCAGCCGCCTCAAAGGACGACCTTAAGGCCGCCTCCAATCTTCTGTCTTGGGCGTCCTTTAGGGCCGTGCCACCTTCCACCGGCAACGCCGTTTTCTTAGTCACCGCAGTGATTAAAGAATCCACGGTAGGCCACAGATAGGCCTCACGTTCACTTTCAGGCAAAGGATAGAGGCGGGACATAGCCCTAGCCACTTTAAGGCTCGCTTCCGGGACATCCCACTGAGCCGAAATTAAGGTGTGCATAGCATCATGCACGTGGAAGGTTCTAGGCGGGCGCTTCGTCCCCAGCATAATGGCAGAACCAACAGGGGCTGAGGGAGAGACGTCCTCCGGAGAGGAAATCTACAAAATGCCCATGGCCTGCACTAACAGGTTGGGCAAATCCTCTGAGCTAAAGAGCCGCGCTGCAGAGGGGTCATCCGCTCCATCCGAGCGGGGATCCGTCTCCTCCAAGGAATCCGCAAAGGACCGTTGGGAGAACTCAGAAACGCTGCCCTCATCTACATCGGAGGACACAAAGTCCTCCAAGGCCTGGGAATCAACCCGAGGGCGTTTACCTCCGGGGGCCTCAACCTCTTTACCAGACGAGGGAGCAGGGGCAGCGTTTTGCATAAGGAAGGCCTGATGCAGCAGCAAAACAAACTCGGGGGAGAAACCCCCCAGACTGTGCACTTCCGCAGCCTGGGCTACAGCCCTAGACGCACTCTCAACCGGCGCTCGCAAGAGCGGGGGAGAGACATGCTGCGCATCCAAAATGGCGTCCGGCGCGACACTCCGCGAAGGAGCCGCGCGGGAAGAACGGCGCTTAAGTTTAGCCGCTTTTGTGCCGTCGCCCAAATTAAGGGCGTTCATGGCATTAACGTCTCCCACCTCAAGGGCGGCCCAAGAAGAAGCCGTCCGAGCCGCGTGGCCGGCCAAGATGGCGGAGGCGAGCAGCGGGGGATGGGCGTTTATGGCGGGAAAAACCGCCACACCGGAGGAAGGACCGGGACACTCATCGGTCACGAAACTGTCACCCAACAAGGGCGAATCAGACTTTAAGACCCCCACATCCCCTCTAGAAGCGCACAAGCGATCCGGGGAGCGACTCTTTGCGCCCTCGCCCTCCGACGCCATAGGCCACGTGGAGATCAATCGGGGAACCCCCTGCCCGCTATAAAAAGGTAAAAATTACCTGCTTTCCGCTCCGAGCTGTAACGACCTGGTGTCCCAGTGAGTAGCTGCAATAAACATTTAAATAAACGTCGAAATAAACGCCTTTAAGGACGTTCAAAATTTTTTTTTTTTTTAAACGGAGCCAGCGGGAGGGGGGAGAAAAGGAGGGACCTGGCGCCACCAGGTTTGCACTTGCTCAAGAAGAGCCCTCAACCCCAGGCACTCAACAAAACCTAAAAATTAGGCTTGGAGGCCTAGCCAGAGCTGCTGCTGTGTGTGACCACCACCTGCTGAGATAGAGAACATACTGGGGAGTTTCCGGCAGCACATGACCACATATAGGGAGGCAAAAGTTTGCTCTCTATCTCCACCTGCTGGTAGATGGACACAACCCACCAGTCTATGGATTGATCAGCATGATGATATGGAAGAAAGAGGTTATCATTCTTTCTAGTTTTTTTGTGTGCACACATTTTATTTTCCTTTTTGACTTTTTTTTTGGGGGGTGGGGACAAAGCTGAATGCTCAGGCTGGGACATTGTCATAACACTAATACACTCATACCTGTTCCAGGGTGGTGGAGCTGGACAACGGCTTCCTGGCTGTAACAAGCTTAGAAGGAAGCAGAGTTTACCACAAAGTAACCAGTTCTAAAGAAAAAAAGTAAACTTATAAATTGGGAAAATTGTAAAACACTTATCTGACATTGCTGACCAAGGCTGCTGGGTGGAAGCACTTGGAGTGAGACTCCAGTTAGGTTTCTGTAGCAAAAGAAGTTATTGAAAGTTGCATATTCTTTTACGCATAACTGTGAGTATATGAACCTGAATCTGAAGATATTTTAAAGAAAAGTTGCCTTTTTAAACAAGTTTCAACAGGTGCTTTTTAAACTTCTTGAAACATAAAAAGATGGGAGTAGACCACTGTTGTTCCAACACAAGGATATTTACTAGCAGTCAATCAACTTCAAAAAATAAAATGACAACGCAATCCTGCATTTCGGCGCCTCAGGCGTCAAGTAAAATCGGATAAAGTTGATTAGTTGAACTCTGTAAAACTAGGCATCCAAGAAAGAAAACAATATTCAAAAGTGCTTGGACATGAAAGGTGAAGAAATAGAATCCACAACCACATGCAATGCAGGGTAGCGTGTCAACCACGGACTAGTTTGTGTCTTATAAACTCTACCTAGGCTCTCCCTTGTATACCTCAAGCTAACCTCAGAGCT
This sequence comes from Microcaecilia unicolor, assembly GCF_901765095.1. Lineage (NCBI taxonomy): Eukaryota > Metazoa > Chordata > Amphibia > Gymnophiona > Siphonopidae > Microcaecilia > Microcaecilia unicolor. The sequence continues at coordinate 126,937,418 of NC_044032.1, forward strand.
CTCTCACAAGCCTCAGAGCTAGTACTCAATAAAAACCTCTAACTTTACCAAAAAGGATCCAAAACAAACGTTCATAGCTTTTTTTCACCTAGCTAGCTAAACTGTTTCTCACCGTAAACCCTGCTTCCACAGCAAATACTTTTACAGGCTTCACTGAGAGCAGCCCATCTCCAAAAATACACAAAAAATAATTCAGAATTCTTCTCAAATGTTCCAAAAGGTTTCCCAAAATAAGGGGCCTTTTTACTAAGTCGCGTAGGCGCCTATGTGCGCCAGATTGGAGTTACCGCGTGGCCTTTGCGGTAATTTCAATTTTGGCACGCATCCACTACGTGTGTCTGAAAGCTGTTTTTTATTTTTTGGCGTGCTGCAGCAATGCGCGTCAAGTGGCATTTGACGTGCGTAGACCATTACCACCCGGTTACTGCGTGAGACCTTACCACTAGGCTAATTGCTTGCGATAAGATCTCAGACCCAAAATGGACATGTGGCAATTTTCATTTTGCCGCACGTCCGTTTTCGGGGAAAAAAGGCATTTTTTGTGGGTGCGCTAAAAAAATGATTCTGCACACGCAAAACACGCGTCTACACAACCACAGGCCATTTTTCAGCTCACCTTAGTAAAAGGACCCCTAAACTAAGCTCTCATACATTAAAATTACACCAAATTCTTAAGTTTTAGACTTAAAAGAAACTCTTTCACTGGCACTGCACCTAACAGCACCCCTCTCTCTCATCCATCTCAGCTCTCAACTGCCTTAACTTTGTTTTTTTCTCCGGTGATACCACTCCTGGTAACATTCTAAGGGGCCCTTTTACTAAGCCATGGTAGGGCTACCGTTCGGGTAGCACATGCCAAATCGACCTTACTGCCGGGGTAGCACAGGCACCCAGCGGTAGTTCTGAAGTTGATGCATGGTTTCCCACAATAGAAAATAATTTTCTACCATGGGGGGGGGGGGGGGGGGGGGCATTCCCGGCAGTATTCGGCAACGTGTCCACATTGCCACATGCTGCCTGATTACCGCTCGAGTAGCACGTGGGCCCTTACCATCTTTTAAATAGGTGGTACTAAGGGCTCAGGCAGTAAATACCAATGCACTAATTTTAATAATAGCGCACGATCATTTACTACCCCTTTTAGAAAAAGGCATTTTTTCCACCATGGTAAAAAATGTCTCAGCGCACGCCAATTTCATGTGCCAAAACTAGCGCAGGCCACTTTTTACCACAGCTTAGTAAAAGGGCCCCTAAGGGATTGCAACTAGTTCTGCACACACTCAAGCTTCATTACAAAATCCTTCACAGTGGTCTATCCCCATCTTTTTTTGCTTCATGATTTTGGCTATGTTGTTTGGGGAACGCTTCTCTTTTTTTTCTTTTTTGTTTAAACTTCTTGATGCACTTTATGTTCTGAATATTGCTTCAGAGTTTGTTTGTTTTTAATTGCTGCCTGACTCTAAAACTCATTGTGCAGTAACAAAGGTTTTACAAAGCATTAACTGTAACTTTAGGTAAAAAAATTAATCGGAGGTTGTTAACATTAAGGGGTCCTTTTATCATGCTGCAGTAAAAGGGGAACACAGCAGACAAAAGTAGAGGCTGAACAAGGATGAATCCAACACTGGAGATATTATCCAACAGTCTTTTATTGATGCAGATAAAGAAGGGACCCGACACGGTCCATGGTTCGGCGTGTACAAACGCCTACATCAGGGGTCAAATAAACTCTGAATAAAAAAAGTGAATAAAACATCTAAAATGCAATATGCATAAAACATCTAAACAAATAAATAACCAAATACCAACAAAATATAATAATAAAAATTAAAAATAGAGAATTAAAAATAAAAAACAATCTCTGGTAAATACCTTGGCATAATATACTTTACCAAAATACATCAAAGATAAATTAAAAATATAATATAAAATGCTGATGTTGTAAAAGAACAGAACAAGTATAGATCATACATATATAGTGGGTGCTAACGAATGCATTGAAAACAGAGGGTAAGTATGAGAATGCTTATGCAAGGACAAATCAAAATTATGAAAACTTGAAAAACTGTAAATGTAATATGTGGCTGAATGCCTATAAAAATAGACTATGGGGACAGAGTGTAAAGGTACTTGTAAAAATGTCTGGCTTTAAAGAAAAGGCTACATTATCAGGAATGCCGTCAAATGCCATATCACGGAGATGTTTCAAAATGCTTGTTTTACACAATACTGGTGAGAACGAATGACAGATGTAAAAACTATGTGATATTCCAAGTTGTGGCTTGACCGTCAGTAAAAGGGGCCCTGTGATGGCGCTGGCACGTGGATTTGCCACGCACCAAGACCCCTTTTACCAACAGCAGGTATTTTCTTTAAAAACACAGAAATGGCTGTGCAGTAAGTACACACTTGCTTTGTGGCCATTTCCTGGGGGAGCCCTTACTGCCTCCTACTTAACTTTTTCTTCTGGTGGGTTTCTTCAGAATTACTCCTAGGGGCCCTTTTACTAAGTCGTGTGACAAAATGGAGTTACCGCCCCACTACCACATGGCTCTTGCGGTAATTTCATTTTTGGTGTGCGGCCGATATACATGGCCAAAAACTAATTTTTATTTTCGGACACATATATCAAACGCACGCCAAGTGGCACTTGACACATGTAGGTCATTACCGCCCGGTAACCGTGTGAGTCTTTACCGCTAGGTCAATGGCTGGCAGTAAGGTCGCAGACCCAAAATGGACGTGAGGCAGTTTTTGATTTTGCTGCATGTCCGTTTTTGACAAGTTTTAAAAAGGCCTTTACAAGTGCACTGAAAAATGGATCACTGTGCGCCCAAAACCTGCACTTACACTACAGCAAGCCATTTTTCAGCGTACCTTAGTAAAAGAACCCCTTAGTGTTTTGCTTTTAAAAACAGATGTCCGTGCCAATCTTTTTGTTTATGTGTAGACATGGTTTTTCGTGCTGTTTTCTAGCTCTTCTGTGCTCCCCTATCTCCCAGCATACTTCTGGCTCTTTTCAATGTAATTGCACATGTACAATTGTGCAATCATGCAGTTTGCACACCAGTCACAGCCTTACAATGGCTGCCATCCCTGTGGCCCTGCCGAATACACCAGCCATCTAAAAAAGAAAATTTAATGGCTCTGGGGCTTTGTTTAGTCTTTGGGGCAGCCCTGGAGCTCTTGGGCCTTCTAACACATTCAGGCATGCATGGCCACCGTCATAGTGACATTACTTGTGACACCATGCCTGCCCCTGGCTCCAGACCGAACCGGGGCCTTTCCTATTCTGTTTCCCAGCTCCCTCTCAGCCCCAGCCAGGCTGCAGCACCACAATTATGCAACTGCATTAGGACCACCTGGAAAATCTCCCAGTTCAGTCCCTAATGGCTCTGAAAGCCCCACGTACAATTTTAAATTACTAAACAAATTTTAACCATTGGTTACATTTAGTTTATAAGTTCTGTTTCTTCTGTTTTCACTTTTTCTTTGTGTTTCCCTTTATCCCTTTCGTCCATTCGCCTTTCTCCATTCTGCTCATACCTCTTGCTTGTCACCTTCCCACATATTTTTCCTCTCCACCTCTCCAAAATCCCCTCATTAACTCTCCTCATCTTTCACCCCTCTATCCTTTCTTCTCTCCTCCACACCACCTTCTTCCTCCTTCCTTCTCTCCATTTCATGTAGTGTCTTGTTTCTACTTCCTTTTGGTGAGGGAAGTATTAAATCCATATAATTATCTACCAAATTCCTATTCCTGTAGTTGGGGGCTGAAATCCAACTACTCAAATACTCTGCCATTGTTCCATAAAGTATCGAGTAAATCAAAGTACACAACTTAAAATTCCTTGCCATCAGCAGCAGATGAATCCATTAACTGATGGGTTATGTCCGCTTACCAGCAGGTGGAGATAGAGAACACTGAAAAACCATAGTGGTCTATGGACATCTAGCTCCATCTGCCTTCAGTATTTGAAACTTCCAAAGCAGAGTGCATCCTCAAAGTAGAATAATGTGATCTTTCCTCACAGCGAACGAATGCCCCAGAACAGGAGCAATAATCACACAAAGGAGGGACGATCTCAACGTCCTGTAACAGAACATTAAACAGAAATCCTGAAGACTGTTTTCCAACTTCTCCCAATGAGGGGAACATATCTGCAGGAAAAACTGAACAAAAAAACAGATTCAAACAGGGAGGGATCACGGATTCATCTGCTGTGACTAAAGGAAAGAAAATTACCAAGGTAAGAACCTAATTTTCCCTTCCTTGTCATCAGCAGCAGATGAATCCATTAACTGATGGGATGTACAAAAGCACTCCCTAGTTAGGGCGGGAAGATGCCACTCCATGAGCAACAACTTGCACTCCAAACTGCGCATCCTGCTTCGCTGCAACATCCAGCCTGTAATGCCGGACAAAGGAGAGCTTAGAAGCCCAAGTAGCCGCACTACAGATCTCATGAGAGAGTGCTCCTGTTTCGGCCCACGAGGAGGAAATCGCTGTCGTGGAATGCACTTTAAATGCGTCAAGCGGAGACCGCCCTGACAGCAGATACGCAGAAAAAATGACTTCTTTGAGCCAACGGGCTATAGTGGCCTTAGACGCTGGAGACTTTCTTCGAGGACCTGACAACAAGACAAAAAGGTGATCAGAGGTCCTGAAGTCATTTGACATTTGCAGATACTGCAAGAGAGCCCTGCGAACATCCAGAAGATGTAACTGCCGAAAAGATTCCGGAAACTCCTCTCTAGTAAAGGAGGGTAGATAAATGGGCTGGTTTAGGTGACACGCTGAAACCACCTTAGGCAGGAAGGAAGGCACAGTACGTACCATTACTCCAGACTCTGAAAATTGCAGAAAGGGGTCTCGACAGGACAGCGCCTGGAGCTCAGACACACGTCTCGCCGAGGTTATGGCCACCAAAAAGACTGTCTTTAGAGTCACATCCTTCTCCAAAGCTCGCCTCTGCGACTTGAAGGGCGAACACTGGAGAGCCTTCAACACCAGCCCCAGGTTCCAAGCTGGACACGGCAGCCGCATCGGCGGGTGGAGCTGGAGTGCACCTCTTAGAAATCGGGCAATGTCCGGATGAGCGGCCAGGGACAAGCCAGAGACCTTCCATCAAAAGCATGCCAATGCTGCCACATGGACTCGCAGGGAATTGTAGGCCAAGCCTTTTTGTAAAACATCCTGTAAGAAGTCCAGAATCGGCGAGACAAGCCCGTATGGGTGTGATCGCCTTTGAATGTGCTCCCCAGCCGACCAGGCTGGCATCGGTTATTACCAGGCACCAGGAGGGAAGCACCAGCGGCATTCCTCGCCGCAGCATGCTGTCGGAGAGCCACCACTCCATACTGATCCGGGCCGCAGGGAGCCACATTAGTCTGTGTTGATAATCCTGGGACATGGGAGACCATCATTGAAGCAGGGCAATCTGCAGTGGTCTCAAGTGCGCTCTCGCCCATGGCACTACCTCCAAGGTAGCAGTCATCGACCCCAGCAGCTGGACAAAGTCCCAAGCGTGCGGGCAAGGCATCTGCAGGAGCAGACGGACCTGATTCTGAAGCTTGCACCGCCTTTGGTCGGGTAGAAAAACAAACCCCCAAGGCCGTGTCGAACCGGACCCCCAAATATTTGAGAGACTGAGAGGGGGTCAGGTGACTTTTGGGTATATTGACGACCCAGCCTAGAGATTGCAGTACAGAGACCACTCTGGCTGTAGCCAGACGACTTTCGTCTGCCGAATCTGCTCTGATGAGCCAGTCGTCGAGGTACAGGTGAACCCGGATACCCTCTCGCCGGAGAAAGGCAGCTACTACCACCATTACCTTAGAAAAGGTGCAGGGAGCTGTGGCGAGGCAAAAAGGCAAGGCCCGAAACTGGAAATGTTTTACCAATACTGCAAACTGGAGAAACCGTTGATGCGGGGGCCAAATAGGAATGTGCAAGTAAGCTTCTTTTAGGTCCAGAGACGTAAGAAACTCTCCTGGCTGTACCACCGCAATGACGGAGTGCAGGGTTTCCATGCGAAAATGCCGCACTCTTAGTGCCTCGACTGACCTTAAGTCGAGGATCGGGGGATATTAGAAGTTTTTGGGGGGGAGAAGCACAACTGCAGTCAAATTCAGATTAGACAATTTTATAGACCTGAGTGCTTCACTTCCCCAGGATGGAAGTAGCAAGGTATATGGTGAGCAACAGGGCAGAAGTTAGGAGTGATGGTGAAAGCCAGGCTCTGCACATCCCTTAAAAATCTGTGCACAGCAAAATTATTTTCTGTTTGTGGCTGCATTCCTGCACAGAATAGGGGAAACATTGCTTAGAATCTGCAAGATACTGAGAGCCACTGCTGCTATAGACTCTAGCAAGTCCATTTAGTAAAACGATAGTCCTATTTGCTTTCCATCTGCTGCTGGTTAGAAGTACAAAGTGACGGTGCAGAAGCAGACTGCATAAGTTGAAGTTTGATGTACTGCCTATAAAAATATCTTTATTTATTTTATTTATTTGCTGCATTTATATCCCACATTTTCCCACCTATTTGCAGGCTCAATGTGGCTTACAATATAATACAACTACAATCACATTGATGGAATAGAAAATCAGAGTATATATAACAGATAAGGTATATAGGAATATTGTTACGATCATATTAATGAAGAGGAATTTCAGAAATATTGCTATTAAAGTGCATATGAAAATTATGTTGAGTAAGAAGTGGATAAATGGGTAACAACATAACATAATGATATCAGGACATGGTGTAATTATCAGTAATTAGGGTGTAAATAAAATAGGCAAATTAAAAGAGTTCCAATATAAATTGTGTCTGGTGTAGTTTAGGAGTCAGATTGTTATGAGGGATCCATATTTACGCTTTTTTAAACATCTAAGCAATTAACAAAAAGCATCTAAAAATAGGGGAAGGGAAGACAAAATAGACTTAACATGACAGACAAGATAACATTTCTGCATCTGTCCTTCCTGGCCATGTGGACAGTAGTACACTCCTATCAGTATCCTTTTCCCCTTTACACATGGAATTTCTATGCATAGGAATTCTAAATGTGTTTTGTGACCTGCAAAAGTTTTAGTCTATTTGATTCAAGGCCTTCCTTAATATATAATGCTACCTCTTCACCAATCCAATCGACCCTATCACTGCTATATAGTTTGTACCCTGATATGGCATTGTCCCATTGGTTATCTTCATTCCACCAGGCCTCAGAGATGCTTATTATATCTATCTTTTTCAGTTAGTGCACTATATAGAGTTGCTATGAGGTCTATTAGCACACAAGCGGGCTCATTTTCAAAGCACTTAGACTTGCAAAGTTCCATAAGTTACTATGTAACTTTGTAAGTGTAAGTGCTTTGAAAATACACCTCAAGGGCTGAGAGACACCCAAACTGAATTTTATGGATGGGATTGCTACTGCTGTGGATGCTATCAGGCTTATTTTTTAAAGTGATCACCGGCGATCTTCCAACATAAATCGGGAGATGGCCAGTGATCTCTCAAAAGCAGCGAAATCGGTATAATCGAAAGCTGCTTTTTTGACACCATCGCCGCTTTCCCGTCGCCGAGCCGGCAAAAGTTCCAGGGAGCGTGTTGGCGGCGTAGCGAAGATGGGCGGGCATGGGCGTGGCTACCAGATGGCCGGCTTTCGCGGATAATGGGGAAAAAAAGCGGCGTTCATCAGTATTTTGCCAGGTTTACTTGATCCTTTTATTTTCACGACCAAGCCTCAAAAAGGTGCCCCAACTCTCCAGATGACCACCAGAGGGAATGGGGGATGACCTCCCTGTACTCCCCCAGTGGTCACCAACCCCCTCCCACACTAAAAAAAATAAAAACCTTTTTTGCCAGCCTCAAATGTCATACCCAGCTCCCTGACAGCAGTATGCAAGTCCCTGGAACAGTTTTTGTTGGTTGCAGTGGACTTCAGGCAGGCAGACCCAGGCTCACCCCCACCCCCCCCCCCCACCTCTTACACTTGTGGTGGTAAATGTTAAGCCCTCTAAACCCCCCCAAAACCCACTGTACCCACATGTAGGTGCCCCCCTTCACCTATAAGGGCTATGGTAATGGTGTTGAGTTGTGGGGAGTGGGTTTGGGAGGGATTTGGGGGGCTCAGCACCCAAGGTAAGGGAGCTATTTGTGTATTTTTCTACCATTTTTAGAAGTGCCCCCTAGGGTACCCGGTTGCTGTCCTGGCATGTGAGGGGGACCAGTGCACTACAAATGCTGGCTCCTCCCATGACCAAATGCCTTGGATTTCGCTGGGTTTAAGATTGCCAGCATTTTTTTCCATTATCACTGAAAAACAAAACCGGCCATCTCAAACCCGGCGAACTCTGGCATTTGGCCGGGCTAAACCGTATTATTGAAAAAAAAGATGGCCGGCCATCTTTTTCGATAATACAGTTCCGGCCAGCTGTTGCGCTGCCGCCAAAATAGATCGCCGGCGATGTTCGATTATGCCCCTCCACACCACTGAGTATAACAAGTGGTAGACCACAGTGAATGGAGGTGAGTTGTGATGGAAGGCTCTGTTCTGCAAGGGTGATCTGGGAGCTGGCCCCCCTACCCCCTGCATCTCCCAATTGCCTGTAGACACCTCTGTTATAAATCTAACTCTGCCGTCACATTTCTCAAAAACAGAGAAATCAACAAGGCACCATGATCCAAGTTATGCCACTGGAAACCAGGCAGACTGTCAGACTCAGAAATGATTGACTCATGAAAAGAAATACAACATTTTACTGGAAACTTCAAAATAAAAGTAGCACCCAGAGCAAAGACCCGTGATTTAAGAGCCAGGAAGTCCTTCCTATGTCTCTGAGACACTTAAAATATATCATGAAAAAATACATATTGCAGAACCTCTAAGAACTATTCATTTAAATGTCTAAAGTAAGAATGCAAAATCAAGTCTCTATCATATTCCTACGTGAAAGTTGTAAGGAGAATCGTTCTATCTGTAATAACCTCCAGGGAGTTTTCCAAAAAAGCTGACAAATTCATCTCACCTAGCGTATTAACCTTTGTAGCAATCGGAGTGGAACCTTCTTGGCTCAGTTTGGAAGATACCTCATACAGTCATATGAGAAGGCAAATGAGCAAAGTAATTGAAAAAGAAACAAAACGGAACAATCATACATAGTTGATGACGGCAGAAAAAGACCTGCACGGTCCATCTAGACCGCCCAACAAGATAAAACTCATATGTGCTACTTTTTGTGTATACATTACCTTGATTTGTATCTGCCATTTTCAGGGCACAGACCGTAGAAGTCTTGCCCAGCACTAGCCCCACCTCCCAATCTCGGCTAAGCTTCTGAGGATCTATTCCTTCTGAACAGGATTCCTTTATGTTTATCCCATGCATGCTTGAATTCATTTCTGATCTGAAAAAGAAGGGTTACCTTCGAAAGCTAATTGAAAAATATATTAATTTAGTCCCATTAAAAATGTATCTTATCATCTTATTTTCTTTTCTATGTTTTGATTTATTTCTATTTATTACCTTTAAAGTGGACTAATATGGCGACCACACCGCTTTGCCCACTATTTCTTGAATGCCCGAAAAACTTTTGTCTCCACCTCTTGGAAGTCTGCTCCATTTGCCTACTACCTTTTTATGAAGAAGTGAATAAGGTGAACTGCTCCATCCGGAGCCTGCTGTTAACGAGGGGGTGAGCGCCCCCCCCCCCCCTCTAGATGCAGGGAAGTGTCGGGAGCAAAGGTTTCCTGTCCACATTGGCATCAGGCAGGCAGGATGAGGACACAGGAGTAACCTGATTGGTTGGAGTTTTTCAAATGTGCTTGGGTGGGAGCTGCTGACCAATCAGTGGCAGCTCCTGCTGGGAGGAGGGTAGAGTGAGTAAGTAGAGTTGGGGAGCCGCGGAGGTAGAGGAAGTCTTCCTGCTGGAGCTGGAGGAAGAAAATATTTCAAGTTTCAAATGTGTTATAGTAAACCAGATATCAGAACAAAATCTAACATTTTACAGAGTATTAAAAATGGTAGAACAAATTCAAATAGAAAATCAAGTCAAGGAAAACAACAGACAATCTTTCCTTATGTTGCATCACAGAAAGGGTGGTGGAGAATCCCAATGGAACTAAAGATTACATAGGTATAAAATCAAAAGGGTTATGGACAGCAGAAAGCCATTCATTCCTTTCTGCTTATGTCCTTTCATCTGATTTTCAAATCTCAGGAGTATCTATTACTCATACTTTTTTTTTCCACCACAGCTATGAAGAATTAATGTTCCAGGAGCACTCGTAAAGCGAGAAAGGTCAGCATGTCTGCGTTACACTGTAACATTTATCTTGACTTTGACATTTGATGAAAGAAACAACTGAATCCTGACGGCAACAACTACAGTACTGATTATGATGAAAAGTTTCAGTGAATCTCCTCTTTGACTTGCTATGGGTTTCCGATAGATTTTAAGAAGCTGAATCTGAATGCCTTGTATTTGACTTTTTTTTTATTTTATTAACAGTACTTTATCCAGCAATCCACATGCAATTCCTCCATGACCTACATTTGAATCCTGACATTTAGCCTGGCATTCAAATTTGACATATATGTAAAAACAAACCCTTGCCTTTGCCTAATCAAACAAGCTTGAACAATGTGACCTGAAAGGGGGAAAAATACACATAATAGAGCTTTGTTGGCAAAATTTGTACTAGTATACACTAATAAAATCAGGTTCTGTCCTGTTTAACTATTCTTTTTAAAGATATTATTAAATGCTTCCAAAGCCATAAATGTATCATGGCATGTATACGCAGAGGATCTGAAACATTAGAATTACCTGAGCAGAAGCTACAAGGTCACCATAAGATTAATCCAATAAATTATAAGACCATGAGAATGAATTATTACACTTAGAAGTCAGAAATCTATATTTGCTAGTGCACTACCAGCTCAGGTATGATGTAGACTTCACTCCCATCTCTAACCACCGAAATTAAAGACAGTTGTACAAGTTATGAACTTTACTGCTATTTGCAGCTCACCTTTAATTGTAAAAGGACACTTTTTAACTTATGTTTTTTGCATACATTTGGAGCAGAGTTTTAGAAAGCACATAAAACTCAGAATATGAATGTCCAAGTCTGAACATCACATATGTGTGTCCATTTCTCATGTATAGGATGAGCATAGGAGCCCCGTATAAGAGGCTTGGGGAGGCTAAGCCTCCCCAGCCCAAATGCAGCATGGGGCTCTGCACGTCGCTGCCTGGCAGATTGCCGGTTCCTGCCGGAAAGAAGCTGGAACTTCCCTGCCGCCAAACCCGCTGCCTCTCCGATTCAGTGGTGATCGGCAAACAAACACTGTGCACGGAGCCATAGAGCTCCGCATGGCAGCGCTGACAGCTCTTCCGGTCCCACCCTCTATGATGCAACGATTGCATCATAGAGGGTGAGACCGTAAGAGCTGTCAGCGCTGCCATGCGGAGCTCTATGGCTCCGTGCACACTGTTTGTTTGCCGATCGCCACTGAATCGGAGAGGCAGCGGGTTTGGCGGCAGGGAAGACGATCGTCGATGGCTGATCGAGACGGAAATAGGAAAGAGCTGCTGAAGATGCCCGGGAACACGAGGTGTGCCGACAGCGGAGCTCCAGGTGGGTAGGTGGGTGGGTGGGCGGGGGAGGGTGAGAAGGAGCCGGGACACGGTGCAGGGATTTAGGCAGAGGAGGATGCTGGGGCAGGACTCTGGGTAGAAGCTGGTCAGATGCTGCCAGGAGCAGGGCCCGGCAGGGCAGCATGGAAGAGAACTTCCAGCTTTTTTTTCTTTTTGTGGCTAGGCCAGGGGGAAGGAAAAAGAGAGAGAAGATAATGCTGGAGGCAGGAAATGGGAGGAAACAGAGAGGATGGGGGAGGGAAAAGGCAGAGGCACAATGTTGGATACTAGGGGGGGGGGAGAGAAGCAAGGCTAGATGTTGGATATTTGGGGGGGTCAGAGAAGCAAGGCTAGATGTTGGATATTTGGGGGGGCAGAGAAGCAAGGCCCCTGACCCCACCCCCTTTAGCCTCCCCAAACAGTTGGGCCACCGACCGCCTATGAGGATGAGGCAAAAAAAAGTACCCCCCCCCCCCCATTTTTATTTGCTATTTTCTCAGCAACTGCTTTGAATTTTAATGAGAAATTGTTCATACTTATTTAATCATCATATTTACATATTACTGATAAACAACATATAATTGTCCATTAAAAATGGTTGAGCTAAAAAACAGTAAAATAACATCATTCAAATGATACAATTTGTGTCCACCCCCAGTTTTAACACAGTCCTTCAGTCACTTAAGTTCTTAAAAGCCTTGTAGATCAGTCCCCTGTGGCCAACAGTCCCAGATCATCTGCGGACGCTTCCTTGAGTTTAGTGACTGGGGCTTTAGGTGAAGCTTGTGATAGGGACAACACGAGGATGCTTGTCAGTATTCATTCAAATATACAGGTCTCCAATATTGCTCCCCAAAATATATTTTTCTTAATAATTATAGTTTTAGAGTGCAAACAGTTTTGAACACATGAAAATCGCTGGGTGGTCACACTAAAAAGTTTGTAACTTCATCGGGTTTAAAGGTAATCTCATTCCACTAGGCACATAAATGTAGATAGTAACAACAAATAAAGCTGTGAAATTTCATGTTGAAATTCCAAACAGTTGCTGAGAAAACAGCAAAAAACTCTAGGGGATTACTTTTTTGTTTTTTTGCCTCATCCTGTATTTTAGAATAGGATTTGATGACATACAGCCTGTTGTCAGAGGAACACAGAGAGGAATACTGGATGAAACTGAATGAAGCCAAGAGAGAGAGATACGGTTGGCAAAAGTACAAACAGAAGAACAAATAGCTAGAAATGTAAGGAGGGGGTGACAAGAATTTTTTCAGATATATTAGTGAAAGGAGGAAGACTAAAAATGGAATTGTGAGACTGAAAGATGCTGTGAACTGCAGTGTGGAGAATAATGAGGAAAAAGCAAACGTTCTAAACAAATACTTCTGTTCTGTGCTCACGGAAGAAAATACTGAAGAAGGACCACAATTGACTGGGAAAGGTACATATGAGAATGGAGTGGATATAGAACCATTCACGGAAGAAAGTGTTTATGAACAGTTTGAAAATATGAAGGTGGACAAAGCCATGGGATCAGACAGGATCCATCCCAGGATATTGAGGGAGCTCAGAGAGGTTATGGCGGGTCCTGTTAAAGATTTGTTTAATAAATCCTTGGAGATGGGGGAGGTTCCTTGGGATTGGAGAACAGTGGATGTGGTCCCTCTTCACAAAAGCAGTGAAAGAGAAGAATCTGGAAACTACAGGCCTGTAAGCTTCACTTCAGTTATTGGAAAAGTATTGGAAGCAATGCTGAAGGAAAGAATAGTGAATTTCCTGGAATCAAATAGGTTACAAGATCCAAGACAACATAGTTTTACCAAAGGCATTTTGTGCCAAATGAATCTGATTGAATTCTTTGACTGGGTGACCAGAGGATTGGATTGAGGACGTGCGCTAGATGTAATCTACTTAGATTTCAGCAAAGCTTTTGACACAGTTCCCCATAGGAGGCTCTTGAATAAACTTGGCAGGCTGAAGATAGGACCTGACGTGGTGAACTGGATTAGGAACTGGTTGACGGACAGAGCCAAAGGGTGGTGGTTAATGGAATTCACTCGGATGAGGGAAAGGTGAGTAGTGAAGTGCCGCAGGGATCGGTGGCGGGGCCGATTCTGTTCAATATATTTGTGAGTGACATTGCCGAAGGGTTAGAAGGTAAAGTTTGCCTTTTTGCGGATAATACCAAGATTTGTAACAGAGTTGGACACCCCGGAGGGAGTGAAAAACATGAAAAAGGATCTGCAGAAGCTAGAAGAATGGTCTAAGGTTTGGCAATTAAAATTCAATGCAAAGAAATGCAAAGTGATGCACTTAGGGAGTAGAAATCCACGGGAGACGTATGTGTTAGGCAGTGAGAGTCTGATATGTACAGACGGGGAGAGGGATCCTGAGGTGATAGTATCTGAGGATCTGAAGGCGACGAAAGTGTGACAAGGCGGTGGCCTTAGCCAGAAGATTACTAGGCTGTATAGAGAGAGGTGTGTCCAGCAGAAGAAAGGTGTTGATGCCCCTGTATAAGTCGTTGGTGAGGCCCCACCTGGAGTATTGTGTTCAGTTTTGGAGGCCGTATCTTGCTAAGGATGTAAAAAGAATTGAAGTGGTGCAAAGAAAAGCTACAAAAATGGTATGGGATTTGCGTTACAAGACGTTTAAGAAGAGACTTGCTGACCTGAACTTGTATACCCTTGAGGAGAGGAGAAACAGGGGTGATATGATACAGACATTCAAATATTTGAAAGGTATTAATCCGCAAACAAACCTTTTCCGGAGATGGGAAGGCGGTAGAACTAGAGGACATGAAATTATATTGAAGGGGGACAGACTCAAGAAACATGTCAAGAAGTATTTTTTTCACGGAGAGAGTGGTGGATACTTGGAATGCCTCCTGCAGGAGGTGGTGGAGATGAAAACGATAATGGAATTCAAAAATGCGTGGGATAACCATAAAGGAATCCTGTTCAGAAGGAATGGATCCTCAGAAGCTCAGCAGAGATTGGGTGGCAGCACAGGTGGTGGGAGGCGGGGCTGGTGGTTGGGAGGCGGGGCTAGTGCTGGGCAGACTTCTATGGTCTATGCCCTGAAAATGGCAGATACAAATCAAGGTCAGGTATACACATAAAGTAGCACATATGAGTTTATCTTGTTGGGCAGACTGGATGGACTGCACAGGTCTTTCTCTGCCGTCATCTACTATGTTACTATGTAGAGGACGATAGGGACACAGAAATGGAAAGTGGATGGTGGGCATGGAGAGAGAAGAGATGTCAAATGGACAGGAGAACCTGGTGAGTGAGTTAAGAGAAGACAGAGGGAAGCAGAAACCAGAGCCTGAGACCAATATGAGTTAAAAAAAATAAAATGACCAGACAACAAAAGGTAGAAAAAATATATTTTTTTCTGTTTTGTGATTAGAGTATGGAAAGCAACAAGCGGGGAGGAGAATCCTCACGTGAAATGAAAACAATAAAAACAAGAGTGAGGACAAATATGGAGGAAATCCAAGAACCTTTATTGGTAATCAACTAACGACTCGACACGGCCGTGTTTCAGCATCAAAGCCAGCATCAGGGGTCAAACAAATCTTCTATGGTTGTCACTCGGTTAAAAACCAAAAGAAAAGATGGTTGTCAGACTTCCTTAAAATGAAGAAGTTGAGAAATCGGCTGTAAAGCGCCTCGACGGCAATACACAGAAATGACATCAATGGTACAAAGATTTGAAATGTACATCTTGCCAGAGTTAGTGTTAGACATAGCTGGGACCCAAGACAGAAATTTGGGAGGGGAACCCATAGCCCAGTACCAGGCTACACTTTCTTCAGCTTCCAGCAGGCTTGGGGCTCTCCCTGGTCAGGTGCCAAGGGCAATTGCCCTAGTCACACTCCCCTAACACCATCCCTTGCATGTACTACTACTACTTATTATTTCTATAGCGCTACTAGACGTACGCAGCGCTGTACACTTGAACATGAAGAGACAGTCCCTGCTCGACATGTACCATCTTTATATTTTTCACAATGCAAGAATAAATGCATCTCTTTCTATATGTACTACATAACTGTTTGAGGCTTATGCAGAACTGACAGGGACAGAGCTTGTGGGGACGGGGCCAATTTTGCCCCCATGCCATTCTCTATAATCTTCTGAAGGTGCCAATTTATAGGTTTGTAGGAGGGCACCAGAAACCCTTGCACCAGCCCTGTCAGTGAGTTCCTTTACTCCCTCCAGTGGAGAACTGCTCAATTGAGACAACTTTCTGTCACCTGGAGGTACCAAGTACCAGGCCTTAATATCAATGTCCATCTTTTTTTGACATGGATGTCTCTTCCCCTTCTGAAATCAGAGTTGGACGTCCATAGTTTTGCCCGTCCCTAGTTCCACCCAAAACACCCCCCACCCCCTGCCATATAGATGTACTGCAGTTTTAGACATCCATATCCTCAGATTATTGTGTTCACACAAACATGTAAATGACTAGAACAGTGGCGTAGCAAGGGGGGGCAGGAGGGGCGGTCCGCCCCGGGTGTCAGCTCAGGGGGGTGCTCCCTGCCAGCTCCCCCGGTGCATTGACACCCCCCGACCAGCTCCCGCACCCTACCTTTCAAAAGAATATCGGAATCCGAGGTGAGGCGCCGCGCCTCGCGCCTGCCCTGTACGTAAAAGAAATGTGGACCGTCGGGCCTTCCCTCGCTCTATCTGTCCCGCCCTCCGCTGACGCAACTTCCTATTTCCGCAAGGGCGGGACGGACAGAGCGAGAGAAGGCCCGACGGTCCACATTTCTTTTACGTGCAGGGCAGGCGCGAGGGGCTGCGCCTCGCCTCGGATTCCGACATTCTTTTTAAAGGTAGGGTGCGGGAGCTGGTCGGGGGGGAGGGGGTGTCATCATGCTGCACCCGGGGGGGGGGGGGGTGCAAAGGCAAACTGCCCCGCCTCGGGTGGCAGCCCCCCCCTGCTATGCCACTGGACTAGAAACTAGCATTTTATGCATGTACATGCTACTTAACTTTAGGGGCTCCTTACAAATTTCCCTCCTTAAAGGGTAAGTAGGAAGACTTTTCTTTATAACAAAAAAAAAATGTAATGCAAGTGTCAGAGAACATGCTTACATTTAAAGCATGATCGCTTACACCTAGGGTTACCATACATCTGGATTTTTCCAGACATGTCCTCTTTTTGAGGACATGGCCTGGCATCCAGACAGGTTTTGCCAGCCTGCCCGTTTGTTCAGATTTGCGGACGAACGGGCAGGCTGGTGGGGGAGGATGTGAGGGTGTGCAGGCCTCAGGGGTGTCCCATCCTTCCCCACCTTAGTGTGGTGCTTTGGCGGTCTAGTGACCGCTTCAGGGCAGGAAAGAACTCCCTCTTTCCTGCCTGGCACGACTGTAGACTTCTCTTGCTCCCAGCGCTGATTCAAAATGACTGCCGAAAGTTCAAGTGGCGGCTTCGCAAGACTTCCGCATAAATTAGGAGCATAAATTTTAGACGCGTAAATTTAGGAGCATAACACTTATTGAATAGTTCCTAAGGGGGTCTTTTACTAAGTGGTAGGCCCGCGTTGGGCTTACCACTCGCCAAACCAGAAGTACCGCTGGGCTACCACAGCAGCCCGGCGGTAGTTCCCACCCCCAGCGCATGCCATTTCTGGTGCTACAAAAATGTAGAGCCCGTGTTTTTAACCAGCGATAATTGGGCAGTGCTGCGTGCTACCCAGTTACCGCCAGGTTAGCATGGGAGCCCTTACCAATGCTCCCCCCCAAAATGGCCATGCGGCAAGTGCTTCACTTGCCGCATGGCCATTTCTTTTTTATAAAACCCAGCCTTTTCCCCGCTGCAGTAAAAGGGACCTCAGTGCGTGTCAGAAACACACACTGGTGACAGCGCAGGTCCCCTTTTGCCGCAGCTTAGTAAAAGAATCTCTTAATCTGGTTCCCCTGGTTCTTAGGCAACTGCACAAACCATTACAAATGCCAATTATTAGCGTCAATCACATGTGTAAGTGCTAGTATTATATACATTTGGTGTGCTACTGGTGCCTATATTTAGGTCACAAAACAATGGGAATAATGCTAAAGTTATGGGATACAAAAATCACCATGTGAAATCTCATCTATTCCAATACTAATAAAGAAATTGTATTCATAAACTTAATACTTTTTCAAATTATTTTTTGATGTGCTCATAAGTTTTCATAAGGACCAAAATATGCATTCTTATATTCTAAGGGGCCCTTTTACTAAGCCACGTGAGCGTCTACGCATGCCCAACAAACGCCAAAATGGAGTTACCGCCCAGCTACCACACGACTCTTGCAGTAATTTCATTTTTGGCGCACGTCCAATACACGCAGCCAAAAAATAATATTTATTTTCAGTCGTTCATATCAGACACGCGCCAAGTGCCCTTTGACGCACGTAGGTCATTACTGCCCGGTTACCGTGTGAGACTTTACCGCTAGGTCAATGGCTGGTGGTAAGGTCGCAGACCCAAAATGGGCACATGGCAATTTTTATTTTGGCACACGTCCATTTTCAGCAAAAATTTTAAAAAGGCCACAGGCGCTGAAAAATGGATCTTGCCTACACTACCACAAACCATTTTTCAGCACATCTTAGTAAAAGGACCCCTCAATGCTTTACTGCATAAAATGCCACTTAGCTTAAAGAGTCCTGAGTCCCGACATAGACCATGTTTCACTGAACTGCTGTTTCAAGGGACCCAAGTTTAGTGTTTCTTCGGCTGTAAAAAGTATTAAGGTTAAGAATACCATTTCTTTATTAATATTGGAATAGAGAGGATATGAACACGGCCTATATTAAGGTGCCATTTTAGAGAATGAGAAGGATCGTACATGTTGGGGAGGCTTTGTCCATATATTACATGCATGAAACATGCCTAATGTATTGTTTTGAGGTAAAATAGTTGTTACCCACATTGAACTTGATTTGATCAGGGTGCCTAAATGTTAATTAATGTAAATTAATTAAATCCTTACACAATTTAGATGGAATGGCAAGAAATCTTATACCAAAGTATCAAAGTCTGGGTTTATCAGCCTAGAAATATTTGTTGAAAAGCATGAATTTATAACAGTGCAATGACACTCAGAACAAGGGAGTTCATATGAGGTTTTTAGATGGAAATCTGATGATCTGCTTGTGAAAAATAAAAGAGCTCAACTGTCAAAACAGAATCTCATACCTGAAAGTGAGTAATTACTGCCACAAACCAGTTCTGCATATTTAATAACATTCTTTCTAAACCTTAACTGTACCTAATAATAGTTCAGATAACTATAATGTTAGCATTTTACCTTATTAAATTTAAAAGCAAAGAACACAAACCACAAAGACATTTTTTTTCAGACGTAAATGTGATTGTCGTGATTATAATGACATGGTAGTCGAGCAGGCTGATAGTATTGACATATAGGGAGTAATTTTATTAACCTTTTTTTGTGCATGACCCCTAATTTTTGCACATAAAAGGCCATTTTTTTAAATTATCTGACATGTAAAAGTATGCATGGTGAAACTGGGCACATCTCTAAATGCGACTTTAGAGTAGTTGCATGAAACATGAGTAGAGTTGCAATTTACATGTATTAAGCTTGCTTGCATTTCAGAAGTAGGTTGTGAAACCTGTAAGGCTGTTTATAGCTATTCTGTATATTTTAGATTCTATAATTTGTAATTTTTCAATTTCTATTTTGTATTTCTTATTTTTTCATTACTTTTTATTCTTTAATTTCTTAGGGCTGCATTTCAATTAAAAATTGTGAATAATCGTGCAACTAAAGGTATGTCGTCATCCCCCAGCTCCTTGTGACTCTGGGCAAAGGAGGGTTAAGTGACTTGGCCAGAGTCACAAGGAGCTGCAGCAGGAAAATCAGTACCTTTAATTGCGTGATTAATTGCAATTAAAATTGTTATTGAAATTTAGCCCTAACATTTAGGTTTGCTCCTGAGCAGGCATGAATGCTGATACCCTTGATCCAGACACTATTTCTTCAGGAAAGACTGGGGAAATGCCATGAAGTTACAAAGAAGTACATTTAAAACAAAAGGAGAAAATTGTTTTTCACTCTGTGCATAGTTAAGCTCTGGAACTCTGCCAGAGGATGTGGTAAAAGCAGATAGCACAGCTGAGTTTTTTTAAAAGGTTTGGACAAGTTTCTGGAGAAAAAGTCAATAGAATGTAATTAAGGTAAACTTGGGGACAGCCACTGCTTATCCATGAGGGTAAGTAGCATTAAATCTTGTTGCTTTTTGGGATCTTTCAAGATACTTGTGATCTGGATTGGACACTGTTGGAAACAGGATACTGGGCTTGATGGACCTTTCACCTGACTCAGTATGATGATTCTTACATTCTTATTAGGATTTGTGCTTGTTCACAGTTCAAATTTATATGGAGGGGCGTTTCAATATGACGTCTAAATCTGACTTTGGATGTTTTATGGAAAACATTCAAAAATCTAGTAGCGAACCTTTTTTTCTGAAAATGAGCATTTGCTAGACATTGTGCTCAGTGTATCTATCTTTTTGGACTATTTTTGGAAAAAAAAAGTCCAAGTGAAAAACGCACAAAATCAAGCCACTTGGATGTAGGAGGAGCCAGCATTTTTAGTAGACTGGCCACAGAGACATCCCAGCAGAGCAGTGGGGCACCCTAAGGGGCACTGCAGTGCACTTCATATAAAAGGTCCCAGGAACACATCTCACTGTTACCCCCTTCCTTATATTGTATGGTGAGCCCTCCAAAAACCGACTGAACCCAACTGTATACCACTACAGTAGCCCTTATGCCTACAAGTGTCATCTGTATGTGGGTACAGTCAGTTTTTGGAGGGCTCACACTTTCCACCACAAGTGTACCAGTTAGAGTGGGTTATGGGCTTAGGTTCACTTCTCTACAGTGCACTGCACCAACCTCTAGGCTACTCTAGGGACCTGATTGCTGCTCTAATAGGACTTGCCATAACATCTGAAGCTGTCATAAAACCTGGTAAGTACTGCTTTTTTTTTTTTTTTTTAACATCTTTTGGGGGGGGGGGGGGGGGGTGGTGAGGGGATCATGCCTTTATCCTTCAGTGGTCATTTTGGGCACTTTTTGTTTAGCCTTGGATGTTTTTGCTTTATTTTGTTATGGTAGAAAAACGTCCAAGAGTTAGGAACATCCAAATCCCGCCTCCAAAACAACCCCTGACATGCCCCCTTGTGATTTGGACTCACTGCAGACAAACTGTATAGAAAAACATCTACAAAATGTGTTTCAAAAATAGCGATTTGGACTTTTTTTGCAAGAAAAATGTCAATCTGTCACTTTGTGCCATTGTTTAGATGTTTTTCTGTTTCAAAAATGGGCCCCAAACCATAACCGCAAACCATAACAGCTAAGTGTTTAACACATTTTAAAAATAATATATATAGAAATTAAAGAGGAGCATGAAAGGGAGAAGGGAAGGCCTAGGTTTCAAGTTGGCCACCTAAAATGAAAAATAATATCAACGTCAAATGGTAAGAGATAGGAACTTTAAACCTACATTTATAATTACATGTGCATTTACATCTAAGACATAACAAAAAGGGAGGAGGGTGCAGATAGACACAGATTGTGTGAGGACATTATGGGAAAATTGCTGCTAAAGGATACATGCAGACGGGTAAATAATTTAGTGAGGAAAGGCCTTCATAAAACAGCAGGGGCATAGCCAGTCGTCCAAATTGGGGAGGAGCCAGGGGTAGACTGAGTGGCAACACATTTCATCCTCCCTCTCCCTGCCCCCCTATCCCATGGACATTAAAAATACCTTTGTGGGTAGGGATACCAAAGCCTGCCAGCCAAGGAAATTCGGGGTTCGAGCCTCTCACCTCTTTCTTGGGCTGCTGCTGCTGCTGTAATCAGAAGCTGGTAGTGTGCCTCCAGTTGCCAACTCCAGGACTCCCTAAGCATGCTCAGTTCTTGTACAAACTGAGCACGCATGAGATGTCTTGGCATTGGCGGCTGGAGGCACACCGCTGGCTTCTGATTACAGCAGCAGCACAAGGAAGTAGTGAGTTGCTCAGACCCCAAATTTCTTTGGCTGATGGGGCTTCAGCATCCCTGCCAGCCATTTAACAGGGTGCTGCAGGTTTTGAGGTGGCCTGAGCCCAAAGTAGGGGGGTCCAGTCCACCAGGATCCCCCCCATGGGTACACTACTGGTAAACAGATACATTTTTAGCAATGATTTGAATTTTAAGTGTGAAAGTTCATGTCTAAGTTCCAGTGGAAATGTAGTCCAGAGAGACGGAAGAACCACCACTAAAAGTCTAGATGAGATTTAATTCATAGGTGAGAGGTAACAGTGAGTAGATTATGCTGCGAAGAATGCAAAGCACATGTGGGAGAGTAGAGAGTAAGAGAACGATCAATAAATAAAGGTACACCTGCATGTTGTATTTGGAATGTATAGAACAGAATAATTTTGTACGTTTTTCTAAAAGAAACAGGGGAGGGGAACCAAGATGGCATCAGAGTGAGATGTGGGTGTAAGAGCTCCCTCTGACCTAGGTAAATTTTACCTTTAATTTGACACTTGGCTTGCTTCAATTAATGCCTAAGCATCAGGGGAAACAGAGGGTCTACCCTCCGGCACAACTTGTTACCTCTTTCCTACGTCAGACTCCTGCTGCTATGGGCGTATCTGCTGCTGGGCTGAGGAAGGAGCCCAGCTTGAATGACGAGTTGACATTGAGCCAAAGTGGACTGTCTACTCCTCTTCCTCTGATGTAGGCATCAGTTGCCAAGGCAATGGAGGGAATCAGGAATGGATCAGGTATGCCTCGGTCAGTGTTCCATGTAGACCCGGAAGTATTTACAGCATTAGCATTGGCATAGGTTGAGACACCATCACCTTGGGGAGAGATCTTGGTGGTGGTAGTAAGGAGCTACACGAGTGCCTGGCTGAGATTGGTCCCGAAACCTTTTGCAGTCTGGCCACGTTAGCCCCTCTCAAGCTGCAGGTGAGGCTAACTAGAGTGAATCTGGAAGCTATGCTCCACCTTTGTAACAATATACAGTGCACTCCATTTAAGTGCACGTCGGATATGCGCATGCTCTGTTTAACTGCATGCCGTACTTCGGTCCCGTTTTTGGCATAATCAATTTCTATGGGGACAAACTTCGGTTTAGCGCACCACTGATAAGTGCAAGTTTCGCTTATATGCATGGTTCAAGACCGCTCCTCTGCAGGAAAGACTCCGCATAAGCGCATGCATGGAATGTGGAAGCCAATTGGCGCGTGACAACCAACAAGATTTAAAATTTACTGCCTCTTTAACTGCCACAGGCAGAATAAGCGAAAGAATGTCGTTAGAGCGTACACCGGGGTCGTCATCACGGTGGAACTGTAAGACTTTAACACTGGCTGAACGAATAGAAGTTCTTAAAAAATTAGAAAACAAACAAAAGCATCTATTGCTAAAGAATATGGTGTCAATCCCAGTCAAATTTCAAGTGTCTTGAAGCAGAAAGACCAGCTTCTGGAAGGCTGGCAAAACAATACAAATCCACAACGGAAATGAAAACGGGCGGGAAACGCTGAGGAGGTAGAAGATGCTCTTCTTCGGTGGTTTTCTCGAGTCAGGAGCAGGCAGTTTCCTGTCAGTGGTCCACTGCTTATGGAGAAAGCTAACCAGCTAGCTGAAAGTCTTGGACTAACTGAATTCAAAGCCACTGTTGGATGGTTGGAAAGATGGAAGGAGAGGAACAACATAAAATTCAAGAAACAGCATGGTGAGAAACAAGACTTTGGTGCTGAGAATTGGGTTGTTTCAGTTCTTCCTACCATCTTGAACGAGTTTGCACCTCGTGACATTTTCAATGCTGACGAAAATGGTCTCTACTGGCGAGCGATTCCTGATGGAACACTTACATTCAAACATGCTGAAACTACTGGAAGTAAAACATCGAAGGACCGACTGACAATCCTCCTTTGCTGCAATATGGATGGGAGTGAGAAGTTGGAACCCCTCGTCATTGGAAAGAGCAAACAGCCCCGTTGCTTCAAGAAAGTTAAGCGACTTCCTGTGTCATACGAGGCTAATGCAAATTCATGGATGACTGGGGAAATTTGGAAGCAATGGCTAAAGAAGTTAGACACTAGAATGCGGGCACAAAAGCATCAGATTTTGTTGCTTTGTGATAATTGTGCTGCACACAGGGATGATATCAGGCTGTCTAACGTCAAGGTGGTCTTCCTGCCACCAAACACTACCTCTCTGATCCAACCTCTGGATCAGGGCATAATAGCCAATTTCAAACATTATCGGGCTCTTGTGCTACATCATCTGATGAGTCTTATGGATGACCAGACTGGCAAGGATAAATGTGCTGTTGAACTGGCTCGTAATCTATCACTGTTGGATTCCCTACATATGCAGAAAGAAGCCTGGAATCATGTTACACAGGCAAACATTGTGAACTGCTACAAGTGGGCAAGCTTTGCTAAGGATGTGGAGAAGGATGAAACAGATGCAGCTGTTGCAAACACGCCAGATGAACAGGTTATTGACATCCCAGCCTGTGTTACTGAAGAGGAGGTCCATCGCTACATAGCTGTTGATTACAATCTACAAACAGTTGAAGACAGCACTGATGATGAGATATGCACCTACACGCAGGCAACAACGGCTGATGATGGAACAGATGAAGAAATGAGCAGCGAGGCACATGCTGATGAAATTCAACAACCTCCTCCTGTCACTTTTGCAAGAGCACTGGCGAGTCTCAACACCGTGCGGTCCTATCTGGAGGCCACTGGATGTCAGTGCTATGACAGTTTTTACCGTCTGGCAGACGTAGTCTATGGCACTCACAGACCCAAAAGTGTACAGAGGACTATAACTGATTACTTCAAGTACATAAGTAATGCCACACTGGGAAAAGACCAAGGGTCCATCAAGCCCACCATCCTGTTCACGACAGCGGCCAATCCAGGCCAAGGGCACCTGGCGAGCTTCCCAAACGTACAAATATTCTATACATGTTATTCCTGGAATTGTGGATTTTTGCCAAGTCCATTTAGTAGTGTTTTATGGACTTGTTTTTTAGGAAACCATCTAACCCCTTTTTAAACTCTGCTAAGCTAACCGCCTTCACCACGTTCTCCAGCAACGAATTCCAGAGTTTAATTATGCGTTGGGTGAAGAAAACGTTTCTCTGATTTGTTTTAAATTTACTACACTGTAGTTTCATCGCATGCCCCCTAGTCCTAGTATTTTTGGAAAGCGTGAACAGACGCTTCACATCCACCTGTTCTACTTCACTCATTATTTTATATACTTCTATCATGTCTCCCCTCAGCCGTCTCTTCTCCAAGCTGAAAAGCACTAGCCTCCTTAGTGTTTCTTCATAGGGAAGTCGTCCGATCCCCGCCTTCATTTTAGTCGCCCTTCGCTGCACCTTTTCCAATTCTACTATATCTTTCTTGAGATGCCGCGACCAGAATTGAACACAATACTCAAGGTGCGGTCGCACCATGGAGCGATACAATGGCATTATAACATCCTCACACCTGTTTTCCATACCTTTCCTAATAATACCCAACATTCTATTCGCTTTCCTAGCCGCAGCAGCACACTGAGAAGGTTTCAGTGTATTATCGACGATGACACCCAGATCCCTTTCTTGGTCCGTAACTCCTAACGTGGAACCTTGCATGACGTAGCTATAATTCGGGTTCTTTTTTCCCACAGGCATCACCTTGCACTTGCTCACATTAAACGTCATCTGCCATTTAGCCGCCCAGTCTCGTAAGGTCCTTCTGTAATTTTTCACAATCTAGTCACAATCAGGTGACTGAAGGAAAGCTAGAACTGGAACAGCAAGCAATATGGGTCTTTTACTAAGCGGCAATAAGCCCAACGCAGGCTTACCGCTCACTAAATCAGAAGTACCACCTGGCTACTGCAGCAACCTGGCAGTAGTTCCCACCCCCAGCATGTACCATTTCTGGCGCTACAAAAATATTTTTATTTTTGTAGTGCCGGTGTTTACCTAGAAGTAATTGGGCAGTGCTGCGTGCTGCCCGGTTACCACCAGGTTAGCGTGGGAGCCCTTACTGCCACCTCAATGGGTGGCGGTAAGTGCTCCCCCCCCCCCCCCCCGACATGGCCATTTCTTTAAAAACAAACAAAGCAGGCTTTTATCCACTAGTAAAAGGACCCAATATTTATTTCAGTGATTTAACCTCCATTGTAAAGGGAGAATATGATTTTTCTTAGTTTGTCTCAGTCTGGGATGTATGCTACTACAATGGGTACTCAGGTACCTTTTCTGTGGTTTTATTTTGGAGTAATGTATCGAAATCACATCACAACCACTCCTAAGGTATGTGAAATATGAATTCAGTCTCCCAAATTTACTGCCAACACTCGCTATAGTATTTGTCTTGTGGCAATAAGAAGCTTCCTTCTGGAGTTCATAGGATTATATATATATATATATATATATATATAGGCAACCTATCGAGATGTGCTTGGAAGTAGCTTTTAATCAGGCCTATGGCACACAGTAAAGATGGCCAAGTAACAGAAAAAAAGGTGGACTCGCTTCAAGTCTGTGTACCACAACAATAATCCAGAAACGAGTCTGTTCACACTATACATTCCGCAGGGAAAAATAAGAAAAAACGGGGGAAAAGACCTCAGAAAAGTTGACACACAGCAAGACTGTTGGAATTTTTCAAAAAAGGAATATCACCATAGCTTCTTTAATCATCGGTCTCAAAAAACCCCGGTCCACCCTGTGCGTGGATTTCCTGTGTCGATATTTTGTTTATTTTTTGAATTTTGCTAAAGTGTGCTTCAACAACAGGGATGCAAAGTCTTAAAAAAAGAAGGAAAAAAAAGCACTTAGCTGGCTGCAGCGTCTTGGGCATCCACTAGACACTTTGGCCTTAAGGTTTTTCAATTCATCATCATCCAGTTTCGGTTTTTCCGCATCCAAAACCGATTTACTTTTCTCAATGACCGCCAACATCAAATCTAAAGAACATTTGTTGAGAATCATGTTCCATCTAGATACAAAGTCAGGGTCTTGTTTGAAAATTTGTGAAGCCTTGAAAATGCGCATCCCACGAGGGATTCACTCAGCCTTACAGTATTCGATCAAGGCTGCATCCCTTGTGGGATGCGCATTTTCAAGGCTCCACAAATTTTCAAACAAGACCCGGACTTTGTATCTAGATGGAACATGATTCTCAACAAATGTTCTTTAGATTTGATGTTGGCGGTCATTGAGAAAAGTAAATCGGTTTTGGATGCAGAAAAACTGAAACTGGAAGATGAATCGAAAAACCTTAAGGCCAAAGTGTCTAGTGGATGCCTGCCCAAGACGCTGCAGCCAGCTAAGTGTTTGTTTTTAAGACTTCGCAACCCTGTTGTTGAAGTACACTTTAGCAAAATTCAAAAAATAAACAAATATCGACACGTTGGGAAATCCACGCACAGGGTGGACCGGGGGTTTTTGAGACCGATGATTAAAGAAGTTATGGTGCCGTTCCTTTTTTAAACAATTCCAGCAGTCTTGCTGTGTGTCACCTTTTCTGAGGTCTTTTCCCCCTTTTTTTATTTTTCCACACAGTAAAGATGGGAAATATTTCTGTATATTTCTGCTACATTTTCTTGGTCTCTGACTGCATCATTTTTGTATTTTGAAGTTCTCCCTCTCCACATGATTCACAAATTAACCATTTAGCACCAACACATCTATTATCAATGCCGTTCTTATGTTTTTCAATTCAGATTTTTATCAGTAGGTATGGAAATGTGCCAGGTAATCACAACTTCTTTGTTCTTCCATAATTCTCATAGGATCGTGATCCCAGTGCTTTTCTGATACAGCTATGTTATAGTATTTACAAAGTTTTCAGTGGATGAGGTATCTTTCTCATCCATAATTGACCTGGGCCACAGCTTTCAGCTCACATCACAATAACCATTTGCATGTCTGGTTTTGATCGACACAGTTCCTGGAGTAACACTTTGTATTAGCATTGTATTTGTGTTTATTTACCACTTAAAATTTTGTTGTTTTCTTCCTTATGTGCACTGATAGAGTCTCACTCATTTCTTCTACATATCGGAACATTTGTTCAACTTTGATGATGGTGCCATATTTTGAACATCTATTTTCATACTTCCACACTCTTTGCATAGTGTGGTCTATTGATACTGTCAAGTAGGCATGGAGGCCTATGATATTAGCTCTGTATATATCTATTTCTCTGAGCCTCATTCCTTCTTTGGGTTAAGGAATATATGATTTTAGAATACAGCGATTTTTATAATTACTTTGTGGGCAATTAGTTTTCTTTTTTGTACATTTAGATTTTCAAAATATTTATAAGGTCAGTCTACAATTCTAAAGCTATGTGAGACTATGGGAACTGCAAGATGATTATAGCTTGCATCTTTTTCTGTCAGGTTGAAGTACTTTTCACTATCAGATTTAACATCTTGCAATAGTCATTGTTATTTTTTTCTCTCAGTGTTGTTGCACTGTAGCTCCCTCCTCTACTCCTCGATATTTATACTCACCTTCCTTATTCAGGTTCCTTATGTCACAGTCATCAGTCAGAAAGTTGTTTTCAGCTTTGCTCAATTTTGCTCTAAGGGAGGTTCCATAACGCATTTAGAGGTCCTTTTACAAAGCTATGAAGGAAATGGCCTTAGTACGTACTTACACAGGTTTCTTCTGTGTGCTAAGGCCACTTTTTGCTATGGCAAGAAAATGGCCAATTTGCTATTTTCGCCATAATGGGCTAAGTGCTAATAGCAACATTAGTGTGTGGCCCCATATAGACACCCATTTTGTAGGTGGTAAGAGCTCACATGATGATTAACGCAGACATGCCCTCTCAGCCAAAAAATACAATTTCTTTTTTAGCACATGGATACCATGCGCACATTGAAATTTTACTAAGGGATGCCTCGGCGCATCCTGTGGTAAGCCCTTTTAAGCTGCAGAAAGCGCACGTTAGTGCTTACCACAGCTTGGTAAAAGGACCCCTTATCCAGGTTAAAAGTCATTCTGATGTCATTGGAAAAGTTTTTCATTATACAGTTTTCCTCTGTTTGTATGAACATAATTTTTCTTGAGTGCTTTAAAGCAATTTTTGGAAATGATTTGAGGACTCTTAACTTTACTAAAATGTCATTGGAAAGGAGGTTATAAAACAACATTCATGGTATGGGGCTGAAAATAAATTCATTTATCACAGAAAAATCCTCAAAGTAGAAGTAGTGGAAACGATATCAGAATTTGAGTGAATGAAATAAATATACTCTCCTTAGTTGTGGAGTACTGAAAAGGTAAAGCCAGAGTTCAAGTATAATGTTCAGTATATAACAGCAAGGGAAAATAAGCAAACAAGATGGGTCCTATGGTCTATTTGCCAACATACAGGTCAATGTTAAAACCCCCCAGTCTGCACTTTTCTGGATCATCAGCCACAGTGTTTAAAACATTCACATATACTCAGTGCTGCTATATAGATAATAATGATACTCAGCTGCTATCTCCCAGATTCTATATACAACGACTAAAGTTCCACATGCAAATTAGCATGTGTAGCCAATTTTTGCGCAGAACTTAGTTGGGTAACAAGCCAATCAATGCAGATAATTGGATTTTAAAACAATTTTCGGTAGTAATTGGCACTAATTAGGATTTATGTACATAGCTTGCTAAACGTATTCTATAAAGTGATGCACATAAATCGGATTGTGCAGATCTCAAAAGGGGTGTGGCCATGGGAGGGGCATGAGTGTTCCTAAAATGTATTTGCAGTGCCATAGAATATGCCTGATTAGCGCCTAAACTAATCATGTGCTTTTACACCAGGTTTTAGTTGGCGTAAATGGCCGTGACTAAATTTAGTCCCACGATCAGGTGCGATACATATTCTATAAACCATGCCTAACTTTAGGCAAGGTTTATAGGAGAGTGTTAAGCAGGTTTTTCAGACCATATGTTTTTCAGCACCATACACAGGGACCCTGTCACTAAGCCATGTAGGTGCCTACGTGTGCCCAACGTGCGTCAATTTTGAGTTACCACCCGGCTACTGTGTAGCCCTTGCGCTAATTTCATTTTTGACACACGTCCATTATGTGTGCCGGAAAATATTTTTATTTTCCAGTGCAAGGACGGTAATCTGCATTCTACGTGCGTAGACCATTACCGCCCAGTTACCGCATTAGACCTTACCACCAGGTCAATGGCTGGCGGTAAGGTCTCAGACCCAAAATGGATGTGCGGTAATTTTCATTTTGTCGCACATCCATGTTTGGCAAAAATGTGAAAGGCATTTTTTTACAAGTGCGCTGAAAAATGATTCTGAGTGCGCCCAAAACATGCATCTACACTACCACAAGCCATTTTTCAGCAGGCCTTTGTAAAAAGGACTACATAGAATCTAGTCCTATATTGCTAAGCAGTTTAAGATAGGACAGCAGTTCAGGATATCTATAGCAAATAGCGTAAGATACATATAGTGGAGGCACTACATGTATATATAATTTATATATATTTCATTGTGATTATTCTAAAGACTAGACTGGTCAGTGGTCCTCAAGATGCCAGACTGGTATAGGCATCTACTTATTCATTCTGAAGTCAATATTTTGCCGAAATAAAGACCCTGGGAGGATTATATGTCTTTTTCTTGGTGCAGTGTAAAAGTGAAGAAGACTTACAGGGCAATTCTATAAATCAATGCCTCTGTTTAGGTGCCCTGTCATGCACGTAGGGCTAGATTCTATATACGGCACCTGAAAAATCCCAGTGAAAAGAAATTACGCCTAGGCGTATTCTCTAAAGTATGTCTAAATTTTATAGAATAGACAAATTTCCATGCAGTATATAGAATACACTGAGTGGCTCGCAATGCAACAATTTGGTTGCGTCCATTTAGGTGCAGATTGGGTGTACTCTATAACAATGTGCCTAGATTTTAGAAATACCCATGTCCCACTCCCTTTTTAACTATGCAACTTAGAATTTAGGTGCACCATGTTGCAAAATACACTTAGCGAGTTGTGAGAGTAAATGTCAGTTAATGCCAATTAGTGCTGATAATTGCTTGTTAATATCCAATTAACAGCACTGATTAGCTGGCAGATGCCAAGTGATGCATGTTATTTATAATATTCGATAACCTTCGTAATTGGGAGACACACCCATGGCCAACCCATTCTTTGCCCACATATTTGCCCCCTTGCAGTTAGGCACTATCTTAGAGAATACACTTAGTGAGTGTAGGTGCCTGTCAATTATTGGTGCCATTGGCACACATAAGGAAAAATTATGTTCTTACCTGATAATTTTCTTTCCTTTAATCATACCAGACCACTCCAGACTAATGGGCTGTGTCCATCTACCAGCGGAAGGAGACAGAGAAAATATTTCCAAGTAAACCGCTCCTTAAGGGTATCGTGCAGCCTGGAATGTTCGGTATTTCAAATAGGCAAGCAATGGTGCTCTGAAGTCTAGAAGAAAACACAGTTAATACCAAACAGGCAAACTCTTGGAGCCAATATGCAGAACCTCACTGTTCCTGCTTGGCCAAAGGCAACTGCAACCTCCTCTCACAGTAAAGTAAGCGGGAGGGAATGGTCCATACTGAGCTTGCTCAAGCACATACAAATCTACCCCTGAATCTGGGGAAAAAACTCTGTGATGCCAAGTAACAGGAATCAAACAGAGCTGGCACAAAAACAAGTGGCAGGAGATTGAATAGAGAAGATGAAGTAGGCAGTGCTGTAGGACATCCCAGCGCATTGAAGCGTCATGGAACAGCCAGGAATACCTAAAGGAAACAACACTCTGACAGACTTTAGCCAGGGAGGGCATCTGGACTGGTCTGGCATGATTAAAGGAAAGAAAATTATCAGGTAAGAACATAATTTTTCCTTCCTTGTCATCTATACCAGCCCAGCCCAGACTAATGAGATGCAGCAAAGCAGTTTCCCAAAGAGGGGGGGGGGGGGGGGGGGGGGGGGGGGGAAGAAAAGAAGAATGCAGAAGGTTGAAAAATTAACAAACCTATACACACAGCAAAAAACTGATCAGCAGGAAAGGATCTGAACATCCGAACCACCAGGCTACCAAAATGGAACAGAGTTAGACACTAGAAAAGGAACTGAAGCCGAAGGATGTAAAACAAACATCCTGAGCAAAAGAAAAATTATGTACCTCTGTCCCGAGAGTAGTAAAAGAAGCAGCAAAAGATACTCATGCCAAAGGACCCCCCCCCCCCCCCACTTGGAAGGAAGGCAACAGTCGTATCCGAGCAACAAGCAGAAGAACTGTCTCTCCTAGACCAGGATCTACTTCTCCGAACCCTGGCAGGACAAAGCCTAATTCTTAAACCTGCCTAATTCTTAAACCTGCCGGTCTGCCTTGAGTCCAAAATGGTCAGATGAAGCAATCCTAACAAGTACTAGGAGTATGCAACCCCAAACAGTGCACCACACTTTATAGAAGAAAGGAAGCAAGACCCAGGAACCACCCAGACCCACACCTAGTGAGAGAATCAAACTCCACAGAACAAGAAGAGACTCCAGAGTCGAGAGAACCAACTAACTGGAGCGCTAGTCTCCAGGAGAACCATGAAGAAAAGGGCAGCAGCATACCAGGGTACAACCGTAGAAAGAATACTCCTCAACCAGCTCGCTCTGGACTTAGCGATGAAAGAACAGAGCCAAGAGAACAAAAGGAGATAAAAGAAAGAGAGTCGAGAGCCACACTGTGGAGAAAAGACCCCCAAGGTGCCAAGTAGCCACAAACGGAGCAGAGACTAATTCAAACTCCAGCAATGGAGGAGCTTCTCGCCAGCCACCAAGAGGCTACGGCTTGAAAAGGTGCCACAGGAATGGTAGCTAACAGGAGACAAGACAGTCTTGTCTAGCAGTCTAAACTGCGGTATGCCACAACTGCTGAGAAGTTACTTTATCCAACCCGCAGAAAAGAGCTGGGGTTGACCGACAAGGTGAAACAGTGCCCAACAGGCAAAGGTAAAAATATGCTCCACAGTCAAAGACTGAACTGTGCTCAAGGGACAGAAAAGAAGCTGCGCTCATCAGGCAGAGTAGGATCCGTGCTCAACGAGAACAAATGGATTTGCACTCAAAGCACACAAACTGAGCCACGCACCACAGGCAGAGAAAGAGTTGCACACCTCTGGCAAAGATAGAAATGCACTGAACAATCAGAGAAGAAGCTGAGAGTAACAGACAGAGGATGAGCAGTACCCCACTGAAAGAGCTGGATGTTAGAGGTATCTGCAGAACTGAAGCTGCGGTAGCGATGGAACTGTGTATAAAACGCAGACAAGGAGCTGCTTTCCACACACAAACAAGGAACTACGCTCTGGATGCCAGCAAGGAGCTGCGCTCCTGACACCGGCAAGGAACTGCGCTCCAGACGCCAGCAAGGAACAGCGCTCCAGACGCCGACATGGAGCTATGCTTCCTACGCAGACATGAAGCTGTGTAGCACCTGCAGTCACAGAGCTGTGCTCTACTTCACCCAATTTGCAGAGAAGAGTTGTGCTAAACATACAGAGATGGAGCTACACTCAACAGGCGGTGGAGCTGCGCTCTGCACGCAGACAGGGAGCTGCGTTCCATATGCAAAGAGAGAGCTGCATGCCACACACAGACAAGGAGCTGCGTTCTACACGTAGACACAGTACTGTGCCCACGCTGAGACCTGCAGAGAAAAAACTACACTCAACATGTGACAATGGAGCTACGTTCAACATGCAGAGATGAAAGGTTGCAGAAAAAGCAGTGAAGAAACTTCACTCAACATGCCATGATAGAGCTGTCCTCAACATACAGCGATGGAGCTAAAGCCAACCTGGAACTGTAGAACTGTGCCCAGCATGCAGCGATGGAGCCGTGCCCAACATGGAATGGTGGAACTGCATGGAATAATGAAGCTGTGCTCAACATGCAGCGATGGTGCAGCGCTCAACATACAACGATGGTGCTGTGCTCAACATACAACGATGGAGCTATGCTCAAATGCAGCGATGGAACTGCGCTCAACATGCAGCGATGGAGCCGTGCTCAACATACAGCCATGGAGCTGTGCTCAACATACAGCCATGGAGCCGTGCTCAACATACAGCCATGGAGCCGTGCTCAACATGCAGCGATGGAGCTGTGCTCAACAAGCAAAATGCATAGATGGAGTCCCGGGGAACAGCCAGAGAAGAAGGTGCTGCCAGAACCCCTCTCAAACTTAACTCTTTCCTGGGGGTCAGCTTCTTAGCTGGCTTCTGTTTCTTTTGTCTCTCCTTTCTGAGCTGGCTCTGTCTCTCTGTGCTGGCAGCTTCCAGCAGCATGGCTCTAATTGTTTCACTATACTGCACCTGTGTGTGTTTCCTGAGTTGCTCTACCTCTCTTTGGGTGTACTGGCTTCAAGTGCTTCACGGTGTTGCATTGGTGTGGGTTGGGCCTCTCGGGGTTTGAATGTGTTCTGCCTGGCTCTAGGGAGAGTGACATCATCTGGGAGGGCCTTGATAAGGAAGTGGGTTCTTTCCTTCAGGGCCTTCGCAACGTTTGCTTCTGGCTACTTGCTTTAGGTCCAGGTTAGTGTTAGTGCAGTGTGCACTGGTGTTTGTGTGTTTAGCTTTCCTGCTTTTCCCTTGTGGTTCCCCTGCTTTTCCCTCTTGGTTTGGAAGCATTGCTGTGTGTAGGGCTTTGGAAGCTCTGTTGCTGTTAGAAGTACTTCAGGGTTTGGTGTTGTTAGGAACACTACAAATTTTGCTGTTAGAAGTACTTCTGGTGTTTGTGCTATTGGGAGCATTGCAGTCTTTGCTGTTTGGGTTTTGGGTGCTGTAGAAAGCACAGTTTGCTGTTAGAAGTACTTCTGGGTTTGGTGCTGTTAGAGGCACTTCAGTTCGCTGTGAGAAGTACGTCAGTAGCTTGGTGCTTAGTGGAACCTGGGTTAGGTTAGTGCGGTGGTGCACTGCTGTAGCGTGGGGGCTTAGGAAGCTCCTTTGCTAGCGTGTGTTTGCTTTCCTGCTTTTTCCTTCTGCCTTCCCTGTCTTCCCTTTTATAGTGCTAGGAGCTCTTTTGGTTGTTTGGTGCATAGGAGCACCTTAGTTAGTTTAGAGTTGTAGAGCACTGCTTGTAGCTTGGTGCTTAGTAGCACCTGTGTTAGCTTGTGTATTTAGTTCCCTGCGCTGTTAGTTTAGGGCTTAGGAAGTCCCTTTGTTGAGCAGGGCTTAGGAGCTCCTGTTTAGTATAGGGCTTAGGAAGTCCTTTTGTCAGTTTTCTGTTAGGAACACTCCTACTGGGTTAGGGCTTGGGAGCACTTAGATCAGTTTAGGTTTAGGAGTACTTCTGTTTCCAGTCCTGGTCCCTGTGTCATCCGGTATCCGGTAAGTCCTGCCGGCCACGCGAACCCAAGGGCTCAACCCTTGGGGGAGGGGGGTAGTGGCCAAGCGCAGGTGAAGCTGTCCAGTGTGCTCCAGTCCAGTGTGTTCCGGTCCGGTGTGTGTTCCAGTCTGGTGCGCTCCAGTCCAGTGTGTTCCGGTCCGGTGTGTGTTCCAGTCCTGTGTCCTCCAGTCCGGGGGATTGCAGTCCACTGTTCCAGTCCTGTGTCCTCCAGTCCGGGGGATTCCAGTCCATGTGTTCTGGTTCGCTGGGCAGTGCCTGCAGTCCCTGCCGGTGTGCTTACCCAGTGTTGGTTGGTGGGTTTTGCCTGCTGCTGTCACTCCTCGGCAGCAGCCCAAGGGCTCACGTTTGCTCCAGAGCCCGGCCCCGCGGGCTCTGAACCTGACACCTAGGCAACCGATACGAAGCAGCAGTCAACGTAGAGAAAGAACTCCCGCCAAGAGGGAGGTAAGCATCACGGAGCTGGAATACTCAGACCATAGGGAGCAAAATGCAGCCGTAAGGCAGTGAGGAAGAAACAACTCTCACCAGGCCAGTAACAAAGAGGAAGCTGGCCACTAACACCAAACTGAGGAAAAACCAGCTAAGGGAGAGTCAAACTCCAGACCTAGAACAGAGCCACTTCCCTGCAGAAAAGTAGAGAAAAGCGCAGAGCTAAGAGGCGATAATCCAGATGCACAGCAATAGATCTGCTCAGCAGGAAAGAACTGCGTCCCTTACAGAAAATGGAAGGAGTGCCAAATGTGCCAGGAGAGAGGCACCTGAAACTAGAAAAGGCAAAATCCGCCTTTGCCAGGCTAAAACTCCTGCCCAAAAGCAAGGGAAGCAAGGAAGAGCTGTGGCAAACTAGTCCTAAAAAGGCAAATTCCCATAAAGAGATACTGAACTGAGTCCATGCAAAAGACTGGCAAGAATGGCGCTCCCGAGGGTACTCAGAAGAGGGATTTGAGCTAGCAGTTGCACACCAAGGGCAACTCGGACCCCTACCAGAAGGAAAGTACCCTGCAGACAAACTAGAGCAGACAGGAGGAATCCATGGGGATGAGAGAACCAGAACCTCCCTAAGGAAGGGAGGAAAAACTGCTGCCAAAACAAAAATCAAATAGAAGGGCCTCTCAAGCAAGATGCCAGAAGCAGCAGAGACCGGACAGTCTGAAAAAGAACTGACCAACAGCCGCGTAAGGCTGACAGGAATGAAAAAATAGCCCTGGACTAAAAAGACCAAGCCTGCAGCCAAATGGAGCCAGCGAGAGACTTCCCCGACTGTGGAAATGGCAAACTAAGACTTCCGAACCGCAAAGGTACAAGTTCCAGCAATGGGGCCGCCCTTTGAACCAGCCGTCGTCTAGGTCCATGAAGAGGAGAAAAACTGACCAGTGATCCAGACACGAGCCGTGCCCCACAAAAAAAAATCAAAGCAACTGGTACCAGCTCAGAAGGGTCCAAGATCAGAATTAGCCGCCAGTCAGTGAAATTCAAAGAAACTTTGCAAGCGGCCCCCTAGAATATATTGTCAAAGGTGGGAAAATAAATCAGGTAACAGGCAAGAGAAAGAAGGAAAAACAAAGTTTCTTTTTTTTTTTTTAAAGAACCTTCTTCACTACTGACAGGAATAAATAAAGCTTACCTCAGAGGCAGAAATTCAGATATACCTACCACCACAGAAGAGAAGAACCCCACAGGGGAGACAAGGTACTCCATGCCACAATCAACCATCACCCTGCTAGAAAGACAGCCAGGGGAGGTAGGGGAGGGGAGGGAACCAGGGTCACTGGATATCACCCTAGCTGGCAGATGAGGAACTCAGGACCACTGAGTATCATGTAAAACTAGCCCCAACATGGCTACCAGCACACCCCTGGCTCCACTGTCACCAGAAGAATTTGGGACAGGAGCTACCAGCCAGCAATCCAGAGCAGCTGCACAATCTGCCCACCATCCGCTTGGCGACAGAGAAAATACTGAACATTCCAGGCTGCACGATACCCTTAAGGGGCGGTTTACTTGGAACTATTTTCTCTGTGTCCTTCCGCTGGTAGATGGGCACAACCCATTTGTCTGGACTGGTCTGGTATAGATGACAAGGAAGTGGCACATACCTCTAGGCACCAGTTTTACAGAATTGCCATTATTCTTTTAGGGGGTCTTTACAGAATTGCCATTATTCTTTTAGGGGGTCTTTTACTAAGTGCCAGAAACCCCATTGCGGGCTTACCGCTTGCTAAACTGGAAATCACTGGGCTACCGCTGCAGCCCGGCAATAGTTCCCCATTTCCAGTGCTTACCTGGCAGTAATCGGGCAGTGCCGCACGCTGCACGATTACCACTGGGTTGGCGCAGGAGCCCTGACCGCCACCTCAATGGGTGGTGGTGTGCCCCCCCCCAGAAATGGTTGCGCGGCAATTGCTTCACTTGCTGCATGGCCATTTCTTTAAAAAAAAAAAAAACCCAAAACAGCCTTTTTTACCTGCTGCGGTAAAAGGAGGCCTCAGCGCACATCAAAAACATGCACTGATGCCAGCGCAGGCCCTCTTGCCGCAGCTTAGTAAAAGGATGCCTTAGTAGCTAAGGTTGAGAAACCACATATAGTGGATACTCTTTTAAACTATCATCTTTCATTGTATTTTCTGGGTGCCACAAAAATGGCCAGTATTTAGCAGGCCTCAATAAATCAAAACCTCAAATGATTAAGAACTGTGTTTACTGGGCATGCTTAAGCTATATTTAATCAAACTAGAAAATTAGTCTTTAGAAGAAAATGAGAAATACACATTTGTAAATTATATATTACATGTTTATTATGGGTGCAACCATATTTGTAACATTTACATTTATGAAAAAATCAAAAATATTTACAGATTTTCTGAAAGATAAACTTGCATTGTTTTAATTTATATCCGGAAGTAGTAACATTCCATGAAAACTCAGATCCTTTAAAGTTCAGTGTTTATGAATTCATTTTTTAATACCAAGAGAGAGCTACAAAGAATATCACTGTATACAAAAGCAAGAACCAGCTTGCTAAATACATTTCATGTCAGATACCAGTATCTACTTAAGGGTTTACCCAGTTCAGGAATCTTAATAGGAAAAGTCAATATAAATGCTATCGCCTCAAAACTGTTAACCTACACCCATTATAAATGTATGTTCCAAGACTTAGTATTAAAGTGTTAAAATAATGAAAATTATTCAATCTGATAATTTAGAAGTTTATGTAACGACTAGATAAAAAAATTAATTCCATGGGCAGTAAAATTGTTTCTGGATTTCAGTAAAAAAAAAGTTAACTGCTTGGCTGAACAAGAAGCTTTATTGCAGAGCAAATTACAGTGGGGATTTCAGAAAAATTAGCTATGATCATTTAAAATCATACTGTAATAGCTAGAAATTGTGGCTGTTTGCCATTCAGAAATAGATTATCATTTTAGCAAATCCAGTTACATTCATTGCCCAATTCAGATTGGTTTTAACAATTAGTAAATATAGAAAGTGTAGAT
Source organism: Microcaecilia unicolor (assembly GCF_901765095.1). Lineage (NCBI taxonomy): Eukaryota > Metazoa > Chordata > Amphibia > Gymnophiona > Siphonopidae > Microcaecilia > Microcaecilia unicolor. The sequence goes on from NC_044032.1 coordinate 126,976,025, forward strand.
ATTACTTAACATGGAAAATTTTATCATTAATAAGTGTAACGTACATTACTATTTTTAATAACCGTCTACGATAAGTGTATTTAATGTAAAGCTAAAAAGTCCAATGGTAATTATTCTAAATAAAACTTATTGCTTGTAACAATATCTGGGGTAGACATTTGCATTCAGTTGTATAACTTTCTATTGACAGGGTATTAAAGGATTTTGGTTAAAAAAAAAAAAAATCAAGCGGCACATAAGTATGAGATATCTATGAAGTTAGCAATTCTGTGTCTGTGAAAAAAATATTAAACAAGGTCTTTATTGTAATATTACATCTACTAATGTCTTTCCTCAAATCACTTTCCTATGTCTGGATTGTTGTCAGGGTGAAATCAATGGCAATTCAAATATTTTCCAATACAGGGCCCTGTTTACTAAGGTGCACTAGTGTTTTTAATATGTGTTAAAACGCTAGAGTCGCCCATACATTCTTATGGGCAACTTTAGGTTTAGCATGCGTTAAAAACGCTAGCACGCCCTTAGCAAGGCTTAGTAAACAGGGCCCCTAGAAACCTATGCAACTGTATGTAATCAATTTGGTAAAATGAATACAGTGCTTTTTCTATCAAACTGAAAATATATATTTCAAAATTGTTAGTCCTTGTGTAGAGTGTTCAACATTTACATTCACATTAAACACATCCAAAAAGGAATTACATCTTCAGTGACTTAACAGTCACACTAAAGGGAAATACTATATTTCAACACCAGTCACTGCAGGTTATTTTATTTGTATGGAGCTTTTTAAAATAGTTTCAAGGTTCACACATCTTTGGTGATAGTAACTATGACAGAATTTGTTTTGTCAAATAATACACTATGCATTTCCCATTACAATGACTAAATTTATTGCAATTACCCCATGGAGAAGTAATCCAGTATTTCTCAACATACTTTTAAAGCAACCTCCAGTTATTCCACACTTCCCTTCTAAATCCCAGTAAGAAATATTTTATGATACAATATTATGTATTACATATAGAGAATTTGAAACAAAGTTTGCTAGATAAAAGGCCCACACACTAAACAAGGAAATGAGACACCTTAATGAGAACAAACAGGCCAGGCACAGCTCATAAAAGGCACAAATGTTATGTAATCCATATAAAAATAAATTAAATCTATAACATTAATTCATCAAAACAATCACAGCTCCCATAAAATTAACTAATTCCAGAGTATGTATTTTGGCTACCTTTTTAAGCTTATTTTAACACATTGCACTTAGAGAATTTTAAATCTTCTATTAAAGAGTCTGTTAATATTTTGGTAATGTATAAATATGTAAAGAAATTAATTATTTCTGAAGCTCAACCACTTTATTGCATATGTGCAGATCACTAGGAGACGGTAGACAAATTACCATTGTTTGAAGCTTTCCTGCCACATTTCATGTGTAGTGTGAAGCACTTTAAAGTATTACACATCTATTTACAACAGCTAAGGGAAGCCAAAGTGTTTAGAGTTTGTTCTCCCACAATTTCTATACTTTTTATACAGTTCCAAAATATATTACACTTTTCAATACAGTGACTGATTAACTAATTTGACTACTGGTATGATAATTGCATTTTACTATTGTAAAATTTAACAAGTTTCCTGAATATTGCAGATTTCAAGACAATGTTGAAGATTACTTCAGTGCTATTATAGTTTAATAAAATATTCTCCCCTCCCCCCATGACATCTTTAAAAAGTGCATTTTCATATTTTCTAGTTGGATGCAAAATAGAACTAGCTTCTAACAAGTTAAAGATTAAAATACAAAATAATTCAATAAATGTAAAAATAGTGTTTGGAAGTTACAGACAACACATTAGATTGTGTTAATGCTCTTCTTATGTACTGATTTTTCACAGGTTCATCAGCACTCTGCCATATATCGACCTGAAACACAAATAATAAACACTTAAGTATGTACATGGTGTCGTTATATAAATAAATGACAGTCAAAGAATGCAGTTTATATTTTTGACAAAGACCCCTAAATGTGAAATATTAACTACAAATATTGGGAAATTTGATATATATTTGACAAATATTATGTTTGTACACCACCACCACCACCACCACCACCAAAAACAAGGAAAATTTCCCTGCAATAAACCCAGAAAGGTAGAAACAGTAGGGAAGAGATGTTGGTCAACCAATAAACATCTGTCCAGAGGCTGACTGTAGTATTCATTTATTAAATAGAAGAATTTACCGCTAGGTCAATGGCTGCTCCGCAGAAAACGAAAGACTGCTGGTCCCGTGCTCGAACGTTGGGCAGGATGGCACCCGTGCATGCATGGTGGGGGCACTGCCTTAAAGATTTAAAATGGCAATACACTTTGGCAGTGTCTGCACTGGGCTCTGTCAGATAACATCAGCCAGTGAAAATATCATGCCTGCTTGTCCTCAAACAACATTATTTATCCACACCCACCCATGGCTACAGAAATGGTGCATGATTGGAGAAGTCATGTGATATGCTAAGCTGGATGCCTGCATCTCGACTGAGCTTCCCAGCTCACCTCAAACTATCATCATTTAGAAATGTGCTGGTACCATCAAAAATACATGGATAAATATTTATCAGCAACATCAAGGGATTGTTGCAAGAAGAGTGAAAGCAAAATGGCAAATGATGCCAGAGACATGCTGCTAGTAAGCGATACACTGATAGTTCAGTTTACCAACTCAGTTGTTTGGGCTTAGATTATACATTTGCAATGGGGGATTTCAATTACCCGCATATAGACTGGGGTAATGTAACATCTGTACACGCAAGGGACATAAGATTTCTTGATGAAATCAAGGACAGCTTCATGGAACAGCTAGTTCAGGAGCCGACAAGAGAAGGAAAAATACTAGACTTAGTCCTTAGTGGTGCTCATGATCTAGTGCAGGGGGTAACGATACGAGGGCCGCTTGATAACAGTGATCATAATATGATCGGTTTTGATATTGGCATTGAAGGAAGTGAAACTAGGAAATCAAGTACGCTAGCGTTTAACTATAGAAAGGGTGATTACGACAAAATGAGAAAAATGGTGAAAAAAAGACTGAAAGGAGCAGCTCGCAGAGTAAAAAACTTGCATCAGGCGTGGATGCTGTTTAAAAACACCATCCTGGAGGTTCAGGACAAATATATTCCACGTATTAGAAAAAGGGAAAAAAGACTAAACGTCAGCCGGCGTGGCTAAACAGTAAGATAAAGGAAATCATTAGAGCCAAAAAACAATCCTTCAGAAAGTGGAGAAGAGAACCAACTGAAAGTAACAGGATAGATCATAAGGAATGCCAAGCCAAATGCAAAGCGGAGATAAGGAGGGCAAAAAAGGACTTTGAGAAGAAATTAGCGTTGGAAGCAAAAATACATAGTAAAAACTTTTTTAGATACATTAAAAGCAGGAAACCGGCCAAAGAGTCGGTTGGGCCGCTGGACGAAAATGGTGTTAAAGGGGCGATCAAGGAGGACAAAGCCGTAGCGGAGAAATTAAATGAATTCTTTGCTTCGGTCTTCACCGAGGAGGATTTGGGGGGGACACCGGTGCCGGAAAGAATATTTGAAGCGGGGGAGTCGGAGAAACTAAACAAATTCTCTGTAACCTTGGAGGATGTAATGGGTCAGTTCAGCAAGCTGAAGAGTAGTAAATCACCGGGACCTGATGGTATTCATCCCAGAGTATTAATAGAACTAAAAAATGAACTTGCGGAGCTACTGTTAGAAATATGCAATCTGTCCCTAAAATCGAGTGTAATACCGGAAGACTGGAGGGTAGCCAATGTTACTCCGATTTTTAAGAAAGGTTCCAGAGGAGATCCGGGAAATTATAGACCGGTGAGTCTGACGTCGGTGCCGGGCAAGATGGTGGAGGCTATTATTAAGAATAAAATTGCAGAGCATATACAAAAACATGGACTGATGAGACAAAGTCAGCACGGATTTAGTGAAGGGAAGTCTTGCCTCACCAATCTAATGCATTTTTTTTGAGGGGGTAAGCAAACATGTGGACAATGGGGAGCCGGTTGATATTGTATATCTGGATTTTCAGAAGGCGTTTGACAAAGTGCCGCACGAAAGACTCCTGAAGAAATTGCAGAGTCATGGAATCGGAGGTAGGGTATTATTATGGATTAAGAACTGGTTGAAAGATAGGAAGCAGAGAGTAGGATTGCGTGGCCAGTATTCTCAGTGGAGGAGGGTAGTTAGTGGGGTCCCGCAGGGGTCTGTGCTGGGTCCGTTGCTTTTTAATGTATTTATAAATGACCTAGAGATGGGAATAACTAGTGAGGTAATTAAATTCGCCGATGACACAAAATTATTCAGGGTCGTCAAGTCGCAGGAGGAATGTGAACGATTACAGGAGGACCTTGCGAGACTGGGAGAATGGGCGTGCAAGTGGCAGATGAAGTTCAATGTTGACAAGTGCAAAGTGATGCATGTGGGTAAGAGGAACCCGAATTATAGCTACGTCTTGCAAGGTTCCGCGTTAGGAGTTACGGATCAAGAAAGGGATCTGGGTGTCGTCGTCGATGATACGCTGAAACCTTCTGCTCAGTGTGCTGCTGCGGCTAGGAAAGCGAATAGAATGTTGGGTGTTATTAAGAAGGGTATGGAGTCCAGGTGTGCGGATGTTATAATGCCGTTGTATCGCTCCATGGTGCGACCGCACCTGGAGTATTGTGTTCAGTACTGGTCTCCGTATCTCAAAAAAGATATAGTAGAATTGGAAAAGGTACAGCGAAGGGCGACGAAAATGATAGTGGGGATGGGACGACTTTCCTATGAAGAGAGGCTGAGAAGGCTAGGGCTTTTCAGCTTGGAGAAGAGACGGCTGAGGGGAGATATGATAGAAGTGTATAAAATAATGAGTGGAATGGATCGGGTGGATGTGAAGCGACTGTTCACGCTATCCAAAAATACTAGGACTAGAGGGCATGAGTTGAAGCTACAGTGTGGTAAATTTAAAACGAATCGGAGAAAATTTTTCTTCACCCAACGTGTAATTAGACTCTGGAATTCATTGCCGGAGAACGTGGTACGGGCGGTTAGCTTGACGGAGTTTAAAAAGGGGTTAGATAGATTCCTAAAGGACAAGTCCATAGACCGCTATTAAATGGACTTGGAATAATTTCGCATTTTTAGGTATAACTTGTCTGGAATGTTTTTACGTTTGGGGAGCGTGCCAGGTGCCCTTGACCTGGATTGGCCACTGTCGGTGACAGGATGCTGGGCTAGATGGACCTTTGGTCTTTCCCAGTATGGCACTACTTATGTACTTATGTAAAGCTTTTGGGCCATCTTCATCCATTTGCACGCAGATGACTTGATGACTTGAAATCATGGAGCACAGGGTTATGGATGTGGAAAGACAGGTGTAAGAGGCCCTGACATAGCTGGATCATTGAAGGCTAAGGTGGCAGCCTATCACAAAAACATGGAAGACCTTGAAAACAGAGCAAGATGGAGCAATTTAAGATTTATGGAGCATGGAGTCACTGCAGGAAGTGAAGCTGGTGGGATTTTTAGAGTGATGGCTACTTGATGTATTACCCATTGGCAAGCCAATGCATATGCTTCGTACTGACAGAGCTAATAGAATTGGGTCTAAGAAGACAAAGCTGAGAATGGCAATTGCAAAGATCCTCAATTTCACACATAAGAGCACCTTCATTCGAGTATAGAAAGGTAAAAGACCTGAGGCAGCAAGATAAATGCACTTTGATCTTCTAAGACTACTCAGCTAAAATGATTAGATTATGGAGGGATTACTCAACTATTTGCAGCAAACTAGCGCACAAAAAAAATCAAATATGTGCTGCAATATCCTGCCAGATTTCAAGCACAATGGTGATCAAATGGTGTTGACTAATCTGGAGGAAGGGCGCTTGTGGCTAGAGAAAGTGGAGATAGCTGGAAATTCAGCAGGACCTTGAGAAGGCCACCAGAGGAGTTGCACAGGGAGGACAAAGAGCCTGACCTGTACACTGGAATAATGGCTGGAACTGACTTGCCAGTATATGCTGTAAACTCAAGAAAGAGTTTACAACAGTGCCAATTTGATGAAGAAAGTTTTATGGTCAACATCAAAATGTTCAATTTTTGGTTTATTGGATTAAAGTTGAAAATGAGTAGTAATGCATGGTTTCTGGAGGAGTGTTAGGAGACATGGTTATAGTGCAGCTGTGGCAAAGGGACTGTGGAGAAGAAAAGGCCTGTCCGTGACATGTTAGTTAAAGCCCTTACGGGGTGCATTGCTTTATACTGGAAGAGGACTCAAGCATACTCCTCATCTAGAACAGAGGTTTTCAACTCAGTCCTTGGTACATGTCTAACCAGACAAGTTTTCAGGATACCTACAATGAATATGCATGAGATAGATTTGCTTACAATAGAAGTAATATGCAAATTTATCTTATGGATTTTCATTATGGATAGCAGGATAAAGCTGAAGCAATAGTCCACACAAATCACAGCAAACAAACCAGCGAACCAAATGGACAAACAACCAGATCAACCAAACACTTGGTGCAAACAACCTGAAATGGCCAGGTTTCATAGACACTGCATCAGGGGGAATCAAACTGTGAAACAACAAAATATAACAAATATAATTTTTTAAAAGGAAATGAAAATAATGTCAATAAGAGTATCCATTAAGCTTTAAAACACAATTGATACAGATTTATGCAGTGGATGTACATGTGTTGATTATAATAAGAATACCATAAACATAATGAATAACATAGAAAAAAATGATTTTTGTATATACCATGGTGTGCACAAATTGGCGACTGTATTCTCAGGGTCTATATAATGCACTAAATGTATGTATGTAATATTAATGGAGACTTAAATAAGAACCTTGGAAACATATATAATATCATAACCCTAATAAGGCCTCAACCGCTGTTGAGGAGGTAAAGAGTTTTTATTTAAAAAAAAAGGCATCATACCACTTGACAACACACTTGACAGCATAGTTTTGAGCCGATAGTATGCATGGAGAAGTGGCCTAGTGGTTAGGGTGGTGGACTTTGGTCCTGGGGAACTGAGGAACTGAGTTCAATTCCCACTTCAGGCACAGGCAGCTCCTTGTGACTCTGGGCAAGTCACTTAACCCTCCATTGCCCCAGATACAAATAAGTACCTGTATACAATATGTAAGCCACATTGAGCCTCCATGAGTGGGAAAGCGCGGGGTACAAATGTAACAAAAATAAATAAATAGTAAGCCTGGCTTTTAGAAAGCTTCTTTGGGCTTTATTTAGTATATAGTCTATTTATTGAATGAATAAACAGTTACAAACCAATAAAATAACAGAGAAAAGAGATCCAACATTAACAAAATTCTCATTTTAAATAAGTTTGAACATAAAAATGAATAACTCCCCAGTCTCCCTTCCTTGTGCTTTAAGCAAGAAGATACAACCAATCAACTATAATATCCAATCTTTTTCCTCTCCCTCCTCCTCCCCCCCCACAAGGAAAGCATAGATGCTAGAGTCTTATTATTAGAAATTAAGTTCATGTGTGTGTGTGTGTGGGGGGGGGGGGGGTTCGATATGACATTCAAATGGAAAAATAAATGTTTTATCAGAAAATGTTTAAAAATGCAAGTCCATAATGGAAGAAATAAATGTGTTCCAATATTTGGAAATACACACACAAAAAAATGTTTAGAAAGAGGATGCACTGAAAATGTCACAGACATTCTGAGATAAACATCACCGCCAATCGGAAATAGACTACATAAAATGTGCAGTGGCGTTACTGGTCCCCACATTAAGAAAGAATCTGCAGCAATGGCAGCATGTTCTCTCCATGTGCAAGACGTGCATATATACCCTCTGAACGTGGAGAAACGTTCCTCGGTGTGGCCAGTCATGTCTCTTCAGAGGGAGCCTAATTTCAGTGAGACAGAGACAGAGCTCCTGGTCCTCCTGTGCCTTCAACTACCACCAACCCACAGCATCTCTCAGAGGGCATGGAGATTAATTAGAGGCAGTCTGGAAAGGTAAGTGTGAAGCAGCGCTCCCCAGGATCACAGCATCACTCAAGTGCAAGCACCATACACAGGCAGGGTCACATACGAGGTCCCTTTGTTGTTGCAATACATGTTATTGATTTTTCATAAGAAAGAATAACCAAATATTGGTGAAATCAGAATATCCAATGACAAGTAATTCTGGGGCCTTCTTCACTAACCATTCAATGTTGAAATGAGGGGCTGCAGATATCCGAACCCTATTCCCCCACCAAGCTCCAGCATCCTGCCCCATGCCTACATAATGAAGGGAACCATTGGCAGCAGCTTACTAAAGAACGCTGAGCAACCCAAAGGCATACCTGCTTTACCCCATTACCCATCCCCACCTCTCAGCAACAGTGCACATGCTCCACAGAAAGGCCACCATGCAATCCTCTGTTCCCATGGCCACCTCAGCTCACACAGCACCTGTGCCTGTGTACTGTATACCCCCTCAGCACCCCCCACCCCCCAAAAAAGCTAATTGTAGCCATCTGTCACAGGCTATGTGAGGAGCACTGCACATGTCCAAAATTGTTTTTTTTTTTTTGTATGTGATGCCAAGAAGGCCCAATCACCTGAATCCTGTCTTCACCAACTTGTGTTTTGTAGACAATTCTGATTCCACAGGGATCTTGAGGTGCTCAGGTGCTGGTACAGGAAGATATGGAATGAAGACCGAGGCCTCATCTGGCGTCTCAGGGCTCGACTAAGTCCCACTGACATTGCACCCCTATATCAGCTCTGTTCTGGATCAAGGTCTAAGTATGCAGCTACCCTCATTTCAGTGTATCCCCAACACCCATATGCACCAGAATGGGCTGCAGCCAAACCCAAATATGAGATGACATGGAAAGGATGGAGGAAGAGGGGGAAGGGATGTTGGACAGCTCCCTCCTGTGACCCAAAGAAAAGTAGCCAGCATGTCACACACAGCTACCAAACACATTGCAGCAGCTATGGCAGGGTAAATAAAACTGTAACCAGAAAGGACCACAATGGGAATTAAACCCATGTCTCCTGCACTGAAGGCCCACAGCCTAACCCCTATTTCACACACATTTGACAAAAGAGTGCAAGGAAGACAGTACACTGATCACAGAAAGCTGTGTGAGTACAAGCTGCCACTCAAATGGATGGCCTCACCTATCTCATGCCCATGACATGCCCCCGAAATGCTCATTCTCAAAATGCTTTTCTTTTGGTAAATATCAGACTTAAAACTTTAAAAAATATATATTATATGGTTTAAATGTTTTCCTGTCAGAAACATATCCATCTGCCCCTTGAGTCATTTTTTTTGCACATTCATTTCTTTTGAAAATGAGTCCCTTAATATCATACTCACCCTAGTAGGCACGAACTGCAGGACTGGCATTGGGGGGGGGGGGGGGGGGGGGGAGACAAAAACAAGGCAGCTGACCTGGGCCCCCACAGATTCAGGAGGTCCCCATGGTTTGCCATCTCTTCCCATTCTCGCCGCCCCAATCTGAAGTCTCCCTCCTTTCCCCGTCTACCTTACATCGCATTATTGTTGACATGGTCACCAGTGTGGCAGCAATTCTTAAACACTGGAGCTGTCCCTCTGCTGCACTCCACCCCATTCTAACAACTTCCTGTTTCAGCCTAGGAGGAATGCGGCAGAGAAACTGTGCAGGGGAAGATGCAAGGAGTGTATAAGAATCGCTGCCACGCTGGTGACCTCCTGTGAATAAAAAGTTGATTTAAAAAGATCACGTATACATATGAAGTAAATAAATGAATTTATCTTGCTGGGTAGACTAAAGCCCGCACAGGCAGATAAAAACCATACAGGTTTTCATCTGCTGTCATCTACTATGTTACAATAATATAAGGAAGGGAAGATGATGGGAAAGGAGGGAGACCTTGGATCAGGGTGCTGAGAAAGGGAAGAGATTTCAGACCGCAGGGGCCCCCTGGAGCTTTTTAAAGAAGACTGGGCAAAGGGGTTTCAGAGATATGGGAACATGTCATACTGGGAGTGGGGGAAAGGATGAAGGAAGAAATGATGAGCCCGGGAACAGAGAGGTGGAAGACAGAGAAAAGGCAGACAATGGGGTGGTGGAAGGAGAGGGAAAGATGTTAGACCCAGGAGTGGGAGGGAGAAATACTAGATGGGAGAGCAGTTGGGAAGGAGAAAGATGCTGGACCTAGGTAAGCAAGTGAGGGAGAGGCAAGTGCTGAACAATGGGAGGGAGGGAAGAGAGAGAGAGAGAGAAAGAGATGCTGGCTCATGTGGGATGGGGTGGAAGGAGGGAACTGGAGCAGGAAAGAGAGAGGGAGCAATGTTGGACCATGGAAGGGAGAGAGAGAAAGAGATGAATGACCATGCCAGGGGAGGGGGGAGGCAGGAATAGAGATGAGACAGGAACTTGATGAGGATTTAGTAAAGGGAAATCTTGCCTCACCAATCTATTACATTTCTTTGAAGGGGTGAACAAACATATGGATAGAGGTGAGCCGGTCAATATTGTGTATCTGGATTTTCAAAAGGTGTGAAGTACTTCATGAAAGACTCCAGAAGAAACTGGAAAGTCATCGGATAGGAGGTAGTGTCCTATTGTGGATTAAAAACTGGTTAAAAGATAGAAAACAGAGAGTAGGGTTAAATGGTCAGTATTCTCAATGGAGAAGGGTAGTTAGTGGGGTTCCCCAGGGGTCTGTGCTGGCTGGGACTGTTGCTTTTTAATATATTTATAAATGGTCTAGAGATGGGAGTAATAGTGAGGTAATTACATTTGCTGATGACACAAAGTTATTCAAAGTTGTTAAATTGCGTGAGGATTGTGAAAAATTACAAGAGGACCTTACGAAACTGGGAGACTGGGCATCTAAACGGCAGATGACATTTAATGTGAGCAAGTGCAAAGTGATGCATGTGGAAAAGAAGAACCCGAATTATAGCTACATAATGCAAGGTTCCATGTTAGGAGTCACTGGCTGGGAAAGGGATATAGGCGTCGTCGTTGATGATACATTGGAACCCTCTGCTCAGTGTGCGGTGGCCGCTAAGAAAACAAATAGAATGTTAAGTATTATTAGAAAAGGAATGGAACACAAAAATGAGGACGTTATAATGCCTTTGTATCACTCCATGCTGTGACCACACCTTGAATATTGTGTTCAATTCTGGTCGCCGGATCTCAAAAAAGATATAACGGAATTAGAAAAGGTACAGAGAAGGGCAACGAAAATGATAAAGGGGATGGGAAGATTTCCCTATGAGAATAGGCTGAGGTGGATAGGGTTCTTCAGCTTGGCGAAAAGACAGATTAGGGGAGATATGATAGCGGTCTATAAAATAATGAGTGGAGTGGAACGGATAGATATGAATTACTTGTTTACTCTTTCCAAAAATACTAGGACTAGGGGGAATGCAATGAAGTTACAAAGTAGTAAATTTAAAATGAATCAGAGAAAATTTTTCTTCATTCAACGTGTAATTAAACTCTGGAATTTGTTGCCAGAGAATGTAGTAAAAGTGTTTAGCTTGGCGGGGTTTAAAAAAATGTTTGGATAGCTTCCTAAAGGAAAAGGCCATAGACCATTATTAAAATGGACTTGGGAAAAATCCACTGCTTATTTTTTCTAGGATAAGCAGCATAAAATGTATTGTACTTTTTTGGGATCTGCACCCTTCTCCTCCACTACTAACTCCAGACTCCGTTCCTTTTATCTTGCTGCACCATATGCCTGGAATAGACTTCCTGAGCCGGTACGTCAAGCTCCATCTCTAGCAGTCTTCAAATCTAGGCTAAAAGCCCACCTTTTTGATGCAGCTTTTAACTCCTAACCCTTATTCACTTGTTCAGAACCCATATTTTATCATCTTCACTTTAATATTCCCTTATCTCGTTTGTCCTGTTTGTCTGTCTCTTCATGTTCAAGTGTACAGCGCTGCATACATCTAGTAGCGCTTTAGAAATGATAAGTAGTAGTAGTAGAAGTACTTGTGACCTGGATTGGCCACTGCTAGAAACAGGATGCTGGGCTTGATGGACCTTTGATCTGTCCCAGTATGGCAATACTTATGTAGTATGTGGAGGAAAAGGGACGGGGAGAGGAGATACTGCGCTACAAGACTGGAGGGAGGGAGGAGGGAGGAGGGGAAAGGGAAATAGTGGAAATAGCAGAACCAAGTTGAAGAGGCCAAGAAGGGGTGGTAAGATAATTAGTGAGAGTAGAATAGTGAACACAGGGGTAGAAATATAGTAATGGAGGGCAGATGGGAGGGAATAATAGGCTGGGGAATGAGTGAGATGGGAAATGGGACAGCTAGGGAATGAGAGGAGAATATGTAAAGTTAATAGGTAGCTAAAAAGTTAAAAGAAGGAGAAGTGTGAAAAAGAAGATAAAATTTGACTGGATAGAGAGGCAGAAAAGAAAAAAATGGAGGAAAGACCTGTAAAGGAAGGATGAATATGTCAGAGACAGGTGTAGTGAAGGAACAGAACAAGACAGGAGAGAGAAGAGAAGACAAATGTACAAAAGCTCCTGGAAGGAGAATTAGCAAAAGACTGGGACCACCATGATGGAAAAATAAAATGTCCAGATAAAGTAAAGTGTTTTATTTTGAATTTATCAACTGAAATATGTTAACCTTGAGTTCAGCCCTGCCCCCCCTCCCCTCCACCAATCAACCGTTTGGCTATGCCACTGAACACAATGCAAAAGGTGTGTATATACATATCATAGATGCCTTTGTATTGTGTCCAGTGGCATAGCCAGATGGCTGATGGGTGGGTGGGTGGGGGGAGGTAAGGGCTGAACTCAAAAGTGGGTGGGCACCAATTTTTCTCCTTGCTGCCTGCCCTCCCAGCTGAATGCAAAATATAAATCCCTGTGCTGGTAGGGATCTCCAGTCCCCTCCAGGCAAAGACTTCCTCTCCCTTTCCCGCTCTGACTGCCAGAATTCTCCAAACTTTGCAGCCGGTGGCAGTGTCCCTGAGCTGCTCCCACCACCCCTGTGAATGCTTGGTTTTGCTGCATGCATAAAAATTGAGCATGCATTGAGGGGGGAGGGGGAGCCAGCAATGCAGCAGCAGCCTGAGGACACAGCTACCAGCTGCAGAGCTTGGGAAGCTCTGGCTAACAGATCAGAGGAGTTGATCTTCTGCTGGCTCAGCTTGTGGATCCCTGCCAGCCACAGCATCACAGCAAGGGTGATGGCTAATTGTGGGGGAGGCCAAAGTGGGAGGGACCCAGGGATCCTGTGGTTATGCCACTGAATGTGTTCAAGTACAAAAGGAAGTACATTTCAGTTTTTATTTCTTCAGTGTTGCAGTACTTGCCAAGTTTAACTTGGGGTTCCTAGAGATGGGAGTAACTAGTGAGGTAATTAAATTTGCTGATGACACAAAGTTATTCAAAGTGGTTAAATCGCGGGAGGATTGTGAAAAATTACAAGAGGACCTTACGAGACTGGGCGTCTAAATGGCTGATGACGTTTAATGTGAGCAAGTGCAAAGTGGTGCATGTGGGAAAGAGGAACCTGAATTATAGCTACTTCATGCAAGGTTCCACATTAGGAGTCACGGACCAAGAAAGGGATCTAGGTGTCTTTGTTGATGATACGTTGAAACCTTCTGCTCAGTTTGCTGCTGCGGCTAAGAAAGCAAATAGAATGTTAGGTATTATTAGGAAAGGAATGGAAATAAAAAATGAGGACATTATAATGCCTTTGTATCGCTCCATGGTGCGACCGCACCTCGAATATTGTGTTCAATTCTGGTCGATGTATCTCAAAAAAGAAATAGTGGAATTAGAAAAGGTGCAGAGAAAGGCGGACAATGTGGTAATTAACAGAGTTTAAAAAAGGATTGGATAGCTTCCTAAGGAAAAGACCATAGACCATTATTAAATTGGACTTGGAGTAAATCTACTATTTCTGGGATAAGCAGCATAAAATGTTTTGTTTTTCTGGGGGGATCTTGCCAGATATCTGTGACCTGGATTGGCCACTGTTGGAAACGGGATGCTGGGTTTGATGGACCTTTGGTCTGTCCCAGTATGGCATTTATGTACTTACATGTACTTATGGGGTTTCTTATTGCATTTATCTCTGAGATTTATCTGTTTAATTTGTACCCAGATGGGTTGGACTTTACTGCCTTACTGATGTTGAAATGTTGTCTTTATGCTGCTCGTTATGCTATTGCCTGTGATTGGAAATCTTCAGTTCCCTTTTCTATCACCAGATGGCACCAGAGACTGCATTTTCTTATTCTGATAGAATATCTAACAGCTCTTGGACAAGATCATTTGGACAATTCTCTCTCTTCCAGCTTGGGATATACTTCAAATCTTTTGTTTGGATTAGCAGTCTGGCTGGGGGAGGGGGGTGGTCTCTACCTGAGTGTGTTGTGGTTGTTTATATTGTTGTTGTGTTTCTATATTATGGTATTGAACATAGTATGTCTCCATGCATATTTGTGTATCTGTTTTGTATTGCATAATAAAAAATTGAAAGTAAAAAATGAATTAAGGTCTGTGCTGCTACCCTGATTGATCAGTCATCGAGGTAGGGGAAGACGAGTATGCAATATGCCCCACTTGCACAGTGTTGCAGCTACCACTATCAGGCAGTTTGTGAAGACTTGAGGAGCTGAAGCCAAGCTGAATTTTAATGCAGAGTCCCACAGTGGAAGCACAGGATCTTTCTGTGGGCAGGGAGAATAGATATGTAAGTGTATGCTTCCTTCAGATCTAGAGAGCAAAAATAGTCATTTAGTTGGATCATGGGGAGAAGTGATCCCAGGGGAAACTATTCAAAGTATCTTTGAGCAGGAACTTGTTTAAAACTCACAGGAGAATTGGTCGTACCTCCCCTCCCCCCACCTCTTGGTATAACGAGTTTTTTATGATAAGATTATGTAATAGGAAGATGTATTTCCCAGGAATGCCTGGCTTCTTTTTTTTTTTCATGCACTCTGCACAGAACTAAAAAAGGTGGCTGCATACAAGCATTATATTAGCTTATCTTAGCTTAGAAAGTACCTGGAGTAAAACCCTCAAACCTTCTCTGGTAGAGTAACTGGTTCTATTGCATTCTGCCGGAGAAGGTAGAGAACTGCTCTTGAAGTACTATCATTTGGACTGAGTTGAAATAAGGATCGCTTGGTGGATGATCAGGAGGGTCTTTTTTTTCCCAACGTAGAGCATAACCGTGCTGGATAATTCGTAGCACCCAATGGCCAAAGGTTATGAGCAGCTACCTCTGTTGAAAGAAGAGCAGTCTGCCTCCTACTTGCTTGGCACGCACAACTGGTCAGTGGCAGTATGCTTTTTAAATATGTTGGCCACCGTCTTAACTTTGTCACCGAATAAACTGTCTCCACGACAAGGGACATCTGTTAGATGCTCCTGGACAGAAGATTCGAGGTTGCTACTTCCAAGGCAGAAGTGCGAGAAGAGACATCAAAGGTGTTGTCACGTCTGTGGCCGTGACCACCCTCAGACTTACCTTATTCCTGAGGGTCAGCTTCCTAGCTGGTTCCTGTTTCTTCTGTCTGTCCTTTCTGAGCTAGCTCTGGCTCTCTGTGCTGGCTGCATCCAGCAGCATGACACTAATTGCTTCACTATACTGCACCTGTGGGTGTTGCCTGGGTTAGCTCTTTCTCTGTGTGTGTGTGCTGGCTGCTTCCAGCATGACTCTAATTGCTTCACTACACTACACCTGGGTGTGGGAAGCCTCTCTGTGTTTCACCGTGCTTTCTGCCTGCTCTGTGGTTTGTGCCTGAACAGCCTCCGTAGTTACTTAGAGATTGCTGCAGCTGCGCCTCTGGTGTTGAAGGGCTTTATTAAGCATTTAGAGACTGCAGCCTTTGCCTTTGCATCGTCTAAGGTCCCTGGTATGTTAGAGTGCTCTGTGCACTGCTACACTGTCCAGTTCAGTGTGAGTTCTAGCTTGACTAGTTAGCTTGGGCACAGCTTTGCTTGTTAGCTTGTGTACAGCTTTATTAGTTCTCCTGTGTTTGCTCAGTGTGAGTTCCTAGTGTACGACTAGTTAGCTTGGGCACAGCTTTGCTTGTTAGCATGTGTACAGCTTTACTAGTTCTCCTGTGTTTGCTTAGTGTGAGTTCCTAGCGTATGATTGGTTTTTTTTTTGTTTTGTTACATTTGTACCCCGCGCTTTCCCACTCATGGCAGGCTCAATGCGGCTTACATGGGGCAATGGAGGGTTAAGTGACTTGCCCAGAGTCACAAGGAGCTGCCTGTGCCGGGAATCAAACTCAGTTCCTCAGTTCCCCAGGACCAAAGTCCACCACCCTAACCACTAGGCCACTCCTCCACTTAGCTTGGGCATAGCTTTCCTGTTAGCTTGTGTACAGCTTTACTAGTCTTCTTGTGTTTAGCTTTCTGGTTTTCCCGTGTGTGTTTTCTTTTGCTTCTGGAGCTTCAGCCCTTGTTCTGTCTGTTGCCAGTACTCCTTGATACTGGAGCGCTCCTTGACCTGACCATTGCTTTGAACCTGACTACTGCTTTGCTAGCTGCCTGCCCAGAGACTTTGCTTTGAACCTGACTACTGCTTTGCTAGCCGCCTGCCCAGAGACTTGCTTTGAACCTGACTACTGCTTTGCTAGCCGCCTGCCCAGAGACTTTGCTTTGAACCTCACTACTGCTTTGCTAGCCGCCTGCCCAGAGACTTTGCTTTGACCCTGACTACTGCTTTGCTAGCCGCCTGCCCTGAGACTTGCTTTGAACCTGCCTACTGCCGGAACCCGGACATTCCCTGCCTGTCTGCCTTGCTTTCGCCTAGGTGCTTGGGGGCACTTCTGTATCCTGATTCCCGTTGTTCCTGCTTGCAAGTTCCAGTTCCGGTTTTCCTGTAAGCCCTGCCGGCTGCCCGAACCTGAGGGCTCAACCCTCGGGGAACGGTGGCTAAGCGTAGGTGAAGCCTAGGTCCAGTGTGTTCCTGTCCAGCGGGTTCAGGTTCCGTGGGTTCCAGTCCAGTGGGCTCCACTCCAGTGTGTCCCGGTCCAGCGGGCTCCACTCCAGTGCGCACCCGTCCGGTGCGTTCCAGTCCTGTGTTTCCCTGTGCAGAACTCCAGTCCGGGGTTCCAGTCCAGCCTTGCCTCGTCTCTGCCTTGAAGGTGACCTTGCCTGCCACTGCCGCTCCACGGTAGTGGTCCAAGGACTCACAAACCCAGTGCTTCCGGGGAAAAGCCTGACAGAATGCCAAGGTCCTCGAGAACGCGACAGGTGTCACACATGTTTGTCTTGCCAAATATTTACAACAATCTAGAAGTTTCCTGTGAAGCTTGAAGAACTCATCAGCCTTTTCAGGAGGAAGAAAGTCTGCAAAGGAGAGTACTCTGGACTGGAGACTCCAAGTAAATTGTGGAATAAAGTTAATAATCTAATATGTGGTTGGTTAGCACAGAGACTTGAAATGTTCTCCTGCCAAAAGAGTCTAACGTTTTAGTTTCTCTGCCCGGAGAAGGAGAAGCATGAGATCTCGCACTGCAAGTACGCTTCAAAGCAGATTCCACAACTAAGGAATGATGCATTTTTTTTCAAACCCAGTGTGTTTTTGTATCCTGTACATTGTATCAGTTTTCTTTGGAGCAACTTGAACTGTTAGTGGAGACTCCCAGTTTTTGATCAGAGTATTTCTCATAATTGTATAAAGTAGAACAGAGATTTCCTATTTAGGAGGAGCAGTCATAATCCAGAACCTCAGAGAGTTCTTAACGAGGTTCTTCCTCTAGCTCCAATTTGAAAGGTATGGATTAGGCCATGTCACGGATAAAGCCAGGAAAGGATATACCTTTCAGGAGAAGACTTTCGTTTCTCAGGCAGCGGAGAAATATCAGATGGAATGCCATAGACTCCCTCAGCTGGAGAAAATTCCTCTGCTGATACAGACACATGCATCGATCGGGTTCATGATGTCCCCAACTATCGATGTCGAGCCGGTGTGCAGGATGTACCCCGTGACTGCCTCTCCGATATATTCAGGGACTGGACTGAGGCTGCTGCAAGCACCCTGTAAGCCTGAATAGACTGCGTATGCAGTAGCCCTGAGAACTACTTTGAGCATAGCTTGAATTTCCTCCTGTAGAGTAGGTGTCGGTGCCAGCTGAGACAACGGTGTAGAAGCAGCCTGAGTTGTAGCTTGTGCAGGTGATTACCCAGGCAGTTATTCTCACAACTTTTGATTATAATATTTATTAGGAGTTTCTGCAAAGCAATTGCATAGATTGAAAGTATAACAGAATACGTCTGTCAAACTGGCACTGAATCGTAGTAGATATGATCATGCAACATCATTTTTACAGGATTTGAATTGGCTTCCTATTCGGGCCAGAAATTAATTCAAAATGTCTTTTGTGTTCAAAATTTTATATGGTCTGTGTCCTGCATATTTCACCAGATTGGTGAGTGTGTATAAACCCTCTAGGTGTCTAAGATCTACGGGAGAACTGTTGTTGGCATTACCTTCATTGACTGTCTGTCGCTTAAGCCATACTAAAAAAAACAAACGTGCTTTTTCCAGGCATTGCTCCAGGGTCCTGGAATAGCCTCCCTTCTGCTCTTAGAAATATTTCTTCCTATATGAGTTTTAGAAAAGCTATAAAGACCTGGCTATTTCAAAGATTTTTGTAAGGAGAAATAACCTTTTCTATTATTAAAAATATTCTTCATTATATAGCTTTTTTAGAAGAGTCATGATAATGTTATTTTATATTTGGGTTATAAAGGTATTTTATACCTGGGATAACTGAATTATAATTATATATCCTATATAATAAAACGTACCTCCAACATTCTGAAGCTAACTGCATGGCTGAGGCGTTCCTGCTCGCTGTATCCATCTCCTGAATTGACATCACGTACTTCCGGGTTCGTCACAAGCAGAAGTGACCAACCACACAAGGTTTCTTGGCTTCAGAATGTTGGAGGTGCATTCTATTAAATAGGATTGGTCAGTTCCTTGAAGCACAGCCAGAGCTCAGCGTCCTGCACAGTAAAGAGTAGTTACTTACCTGTAGCAGGTGTTCTCCGAGGACAGCAGGCTATATATTCTCACATGTGGGTGACATCACGTCGGCCCGGACGACTTTCTAGCAAAGTCTCGAAATCTTCAAGTGTCCCTAGTCGCGCGGGCGGGCATACTGCGCATGGTGAGGCTGGGGAGCCGGGACTGGGCTGCCAGGTGACCCACGCATTGGTACCTCCGTAATAGAGGGGGAGCGATCCTCTCGGCCTGGCATCTCTTACTTCTGAACTGTCATAGCGGCATTTTGATCACCACTACTCTTTCTCCTTTTCCCTCCTTTGCTATTACCCTTTCTCTCTTTCACTCCTTTGAAATTGATTGTTTGTTTGCTGAATTGTTGCATGTTTTTGTAAACTGTTGTAAGCCACATTGAGCCTGCCCGTGGGTGGGAAAATTGTGGGATATAAATGTCATAAATAAATAAATAATGGGGGTCTGTGTCTGAAATGGTCCTACTGCATCAATTTCACTTTTTAAAGCCACTTGGCTTCGCTGACTGAGTAGTTTCGTACCCAAAAATGGTCGCTGCTTCTCAGCCAAAAGAAGGGATCAAGATCTCTCAAAGGCCAAAAAAAGAAAAATAATTAAAAACAAAAATCAATAAATTGATCAAGTAAAAGAAAAAATAGGAAAAAAATGTCCCATACTGAGGAAAGATTAGAAACCCGACCTCTTTGCTCTGCGGAAAACACTAGACTCCTAGTGCAGCGCTCGAGCATCAAGTGGGAAGGCATCCGTGCATGCGCAGTGAGGGCACTGCCTCAAAGTTTTAAAATGACAGTGAACTATGGTAGTGTCCGCATCAGGCTCCGTGGATGACATCACCCACATGTAAGAATATCATGCCTGCTTATCATTGGAGAATTAATTTTTATCAGCTTAGGAGACTGTGCCAACCAAAAGTCCTCTTTGGGCTTTATTTTTCACCACTGTTATTCACAGCTGTCACTGATGATGTATATCTTGATGAGAGGAGATACAAGTTTTTTTCATGCAAAGAAAAATGCTATACCTTTTGTTGATATTTTTGAAATCACAATTTTAAGCTGACAGTACGCCTGTCTTTTTCTTTTTTTAGTAAGTGCTAATAGATAATGCTGATACATCATTTGATGACATGAAGAAGATTAATTCTTGCTGATAGTGAGATCAAAGCAATGATGGTGGACATTGTTTTTCAAGGTTTTAATTTGTATTCTTACTCCTTATGTGCCCTATTTATTTTGTATCAATTTTGAACTAAGAAAGTTCATAATGCTAAGCATGGATAATCTAAAAACATTAATGACGTGCAGTGACAATTTAGAAAGAACATTCAAATTGCTATTTAGATGTCCAAGTAGGGATGTCTAAAGTTCTGCTAGTATCTTAGTATCTTAGAACACGATCTGCCAATACAAAGCCTGCTTTAAAATACATGGTGAAATGGACATTCATATGTGGTAAAAAAAATGTCTAAAATATCAATGGGGTAACTCAGGCCCTTAAATGTCTCTGTGGCAGCATATGAATGTCTACATTATGAAATGGCAACATTGACATCTATATTCTAGAACGGTTATGTCAGCCATTTTAGAAATAAAGATGTCTATTTCTTCTGAAGCAGTTACAAAGCCCGGTATCCCCTTGCCAGTTTAAATTTTTTTTTTTGGTGGGGGGGGGGGGGGGCTGAAGGAAATAACCATCCTAATCCCTCCAGTGGACTGCTGTTCAATAGGAGAAATGTCTGAAATCTGGACATCCTGTGTAGCAGGTCTATCCCCCAATGCCCATCTTTTTGGACATGGGCTTTCATTCCCCTTTTGAGATGGGGAATACATGCCTATTTTTTAGGCTTGTCCTACTGCTGCCCATAACTTGCCCAGTACAAGCCCCCTTGCCATTTTTCAGTTTTAGATGTCCATATCCCACAACTTAAGATGTCTATGCATGATAGACATCTAACAGTCAGTTTTATGCCAGTTTCTGGACATACAAAATGCGAATGGCACTTCTAAAATAAGCACTGTATTGTCATAATTTGGATGAAGTGCATGTTTTTTTTTATAGAGAAAAACATTTTGTATCTATTTTTTTAAAACAAAGGAATTACCAATAGTCCATTGGATAAAATGATTTCTTACTGCCTTTATAGAGTTTTAGTTGTTTTTAATTATCTGACAAGATTTTGTTTTTAAAAAGAATAGGGACCATTGTGATGAATGGAGCATAATTTAAGAAGAAAAGATTTTATCAGCACTATTTTATGTTTCAAAGTTTTTATTGATGATGCCACAGATTAATACAGTTCTTTGATTAAATACATAACAGTTTTAACTTTGTCAGTCATATGTACATTAATCCGCGGTCATTATCATCAAATTGATTTACAGTTTTCTTCCCAATTCCCCCCCTCCCCCCCTTAATACTGTCTTTAACCTATTCCTTATATCAAAATAGAGTAATAAACATCAATAAACATTGTCCACTATCTGCACTTTCCAAGAATAATAACTTGTATTTGCGTTGCGGTTAACCCCTTATCTAATATCTCCCTCCCTTCCATCCCCTTCCCCCCTCCCCCCTTTATCATGAAATATTCCACCTTCACTTCATGAGCCATTCAGTTGCTTCACCCACTCACCCTTGTGTTACAGTGTTGGTTAAGGTGCTCTGCCTTATGTTGTGTTATTGAACTCTATTTGCCATTATCCTCTCCCACCTTTATGATCCCCTATGTGGAAAATTTATTTAATATTGCACTTCTCGCTTTATGGGATATACTTTGTATATACTTGGTCCAGATGGAGATAAACTTCTTTCTTTTCTTGGAAGTGCCCTGGGCTTCCCTGGCCTCCCATAGCATCAATTCATGAAACCTATTTCTCCAATGCCAGAAGGAGGGCGGCACCTCCTGCATCCAGTGTCTAAGTATGCATTTTTTCCCCACGGCATAAGCCCTGCATATCAATTGTTCCAAATTCCTATCTGAAATCCCGTAGGCTGTCCTTCTATTTAAAAGTGCTCCTCTCCAGGATGGGAGTATTTTTTGATCAATGATGCTCTCAAGGTATTTATGCACCGCCTTCCAAAATATTTTTACTCTATCGCACCTCCAAAATGCATGCAAAAAGGTATTCCGTCCTCTGTTGCATTTGGAACATTGGGCATCGGGTGTCCACCCCGCTCTCGCTGCTTGTGTTTGTGTCATGTATCCCCTGTGTATTATTCTGTATTGACTCTCCTGCAGCTCCGCCCCCCCCCCCCCCCCACCTGTTTTGGGATATCTATGATCAGTTTCGTAAAATTTACTCCTTTCAATTCATATCCCAAGTCTTTACTCCAGGCTGCAGTGAGTGCTTCATAATTGCGAGGTGGGCAAAGCGACAGAAGCGCCTTATGTAAACTAGATATGGAAACCTGATCGTATGCACCCCCCTTTAAAAATTCCCTAAGCTTTTGACCCATTTTTGTACCCAGAGCCTCTTGATCTAAGCTATACCAATAGTGGTGTAATTGTCTATAAGTGTAGTGATCCTTGTTTGTTAGGGATAACCTCTGCTGTAAATCTTGGAATGTATACAACCTTCCATCCGCATTGGTTAAGTGTTCCACTAAAGTGATTCCCATTTCTGCCCAGTTTTTAATGGTCCCTACTTCCATTCCAGGTTGAAAGTCCCCATTCCCTTGAAGAGGTAACTGATCACTGACATTTGGATTATGATTCCAAGCCATCATTAGGATACGCCAGATCTGTCTTAAAGGTTGTAATAAAATACTGTTCTTACATATAGACGGTAAACTAGTTGACTTAGCCTGCAGAAGAAAATTCATATGCCAAGGCCTATACAGTGCCCTCTCCCACCCAATAGGGGTATACTGATTTGTGCCTAGCACCCAGTCTCTGAGATGTCTCAGTAAGCAGGCCTGGTTATATCTTTGAATATTGGGTAATCCCAAGCCTCCTTGTGTCCAATTATCATAAAGATATTCTAAACGTAATTTGGACTTCTTCCCATCCCAAAGGAATTTCCTGCAAATCCTATTTAACTTTCATATATCTCTTCTTAATAAGTGTATTGGTATGGCTTGTAAGATGTAGAGCCATCTAGGGAAGATGAACATTTTAAACATATTAATTCTCCCAGTAAGTGATAGGGGCAGATGGCTCCACCGCTCAAGAGAGTGTCTTGTATCCTGTAGCAGTTTCTCTATATTCAGGTGATACAACTTTGAGGTATCCATGGACAACTGCACTCCTAAATAACGAAATGACCCATCTGCCCATCTCAATGGAACACGGCCTTGCCAACTCTCCTCGCGCTTCTCCCCACCCAGCAATGCTTCTGATTTCTCCAAATTTAACTTAAAACCTGAGAAATCCCCATATTCTACCATACATTCTAATAAAGCTGTCAATGAGGTACTTGGATTAGTCAGATGAGCTAATAGGTCGTCTGCAAATGCTGCGATCTTGAACGTTTCTGCGCCCACCGCCACTCCCTTCACATCAGGCGTCCCTTGAATATCTCTGATCAAGGGGTCTAATGTTAATACGAATAGCAAAGGTGACAGTGGACAGCCTTGTCTAGTTCCCCGATATATCGAGAAGGGGGCAGATAGTATTCCATTAACCCACATTTGGGCCTGTGGAAGATAGTATAACGCCCGTATTGCCTCCTGAAAAAACCCGCTTATTCCATATGCTTCTAACGTCCCAAACAAAAAATCCCACACCACTCTGTCAAATGCCTTTTCGGCATCAAAGCTGACTAACACAGATGGTATGGCCTGGTTAGATACTACCTCCAACGTTGTAAGTATTTTCCTGATATTCTTGGTAATACTTCTGCCCTGCACAAAACCCACTTGCGATTCCTCAACAATATCTGGCAATATACGGGCTAATCGGTTGGCTAAGACTTTGGCGTATAATTTGGCCTCATAATTAAGAAGCGAAATCGGCCTATAGGATTCTGGTTTCTTCGTATCGCGTCCCGGCTTCGGTATCACTATAATTTGTGCTAGTCGTAAGGAGGGAGGCATTCGTTGATCCTGCACTATGGTATTAAACATATCTGTGAGTGGTGGTGCCACCTCCTCCCTCAGCATTTTATAGAATTCCCCTCTATATCCATCTGGGCCTGGGGCCTTCCCCAAAGGACCCTGCTGTATTGCCCACGCTGCTTCGTCAGTTGTTATGGGGGCATTTAACATAGCCAGACCGTCCGGGTCCACTCGGACGTTGTCTTGTCTACTGAAGTATATCTCGCTATCTAACGGGGGTGGATCAGGGGGCGAGTATAAATGCGTGTAATAGTCTACCAGGATTTTATTGATTTGAACATCCGTATTCTCTAATAGCCCACTAGGAGAATACAAGGCGTCTATTTTTGAGGGCCCTTGCCTAGATTTTGACAACCGTGCGAGCATCCTACTATTTTTGTTGGCATATTTGTATAGTTGGTATCTGTAATAAGCATAATTTTTTTGGGCCTTTTGATGAATCCCTTCATTTAGGGCCTGCTGCAATTCTAAAAGTTGGGCTTTAAGTTGCAAACTATGATGTCGCCCATATGCTTTCCGCACTCTTGTTACTTCTTTTTCTAATCTAAACAACTCCTTCTCCCGTACCCTTTTTTGATGACTCGCGTATGCTATAATCTCTCCCCGTAGTACGGCTTTAGCTGTATCCCAGTATAAAATTGGGTTGTCCCTATGCTCCTGGTTAGTTTCTTGAAAATACTTATACTTCTGTGTTATGTAGTTTAGAAATGTTCTGTCAGTGTACAGCCGAGTAGGAAATCTCCATTGAAATTGTCCTGGTGCGGGCTCGGGTGGCTCCAGTACTGCAGTTACCATCGCATGATCAGATATTTTTATGGGACCTATGTCTGTCTCCCGCAGCCTTGTAAATAAATTGCGTGAAAGAAATATGTAGTCAATTCGTGACATGGTGGCATGTGCGCGGGACAAATGGGTATAATCCCGTTCTAATGGGTGCAGAGTCCGCCACACATCCACCAAGTCTAGGACCTCACTTAACATGTTTATGCCTCTCGAATCCGACCCCGACCCCCTCTTCTCCCCATGTGATCTATCCAACCTAGAATCAGCCACTGCATTAAAGTCTCCCCCTACTAGCATGGGAATTCCATCAAAGCCTGTTAGGTGTTGCAGGAGTTTTTTGTAAAAAGTTTTATTATACGTATTGGGGGCATATACATTGCACAACACTACTGTTTGTCATTCTATTGTTAAGTGTACAAGTACATATCTGCCCTCCGCATCTGCAACAATCTTATGAGTATGGACTTGAATCCCTTTTTTGATTAATATTATAACTCCTGCTTTTTTGGCTTGCGCCGGGGATTCGTAGTAATCTCCAACCCACCACCTACGTAATTTCTCATGTTCTTTTTATCAGCACTATTTTAAAAGACCAACATAGTATATCACTTGGAATAAGTCACTTGTTCGGTACAGGAGGTTTACAGAGTTTTGGTTTATCCTTGCTTTGAAATACAACTGAGTTGTTACTATATAGGTATATGCTACAAAAAAACTTGAGTTTTTTTATAGCATTGACTTATTTTCAGTTTGTTTTCCCATTCAGTAATTTTGAGGTACTATATAGGTAAGTAATTTACTTATGTAAGACTATATCTGTTTTGCTCTTTCAAAGAAAGCCCCCTTGAGGTTTTATTAGAGTATGGTAGTACACACACTGTACACGGCCCAGATGGTACTTCTGGCTTGAGCGTGCGCCATTTCCGGTGCACCAGGAAATATTTTTTATTTAGTAGCATGGCGCTAACCTGGTGGTTATTGGGCATCGCTGTGTGCTGCTCGATTACCACAGGAGCCCCTACCGCCACCTCAATGGGTGGCGTAAGTGGTCTCCCCCACATGGCCACGCGGTAAGAGTACTCTTGCCACATTGCCATGCAGTAAAAAGGGCCCTGGCGTGCAGGAAAAACAGCCCCCACTGTTACCCCAGGACCCTTTTTCCCTCAGCTTCATAAAAGGACCCATTTGTGCACTATATAAACCCTGAGAATACAGGCACCACCTTCTGTACATCTTGGTATTAACAAAACTCTTTTTGTACAATGTAATTTGTTATGATGTGTGTATGTGTGACAGAGATACCTCCCTCCCTCTCTCTGGTGTCAGCCCCCCCCCCTCTCTCTCTCTGGTGTCTGAGCATTACTGTGCAGGACGCTGAGCTCTGGCTGTGCTTCAAGGAACTGACCAATCCTATTTATTAGAACGCACCTCCAACATTCTGAAGCCGAGAAACCTCATGTGGTTGGTCACTTCTGCTTGTGACGAACCCGGAAGTACGTGATGTCAATTCAGGAGATGGATACAGAGAGCAGGAACGCCTCAGCCATGCAGTCAGCTTCAGAATGTTGGAGGTGCGTTTTATTATATAGGATATTAAACATGCATATAATGTCATGTGTGTGCAAAAATGACTTTATAAAATTACTCCCTTAATTTTAAAAAGGAAGAACATGCTAACATATGGAAATTAGAAAAAAAAACAAACAATTGTCAGGTTCAAAAGTTTGTATCAGACGTGGACATATTTTTAAAAGACCTTTTTTGGAAGCCCAGATAAAACATATTCTATGTATTAAACGTGGCCAAAAGAAATGGAGGAGTGGCCTAGTGGTTAGGGTGGTGGACTTTGGTCCTGGGGAACTGAGTTCGATTCCCACTTCAGGCACAGGCAGCTCCTTGTGACTCTGGGCAAGACACTTAATCCTCTATTGCCCCAGGTACAAATAAGAACCTGTATACAATACGTAAGCCGCATTGAGCCTGCCATGAATGGAAAAGCACGGGGTACAAATGTAACAAAAAAAAAAAAAAAAGAAGGAAGGCCAAACAGTTAGTGTGTTTTAATGATCAGGTGGAACAGGTGGTGAAAACCAAACGAGCATCTTTAAGAAAATGGAAATCAGACTGTAATGAAGAATATAGAGATTAACACAAGCACTGGAATATTACATGTAAAAAATGTATTTTGAGTATTTTCAACACACTCATAACTTTTTTTTTACTCTCTGGGGACAGATATCCCTATACGTGCAAGCTCATGAGCACTTTAGGCGACCGTCTAGGAGGACTGTCAGTCCAGTCACAATTTGCCCCTGAAGCAGGCACTAGGTGCCAAAACATGTTGAGCATATGGACTAATGTAAATGTTTTGGACCTAGTGACTCAACATAAGGTTGTTTTCAATTAATTAAAGAATTTTAAAAACATAGCTATGGGGTCACAGCCACTCCAGAAACAATGTTTGATGGTGATGATTCAGAGTGACTAAAATATATGACTGTAAATCTGACAAACTCAAAAGAATCAACAGGTCTGGATGGTAGTCATCCCAGCGCCCTGAACGAGCTTGAACATGAAATTGCTTATCTGTCATCAGGAAATATTTTTTCACAGAAAGGGTAATGGATGCCTGGAATGCTATTCCAAAAGAACTAGTGGCTAGCACCTAAGGAATTTGCCCCAGATATTCCGTGCCAGTGCCTGGATATGGCCTGGCATTAAATATCTGGGGCTAATTCTGTCTGTGGTGGTCAGGAATAGTGATATACTTGGAAGCATATAAAGTTTTATAGGAATTGTTATACTGCCTGCAATGGCAAAGAGTAGTAAGGGCCTCTTTTATCAAGCTGCACTAGTGTTCCCTGGTGTGGTAATGCCAACAAAGCCCATTCACTTTGAATGGGCTTTGTCAGCATTGTCATGCAAGAACCGCTAGCATGGCTTGATAAAAAGAGGCCCTTAAGTCCATTCTGGTTGATTTGTGGGTAAAATTGAAAAACATGTTTTGTTTGGATTCTCGGCAATCAAATTTATGGCCTTTTACCTCTGAAATATTGGGGAATCCTGAAGGAGCTATGCAGAAGTCCAATATACATTATAATGGGACATACTTCCTAGATTACAGATATACTCATAAATAAGTTAAGTGCCTAAAAGGACTTCCTTCTGCCACTGCAGGACAGTATAGTAATAAAGAACTTCATCTGAGTGACTACCTACAATAATACTAAATTACTTATTCCTTATTTCCTATATATTGATCTTTCTGGTTATGCTGAAGCAGTATTACTTTGATTACATATTTCCTCATCCCTTTGTATCTGACAAGTCCTGGTTAAAAGCAATACAAAAGAAAAATTTGGCTTACTGAAAGTACAATAAATTCAAGAAAATCATGAAATGACAGTAAA
The DNA here is from genome assembly GCF_901765095.1 of Microcaecilia unicolor. Classification (NCBI taxonomy): domain Eukaryota; kingdom Metazoa; phylum Chordata; class Amphibia; order Gymnophiona; family Siphonopidae; genus Microcaecilia; species Microcaecilia unicolor. The sequence continues at coordinate 127,004,347 of NC_044032.1, forward strand.
TAAAGAGGCACTGCATGGCTAAGAACATTTTTACTTACCAGATGCAAATCTCTTCTTAATTAAGGAAAGTCTGTAGCCAGTGCCTGCAAGCTCAAGATCTATACCTGACAGGGTGCATCCTTCGCTAACAAACTGCACTGCAAGAGTTGTTGGTTTACTGGGTCCTTCTGAAAGATCAAACTTTGCCCTAAGAGATCCAGAACCTAAAAGAAATAAAATACTCTTTGCAAACACAGATCACAAATAGTATCATTTTGATGTCCCAAATAAGTCACATCAAATAAGATTATTATAACATTAAATTAATATGCTCTGAATTTTATATGGTACCTTAAGCTCAACAATATCAGCTATGTTTTTCACATACTGCTTTTTTGATGGTTCTTTCTTTGTGCAGTTTTATCTATAAACAGGTCACATATGTATGAAGGGCAAGTAGGCAGTTGCTGTCAGCATGTTTTAAAAAGACACATAGGTGCCTATGTGATTTTATAAAATATTAGAGGCAAAGCAGCAGAAATTGTAGCTAGACTGCAAATGGAATTGCAATTGCCTACTTGGAAACTGGTGTAAATGCTTGCATGCAAAGTACACACATACGTGCAGATTATATAAACAAAAATACAGTGGAGCGACTCAGTAATTATTCAGATCAAACCTCAAAATAAATATATAAGTATGTGAGAGAAGGTGCTCAGAATCTTATGGAAGGCTCAACCGAGTAGCTTCAATAGCTGATAACTTGAATTTCAATCATTGCACCTGCTTGAGCTGATACCAAATTACTGTCATATAACTATGTATAAAACTCACAAATGTCCACTTATCTGAGTCAAGTAAGTACAGTCCAGTGTTCAGGATATTCTTCAAAAAATGCTATAAACCACTGTGAAAAAGTGTCCAATCAATATCCAAATTGAAATTACTCCACGCTTCAATGTTTAATGCCAATGGTGTAGATAGTACAATGAAGCACTGATCTCTACACAGCACTGTGTTTCACTGAAGACATTTTCGGGAGATCAAACTAAACTAAACTAAATTCTATAAATTAAATGTACTTCAATATTGACTATACCTCACTACATAACTTCAGCAGCAATGGCTTACTTTTATGAATTATATCAAAAACATATTCAAATCTTCAAGGGATCAATTTGAAGCCCTCCGGAACTTACCCTCCCTATATGACAGATGCTCGCACATGCAAGGTAACTCCACTTATAACTCCTCCCACCTCTCTCCTATGTCACACTCCTAAGGCGTTTAACTATGCTGAAATTCAACAATAGCAATAAACTGACTGCCGTTCAATCTCTTTATTTAAACCTGTGAACATACGAGTAGCCATACTGGGTCAGACCAATGGTCCATCTAGCCCAGTATCCTGTTTTCCAAACAGTGGCCAAGACAGGTCACAAGTACCTGGCAGAAACCCAAATCGTGGCAACACTACCTACTACAAATCCCACGGCAAGACTATGGATTTTTCCTCCAAGAATTTGTCCAAACCTTTTTAAACCCAGATATGCTAACCGCTGTTACCACATTCTCTGGTAAAGAGTTCCAGAGCTTAACTATTCGTTGGGAAGCCAGGTGAAAATCGTTTTCTCCTCTTTATAGAGAAGCAATTTAGATATATCTCCTCTGCTAACATTAGTAACATGCAATAATACTGCAAAACGCAATTCACCTATGGAGTGTCGCGTCTCAAAGTCAGCACTCCACCAAGGGCGACTGCATATGCATATTAAGAATATGACATAAATGTTCCAGAAAGTATGCCCCTGCTCTAAGCGGTATATTGGGCAAACAAAATGAAAAATAAAGCTCTGCACTGCATTTATGTCATAATAGTAATGAGCACATGCAGGTGCCCTTGATAGAGCAATGGCTTGACGCTCAACACTCTGCAGGTGAATTGCATTTTGTAGTATTATTGCATGTTACTAATGTTAGTGGGGGAGATATATCTAAATTGCTTCTCTATAAAGAGCAGAAAATGATTTTCACCTGGCAAACAATAGTTCCCATAGGTTTAAATGAGATTGAATGGCAGTCAATTTAATAACCATTGTTGAATTTCAGCACAGATAAATGCCTTAGAAGTGTGATGTAGGAGAGAGGTGGGAGAGTTACAAGTGGAGTTACCGTGCATGTCTACTGTATAGGGAGGGTGAGCTCCAGTAGGCTCCAAACCAGATTGATCCCTTGAAGATTTAGATGTTTTTGATATAATTCATAAGAGTAAGCCATTGCTGCTTAAGTTATGTAGTGAGGTGTAGACAGTATTGAAGTACATTTAATTTATAGAATTTATTTTATTTTAGTCTGATCTCCTGAAGATGCTTTTGGTGAAACGCAGTGCTGTGGTAGAGATCAGTGCTTCATTATACTATTTACACCATTAGAATTAGACATTGACGCGTTATGGAGTAATTTGTTGCACTGTATTGGATGTTGATTTGGATATTGATTGGACACTTTTTCACAGTGCCGTTTCAATGGGGTTTCAGCAGTTTTCCAGCACTTTTTGAAGAATAGTTGATCATATAGTTATCAGCTCAAGCAGGTGCAATGATTGAATTTCAAGTTATCAGCTATTCAGGCTATTCAGCAGAGACTTCCATAAGATTCTGAGCACCTTCACTCACTTATTTTTCTATTTTGAGGTTTAATTTGAATAATTAGTGAGTCTCTTCATTCTATTTTTGTTATATAGATAAGGGAGTGATATTTTAATCTTACAATTTTCTGGTTTCAGGTTTTATAAACAACACACGAGTTCAGTCCAAAAGTTTACAGATAAAATTATTTACCTGTAACAGGTGTTCTCTGAGGACAGCAAGATGAACATTCTTACAACTGGTGACATCATACAATGGAGCGGAGCCCACATGGGAATGCTCACTAACCTGTTTAATATAACGTTTTAGAGCACTGCACTACTTATGTCTTCCTGCCAGCTATTGTCATGTAGGACCTAGTCAGTCTAGTATATAACTTACAGGATTCAACTCTAAGGGGAGGTGGACACGGATGTAAGAAAATTCATCTTACAGTTCTTGAAGGACACCTGTTACAAGTAAATAACTTTGTTTCTCCAAGGACAAGAAAATAGAATATTCTTACAACTGGGAATCCCTAGCTACCAGTCTGCCTTAAATAAAAAAAAATAGGGAACAATAACAATGTCCACAACAGGCAGGGCCAACAGAATTCTGAAACTGGAACAGCCAACTTGCTATTTTATTTTAAAGCAACCTGGATGGAAAGAAATGGACCTAATGGGATAAAGTTGTATTCTAGATTTCAAATAGATTCTGAAGGACTGTCTGACCATACTGACTGTTGTGTCAGGAGTCCTGTTCTAAACAGTAGTGAGATGTGAATGTGTCGATCGAATATCATGTTGCAGCTCTGCAAATCTCATCTACGGAGGCTCTCAAGTGGGCTGAGGCAGCCATAGCTTTGACATTATGAGCTGCATGACCCTCTAGGGACAGCCCAGCCTGGATATAAGCAAAGGAAATGCAGTTTGTTAGCCAACTAGAGTGTATTTGCCAATAGTATACCCATTCTATATGAGCTGAAATAAACAAAAAAGCTGGGTGAAATTTCTACAGGCTTGAGTCCACTACAGATAGAAGGCCAAGGCTCATTTGCAGACCAAAGTGTGAAGATACCTTCACCTTTTTGGAAATGCGGTCTGTGGAAAAATGCTGGCAGAACAACTGACTGGTTAAGGTGGGATTCCAACACTAACTTAAAAAGGAACTTAGGATGCATGTGCATCATTGTTGGAATGAGTGACAAAGATCCACTCTGTTGTTGAAAAACTTAGCATAAGGTGGATCAGCTACTAGGGCCTGGAGCTCATTGCTCCTGTAAGCTGAAGTGACCACCACCATAAATAGGACCTTCTAGATCAGGTACTTCATGTGACAGGTATCTATTGGCTCAAAGACGGATTCATCAGCCGTATTAACACGATATTGAGATCCCATAATACTGTCAGGGGTTTTAAGGGAGGCTTCAGTAGAAGCAAGCTCTCCATGAAACAAACTAAGGGCTGAGCAGAGATGAGTTTACCTTCTACCCTCATCCTCCCTGTCTCATCTGCCCGCAACCTCGGAGTCATCTTCGACTCCTCCCTCTCCTTCTCTATGCATATCCAGCAGATAGCCAAGACCTGTCGCTTCTTCCTCTATAACATTAGCAAAAGTCGCCCTTTCCTCTCTGAGCACACCACCCGAACTCTCATCCACTCTCTCATTACCTCTCGCCTCGACTACTGCAACCTACTCCTCACTGGCCTCCCACTTAGCCATCTATCCCCCCCTTCAGTCCGTTCAGAAATCTGCTGCACGTCTTATCTTCCGCCTGGACCGATATACTCATATCACCCCTCTCCTCAAGTCACTGCACTGGCTTCCGATTAGGTACCGCATACAGTTCAAGCTTCTCCTACTAACCTACAAATGCACTCGGATCTGCAGCCCCTCCCTACCTCTCTACCCTCATCTCCCCCTACGTTCCTACCCGTAACCTCCGCTCTCAAGACAAATCCCTCCTTTCAGTACCCTTCTCCACCACCGCCAACTCCAGGCTCCGCCCTTTCTGCCTCGCCTCACCCCATGCTTGGAATAAACTCCCTGAGCCCATTCGCCAGGCCCCCGCCCTGCCCATCTTCAAATCCTTGCTCAAAGCCCACCTCTTCAATGTCGCCTTCAGCACCTAACCACCATACCTCTATTCAGGAAATCTAGACTGCCCCAACTTGACATTTCGTCCTTTAGATTGTAAGCTTCTTTGTTAAACTGTACAGCGCTGCGTAACCCTAGTAGCGCTCTAGAAATATTAAGTAGTAGTAGTAAGTGCCAAATGCACTGAGGTGAACTCTACTGGAGTTGGATCTTGAGACCTGATTCTGATAGATGTGGAAAGTATTCAAGCAGTTTTTGTGTAGGATAGGAGAAGGATCTAGAGCTATGCCCTCTTCCATTTGAATCCATATAACGTCCTAGTGGAATCTCTTCTGGAAGCTAGCAGAATCTGAGATATGCTCTCCAGTAGGTTCAGAGAATCCACCACTACCCTCTCATCATCCACGCCATGAGAGCTGCAGACTGGAGGATGGGATGTAGAAGGGATCCCCTGTCTTGAGTGATGGGAGTTGGAAAGCGCTCCAAGGATCTTCAGAAGCAAGCTTTAGAAGAAGTGGGAACCAGATCTATCTCAGCCAATAAAGTGCGATCAGAATCATGGTTCCTTGGTCCTCCCTGAGTTGCAGAAGAGTTTTTGCTATGAGATACATTGGAAGATACATATACAGAATGAAAATACACATACAGAATGGAGATACACATCCTCAAATGGAGGAGAAAGGCATCCAAGGCTAGTCTGCTGTGTGATCCTAGTCTGGAACAGAACTGAGGGGCTTTCTTGTTGGAATGAGTGACAAAGATCCATCCACTCTCGAAATATCTTCTAGGCCATACCCACGTCCAAAGGCAATTTGTAAGGTAGCAGGACCTGACAGCCTGTCCACCAGACAATTGTCTTTCCCTGTCTGATATGTGGCTCTGACCGACATTCCTTGAAATACAGCCTACTTCCACATCCTGGCAAAGAAAAGTAAAACCCTGTGCTTTCCATCTTGTTGATGTAATACATTGCAACCTGATTGTCTGTTTGAATTAGAATAATGTTTAATGTTTATGTTTTATTAAAATTTACCATTTAATTGCACAGATCCCAGGTGTTTAAAATAAACAAATACAATATAATTTCAAAGAACTCAATCAAATCTGAAAGGAAAGCCTAAAATACTTATTCACCAACCAACCTCTGAAAGCCCTTAAAGCATTCCAGACTGCTCTGAGCTCTAGGACATTTATCTGCTTAAGTCTCTCCTGAGCAGACCACACACATCCTGGAGTGTGGAGCCCATCTACATGAGCTCCCAATCCCAGGTTGGATGCATTTGTTGTCAATGTCTTTTGAATTTGTAGAGTTTGGAAAGGTATTCCTCTGGCCAGACTGCAGTGAACTATCAACCAGGACAGAGACTTCTTGAGAGAGGATGTGACAGATATTACATCTTGCAGGTTCTGCATCTATTGGGAAGGCAAGGCCCTCTGAGCCTGCCTCAACTTGAGGTGTGTGCAATGGGAGTTACTGGACAGTAGATGCCATGTGGCTTAGCAATCTCAACATCTGCTGAGCTAATACTTGCTGACTCTGGTGCACTTCTGTAACTACTTAAGTCAGAGATTATATCCGTTGCTGAGTCGTGTTTAGCAGGGCTCCTATAAACTCCAATCGTTGGTTCGGACTGAGCTGGGAATTTGAATAATTTCTGACCAACCCTAGTAGCTCCAGCAGCCTAATGGCCATGCATACTGATTCTTTTGCCCCCTTCCTCCGATGTGCTCTTGACCAGCCAATTGTACAATTGGAGAAACATGTCCACCCCCCAGTCTGTGTGGGAATGCTATGGTGACTGCTAAATACTTTGTGAATACCCTTGGTGCTGACATGAGGCCAAACAGCAGTAAACTATACCGGAAGTGGTGTTTCCCTACTTGGAATCTGCCATACTTCTCGTGACTTGCATGTATCAGTATATTGGTATAAGAAACCTTCAAGACCACAGAGCACCGGTGTGTCGTATAAGCATTCTTCAAGTCCAATCTCCTTTTTAAATTATGTGAATCAGAGCGCTTAAGAAAACAATCCTGAACTTTTGTCTGGTCAGATATTTGTGCAGGGCCCTCAGGTCTACGATGGGACAAAAATCCCCCAGCCTTTTTTTGGGATCAGGAGGAAGTACTTGGAACACAATCCCTACTTCCCTCTTCAGGCCAGTGCAGTAGAACCTGTTCTACCAGGGGAAAGAGTTCCTTGGTAAGCAATTCCTGATGCTAAGAACTTAACCTTGATGCTCTCAGAGGACAATCTGAAGTTATAAATGGCCACACTGCATGGAAAAAAAATTCAGCCTCCCTTCTATCAGCAGTTATCCAGGATGGTTATGGGGATTGAAGATATGCTCCCCTGGAGCCAGACAAAAGCTCATCCCCTTCTTTTCACTGGGGAGCCAGCAGGGGCTTTGGGGTCCTCTGCTACCTTGGACAACATGGTCTCTGAGCTGAAGAGAGGGAGTGGGGAGCATACCTTTGAGAGTAGTAGGTCCTTGGCTACCCTCCACTAAAATACCTTCTGGATAAGGAGGAGAACTGGGAGTGGGCCTGTAGGGTGACTTAAGCATGTCCAAGTGCTCCTTGATGAGATTAGCAGCCTCTTGTAACTTTTTGCCACAAAGGTTATCTCCCTGGCATGGAATGCCCATCAGCATCTCCTGTACATCAAGCTTGTGGTCTGAAGCATGTGGCCAAGTGAGTCTGTGGATCCCAAGTCCCATTGTGGAGGCTCTGAAAGCCATAAGTGGAGGAGTGGCCTAGTGGTTAGGGTGGTGGACTTTGGTCCTGGGGAACTGAGGAACTGAGTTCAATTCCCACTTCAGGCACAGGCAGCTCCTTGTGACTCTGGGTAAGTCACTTAACCCTCCATTGCCCCATGTAAGCCGCATTGAGCCTGCCATGAGTAGGAAAGCGCGGGGTACAAATGTAACAAAACAAACATATTGAAAATATCATAGGTTGTCCTATGTATTTTCTGCACTCACACTATTCAGCTGCTAGCTGATGGAGCTCATCAACCCTCTTCCAGGAAGAGTGTCAGTAAACTCTACCATACTGCACACATTTCGCAAGTGCATGCTCATTAAGAGTTGGTAGGAAGTTATGCAGGATGTAAGCACAGCATTCTGGAAAACCTTTTCTCCAAAAGACCCCAAGGTCCTTGCCTCTCTTCCCAGGGGCACAGAGGGAGTATTCATACTCCTGGCCTTTCTGAGAAGAGATTTGACCACCATGGAATGTCAAGAAAGCTGGAGCTTCTTGAATTCTGGTTGCACAGGGCCTCGCACTCCCAGGGGCCCCACGGCAGCCTTAGCATCTCCCTCCTGCTCCCTGCTTCAGACATCATTGCCGTCTCCTGTTCTCAATCTAACCGCCTTGGTCAGCTCTCTCCTACTCCCTTTCGGCTCCCTGCAGCGCTGGCTTCTTCAATCCGGGCAGCCGGCAGCATCAGTGAAGTAAACACACTGCCTTCGGCAGCCCAGAAGCTTTCTCTCTGTTGCAATTTCCTGCCCCGTATAGGCAGGAACAGGGGCACAGCTAAGGGTGGGCTACTGGTGGCCCACCCAGTTACTTGGGCTACCCAGTTTCTCTTGATGCTCCAATCGGAGAGTCTTGGTTAGGCTGCAGTGGGAGTGCACATTGCACAGCTTTTCAGGAAATCTGCCATGGCGCAGCACTCAGCTCAGTAGGCAGCAACAACAGGAGCTCTCCAGTTCTACCTGGGATTTTGGGAAGACACAGGGAAGAACGGGGTCTGTGCCAGGGCCGGCGCAACCCAGTAAGCGTGGTAAGCATGGCATGGGGGCGCTGAACTCTGGAGGGTGACACAAGCCATGCTTACCGCCGCCGGGCAGCTCACAGTTCCAGTTCCAGCCCAAGCAGCAGGCAGCTCTCAGTCCCACCTCAGCTCCCCAATAACCTTCTTTTCATTCCTGCCGTCCTGTGTTTAAATCTTTTATTTTACCTCGTCACAGTGGCAGCAGTGAAAGCAGCAGGCTCGCCTCCAGCCTTCCCTTCCCTCTCAATGTCCCACCTTCCTCTGATGTAATTTCCTGCTTCCGCAAGGGCGGGATATTGGGAGGGAAGGGAAGGCTGGAGGCGAGCATGTTGCTTTCACTGCCACCGCTGCAACTTGAGGTAAAATAAAAGATTTAAACACAGGGCCGCAGAAATGAAAAGGGGGATGTTGCAGAGAAGAGGGCAGGTAGGTGGGGCTGGGGTTTGAACTGGAACTTGGGGACTGAATAGGGGGCAGGTGGGGGCTGAGGCAAGTCACGACATGGATGGGAGGGAAGGATAGGTGGCAAAGGAGAATCGATGGAGGGGAGAGCTGGGGAGAGAGGAGAAACGCTGGACATGGAGGGGAGGGCAGGGGAGAGGAGAGGAGAACTGCTGGACATGGATGGGAGGAGAGGGCAGGGGAGAGGAGAACTACTGGGCATGGAGGGATGGAAGGGGGCAAGGGAAAGAGGAGAATTGCTGGACACGGATGGATGGAGGGGAGGGCATGAGAGAGAGGAGAGTTGCTGGACACGGACGGATGGAGGGGAGGGCAGGAGAGAGAGAGGAGAGTTGCTGGACACAGATGGATGGAGGGGAGGGCAGGAGAGAGAGGAGAGTTGCTGGACACAGATGGATGGAGGGGAGGGCATGAGAGAGAGAGGAGAGTTGCTGGACACGGATGGATGGAGGGGAGGGCATGAGAGAGAGAGGAGAGTTGCTGGACATGGATGGATGGTGGGGATTGCATGAGAGAGAGGAGAATTGCTGGACACGGATGGATGGAGGGGAGGGCAGGAGAGAGAGGAGAGTTGCTAGGGATGGATGGATGGAGGGGAGGGCAGGAGAGAGAGGAGAGTTGCTAGGGATGGATGGAAGGGAGGGCAGGAGAGAGAGGAGAATTGCTAGGGATAGATGGATGGAGGGGAGGGCAGGAGAGAGGAGAATTGCTGGACATGGATGGATGGAGGGGAGGGCAGAAGAAATGCTGGACATGGATGGAGTGGAGGGCAGGGAAGAGAGGAGAAATGTTGGTCAGGGATGGAGGGAAGGAAAGACAGAGGAAGGAGATGCACACAGATGGAGGTGAAGGGAGAGAGAAGAAATTCTGGACATGGATGGAGGGGAGGGAAAACAGAGGAAGGAGATGCACATGGATGGAGGGAGGGGAGAGAGGAGAAATGGATTCCCCAACGGGCACAGGACCCAGCCAGCACACACAGAGTACAGTCTGCAGTGCTCTCTGAAAAACCAGCCACCACATGCACACACATTTTGGAAGCTCAAGCCCAGCTGCCCAGATAAAATATGTTTAAATGTACAGTGTAATGGTGGGGGTGGGTTCTTCACTGCCTAGGGAAAAAAGTTATATTTAATCAAACATACCTTTCCCCCCCTAAGCAGTGAAGAGCATACCACCACTCAGAAACCCACCAACGATAAATTTTAATGTTGTTAGGCTTCTGGGTGGGGATGGGGTGGGGGTGGGCTCAGTACCCAAGTTAAAATAATTAAAAAAGGTTCTATATTTTTTTTGTTGGTGGGTTCAACATAGCATTGCGAAGTCTGCTGAGTAAGCTTGGGAAGCACTTATGTAAGGTGGTTGTATGACTACTTTTAGGGGTTCACTTTGCTTTTTACCCCTATTAGCTTTTTGTACCCCTGACGTAGCCTGAGGGCGAAACGTGGCCACGTCGGGTAACCTTGTAATAAACCACTTCTTCTGTTACCCTCTTGTTCTACGTTTTGTCTTTTTTGATCTGCTTTTTTTCTTTTGGTTTGCTATTTCTGTGGCAGGTATTTGCCTTTTTTTGTTTTTGTCTGTTATATTGATGCAGGGCAGCTGTTGGGCAGACTACTTAGAAATCCAGCATCAAGTGCATTCTAAGGCAGTATTTTGTACTATCCCAAAGTAGAGAGGTGTGGTAGCCGTGTTAGTCCACTCTTAAAGGTAATCAATAGAAATCAAACAAAATAAAACATGGAAAATAAAATATGATATCTTTTTTTATTGGACATAACTTAATACATTTCTTGATTAGCTTTCGAAGGTTGCCCTTCTTCGTCAGATCGGAAATAAGCAAATGTGCTAGCTGACAGTATATATAAGTGAAGCATCCAAGCCTTTCATTGAGAGTGTAACAGGGTGGGTGGGAGGTATGCATGGGGACATCAAAGCATTCAATTGATAGTCTAACAGGATGGGTGTGGGTAGTTGAGGGGAGGGTGATAAACAGAGAAATACAAGAAACTATACTCATACCTATATGAACAATGTCCACCCATATTAGTTCTGGGCCCACCCAAAATGTCAGGTCTGGCTATGCCACTGGGCGGGACGCTACAACAGAGGGAGAGCTTCTGGGGCAACCGAAGGCAGTGTGCTTACCTCACTGACGCTACCGGCGGCCCTGAAAATTGAAGGCAGCAGCGCTGCGAGCCAGAACTAAAGGAGTGGGTAGGAGAGAGCTGAAGGCAGTTAGATTGAGATGGCCGCTGAAGCCCATGAGGTTGGTCTCCCTTTTCCTCTCCTCCGCACACCTCTCATCCCCTTACCCAAACAAAGCAAGCAAATCTATGAGCTGCTCTATCCACGTTGTTGTTCTTTATTGTTGGTAGCATTTTTATTGGACTTCACATATTTTCAAAGTTGCTGGCTTGTGTAGCGTATGGATGTACACAGAGGAAGTACTGGTATTAGTTCTAAAACGTAATCATTGTGTCATTTGGAGGGGCTGGTTTATAGGGACTCACTCTAGTCTGATGTCTTCACCTAGTAAAGGGCCACCAAAACAGACATTATGAGTATCAGGTGCTTAACAATCAGACTTACTATAAGTACAGTTTAGAGAAATCATTAATTAGATTGAGACCTGGGAGCATTTAACATATTTTTTTCCCATGCCTACATCAAAAGAAAAAGATGGCATGTGGAACTTGCTCCTTTTGCTTTGTGGAATGCAGTGGTATATTATAAAAATGTACTTGCTCCCTTTTACTACTATTTCACAGAGAAGGTATTGAATAATGAGGGAAGGGTTTCCTTCCTATAGAACCGTCCAGAGTCAGTCTAAATGTGCCAACATTGTCCAGTTCAGAACACCATTAGCCGCCAAGTTCATACAATGTTAATTATGTTCAGTGGAAAATAAATCTGTTGGCTCAGGCTGCTTGCTATGTGAATATTTAATCACTGTTTCATTACTGCTACCAAGTATTACATATTAAGGGCATTTGTTTTAATTCATTTATCCAGTCCTTACACATTCACATGGCTTTGCTTTTTAAACCCAAAGGTTTCCTATGATAGTATTGTGCTTATTTGAATTAGGTTTTCTGTACAAGTTTTGCTTGATTTGTCTTTATTTGAAATAAAAAAAATTTAAACCACACCTTGTCAACAAGGAGTGTGGCTAAGTGGGGGGTGTGGTTATGTGGGGGCAAGTGCGGGGTGTGGCTATGTGGGGACAAGGGTGGGGCTGAGTGGGGGCCCCACCAAACTGGTCTGCATAGGGCCCCGCAACTGCTAAGACTGGCCCTGTGTACAGAGAGGGGGATCTCCTACATTTTCATCTGAACCAACTTAAGAATTCTGCGCATGGTCACATCTTCCTGTGTGTGTGTGTGTGTGTGGAGGGGGGGGGGGGGGGGGGGGGCTAAGGACAAAGTGTGTAGCACTACAATCAAGCACTATTCTACATTATGAACCTGACTTTTCACAGACTTGGGCCATGTCAGTTTCCCTACAGAGGCTTGTTCCTGTAATAGGCCTCAAGAACACTGCTGACACATCAAGGCTAACAGAGGCAAAGCAACTGTTCACAACAACTTTTGTCTACTGTTCTGGGGAACTTCATGGACAAGAGAAAAACACCTAAGACATAAAGAGCTGGGTCCTTGGGTCCCCAAAGACACAACATTGGTAAACACCAAACTCAGTCTTTGGTCATAATGACATCAATTTCTATGGGAAAGGTATAAAAAGGATACAAAATAAACAATGGTTGATCTGGCTGTTATCTGGGGCACTTCACATGACAGTTGCTATTAGCCTGCCCGAGTTAGCCACATGATAAAGGCTCATTAAAGATATGTGGCCCCTCTGATGAATGCTTACCTGCCTAAGTAGAGCTACCATCTACTGACCAGCCTGAGTTCTCTGCTGCTGCCTTGCCTGATCGTGAGGTGAAACCAACTTGCCAGCCTCTGTCTTCAGTCCCTGACTTCCTATGGATCCAGTGTTCATGAGTGTTACCTGTCAGGTTGAATTGCTTTCGCCTTAATGCTTGGGGTGTCAGGTGTCCTACAAACTTTAGGACTAGGGTAGTGTGCGTTATCTTTGCCTTGACAGGTATATTAAATCATTGTTCTACCATCATTGTGGGTAATTCTGCATAATATTTGCAGCCATTATCTAAACAGCTTTTCTATTTTTCTAATACCTGAGCCTTGTGTTCTTTCCTCTCATTGTTTATAATTTGGACTTCTGAATTTGGATTGAATGAGTAGGAAGTTTGTGATCTAATCCCAGAGTGCTAAATTACTATTATATGTCACATTTGTACTTCCCTCTCTTTACCTGACCTCTAACGGGCCATGTTAATTGTGATTAGTTCTCACGGGGGGGGGGGGGGGGGGGGGGTGAGTGTCACCAAACCTGATGAGAATGTCCAATGTTTCTGCCCTGGTCTCATCTTCAAGTTTCCAACTCAAATGGGACAGACTTGGCCATCTCCCTTACAAAATCAAAGAAAGAGCGCTCCTCAGGGGGAAATTCCATCATACAGCGGGGAGGGATCTGAAGGAAGATTAAGGAACCCCTCTTCCAAGAAGATGTAGGGCATCTCTCATTTTAACAGAGGAAATATACCCTAAACAGTTTGCAGGAATTGCTTTAACACCTATACTTAAGAAAATAGGAGGGGATATGACAATAGTAGATAATTTTAGACCAACAGCAAGCATTCCATGGATGGCAAAGCTTCTTGAATTTATCCTGAATATACAATTTTCAGATTTTCTATCTACATTTCCATATTTGCATTCCTCACAACACGGGTTTCGCTCACTGCTGATTACATTAGTCACCAAAGTAAGGAAATATTTAGCTATAGAGAGAAATATTATACTTCTACAATTTGATATATCTGCAGCGTTTGACATTGTAGATCATGAACTATTGTTGTACAGATTGACTGAGATGGTGATTGTGGGCTCAGTTCTGAATTGGTTTTCAGATTTCTTAAAATATAGAACATACATTGTCATTAAGAAGACAACAATCTTCTAGTTGGTTGTCAAAATGTGGAGTTCCGCAGGGGTCGTCCCTTTCACAACTGTTCAATGTTTTTTTAAAGCTCTGTTGGGAAACATCTACAGACATTAAACATTTTCTCCCTGAGTTATGCAGATGATAATTTTGTACTCTGTTCAGGTTCAAATACTCTAGATCAGTGATGGCAAACCTTTCAGAGACCGAGTGCCCAAACAGCAACCCAAAATCTAATTATTTATCGCAAAGTGCCAACAGGGCAATTTAACCTGAATAACAGCAACGTGGGTTTTAAACTGGTTCTAGCCAGTTTAGAACGCAAGTATTAAACCGAGGACATGCACAAAAGGGCATTTTCCTGTCACAGTAGCAGCCAACGAAAATGGTATGCAAATGACCAAATTAGTATTAAAATACTAATCCGATGTGATGCACTACCATTTTCCGAGGAAGTTACGGTGGAAAACCTAACGGGAGGTCTGCACCTCCCATTAGGTTTTTCTCGTTGGGGCTGTTGCCCTCCCGCTCGCCCTCCCTCCCAGCACCAGGCAGGCCTCCCTCCCTCCCAGCACCAGGCATGCATGCATGCCTCCCTCCCAGCACCAGGCAAGCCCTCTGAGCAACAGGCAGGCCAGCCACCCTCCCTCCGAGCAAAAGGCCACCCTCCCTCTGAGCACAAAGCCTCCTGCCCGCCCTCCTTCCCTCTGAGCACCAGGGCCCCCCTCTGAAATTTAAAAGTCATACCTGGTCGGGGTTAAGGCGGCGTCGGCAGTGAAAAGCGTGCTGGCTCGGTGCGCTTTCAGTCTTCCCTTCTGTCTCTCAAGCTCTGGTCCTGCCCTTGCAAAAACAGGAAATGAGGGCGGGACCAGAGCTTGAGAGACAGAAGGGTAGGCTGAAGGCGCGCCGAGCCAGCGCTTTTCACTGCCGCTGCAACCCCAAGCAGGTATGACTTTTATTCGGAGGGGGGCTGGAACTGGCTGAGGCGACGGCGCGCGTGCCCTCTTTGGCACGCGCGCCATAGGTTCGCCATCACTGCTCTAGATGATACTAAACAGAGTGCACAGCATCTGATTGCCGTGGTAGAAGATCAGGCAAAATCTAATTTTTTTTAATTGAACTACATTGTTATGGTTTGGCAATCAAAAACAAGCCTTGATGGCTAGTATAGTTTTAAATTCTGGAGTTACCCTTAAATCTGAAGATAAATCAAGGGTTCTTGGAGTTAGTTTAGACTCCAATTTAACTTCTGATCATCAGATAATACTTTAGTCAAAAGATTATTTTGTACATTGCGTCAACTTAGATTTATTAGATCTTCTTTAAGCCCCATTATTTTTAGAATCAGTGCACAAGCAGTTTTACTCCCTCATCAGGATTATTGTAATTCAATGTATTGTTCTCTTACATTGAAGCACAGAAAAGAGGCTTCAACTGTTTCAAAACACAAAAGCTTGGCTGATTTTTGATGTGGGGAAATAGTCAGAAGCTACCCCATTATTAAATGAATTACCTTTAAGCATTAGATCAGAGCTTCCCAAACTGGGTTGGGACCCCAAATGGGTCACAAAACCCATGTTTGGGGTTGCGACTTGGGTAGGCTCTTCACAGGTGCACCACTATTCTGCACCTCCGGGGGAGGGTAGGGGGGGTTGGCCATAATCACTGCTACAAAAAATTGATAAGCACTGCATTAGATTTTCATGTGTATAATCAAAAATTAAAAAGCAACTGTCAAGCTCAAACTATGAGGTCCATACCAACAGTATTCAGCACCATATCAAGGGCTGTGCAAGCAACATAGCTGCCCAAGGCACAAAATTGTTCTCCCAGTTCACCATCTCTGTTCATTGGTAGTAGTGAAGTGGGTGGGGTGGGGAACACCAGTGGGCAAGTTGCACAGGGTGCAACTATAGCTCAGTATGGTTCTGATCAAATTGGCTGGAACTTTCAGAAGCAAAAAACATCAGGGACTCAGCCATTTTACAATTCGTACTTATTTACCTCCATTTTCAGATTTTTCTGAAATACTGGTTAATTTCCA
Source organism: Microcaecilia unicolor (assembly GCF_901765095.1). Classification (NCBI taxonomy): domain Eukaryota; kingdom Metazoa; phylum Chordata; class Amphibia; order Gymnophiona; family Siphonopidae; genus Microcaecilia; species Microcaecilia unicolor. The sequence goes on from NC_044032.1 coordinate 127,020,365, forward strand.
TAAAGCTTTCATTTGTTCTGCATTCCTACAAAATAAAATCCAATATCGCATTTAGTAAGTTATTTTTACATGGACAACACTACGAAAAATAAATCTACTCATTTTTTAAAATATCTTTGGTCCAGTATTCAAAAGCACTTATCTGGGTAGAAGAACTATGAGCCAGTCAACAATTTTCAGAGGCATTAACTGAATACCGATGGAAATTATTACAGATCATCTCAGCACTTTCCGGATAGCACTGGTCCAGTCTGTAGGCAAAGTTACAGCAGTTCCTAGAGTTATCCATTTAGTGCCAATATTCAGTTTGCTAAATAGATAACTATCTGGTACACTTAGGACAGCCAAAAAGCTGTCCTCTTTATTCCATTAGCTACTCAAATAGTGAGCTGAATATCACCACTATCTAGAGAGCGCCAGCACTTTTCACACCATCCGCATATTCAGCTCTAGACATTATCCAGAAACCAACAGTGAATATCCAGATTTGATTTAACTGTGGTGTTTGAAATAAAAATAAATAAATAAAAAGCTGATCGTCCCAGCTAATCATTAACCAAAATATGGGGGCCCTTTTACTAAGGCGCGGTAGGCCTAACATGGGCCTACTGCATTGTAAAAGGGCAATACCGTGGGATGTGGTGAGGTGTCCCGCAGTAGTTTGGCCAGCGGCGCACTGCGCACACTACTCATGTCGTAAAAAAAAATATTTTTTATTTTTTGCCATGGAAGGTTTGTCTGGGGGCAGAGAGTATGCATGCCTGTGCTAATCAGGCAGCGAAGGCACATTACTGCGTGCTACCTGATTAGTGCAGGAATAGCATGAAAGTCTTTACTGCCTCCTAAATAGGTGGCGATAAGGGCCCCTGGCGGTAACGGCCATGCAATAATGGGAAAATTAGCATGTGGCCATTAAAAAAAAACAAACCCGACTGCTGCTATTTTCCCCCACACGTTAATCGCAGCACCAGCTACTTTCTAGCACACCTTATAAAAGGACCCCTATATCTTTATAACTGCTCTATTTAATGTTATGTAAAAAAAAAAAAAGCAATGTAAATATTACCATATACATAACCTCTGGTGATTCAAATGGGGAAAAAAATATCAAATGCACTCTAATGGGCCATGTTTTAAAAATTAATAAAATGCAAAGATTTATAATTTGTTAAACTCTTTTACAATACAAATGGGGCTAATATAGGCTGATCTCCTCAAAGAATAAAGCGAATGCTACATACCTGTAGAAGGTATTCTCCGAGGACAGCAGGCTGATTGTTCTCACTGATGGGTGACGTCCACGGCAGCCCCTCCAATCGGAAACTTCACTAGCAAAGGCCTTTGCTAGTCCTCGCGCGCCGATGCGCACCGCGCATGCGCGGCCGTCTTCCCACCCGAACCGGCTCGTGTTCGTCAGTCCCATATGTAGCAAGACAAAACAAGGGAAGACAACTCCAAAGGGGAGGCGGGCGGGTTTGTGAGAACAATCAGCCTGCTGTCCTCGGAGAATACCTTCTACAGGTATGTAGCATTCGCTTTCTCCGAGGACAAGCAGGCTGCTTGTTCTCACTGATGGGGTATCCCTAGCCCCCAGGCTCACTCAAAACAAGAAACATGGTCAATTGGGCCTCGCAACGGCGAGGACATAACTGAGATTGACCTAACAATTTATCCAACTAACTGAGAGTGTAGCCTGGAACAGAATAAAAATGGGCCTAGGGGGGTGGAGTTGGATTCTAAACCCCGAACAGATTCTGAAGCACTGACTGCCCGAACCGACTGTCGCATCGGGTATCCTGCTGCAGGCAGTAATGAGATGTGAATGTGTGGACAGATGACCACGTTGCAGCTTTGCAGATCTCTTCAATAGAGGCTGACTTCAAGTGGGCCACTGACGCAGCCATGGCTCTAACATTATGAGCCGTGACATGACCCTCAAGAGCCAGCCCAGCCTGGGCGTAAGTGAAGGAAATGCAATCTGCTAGCCAACTGGATATGGTGCGTTTCCCCACAGCCACTCCCCTCCTGTTGGGATCAAAAGAAACAAACAATTGGGTGGACTGTCTGTTGGGCTGTGTCCGCTCCAGATAGAAGGCCAATGCTCTTTTGCAGTCCAATGTGTGCAGCTGACGTTCAGCAGGGCAGGAATGAGGACGGGGAAAGAATGTTGGCAGGACAATTGACTGGTTCAGATGGAACTCCGACACAACCTTTGGCAAGAACTTAGGGTGAGTGCGGAGGACTACTCTGTTATGATGAAATTTGGTGTAAGGGGCCTGGGCTACCATGGCCTGAAGCTCACTGACTCTACGAGCTGAAGTAACTGCCACCAAGAAAATGACCTTCCAGGTCAAGTACTTCAGATGGAAGGAGTTCAGTGGCTCAAAAGGAGGTTTCATCAGCTGGGTGAGAACGACATTGAGATCCCATGACACTGTAGGAGGCTTGACGGGGGGCTTTGACAAAAGCAAACCTCTCATGAAGCGAACAACTAAAGGCTGTCCTGAGATCGGCTTACCTTCCACACGGTAATGGTATGCACTGATTGCACTAAGGTGAACCCTTACAGAGTTGGTCTTGAGACCAGACTCAGAAAAGTGCAGAAGGTATTCAAGCAGGGTCTGTGTAGGACAAGAGCGAGGATCTAGGGCCTTGCTGTCACACCAGACAGCAAACCTCCTCCATAGAAAGAAGTAACTCCTCTTAGTGGAATCTTTCCTGGAAGCAAGCAAGATATGGGAGACACCCTCTGACAGACCCAAAGAGGCAAAGTCTACGCTCTCAACATCCAGGCCGTGAGAGCCAGAGACTGGAGGTTGGGATGCAGAAGCGCCCCTTCGTCCTGTGTGATGAGGGTCGGAAAACACTCCAATCTCCACGGTTCTTCGGAGGATAAGTCCAGAAGAAGAGGGAACCAGATCTGACGCGGCCAAAAGGGAGCAATCAGAATCATGGTGCCTCGGTCTTGCTTGAGTTTCAACAAAGTCTTCCCGACCAGAGGTATGGGAGGATAAGCATACAGCAGACCTTCCCCCCAGTTCAGGAGGAAGGCATCCGATGCCAGTCTGCCGTGGGCCTGAAGCCTGGAACAGAACTGAGGGACCTTGTGGTTGACTCGAGATGCAAAGAGATCTACCAAGGGGGTGCCCCACACCTGGAAGATCTGGCGCACCACTCGGGAGTTGAGCGACCACACGTGAGGTTGCATAATCCTGCTTAACCTGTCGGCCAGACTGTTGTTTACGCCTGCCAGGTATGTGGCCTGGAGCACCATGCCGTGATGGCGAGCCCACAGCCACATGCTGACGGCTTCCTGACACAGGGGGCGAGATCCAGTGCCCCCCTGCTTGTTGATGTAATACATGGCAACCTGGTTGTCTGTCTGAATTTGGATAATTTGGTGGGACAGCCGATCTCTGAAAGCCTTCAGAGCGTTCCAGACCGCTCGTAACTCCAGAAGATTGATCTGCAGATCGCGTTCCTGGAGGGACCAGCTTCCCTGGGGTGTGAAGCCCATCGACATGAGCTCCCCACCCCAGGAGAGACGCATCCGTAGTCAGCACTTTTTGTGGCTGAGGAATTTGGAAAGGACGTCCCAGAGTCAGATTGGACCAAATCGTCCACCAATACAGGGATTTGAGAAAACTCGTGGACAGGTGGATTACGTCTTCTAGATCCCCAGTAGCCTGAAACCACTGGGAAGCTAGGGTCCATTGAGCAGATCGCATGTGAAGACGAGCCATGGGAGTCACATGGACAGTGAAGGCCATGTGGCCCAGCAATCTCAACATCTGCTGAGCTGTGATCTGCTGGGATGCTCGCACCCGCGAGACGAGGGACAACAAGTTGTTGGCCCTCGTCTCTGGGAGATAGGCACGAGCCGTCCGAGAATCCAGCAGAGCTCCTATGAATTCGAGTCTCTGTACTGGGAGGAGATGAGACTTTGGGTAATTTATCACAAACCCCAGTAGCTCCAGGAGGTGAATAGTCATCTGCATGAACTGTAGAGCTCCTGCCTCGGATGTGTTCTTCACCAGCCAATCGTCGAGATAGGGGAACACATGCACTCCCAGCCTGCGAAGCGCCGCTGCTACTACAGCCAAGCACTTCGTGAACACTCTGGGCGCAGAGGCGAGCCCAAAGGGTAGCACTCAGTACTGGAAGTGACGTGTGCCCAGCTGAAATCGTAGATACTGTCTGTGAGCTGGCAGTATCGGGATGTGCGTGTAGGCGTCCTTTAAGTCCAGAGAGCATAGCCAATCGTTTTCCTGAATCATGGGGAGAAGGGTGCCCAGGGAAAGCATCCTGAACTTTTCCTTGACCAGATATTTGTTCAGGGCCCTTAGGTCTAGGATGGGACGCATCCCCCCTGTTTTCTTTTCCACAAGGAAGTACCTGGAATAGAATCCCAGCCCTTCTTGCCCGGATGGCACGGGCTCGACCGCATTGGCGCTGAGAAGGGCGGAGAGTTCCTCTGCAAGTACCTGCTTGTGCTGGAAGCTGTAAGACTGAGCTCCCGGTGTCTGCGCATCACCACATCTTGAGCAGTGGCCCTGGACGCAACATCAAAGGTGTCATACACCCCTCTGGCCAGGAATTTTCTGCACGCCTTCAGCTGCCTGACCACCTCCTGAAATGGCTTGGCTTGCTCAGGAGGGAGCTTGTCCACCAAGCCCGCCAACTGCCGCACATTGTTCCGCATGTGTATGCTCGTGTAGAGCTGGTAAGACTGAATTTTGGCCACGAGCATAGAGGAATGGTAGGCCTTCCTCCCAAAGGAGTCTAAGGTTCTAGAGTCTTTGCCCGGGGGCGCCGAAGCATGCTCTCTAGAACTCTTAGCCTTCTTTAGGCCCAAATCCACAACTCCAGAGTCATGAGGCAACTGAGTGGGCATCAGCTCTGGGTCCCCATGGATCCGGTACTGGGACTCGATCTTCTTGGGAATGTGGGGATTACTTAAAGGCTTGGTCCAGTTCGCCAGCAATGTCTTTATTAGGACATGATGCATGGGTACTGTGGACGCTTCCTTAGGTGGAGAAGGATAGGCCAGGAGCTCAAACATTTCAGCCCTGGGCTCGTCCTCCACAACCACCGGGAAGGGGATGGCCGTAGACATCTCCCGGACAAAGGCCGCAAAAGACAGACTCTCGGGAGGAGAAAGCTGCCTTTCAGGGGAGGGAGTGGGATCAGAAGGAAGGCCATCAGACTCCTTCGTCAGAGAAATATCTGATGTCCTCCTCCTCCTCCCACGAGGCCTCACCATCGGTATCAGACACAAGTTCACGAACCTGTGTCTGAAGCCATGCCCGGCTCGACTCCGTGGAACCACGGCCACGGTGGGAGCGTCGAGAGGTAGACACCCTCGCCCGCACCGGCGAAGCTCCCTCTGCCGACGTCGTCGGGGAGCCTTCCTGGGAGGCGACCGCAGTCGGTACCGCAAGCGGCACCGATGTCGGAGACCTCACCCCGGGCAAGGGGCCAGCTGGCGCCTCACTCAACGGTACCGGTGGCGCAAGCATCCCTGGTACCGGAGGGGAAGGGCGCAACAGCTCTCCCAGGATCTCTGGGAGAATGGCCCGGAGACTCTCGTGCAGGGTGGCTGTGGAGAAAGACATGAAAGCCGATGCAGGTGTCGAAGTCAGAGTCTGTTCCGGGCGTGGAGGCTGTTCTGGGCTGTCCAAGGTGGAGTGCATCGACACCTCCTGAACAGAGGGTGAGCGGTCCTCCCGGTGCCGATGCCTACTGGGTGCCGACTCCCTCGGCGACCCAGAGCTCTCGGTACCGATGCGGGAAGGAGACCGGTGTCGATGCTTCTTTGACTTTTTCAAACGAAGCATGTCACCGGAGCTTCCCGGTACCGACGAGGAGGACGTAGAATCCAGCAGTCACTTCCTCGGGGCCGAGGCCGAAGAAGGTCGGTCTCGGGGGGGCTGTACCGCAAGAGCCCTCAGGGTAGGGGGAGACCCACCCGAAGGCTCACCGCCTCCAGCAGGGGAATGGACAGCCCTCACCTGCACTCCAGTCGAAGCACCACCGTCCGACGACATCAGCACTAGTGGAGGTCCCGGTACTACCGACGCCGACGCAGCCTTCCGATGTCTCGGCCCCTACGATGCAGAGGGTCGATGCCTCGATGCAATCGATACAGTCGTGGCCGAGGGCGGAGGTCTTGACGCTGTCGACGTCGACGCACTCGATACTCCCGGTGCCGATGCCGACGAAGAGCCCGAGAACAAAACGTTCCACTGGGCCAATCTCGCTACCTGAGTCCTTTTCTGTAAAAGGGCGCAAAGACTACAGGCCTGCGGGCGGTGCCCAGCCCCCAGACACTGAAGACACGACGCGTGCCTGTCAGTGAGCGAGATTACCCGGGCGCACTGGGTGCACTTCTTGAAGCCGCTGGGAGACTTCGATGACATGGGCGGAAAAATCACGCCGGCGAAATCAAAACTCGTAATTGCGGTAAGGCACCAAAAAGAGGGGGAGAAAAAAACTCGACCCGAGGCCTCAAAAGGGCCTACCCCGAAAACGAAAAAAAAACTTACCGGGGCCAAAAACTAGAAATACGGGGAAGGGAAAAAGACCGAAAGGCCCTTCTCCGAAATCGCTTCTTTCTTTTTTTTTTTTTTTTTGAAAGCGAAAAGTCAAAAGACGCACGAGGGTCAACTTAAGGGGCGCGAACGGCGCAAACACGACCATACCGAGCGCGGACAAAAGAAGACTGACGAACACGAGCCGGTTCGGGCGGGAAGACGGCCGCGCATGCGCGGTGCGCATCGGCGCGCGAGGCCTAGCAAATGCCTTTGCTAGTAAGTGTTCCGATTGGAGGGGCTGCCGTGGACGTCACCCATCAGTGAGAACAAGCAGCCTGATTGTCTTTGGAGAAACCTATCTTATGCACATTCAGATTCATTTCAAGATATCCTGAAAAGACAACAAGCTAAGTGTGCCCCAAGGACTGGTTGGAAAAACACTGCTATAAGCATGATTTTGTGGCAGAACAGGCCAAATTAGCAGTACTTGGTTCTGACCTGCATGATGACCTCATGCCCATGGGCAATTTAATGGGCAAGAGAATAGAGGAGGCATAGAAACATATGGAGCAGGGTCACGCTGAGCAATGGCGGTGTGAGAGAACAGCTCCGCACGCCAGTAGCAAAGATCGATAATATATAGCCGATGGTGGCGAGCTCGGAGCACACGGACTTATATAGCGAGTACTAGAGGAGCAGCGGAGCACGGGGATGGCAGGCAAAGAGGCGTCTGGACCCCGCAAATCTTTAAAAGATTTTTCCTACCAGCCGCTTCAGATGGCAGACAAGATGGCGCCCGCAGAAGAGCGCGGGAAAGCTGATAGGGCCCGATGCGACAGCTCCCCAGAGGATATTGCGGTGGAGGGGGAACTCTCTGCAAAAGATTTCTGGGCACTGCTGGAGGTGATCCGAGCGGACATTAAAGGGGTTCGCGAAGATTTCGCAACCCTAGCAGCAGATCTCCGCGGCGAGGTCTCCGAGATGGGTCATCGCGTGGAGGAGCTAGATGAGCAAATGGAGAGCCAGCAGGAAGCCCTGAGCTCCGTCGAGCTTACGCTGGAGGCGCAACAGGCCATGTGTAGGTCTCTGAATGAAAAGGTGGAAGATCTAGAAAATCGGGGGAGGAGATCTAATCTCCGTATTAGAGGCATCCCGGAGCAAGCTGATTATGCGAATTGTGAGCAGGTCACACAGCAAATTGCGAGTATGTTGCTATCTGAAGATGGGCAAGAAGTGACCCCTACCATGATCAAAATCGACAGAGCGCACAGAGTGCTGGCGCGCATGAAAGCCAATGTGCCTCGGGACATTATCGCCTGTTTCTCGGAGTACAAAACGAAGGAAGCAATTCTCCGTAAGGCACGGAAATTGGAAGTGGTGCATTGGGAATCCTTCCCGATTGAAATCTATCAAGATCTTGCCCCTTCCACATTAAAAAGACGAGCGGAGTTGCGGAACTTTACCAGATATCTGCGAGATAAAGGAATACCCTACAGATGGCAGCACCCTTTTGCTTTGGCATATAATCAAGATGGAACATGGCATCGGGTTGCTAATGCGGAGGAAGCTCGTGAAAGATGGCCAGAGGTGGAGGCACCCCGGAGGAGCAGACCAGAGTGGAGGGGGCCGCACGCCCGATGAGACAACGCTGGACGCGAGTGGCGAGAGGCAAGGGGCGCCTCACTAGACAACAATCTGATAAGCAGTTGCCATCATCCCGTTCTAATATAACTTGACTGTTGTGCTATGAACATTGAGGCTCAATGTTTGGTTGATGTGATTTGTGTGCTCACGGGTTGATATGTTTGGGGAAAGTAAGGGCAATAATAATGTGGTTATATACAAGTATATGGGATAGTTGGGACATCTACTGGCGTGTGGGTAGTCACCGTTCTCATAATTTTGGAGGTGGGATACAGTTTTCCCATCGGTTAAATAAGGATAGGGGAAGGGAGGAGGGAGGGGGGTGGGATCCGGGGATTTCTCAGGAAACTGATAGCACTACACATTGTTCTGATAAGTTGAAACGGACCATGAGGAAGGATGATAGAGTTGCTGATAAGGATCCACCATGACTGGGTTTATATGCTTATCTCTCAATGTACGAGGTCTTAATTCTCCTCTAAAACGTAGGAGGCTTTTTCGAGAGGCGCTGAGGGTGAAGGCTGAGGTTCTCTTTATACAGGAGACACACCTGTTACCCCGACATGAACATTTGCTGCAGCACTCTAGATACCCACATCAATACTTGGCATCTAATAGGCAGCCAGCAAAGACAGCGGGTGTGGGGATACTACTTAAACAAGGGCAACAATGGGAAATACAAACGGTCAAGAAAGATGTGGGGGGCAGGTTTGTGATTGTGGTGGGGAATCTTGGGGGTCATACTTATACATTAGTTAACATCTACGCCCCGAATCACGCTCAGGGAGCATTTTATGATACACTTGGTGCTCAACTGTCGCGTTGTGTGCAAGGGGAGCTTTTGCTTGGTGGGGACTTTAATTTGACGATGGACCCTTCTTTAGATAACTCGAGAGGGACAGCGAATTATGCGCAATCAGACCGGGATAATTTGCTTCAGTTGTTAAATCAGTGGGGCCTGGTGGATATTTGGAGGGTGTTACATAGGGGAGAGAGGGACTATACGTGCTTCTCTGCTCCTCATGACTCCTATTCGAGAATAGATATGTGGATGGGAAGTGCGGGCGTGGCTATGCAGGTGGAATCTTCAGAAATACATACAAGAGCCTGGTCGGATCACGCCCCTCTTTCTATAACTCTCCGGGGATTTCCAGTAAAAGATAGACAGATGAAGTGGCAGTTCCCTGATAGAGTGTTAGACGATCCAAAAAACGTTCAGAAACTCGCAGGAGAGATCAGGGAGTTTCTGCAATTCAATGATGTCCCGGGCATAGCACCAGAGACTCTATGGGAAAGCCTGAAGGTAGTGATCAGGGGGTCTTTGATCTCAATGCAAGCCTTTTTACAGAAAGATCACAGGGAAAAAGAAACAGCTCTGAGACAAACAATACAACAGTTAGAACCATTAGCCAAACAGAATCAGGCCTCCCCGAGCCAGCAAGTGGAACTGCACAGAGCTAGGGTGCAATTGCTGGACTTAGACCTCAAGATTATTAAAGAGCAGATGCAGAGGACACAACAGGAATTTTATGAATTCAATAACAAAGCCAGTAAAATATTAGCATATAAATTACGACAGCTAAGGCAAAGGAATGTCATTAGTAGAGTGAGAACGGAGGATGGGCGGATTTGGGATCAACCTGCAGATGTTAAGAGACTTTTTGCGGAGTACTATCAGAGGCTCTATAGACCTGATGGGGGGGTGGCGGAGGAAGCCCTTCAGACCTATTTGAGTAACATAGATATGCCGAGTCTGAGGGGGAATGATTATGAGATGCTATCTGCCCCTATAGAGCTAGAGGAGGTGACATCAGCAATCAAGGGTCTGCCTAGTGGAAAAGCCCCAGGAGCAGATGGGTACAATAACCGATTCTACAAATATTTTAGCTCGTTATTGGCACCAATCTTACTTAGAGTATTTAATGCTATACAGGCTGACACCGGGCTTCCGAGATCTTGGCGTCTGGCAGAGGTGGTCTTATTACTAAAACCGCATAAAGACCCGCAGAGTTGTGGCTCGTATCGGCCAATTTCCCTGCTGGGGACTGATTATAAAATTTTGACCGCCATCTTGGCTGCCCGGCTGCAGAAAGTGCTCCCATACCTGGTTCACGAAGACCAGGCCGGGTTCATAGCAAATAGGCAGACCTTTGATAACACTAGGCGGGCGCAGCACCTATTGGCTAGAATCAAACAAGTGGGACATCCGGCAGTGTTTGTGTCATTGGACGCCGAAAAGGCGTTTGATAGGGTGCTGTGGCCCTTTCTGTTTGAATTGTTACGGAAGGTTGGAATTGGTGGTCAATATTTAAGCTGGGTCACAGCGCTCTACCAACAGCCGATGAGTCAGCTGCGGATTAATGACACGACAACGAAGCCTTTTGAATTGTTTAGAGGTACAAGACAGGGTTGTGCCCTCTCCCCATTACTGTTCGCACTAGCCATGGAGCCGCTAGCAATTTTGATCCGAGCAGACGCTACAGTACAAGGTATTAGAATAGGGAGGCATGAAACCAAGCTACTGCTTTATGCAGATGATATATTGTTGACACTGTCGCAGCCTGAGAAATCGTTGCAAGCCGTGATGCAGATACTTCAGGGATATGGCCAGGTGGCTGGTCTCAAAATTAATATGCAAAAGTCTGAGATCATGCCTATACAATGCTCGAATGAACTACAGGAGCAGTTACAAGCCTCCTTCCATTTTCTCTGGTCCCCTAAGTATATTAGATATCTGGGGGTTAATTTGACGCCAGACACTGGGGACCTATTTCGGGAAAACTTTCTACCCAAATTACGCGAACTTTTGCAAGAATTGGACAGATGGGGAGGGCTGCATATGTCATGGATGGGTAGAATAGCAGCGGTTAAGATGACACTACTCCCCAAACTTCTGTATCTTTTTATGGCGGTGACAGTTCATATACCATATACATTTTTTCACACTCTTCATAAGAAAATGTTTGCCTTTATCTGGCGTAAAAGACCACCCCGAGTGGCTCGTAGTGTCCTCTTTCAACGGCGGAAAGATGGGGGTATGGGAGTGCCTAATTTTAGCCTATATTATAAAGCTGCCCTATTTCAGATGCTGTCCACGGTACAGAGAGGCCCGACTAAGTTATGGACCTATGATGCGCAATGGGGCTTAAAAGGGGTGCCAATATGGGCTGTGGCATGGCTCCCCTTGCCGCTCCTGCAAAGCCTTATCTCTGGAATACGAGGTCCGATGGGGGTGATCCTGGGGGAGTGGGTTAGATGTAGAGCGGCTTGGTTCCCTGGACGTAAATACCATGTGATGACCCCTATCATCTATGCAACCGACTTTACTCCAGGTCGGGCAGATGGGGTATATGGACAGTGGTCAGCAGCTTCGCTGCGCTTGCTGGGCCAAATATGGGAAGATGGGAAGTGCCATTCGTTTCACACACTCCAGGAGGAATTTGGATTAGGGGACAAAGACCACTTCTTTTATATGCAGATTAGAGACTTTATACAGAGAAAAGCGAGAGAGGACTTGTCCCTTGCAGACACAGAGCTTGAGTTAGCCATGAGATCAGGGGAAGGTAAAGGGGGGATATCTCGCATTTACAGAGCTCTGTTACATAAGACCCAACCACTGGACAAATACATTAAGAAATGGGAGACTTTACTGGGTACCACATATGACCCACTGGTTTGGAAAAGAATATTTAAACGTTTATTGGCATTTTCAGTAGCTACTCCTTTACTGGAAAATGGGTATAAAATGTTGTATCAATGGTGTATGACCCCTAGCCGACTTGTCCGCATTTTTAAAAATGGATCGGCAGCTTGCTGGCGTAAGTGCGGGGCAGAAGGTACATTCTGGCATATCTGGTGGGAGTGTCCAATGATACAGCAGTTCTGGCAGGACTTACAGTCCAGATTGCAGAGCGGGATGGGGCTTGTGATAAAGTTTGATTCTGGCTTGTGTCTGTTGAACATAGTTGCAAGAGAGAGTAAAGGCTCCTGCTCTGCACTTTTACGCTATATTGTTACAGCAGCCAGGACTTTAATTGCAAAATATTGGAAACAACAAATACTACCCACTGTGGACCAAGTACTTACCAAGGTGGACTACTGTTGTATGATGGATAAATTAACTGCCCTGCGAAGAGGAGGAATGGTGAGATTTCTTAAAACCTGGTCTACTTATGTAGAGTGGCGGGGGCTTACAGGCTGATGTTTGTATTCGGTGACTTCTATGGCAAAACAATGTGTATTTTCTTGGCTGTGTTATCCTGAGGGGGGTGGGAGGGGGGAGATCTGTGGGTTTTGTACTGCATAAAGAATGGAGTCTATTGTTAGCATGCATTAATGTTTGTACTGAAAAACTGTTAATTAATAAAAAGATTTAAAAAAAAAAAGAAACATATGGAGCAGTACTCTAAGGTGATTAAAAGCCTTGAGCAATCGGTGGAGGAGCTGGAGCAAGAGAATATAGTCCTAGATGATAAAAGCAGAAATCTGGTAAACCAAAGCTGCTGCAACCATCGTTTTTGTGGTGGTGGTGGGGGGGGGAGTTCCAGAGACACCAGCGTAAACTAACTGTGAAGAGGTGATCCAGAAGGCATTGCTGGCAGGCCAGGTGCAAAGTCATGGCCCATTGAAGATAGACCTTAAAGAGGTGATTGCCAAAGTGCGTGGAGAGAACATATGTTACAAGTAGATGCATTCCTTTTGGCTTCATGATCAACATGAAGTTCTATCCTATTAGATCTAGGGATGAAGGGAACTGAGCACCTGAGGCCAAAGGTTTGGCTGGGATTGCAAATTTGACACCAAGGAATTCACCTTCAAGAGTCCTCTAGGGGAGACTGAAACGTCATTTGGTCCAGAGTGCTGGAGATGTTGACAGTGGAAGATGAAGGTTTGAAGTGTTCCAAAAGCTGCCATAAGGAAACTGAACAGGCCACCAACCACCTGGAATTTATTGGGACAGTGTATAATTAAAAGAGATGCTGTATGGTCTTACCATAAGTACATAAGTATTGCCATATTGGGACAGACCAAAGGTCCATCAAGCCCAGCATTCTGTCTCCAGCAGTAGCCAATCCAGGTTACAAGTACCTGGCAAGATTCCTAAACAGTACAATATATTTTATGCTGCTTATCCTAGAAATAAGCAATGGATTTCCCCCCAAACCATCTTAATAATGGCTTATGGACTTTTAGGAAGCAATCCAAACCTTTTTTAAAACCCTGCTAAGCTAACTGCTTTTACTACATTCTCTGGCAACAAATTCCAGACTTTAATTACACGTTGAATGAAGAAATATTTTCTCCTATTCATTTTAAATTTACTACTTTGTAGCTTTGTTGCGTGCCCCCTAGTCCTAGTATTTTTGGGAAGAGTAAACAAGTGATCAATTTCTACCAAATCCACTCAGTATTTTATAGACCTCTACTGTCTTGCCCCTCAGCTGTCTTTTCTCCAAGCAGAAGCCTCCTAGCCACTTTAGCCTTTCCTCATAGGGAAGTCTTCCCATCCCCTTTGTCATTTTTATTGCCTTTCTCTGTACCTTTTCTAATTCCACCATATCTTTTTTGAGATGCAGTAACCAGAATTGAACACAATATTCGAGGTGCGGTCGCACCATGGAACGATACAGAAGCATTATAACGTCCTCATTTTTGTTTTCCATTCCTTTCCTAATAATACCTAACATTCTATTTGCTTTCTTAGCTGCCGCCACACACTGAGCAAAGGGTTTCAACGTATCATCAACGATGATACCTAGATCCCTTTCCTGGTCGCTGACTCCTAATGTGGAACACTGCATTATGTAACTATAGTTTGGGTTCCTCTTTCCCCCATGCATCACTTTGCACTTGCTCACATTAAACGTCATCTGCCATTTGGATGCCCAGTCTCCCAGTGTCTTGCTCCACCAAAGGTCGAGCAGATTCCGGGTGTGAGCTCTTGGATCCGGCCGGAGACGGCGGAGTAAACCCCTCCTTCTCCAGAGGACAGCCGACCCACCCCCACTCTTCGCCTGGGAAGGCCGCCGTTCCCCGGAAGTTGAGCCTCCAGGTGCGGGCAGCCTACAGGGCTTCGGGAACAGGGGGCGGACAGGGCTTCTGGAAGAAGCAGACAGCGAACAAGGGAAGTCAGTAGCAGGCAGTGGTTGAGACAGGCAGCGGTCCAGGAGAGTCAGTAGCAGGCAATGGTCGAGACGGGCAGCGGTCCAGGAGAGTCAGTAGAAGGCAGTGGTCGAGACAGGCAGCGGTCCAGTAGAGTCAGTAGCAGGCAATGGTCGAGACGGGCAGCGGTCCAGGAGAGTCAGTAGCAGGCAATGGTCGAGACGGGCAGCGGTCCAGGAGAGTCAGTAGCAGGCAGTGGTCGAGACGGGCAGCGGTCCAGGAGAGTCAGTAGCAGGCAGTGGTCGAGACAGGCAGTGTCTGATAGCAAGGTACAGAGTTCCACCAATGATGCGGAGCTCTCAGGAACGAGAAGCCGAAGCACTGGCCAAGAGGAGTGGTGCTCCTTAAGTAGGCCTTCCCATTAGCGTGGGGCCCCAGCTGGTGCTTCCTGCGGATGAGCCTTTCCGCATCCAATCCAAGATGACGCCAGCCACCGGTTCCTCTGCTTGGCCCCGCAACCAGAAGAGACGCCGGTTATCTACCGCTGGTGCCATGTTGCAGAGGTTCCCTAGCGGAACTGGAAGGCCGGCCACCGGCGGGAACAACCGGCGATCCTCTGCCGCCGGACTAAGGGAATGGCCGCCTTTCCCTTCTGGCTGGCGATGGCCGGCCACCGGAGGACCCGCGGTGAAGGCCGGCCATCCCTGGCGGCCCCGGGTCCCACGGTCCACCGGCGCCAGCGGCGAGCAGGTGCGCGTTGGTCCCGGCGGAAGACGGGACACCCAGGCTCGGAAGGTCCTCTTGTAATTTTTCACAATCTTCTTGCAATTTAATAACTTTGTATCATCAGCAAATTTAATTACATCACTAGTTACTCCCATCTCTAGATCATTAAAAAGCAACGGTCCCAGCACAGACCCCTGGGGAGCTCCACTATGTACCCTTCTCCATTGAAAATACGGACCATTTAAATCTACTCTCTATTTTCTATCTTTTAACTAGTTTTTAATCCACAATAGTACACTACCTCCTATCTCATGACTCGCCAATTTCCTCTGGATTCTTTCATGAGGTACTTTGTCAAATACCTTTTGAAAATCCAGATACACAATATTGACCGGCTCACCATTATCCACGTTTGTTCACCTCCAGAGTTACAAAGGGAGATTCTGGGGGTCTTGGATATGTGAGCTGGGGGGTGTCTACTAAGGTTTTGAAAGGGAGGGTTGTGCTTCTGTATGATTAACTAGGTAGGTGGTCTGTGCAGAGGATGCCCTCCCAAGGTGGTGGCCTGCAGGGTTGGGTATTGGCAGGTGTGGAACTGGTGAGTGTGTAATGAGGGGGAGATTGGGAGACTTGGTTGGGAGGTGGGGGGTAGGATGGACTGTGAGACAGGAAGGGAGAAGGGGTGCATGGGGAAGGCTGGGCATGTAAACTTTGGCTAAGTGGGTTGACTAGAAGAACATGGCACAAAAAAGACTAAAGCAGGTTTCAATTAATTTTAAGGGGTTAAACTCACCTTAGAAGAGGTAATCCTTAATAACGGAGGCATCTCATTACTGTTTAATACAGTGGACCCATTTACTTAGGAAAGATCCTCCTACTTTCCTTTGTGTTTGCTTCTAATCAGAATGAGAAGAAAACGAGAGGTAGGGATCTTATTTTCTTAGGAGGTATAACCCAAGTTGTTGGATCAGGTGAGAGGATCCTGGGGGGGAAGATATTTGGCAATTAGGTTCTCCCTATATTCAAAGGTCCTGAATATGGTTTCAGTTTATGCCCCTAATGGCAAATCAGAAGAATTTTGTGTTTGGCTCCAACTTTGGATACTTCTACTAAGGGGGAATACAGAATCAGGGACAGAGCAGCATTCAAGCTATTTATTAAGTTTCTGGCCTGGTAGATATATGGAGCCTGCAACACCCGACAGAAAGGCTATAACTTTTTCTGTGGCACTTAAAATTCATACTCTCATATAGACTACATGTTAATGGCCAGGTCCCTGTGCTCTGTGCTTTGGAGGCAGAATGGAGTGCAAGGTGTGGTCTAACCAGTGGTGTGCTGGAGCGGGCTCTCACGGGCTCGCAAGAGCCTTTTGTTAAGTTTTTAAGAATTTTGGGAGCCGGTTGTTAAAGTAGGCCTCCCCATGGCTACTTTAACAACTGACTCCCAAAATGTGGGCTTGGGCCCCCTCCTGAATTCTCTTTTACTTTGCTGGCAGTGATGCTGGCCTCACCAGTCAAGAAAATAGACTGCTGCTGCTCCCTGCTCCTGACTCTGAGCATCAGGCTGGGACTTTTCATGCAAACGCAAGAAGGTTCCATCATGCTGCTCAGAGCCAGAAACAAGCAGCAGAGAATGGTGGCAGTCCATTTATTGGCTGGTGGGGCTCGGCAAAGGTATGCCTAGAGTGCCCGCACAAGGGAGGGGAGAGAGAGGCATGTATTCCCCCCTCCCCCCAAATTTCAGGGCCGGCTGTGCCCGGAGAGAGAGCCCGTTGTTAAAAATTTACCAGCACACCCCTGGGTCTAACCATGCTCTAATTTGGGTGGAGTAGAGATGGAGAGTGTGTAAGCAAGGGCTGCAATTCTGGAAACTTACTGAAGCCCTAAGTGAGATGGAGGGGATTAGTACACTTGAAGGAATCAAGTAGTTTACACTAAAGATGAGTGAGGAGGTAAGACTTGGCATTTTGTGTGATGGGTTCAAAGCAATGATAAGAGGACATGTGCTGCAGTTAGCAAGCAGGACACAGAAAGCTGAAGAGGCTCAGGTGAAGAGGCTAGAGTGTGAGATCGAGCGGGAAAAAATGGGGTGACCTAATCGTCAATTGCAGAAGAGTTCAGCAGCATTACAGGGACAGCCATGAGCTTTGTGGGAGGAGCAGGTGACTTTCAATCTAACAAGACTAGACAGCAGTTTTTCATAGCTGGAAATAATGCATGCACATTAAGGAATTAATTTTTCTAGCAAGGGCAGGGGATGTCCCTTTGGTCTTGCTGTTGATTGATGCTGAAAAGGCATTTGACTGCATGCTCATGGAGGCCACACAAAGTTTGGGTTTGGACCAAATTTTTTAGACTGGATTAAGGCTCTTTATACTGGGCCTAAGGGAGAGTACAATGGTAAGCCAGTTGAACCGTCTTTAGAGGGTAACACCTCTGGCTCATAATCAGAATTCCATGAGTGTTCAGTCAGACCTTCGAAAATACTCCAGTGGTGTTTGAATGAGGGCGTCCGATTCTTCGGAGTACCTTCCCTCCCCTGACACACTGGAGATCGATAGTAGTGCTGCCAACGTCTACCCCAATGTCTTTCAAGGTCTTGGTGTCAATGCTTTGCAACAGGCAATATCTGAGTCTTGAAGACATGCTGGATCTATCTTTTGTTGACAATGACAGTATCAAAGCCACAGCACTGAGCAAAGAAGCACTCCATCCATTCATTATGAGCTGCTCTTTGAAGGCTGCTATCAAAAAAGGCATACAGAACACAGTAGGAGTGGCCATGCCCTCATGAGTTAGATGCCAGGCCATGGGTCCTCAGAAGCAGTTGCATCCCCTCAGATACCAAGGACAATCAGAGATCCCTACACTGGCAGCACTTCAAGGACACTGGTAACCTTAGTGCTTCGGTACCATGCTCCGAAGAGGTACAATGTCGATGTGCCCTAACCTTAACCTGGAGTTTGCCCCTCAGCATCCACGGACAAATTCTCTCTTTTTTTGGGTGGATGATGATTAATGCGGATAGCTTTTATCAAGGCTATCAGGGAAAAGTACTGCATGACAACGACAGAACTAGTCCAAGAAACCTTACAAAAAAAACAGTAAAATCAACAAGAACACTATCTTCACATGGGCTCCAGTGACAGGCAACTGACCAGCTCCAAAGAAAGAAAGACTGTGGTAGACCTGTGCAACAGTGTCAGGCAAGAAATGGCACCCATGTGCAATAAAGTGACTCAAAGCTTCTACTAATTAGCTGGAGAAGCTTTCTTTTAGAGGCTCAATGACTGATGTCATCCTGTGCTGTTAGGACTTTCTATCCTGCTTGAACTCAGAGAAAAATGATTACTTGAACTTTACATATTAAAAACCTATCACGTGTCAAACAGCTCTTCAATACTTAAAAACACTGGAGGCAACTTAATGGGGAAGTTTAGCCTAGTTGGCCAATGTTTGACCAATTTGATATACATTCTGCACATTCAGATTTACAGCAGTATAAGTTTAGGGAAAAAAGTGTTAGAAAAGCTTCTTTTGCATGTGACTATCTCAGTTGCCAGATGGCCTTGCAACATATCTGCTTTTGAACAGCATATAAGAGTGAAATAAAGCTAGGAAGGCACAGCACAGCTATAGGTGAATACTGTATTGTCAAAACAGAAGAAAATAATCTTTATACAAGAAAAGGTGCCCACAACACAACATATATCACAAAACTAATAAGATGACTTGTTTTCAAATAGCCCACTATTGAGTAGCCTATTTAATGAAATACTGCTTTCACTAGAAGAAACTTCAACATGTAAAGAAAATTATGTATAAATTCTTACCATATTGCTGTTGGAAGTGACTGCATGTTTGTTACTCCTCCATCTACTGGTACCACAACTTGAATATTGGATAAAGCACTAGGAACCACCATAGACTCTGGGTTATATTTATAATCCACTCTAACATCGGTGGTGCTGGAAGTACATTTCCAGTAAGTTGCAAGATTCAAAGGAGTGGACTGGATGCCATTTGAAGATACCTTGAAAAATATGTTTAAAGTAAAATACCTAGAATGCAAGTTTTCTTTATATAGCTAGACAAAATTAGTCACAAGAAACAAATAAAAAGGTCCTGAAAAGCGAAAGCTACATACCTGTAGAAGGTATTCTCCAAGGATAGCAAGCTGATTGTTCTCACTGATGGGTGACGTTGACGGCAGCCCCAAGACCGGAATTCTCCCTAGCAACAAAGAGTTTGCTAGCCTCGCGCTCCCATGCACATCGCGCATGCGCGACCGTCTTCCCGCCCGAACGCGAGCGTGCTCCTCAGTCCAGTAAAAAGCAAAGAAAGGGAAGACACAACTCCTAAGGGGAGGTGGGCGGGATTGTGAGAACAATCAGCCTGCTGTCCTCGGAGAATACCTTCTACAGGTATGCAGCTTTCGCTTTCTCCGAGGACAAGCTGATGGGGTATCCCTAGCCCCCAGGCTCACTCAAAACAACAAACATTGGTCAATTGGGCCTCGCAACGGCGAGGACATAACTGAGATTGACCTAACTTATCCAACTAACTGAGAGTGCAGCCTGGAACAGAACAAAAATGGGCCTAGGGGGGAGGAGTTGGATTCTAAACCCCAAACAGATCCTGCAGCACCGACTGCCCAAACCGACTGTCGCGTCGGGTATCCTGCTGTAGGCAGTAATGAGATGTGAATGTGTGGACAGATGACCACGTCGCAGCTTTGCAAATCTCCTCAATAGTGGCTGACTACAAGTGGGCCACTGACGCAGCCATGGCTTGAACATTATGAGCCGTGACATGACCCTCAAGAGTCAGCCCAGCCTGGGCATAAGTGAAGGAAATGCAATCTGCTAGCCAATTAGATATGGTGCGTTTCCCTACAGCCACTCCCCTCTTGTTGGGATCAAAAGAAACAAACATTTGGGCGGACTGTCTGTGGGGCTGTGTCCGCTCCAGATAGAAGGCCAATGCTCGCTTGCAGTCCAATGTATGCAGTTGACGTTCAGCAGGGCGAGTATGAGGACGGGGAAAGAATGTTGGCAAGACAACTGACTGGTTCAGATGGAACTCAGACACTACCTTCGGCAAGAACTTAGGGTGAGTGTGGAGGACTACTCTGTTATGATGAAACTTGGTATAAGGAGCATGAGCTACTAAGGCTTGAAGCTCACTGACTCTGCGAGCTGAAGTAACTGCCACCAAGAAAATGACCTTCCACGTCAAGTACTTCAGATGACAGGAATCCAGTGCCTCAAAAGGAGGTTTCATCAGCTGGGTGAGAACAACATTGAGATCCCATGACACTGTAGGAGGCTTGATGGGGGGCTTTGACAAAAGCAAACCTCTCATGAAGCGACCAACTAAAGGCAGTCCTGAGATCGGCTTACCTTCCACACGGTAATGGTATGCACTAATCGCACTAAGATGAACCCTTACAGAGTTGGTCTTGAGACCAGACTCAGACAAGTGTAGAAGGTACTCAAGCAGGGTCTGTGTAGGACAAGAACGAGGATCTAGGGCCTTGCTGTCACACCAAACAGTAAACCTCCTCCATAAACAGAAGTAACTCTTCTTAGTGGAATCTTTTCTGGAAGCAAGTATGATTCGGGAGACACCCTCTGAAAGACCCAAGGAGGCAAAGTCTACGCTCTCAACATCCAGGCCGAGAGAGCCAGGGACTGGAGGTTCGGATGCAGAAGCGCCCCCTTGTTCTGAGTGATGAGGGCTGGAAAACACTCCAATCTCCACGGTTCTTCGGAGGACAGCTCCAGAAGAAGAGGGAACCAAATCTGACGGGGCCAGAAAGGCGCAATCAAAATCATGGTTCCAGAATCTTGCTTGAGTTTCAGTAAAGTCTTCCCCACCAAAAGGTATGGGAGGATACGCATACAGGAGGCCCTCCCCCCAATGAAGGAGGAAGGCATCCGACGCTTGTCTGCCGTGGGCCTGAAGCCTGGAACAGAATTGAGGGACCTTGTGATTGATCTGAGTGGCAAAAAGATCTACCAAGGGGGTGCCCCACGCTTGTAAGATCTTGCGTACCACTCCCAAGTTGAGAGACCACTCATAAGGTTGCATTATCCTGCTCAACCTGTCGGCCAGACTGTTGTTTACGCCTGCCAGGTACGTGGCTTGGAGGAACATGCCATGACGGCGAGCCCAAAGCCACATTCTGACGGCTTCCTGACACAGAGGGCGAGATCCTGTGCCCCCCTGCTTGTTGATGTAATACATAGCAACCTGGTTGTCTGTCTGAATTTGGATAATTTGATAGAACAGCCGATCCCAGAAAGCCTTTAGAGCATTCCAGACTGCTCGTAACTCCAGAAGACTGATCTGAAATCATCTTTCCTGGAGGGACCAAAATCCTTGGGTGTGAAGTCCATCGACATGAGCTCCCCACCCCAGGAGAGACGCATCCGTAGTCAGCACTTTTTGCGGCTGAGGAATTTGGAAAGGGTGTCCCAGAGTCAAACTGGACCAAATCGTCCACCAGTGCAGGGATTCGAGAAAACTCGTGGACAGGTGGATCACGTCCTCTAGATCCCCAGCAGCCTGAAACCACTGGGAAGCTAGGGTCCATTGAGCTGATCTCATGTGAAGGCGGGCCATGGGAGTCACATGAACTGTGGAGGCCATGTGGCCCAGCAATCTCAACATCTGCCGAGCTGTGATCTGCTGAGACGCCCGCACCTGAGAGAAGAGGGTCAGGAGATTGTCGGCTCTTGGCTCGGGAAGGTAGGCACAAGCTGTCTGAGAGTCCAGCAGAGGCCCTATGAATTCTAGTTTCTGAACTGGAAGAAGGTGGGACTTTGGATAATTTATCACAAACCCTAGTAGCTGCAGGAGTTGAATAGTCATCCGCATTGACTGTAGGGCGCCTGCTTCTGAGGTGTTCTTCACCAGCCAATCGTCGAGATAGGGGAACACGTGCATTCCCAATCTGCGAAGAGCCGCCGCTACGACAGCCAGGCACTTTGTGAATACTCTGGGCGCAGAGGCGAGACCAAAGGGTAGCACACAGTACTGAAAGTGCCGTGTTCCCAGACGGAATCGAAGATACTGTCTGTGAGCTGGCAGTATCGGAATGTGAGTGTAAGCATCCTTTAAGTCCAGAGAGCACAGCCAATCGTTTTCCTGAATCATGGGAAGAAGGGTGCCCAGGGAAAGCATCCTGAACTTTTCTCAGGCCAGGTATTTGATCAGGGCCCTTAGGTCTAGGATGGGACACATCCCCCCTGTTTTCTTTTCTACAAGGAAGTACCTGGAATAGAATCCCAGCCCTTCCTGCCCCGGTGGCACGGGCTCGACTGCATTGGCGCTGAGAAGGCCAGAGAGTTCCTCTGCAAGTAGCTGCTTGTGTTGGAAGCTGAAGGACTGAGCTCCCAGTGGGCAATTTGGAGGTTTGGAGGCCAAATTGAGTGTATCCTAGCCGGACTATTTGGAGAACCCACTGGTTGGAGGTTATGAGAGGCCACCTTTGGTGAAAAAATTTTAACCTCCCTCCGACCGGCAGATCGTCCGGCATGGACACTTTGATGTCGGCTATGCTCAACTGGAGCCAGTCAAAAGCCTGTCCCTTGCTTTTGCTGGGGAGCTGCAGGGGCCTGCTGAGGCGCACGCTGTTGACGAGAACAAGCGCGCTGGGGTTTAGCCTGAGCCGGCTATCGGGAAGGTGGATTGTACCTGCGTTTATTAAAAGCGTAGGAAGCATTCCTCTTTCCCCCCCCCCCAAAAAAACGTCTACCAGTTGAGGTAGATGCTGAAGGCGCCCGGTGGGAGAGCTTGTCGAATGCAGTGTCATGCTGGTGGAGCTGTTCTACCACCTGTTCGACCCGCTCACCAAAAATATTATTCCCCCCCCCCCCCCCCCCCGGCAAGGCGCATCCGCCACTCGCTTATGGACTCTACTGTCTAGGTCAGTGGCACGCAGCCATGAGAGTCTGCGCATCACTATACCCTGAGCAGCGGCTCTGGATGCAACATCAAAAGTATCGTAAGCACCCCTGGACAGGAATTTACGACACGCCTTCAGCTGCCTGACCACCTCCTGAAAAGGCTTGGCTTGCTCAGAAGGGAGCTTGTCCACCAAGTCCGCCAACTGCCTCACATTATTCCACAAGTGAATGCTCGTGTAGAGCTGGTAAGACTGAATTTTGGACACGAGCATAGCAGAATGGTAGGCCTTCCGCCCAAAAGAATCTATAGTTCTAGACTCACGCCCAGGGGGGCGCCGAGGCGTAATCCCTAGAACTCTTGGCCTTCTTAAGGGCCAAATCCACCACCCCAGAGTCATGAGGTAATTGGGTCTTCATTAACTCTGGGTCCCCGTGGATTCGGTACTGGGACTCAATTTTCTTGGGAATGTGGGGAGTAGTTAATGGTTTCACCCAGTTTGTTAACAATGTCTGCCTAAGGACATTATGAAGAGGAACTGTGTTGGATTCCTTAGGTGGAGACGGATAGTCCAGGACCTTGAACATCTCAGCCCTGGGCTCATCCACCGTCTCCACAGGGAAGGGAATGGCCGTAGACATTTCCCGAACAAATGAAGAGAAAGAAAGACTCTCCGGGGGAGAAAGCTTTCTCTCAGGTGAGGGAGTAGGATCGGAAGGCAGACCACAGGACTCCTCATCCGAGAAATACCTGGTGTCCTCCTCCGCTTCCCACGAGTCCTCTCCATCGGTATCGGACATGAGTTGGTGAACTTCGGTCTGAAGCCAGGCCCATCTCGACGCTGAGGAACGATGTCCTTTGTGGCGTTGTCGCGAGGAAGACCCCCGAGCCGCAGGCGATGAAGCTTCCTCCAGCGACGTCGGCGGGGAGTCAACCTGTGTGGTGGCCAATACCGGTCCCGCAAGCGGTACAGGGGTCGGAGACCTCACCACGGGCGACGAGCCAACCGCTGCCTCCCTCAACGGTACCAACGGCGCAAGCACCGAAGGTACCGGAGATGGTCGCAACAGCTCTCCCAGAATCTCTGGTAGTACGGCCCGGAGGCTCTCGTTCAGAGTAGCTGCAGAGAAAGGCAAAGGAGCCGGTACAGGCGACGACTCTGTGGCTTGGAGTCAGTACCGGGCTGTCCTGTGTAGGGCGCACCGACACCTCCTGAATGGAGGGCGAGCGATCCTCCCAGTGTTGGCGCTTCTCGGGTGCCGAAGACCTTGGTGTCCTGGAGCTCTCGGTACCGTGGCGGGAAGGTGACCGATGGCGATGCTTCTTAGTCTTTACTCGAAGCACGCCAAGGGTACCCTCCGGTACCGAAGAGGAAGACGTGGAATCCACACGTCTCCTCAGGGCCAGGTCCGAAGAAGGTCGATCCCAGGGGGCCTGTAAAACAGGAGTCCTCGAGGCAGGTGGAGACCCGCTTGATGGCTCACTGCCACCAACATGAGACCTATGGACAGCCCTTACTTGCACTCCGGACGTCAATGCAGTCTCCGGTACCGACATCGATACCGGCGATGACCTCGATACCGCCAACTCCGTCGATACCGAAGGACCGGACCTGGCTCCGAACAGAATGTTCCACTGAGCCAATCTCGCCGCCTGAGTCCTCTTTTTCAATTGGAGGCACAAATACAGGTGTTGGGACGATGACCAGCTCCCAAACACTGAAGACACGAAATGTGTCTGTCAGTGAGCGAGATTGTCCGGTTGCATGACGTGCACTTTTTAAAGCCGCTGGTAGGCTTCGCGGACATGGGCGGAAAAATCACGCCGGCGAGGTCGAACGCGATGGTGTTGGAAAAAGAGGACACCAAACAAAGAAAAAAGGGGTCCCGCATGGGCGGCCCAAAATGGCCGCCGAAGAAAAAGAAAGAAAGCTTACGGGAGCAAAGTTCTACGAAATAAAATGAGAAAAACTAATTTTTTTTAAACAGAAGATTGTGAAAGCGAAAATAGCCGAAAAACCGGCAAAAAAACTCACGGGGAGTCCGTAAAACCACAGCGAGGGGTCTCTGGGGCAGAGAACAGCCGCGAAGCAGCATCCCGAGCCGCGGAAAAAAACAAGACTGAGGAGCACGCTCGCGTTCGGGCGGGAAGACGGTTGCACATGCGTGATGCGCACGGGAGCGCGAGGCTAGCAAACACTTTGTTGCTAGGGAGAATTCCAGTCCTGGGGCTGCCGTCGACGTCACCCATCAGTGAGAACAAGCAGCCTGCTTGTCCTCGGAGAAACAAAATTACAGCTAGTAGGTATCTTCTCTACAGAGAAGCTTTATATGCCTAGAAATGTGATCAGCTAAACAATTGAGCTTCTTCCTGTCTATAAATCCCCCCCTTGTCACTAGGAAAAACAGGGACACTGACGCAGCTCAAAATTCATCAAAACTCTTAGCAGAATTAAAATTAATTAAAGACTTGATCACAAACAATCACTGTCATAAAAGAATTACAACAGGACTTAGAATCGCAAAATGCACAAATTAGAACAGTGCACCTCAGATCCAACTTAAAAGCCTGAACCTGGCAACACAACGAAACCAAAGATCGAACTGGACATAACAACTCTTCCCCCTATGATTCCCTAATGGGTCTGTTATACACAAACTTCACTTCTCAACAACATCACTTTGTATTTGTTCATATCAGAATTGGCGACCACCTTTACGGTACTATGTAAGCCACATTCAGCCTGCAAATAGGTGGGAAAATGTGCGATACAAATGTGTCAAATAAATAAATGTTACTTTCCATTGATACTAATGCAAAACATATTCAAAGATTAAAATCTGAACTTGAATACCTTAATAATCATAATAGACACAATAATTTGAGTATACTTGCGATGCCAGAAAACTCCGAGGCAGACAATATGATTTCTTTTTGCAAAAAATACCAGAAATCCTTGCCTTTCACCTTGATGACCCATTGGAAACTGAACGCACTCAGAGTGCCATCCCACAAGCTGACTCAACAGCAGAAGTTTCCTTGACCTATTGTACTAATTTTTTGAGATACCTTCAGGTCATACAAATTCTATCTGAGGCTAGAGATAAATCTGCATTATCTTGGTAAGGTAATATAATAAGTACATAAGCACATACGTGTTGCCATACTGGGACAGACTGAAGGTCCATCAAGCCCAGCATCCTATCTTCAACAGTAGCCAATCCAGGTTACAAGTACCTAGAAAGATCCCAAAACAGTACAATACATTTTATGCTGCTTATCCTAGAAATAAGCAGTGGATTTTCCCCAAGTACACCTTAATAATGGCTTATGGACTTTTCTTATGGCTTGTCTATTAGATTGTAAGCTCTTTGAGCAGGGACTGTCTTTCTTCTATGTTTGTGCAGTGCTGCGTATGCCTTGTAGCGCTATAGAAATGCTAAATAGTAGTAGTAGTAGTCTTTTAGGAAGCTATCCAAACCTTTTTTTAAATCCCGCTAAGTTAAACTGCTTTTACCACATTCTCTGGCAACAAATTCCAGAGTTTAATTACACGTTGAGTGAAGAAATAATTTCTCCGATTAATTTTAAATGTACTACTTTGTAGCTTCATTGTGTGTCCCCTAGTCCTAGTATTGTTGGAAAGAGTAAACAAGCAATTCACGTCTACCTGTTCCACTTCACTCATTATTTTATTTAGCTTGTAGGCCAATAAACGACTGGCCTTGATACCAAATTCGAAATGGGATTGGCGTGCCCTTTGCATCTGTTCTGAAATGTCTGCCAGTTCCAATTCCTGTAGTTGGTTCCTTAACCTTTTTTGTTGGGTCTCTCTTTCTATAGATGTATGTGTGTCTACCCCCTGACTCGGGTGTTCTAGGTGTTGCAATTCTGTTCTCAATGTAGTTCCCGTAGCTGATCGTTTTTTCCAACAATGAGCGCTCAGAGCAATGAGGTGGCCCCTTAAGACCGCCTTAAAGCTCTCCCACACTGTCACCGGAGAAACTTCCCCATTATTGTTAAAAAGTATATATTCCCTAATGTGGTTTTCTATAATAGGAATATTGTCTGGGTCTGACAAGAGCGCATCATCTAGCTGCCAAGGTCTCCGTGCCCCGGGGCATGAAAGGATCTCGATTGACGCCATCTGTCCCGTGATCCAACCATCCCCCAGCCATAGATCTATGCGCGAGGAGGTCTTGTGGACCGCTGAGTAGTATGTAAATTGTCTTTGTGCAGGGTGGGCCTGTCTCCAAAGGTCTGTCAGTTGCCAGTGCTCAATTAACTCTTTTAGTTGGCGCCTATTTAGTTTAGCTTGGTGTCCTCCCGGGGAGGAATTGTCTACCTGTGGCTGTATTATGATATTGAAGTCCCCTCCCAGTAGGAGGGAGCCCTCGACATGCTGTGTTAGCATATTGTTTACTTTCTGGTAGAAGTCTCCCTGATTGATATTGGGCCCATAAATGTTCACCACCGTATAGGACTGCCCCGCCAAGGCCAGCACCAGAAGCAGATAACGGCTCTCTTTGTCCCGGACTACCTTTTTTATCTCCCAGGGTTTGGAATTTCGCAGAGCTATCAGTACTCCCTTGTTCTTTGTGCCCCCAAATGAAGATGCATAGTATATGTTTGGATAGTTTTTGTTGATACACAAGCGCTCATATTTGGCCTTGAGATGGGTCTCTTGTATCAACGCTACGTCTATTTGAAGGTGATTAAGCTCTCTAAATAAGAGTTGTCGTTTCCGTGGGGTATTTAATCCCTTAACATTCAGCGACAACCATTTTACATCAACCATTAAGTCTAGATGTCATTCCTTCCCTCTTAGTTCCCTGACGCCCTCTCCTCACTATATTGTGGGCCCCTATTTGTCTGATCTCCCGGCCCAGAGATGCTATGTGTGGCTCTCCTCTCCCGTTAAGCCCCATCTCCCCCTCCCCCCTCCCCTTCTTTCCCCGAACTTCTATGGTGGCCAGTGGAAAAACCCTGGACCCCTTGGTAAGGGAAGGTGACATATGGAACGCTTACCGCTGCCCCAACTCCTATTAAACAACATAGTGAACCAAACCAGTCAAACTATCTCACGTGTCCTCACAGGCTCTGCTTCTTCGGCAATATTTACGGACCCAGGTTACCGGAGACGAAAAGCTTCCCTCTGTGTATAATCTCAAGAGACCTTCGCCGCCGACTGCTGCCGGTGCAGGCGCTTCGGCCCTTTTCCAACGCGTTTCCATTTCGGTGGGGCGGCTTGCAGATTCCTTCTCTGAGTGTTGGCGGGGTCCAGTGGATCTTTCTCTGTCTCGACTTCCGGACAAATCTCTCTCGCCTCTGCTATAGAGCACACCTGATGCTGTTTACCATCTTTGTAAAAGGCTAAAGCAAAAGGATGCCTCCATCTATATTTAATGCTCATTTCTCTCAGCATTCTGGTGAATGGGCGTAGTTCATTTCTCCTTTTCAGGGCTGCGGCCGCTAGATCTTGGTAAATTTCTATTTTGTATGAATCCCAGGTGAAGACCTGTACCTGGCGAGACATTTTAAGAACTTGTTCTTTGAGCTTGTAGCTATTAAAACAGGCAATAATATCCTTCGGCGCACTGTTTCTAGCTGGGCCCATCGCCCTATGCGCTCTCTCTATCTGAACAGCGTCCTCTGTGATCTGCGTGCCGCCTGCGCCTAATAGCTCCACCACCATCTTTTGGACCACTACTTCGCTATCTTGATATGTTGGTGTTTCTGGTAGCCCCCGGAACCTCAGATTGCTTCTCCGGCTCCTATTTTCAAGGTCTTCTAGTTTTTCTTGTTGTTGTTGCTGAGTGGACCTTATATCAATTACTTGCTGGTCCAACTGGCCCAGGGCCACCCCTTGGTTTTCCATTTGCGTTTCAATTTCTTCAATTCTGGAGCCCAAGTCCTGTATGTCGGCCTTAAGTTCTGATGCCAGCGTCACCACTTCATCGCGCAACTTCTGCAGTTTAGCACTGATATCTTGGAGCCAGGATTTCAGTTCTGCAGGTATCGCCGATCCGGGCGGGGAGTCTCCCTCTAGCCCCTGCACTGTGACCTGCCTTTGTTGCTCCGTCAATCCTTCTGGTGGCGATTTTTCCTCTGGCTCCGCCATTTTGTTCGCCCCTCCGTCCCTTTGCGGCTTGAAGGCAAATTGCGCTAAGTTCGCCGTTTTAGATTTCTGGCTCATCAGCCGTGGGGACCGCCCTGCTTTCAGCTGCCTTCGAGGTTCGCTTATCGTTATTTTTTTTTCGTGTTTGACGCTGGTTATTCGCTATCTTTGTAGGGGCATGCGGGAGCTCTTTGCTCAGATGTCCATTTTGTTCGATGACGTCACTTCCTCCCACTTCACTCATTATTTTATATACCTTTTATCAAACCTACCCTCAGCCGTTTTTTTCTACAAGCTGAAGAGCTTTAGCCGCTTTAGCATAGGCTGTGCCACATGAACTTTATCTTACCACAACATCACTTTGTATTTGTTTACATCGGAGTCTGTAACGCCTCTCCGGTACTATGTAAGCCAATTTGAGCCTACAAATAAGTGGGAAAATGTGGGATATAAATGTAACAAATAAATAAATAAATAGGGAAGTCGTCCCATCCCCTTTATCTTTATCATTGCCTTTCTCTGTACCTTTTCTAATTCCACTATATCTTTTTTGAGATGCGATGACCAGAACTGCACACAATACTCGAGGTGCGGTCGCACCATGGAGCAATACAAAGGCATTATAATGTCCTCATTTTTGTTTTCCATTTCTTTCCTAATAATATCTAACATTGTATTTGCATTCTTAGCCACCACCGTACACTGAGCAGAGGTTTCAAAGTTATCAACAACGATGATACCTAGATCCCTTTCCTGGTCAGTGACTCCTAATGTGGAACCTTACATCATGGAACTATAGTTCGGGTTCCTCTTTCCTCAAGCATCACTTTGCACTTGCTCACATAAACATTAAACGTCATCTGTCACTTGGATGCCCAGTCTCCCAGTCTTGTAAGGTCCTCCTGCAATTTTTCACAATCCTCTTGCGATTTAATAACTTTGAATAACTTTGCATCGTCAGTAAATTTAATTACCTCACTAGTTACTCCCATCTCTAGGTCATTTATAAATATGTTAAAAAGCAGCGGTCCCAGCACAGACCCCTGAGGAATCCCATTATCCCCTTCTCCATTGAGAATGTTGACCATTTAACCCTACACTCTGTTTTCTATCTTTTAACCAGGTTTTAATCCACAATAGAACACTACCTCCTATCCCATGACTCTCCAATTTCCTCTGGAGTCTTTTATAAGGAACTTTGTCATATGCTTTTTGAAAATTCAAATACAAAATATCGACCGGCTCACCTTTATCCACATGTTTGTTCACCCCTTCCAATGCATGCTGGCCTTGACTCATTAATCTATGCTTTTGAATATGCTCTGTAATTTTGTTCTTTATAATAGTCTCTATCATTTCGCCTGGCACCGATGTCAGGCTCACCGGTCTATAACATCCTTGATTACCTCTGGTACTCAGTCACCTAGACTACTGTAATGCACTCTACGCTGGTTGCAAAGAGCAAATACTCAAAAAACTCCAGACAGCCCAGAATACAGCAGCCAGACTCATATTCGGAAAATCAAAATATGAAAGTGCTAAACCCCTACGAGAAAAGTTACACTGGCTCCCACTCAAAGAACGCATCACGTTCAAAATATGTACTCTAGTTCACAAAATCATTCACGGCAAAGCCCCAGCCTACATGTCAGACTTGATAGACTTACCACCCTGGAATGCTAAAAAATCAACTCGCACATTCCTTAATCTTCATATATGAGCACACAAATCTGGAATGCGCTGCCGCGCAACCTAAAAACTATCTATGATCTAACCAACTTTTGCAAACTACTGAAGACCCATCTCTTTAACAGGACATACCACAAAGATTAACACATGTGAACTCCCCCACATGTATACAAAACTGTCTTAAAATGTTCTCTTGTTATATTACTATCATGTTTTTCATTATCATGTAACCAAAATCCTTCTGTAATACCAAACGTTTATTCTCTTCTTATTTCCACTATTCATGATGTATTGTAAGCCACATTGAGCCTGCAAAAAGGTGGGAAAATGTGGGATACAAATGCAATAAATAAATAAAATAAATAAAACCTTTTTATGTTTAAATCTTTTTTAGTGAATAACTGAACACAGCCTGTAAAGAGAAAATTAGGTTCTTACCTTGGTAATTTTCTTTCCTTTAGTCATAGCAGATGAATCCATTACGAATGGGTTGTGTCCACCTACCAGCAGGAGGAGATAGAGGTAACTGAAAACCATAGTGCCTCTTGGCCAGCTAGCTCCATCTCCCTCTCAGTATTTGAAGCTTCCAAAGCAGTGTTACACCGCAAAGTAGAATAACATGAACTTTCCTCATAGCGAACGAACGCCCCAGAACAGGCGCAGTAATTCAAAGGAGGGATGAACTCAACCTCCTGTAAGAAATCCTGAAGACTGTTTTCCAACTTCTCCCAATGAGGGAACATATGTACAGGAAAAACTGAACCCAAAACAGCATCAATCAATCAAACAGGACGGGCTCATGGATTCATCTGCTATGACTAAAGGAAAGAAAATTATCAAGGTAAGAACCTAATTTTCCCTTCCTTGTCATCAAGCAGATGAATCCATTACGAATGGGATGTATCAAAGCAATCCCTAGATAGGGTGGGAACAGGCCACACCACGCGCCAGCACTTGTGCTCCAAAATGCGCATCCCTCCTGGCAGCCACATCCAGCCTTTAATGTCGGGCAAATGAGAGCTTAGAAGCCCATGTCGCTGCACTGCATATCTCTTGAAGAGAGAGTGCTCCAGTTTCAGCCCAAGAAGAGGAAATTGCTCTTGTGGAATGTGCTTGAAGGCTTCAGGCGGAGGCCGGCCAGACAGCAGATAGGCTGAAAAAATAGCTTCCTTGAGCCAACGGGCTATAGTGGCTTTAGACGCTGGAGACCCTCTGTGAGGACCTGACAACAAAACAAAAAGGTGATCAGAGGTCCTGAAATCATTTGACATGCGCAGATACTGCCAACAGAGCCCTTCGCACATCTAGAAGGTGCAACTGCAGAAATGGGTCTCGACAGGACAGCGCCTGGAGCTCAGACACCCGTCTCCCCGATGTAATAGCCACCAAAAAGACCATCTTTAGGGTCACATCCTTCTACGAAGCTCGCCTAATCGGCTCGAAGGGCAAACACTGAAGGGCCTTTAAAACTAACCCCAGGTTCCTGGCCAGACACGGAGCCTGCACGGGAGGACGGAGCCGAAGCACCCCTCTAAGAAACCGTGCCACCTCCAGATAAGCAGCCAGGGAGAGGCCAGCCACCTTCCCCTGAAACATGCTAAGGCTGCAACTTGAACATGCAGGGAATTATAGGCCAAGCCTTTTTGTAAACCATCCTGCAAAAAGTCAAGTATCAGCGAGACAGAAGCCCGCATGGGTGTAATCGCTTTAGCAGCACTCAAACTGGCGCAAAATCCGAGCATAGGCAACGGAAGTGGAACGCTTGCGGGCCTGAAGGAGAGTGGAGATGACCTTGTTGGAATAGCCCTTGTCTCTCAACTGCGCTCTCTCAATAGCCATGCCGTAAGACCTGTGACAACAGGTTCGGTACCAGAGGCAAAGGAAGGGGAGCCTCCACCAGCATCCGCCGGATGTCCGAATACCATGGCCGCCTGGGCCAATCCGGGGCAATGAGAACCACCTCTCCTTGATGTAGCCGAATCCGCAGGAGTACTCGCCCTATCAAGGGCCCAGGAGGGAACACATAGAGGAGGCCCTGAGGCCAGGGTTGAGCCAAGGCATCCAACCCTGCCGAGCGAGGATCTCTCCGTCTGCTGTAAAGCACGGGGCTTTGGCATTTGCGCTTGATGCCATAAGATCCGCTAAGGGCGTCCCCCATTTGGCACAGATCTGAAGGAACACTGCGTCTGCCAGTTCCCACTCCGCTGGGTCGATTTGATGCCTGCTTAGATAATCGGCTTGCACGTTGCTTTGACCTACAATATGATCTGCTGGCAGAAACTGCAGATGTAGCTCGGCCCAGTGGCAAATCTGCACGGCCAGTGCCCTGCACTGAGTGCCGCCTTGTCGATTTATGTAGGCCACTGCTGTCGTATTGTCCAACAGAACTCTGACAGCCAGTCCCTCCAGGGTCGTGTGAAACGCCAGAAGCGCCTGGAATATTGCTTTCAACTCCAAGCAATTGATGGACCACTCCGACTCCTCAGGTGTCCAGAGACCCTGTGCATGCCTTCCCTGGCAATGTGCCCCCCGCCCTGCAGGCTGGCATCTGTACCACCAGGCACCAATTGGGAAGCGCTAGCGGCATTCCTCGCCGCAGCATGCTGTCTGAGAGCCACCAGTCCATACTGAGCCGGGCCACAGGGAGCCACGTGAGTCTGCGCTGGTAATCCTGAGATATTGGAGACCATCGTTGAAGCAGGGAACACTGCAGAGGTCTCAGGTGCGCTCTCGCCCATGGCACCACTTCCAAGGTGGCCGTCATCGACCCCAACAGCTGGACTATGTCCCAAGCTCGCAGGCGAGGCATTCTCAGGAGCAGACGGACCTGGTTCTGAAGCTTGCACCGCTTTTGCTCGGGTAGAAAGACAAACCCCGAGTCTGTGTCGAACCGGACCCCCAAATATTCTAGAGATTGAGGGGGGGTCAGGTGACTTTTGGCGACCAAGCCCAGAGATTGAAGTACTGAGACCACTCTGGCTGTTACATGATGACTCTCTTCTGCAGAGTCCGCTCTGATGAGCCAGTCGTCGAGGTGCGGGTGAACCCGGATACCCTCTCGCCTGAGAAAGGCAGCTGCTACTACCACCATTACACCTTGGAAAAGGTTCAGGGAGTTGTGGCGAGGCCAAAAGGCAAGGCCCGAAACTGGAAATGTTTTCCGAACATCGCAAACCGGAGAAACCGGTGGAGCGGGGGCCAAACAGGAATGTGCAAAAGTAAGCTTCTTTCAGGTCCAGAGACGTGAGAAACTCTCCTGGTTGTACCGCAGCAATGACGGAGTGCAGGGTTCCCATGCAAAAATGCCGCACTCTTAGTGACTTGTAGACTTCCTTTGAGTCGAGTATGGGCCGAAAAGACCCTCTTTTTTGCAGCACCACAAAGTCAATAGAGTAACGACCGTAGCCGATCTCGGCAGGAGGCACAGGGCCCACCGCCCCGAGGTGCAACAAGTCTTGCAAGGTCTCCTCTACCGCCGCCCGTTTGACGGCAGAGCCGCATCGGGACTCCACAAACACGTCTCTCACCGGGGCATTGAATTCTAATCTGTAGCCATCTCTGATCAGGTTCAAAACCCACTGATCTGAGGTAATCTTGACCCATTCCTCGAGAAAGAGGGAAAGACGTCCTCCAACTGCAGGAATCGAGGAGTGGGCCGGCGCACCATCATTGAGAGGGTCGCCCATGAACTCCAGGCCTTGAGCCGGCTGCTGCGGAACATTTGTCCGAGCGAAAGGAGTTCCTCTGCTGAAAGCGGGCACGTGAAGTAAACTCAGCAGAACGCCCCAGGCGGTACCTTCTAGCTTCACGGAAGCAAGGTCTGGAAGAGGAGGGAACCGCCTGACCCTTGAAAGAAGGCCACGGCCTATCCTTGGCCTATCCTCGGCCTTTAACAATTTTCTCCAACTCCTCACCAAATAGGAGAAGGCCCTGGAAGGGCAACTTCACCAACCTTTGCTTAGAGGCCATGTCAGCCGCCCAATGCCGTAGCCATACAAGGCGGTGAGCAGCCACCGCCACAGCCATCTGTTTAGCCGAAGCTCTGACCAGATCATAGAGGGCGACAGACAAAAATGACAAGGCCGACTCCATCCGCGGTGCCACCTCCGCAAGGGGCTCCGCTCCATCCCCGGGCTGTTCCACTGCCTGTTGCAATCATGCGAGGCAGGCTCGAGCAGCATAACAACTGCACACAGATGCCCGTAAGGCTAGGCCTGAAATCTCAAAGGACCGTTTGATTGCTGATTCCAGATGTTGGTCCTGCATGTCCTTCAGGGCGACCCCTCCCTCTACTGGGAGGGTAGTCTTTAGGGCATCCACTTTAGGCACGGCAAGCGTGCCAAGTACTCCTCACCGAGAGGGTATAAGTGCCCCATTGCCCTGGCAACTTTCAAAGGCCCCTCAGGGTCAGCCCATTGAGCCGAAATAAGCTCTTGGATGGAGTCATGCAAAGGAAAGGCTCGAGCAGGCTTCTTAGTACTTGCCATCCTCGGATTACCAGAGGAGGCTTCGCCCATCACAGGATCTTCAATAGAGAGAGCATGTAAGGCATCAGAAATAAGCGCTGGCAGCTCCTCGCGGTGGAAAATCCTAACCGCAGTGGGATCATCTGGATCCAGTGGCAATCCTACACATTCCTCTGGCTCTTCGGACCACGAAGGCCTGCCAGACCCCTCAGAATCCCCACAGCCCGACCACGGGGGGGAAAGGGGGGTGCACCACTCTCTGAAGGGGAATTTACCCTTTTGCGCTTGTCTTGCGGCCAACTGTCTGGGGGAAAACGCCTGACGGCAATCCCGGGCCAGTCTCCACCGGAGGGGAATCAGGTAGCAACGCAGAGTCAGACATCTGCGGCAAAACTCTTTTTAACATGAACGCTTTATGTAAAAGCAACACAAATTCAGGGGAGAAAGACTCACCCTGGCCTCCAGGTTCCAATCCGAGGTAAGCAGCTCCTCTGGTAGCCTCCATCCGAGGCTCCCTTCCGGCCTCAGACCCCTCCGCTCCTGCGGGGGTCGAGTCATGTGGCACATCCAAGATAGCGCCCGCTGCCAGCTCCACCGAGCGGGAAGAAACCTCGCTCACCATGCTCGGGCCGGCCCTGACATCTGAAGAGCACGATTTACAGAGCCCCGCTGCGGATCTGCGCTTGCCACAACGTGAACAGCGCTTAACAACCTCCGCAGCCATCGCCGAAAAAGGCGGAAAATTTCAAAATGGCAGATTCGCACCAAAACGTCCCAATCGCAGGCCCTCCCCGGAGGAGCTACAAGACTCTTTTACCTCACCAGACCGAGTCACAGAGCCACAATCCTTGTTATGGTGGCACAGGTTTTTGAGGTAATGAATGTGCCCTACAGTTGGGAAATGGCTATGGCATCAAAGCAATGCAACACTACCAATTGGAACTGTGGCGTACACTCAATAACACTGTTAAACATTTATTCTGATAAGATATAAAGAAGCAGATAAGACAATTTAGGCACCATATTTAGAATGTCACACCTGAACTCTTTGTTTTAAGAACGAGATCTTTAGTGACCAGCAACATCAAACATCTTGCTTGATTCGCATAAACTTCAAGGCACTATAACTAGCATCCAATTCCATACGGGCTAGCATTATTGTTCAGCCAAGGCGATTCATCCCACACGTTTGCAACAGGAATGAAAAAATTTAGCAACCAATCTTTTTTGTGTTTAGCAATGACTGTGTTGCACATTGCAAAATGTTATATGCAAACATCAGACATCATGGATTTCAATGCTTGGTTTGGTATATAAAGCACCTTGGCCCCATAGTGAAATATTCCTATTTTGAGTGGTGCTAAAAAGAAAAGAAAAGAAAATATGGTCTGACACCTATTGAGATATTTTCAACTGAAAATAAGGTAAAATGTTACACAAATTTTTTTTTACCATATTCAATCAAGTATACTAAAGAAGCACACAAGAAATATTTTCTCTTTAATATTAGAATGACAATCTTAGAATCAAGCAGCTGGCCAATTATTATCTACCTGAAGCCATTTACTGCTGAAGAACATTACTCTAAACCTTGTCTTAAATATTATACAAATCTTTCAGCCTACTTTAGGTTTGTTTTTACAAACACATTTAAGTGAGAGATTCTTATTCAGAACTACTACTACTACTTATTTCTATAGCGCTACTAGATGTACGCAGCGCTGTACACTTGAACATGAAGAGACAAGTCCCTACTCGACAGAGCTTGTAATCTAATTAGGACTAACAGGACAAATAAGAGGATAAGGGAATTACCACGGTGGAGATGATAAAATAAGGGTACTAAACAAGTGAGTAAGGGTTAGGAGTTAAAAGCAGCATCAAAAAGGTGGACTTTCAGCCTAGATTTGAAGATGGCCAGAGATGGAGCTTGACGGACCGGCTCAGGAAGTCTATTCCAGGCATATGGTGCAGCAAGATAAAAGGAACGGAGTCTGGAGTTAGCAGTGGAGGAGAAGGGTGCAGATAAGAGAGATTTACCCAATGAATGGAGTTCCCGGGGAGGAGTGCTAGGAGAGATAAGAGTGGAGAGGTACTGAGGAGCTGCAGAGTGATTGCACCTGTAAGTCGGTAAAAGGAGTTTGAACTGTATGCGGAAATGGATAGGGAGCCAGTGAAGTGACTTGAGGAGAGGGCTAATATGAGCATAGTAACACTGGCGGAATATAAATCGTGCAGCAGAATTATGAACAGATTGAAGAGGAGCGAGATGGCTAAGTGGGAGACCTGTGAGAAGCAAGTTGCAATAGTCTAAGCGAGAGGTGATAAGAGTGTGGATAAGGGTACTGGTAGTGTGCTAACTTAGAAGCCATTGTAACTGTTGCTCAAATATAATAAGATCATGAACCTGGCATTATTGTTGCAATGCTTTGCATATTTGAAATGCTGCTTTTTATCTGTGGCCTATAATTCCATGACTATATGACTTCTGTCCTTAAAATACTGTGCCATTTACTTTGAGACCTTCTAGAACATCCATACAAAGTTTAGTCAAAATTAGCCATTGTCAAGTGGGGACCCCTGGTCCACTTGACACAGACTGACTCTAATGCTACTGAACAAGACTTCCAACTATTTGAAATACTTATTGTACTCAAAATAACAAAAAATTACCTGATATTTCAACACATCTACATTGTAATAAGATGCTGCTGGATTCTGATCGGCTATCTTCTTGAGGTAGGCAGTAACAGCTTGCATATTCATCCAAAAATCTTTTGTATGAGGGTCTGTCTGGGAGGGGTCACTAAATGCAATAAGGTAAGAGTTAGAATATATTTTATTTTACTGTAACTAATTGTATTACTTTGGAAACACATGTAAAATTGTAATATCAATAAAGTTATCTTAATCAGAATTTACATAAATTTATATATTTCTTGTAGATTTATATGTTGTCAATTTTCTTAACTGTAGATCAAATTTAGTGCTATATTTACTAAAACACTTCATCCTGCTATTTTATTTACTAGGATTTATTTACTGCCCTTTTGAAGAAATTCAGAGGGCATAATACGCATTATTAGCAATTATGTCCCACTGCATAAAATGTCACTGGTAGTAAATGCATTAATATGTATTAGCGCATAACGCAGCAGCACCTTTTAGTAAATCTAGCCTCAGATGCATTAGGTTTTACTTTTAGCTTTAGCCAGCAAATCACATTGTCAATTCATTCTTTTCCTGCAAGTGGATGGTAAATTTATAAAAGGTCACCCATTTAGGAAATGCAAAATAAGCACCTGTTTTGGGGCTATTTTATGACAACAGACAATCCATCTATGTGTAGTCATAAAATAGCCTCATAAAACCTGCAGATATCACAGGTTAACATGCACCTGTGTACATTTACATCTGTGTGATTCTGCCTGCGCTCTGCCCAAACATACATAAAAGTAAACACCTCCCTGTCACCACACATACTTTTACATACATATACTATGGGGTAAGTTTATAAAAGCATTTTTCTGTGGTTAAAAGAGAGTTTACCTGCATAAAAACTTTAAAAAATTATACCCTATACAGGGTAATTTCACAAATATCTGCCAAGTACTGTACGCAGGTACAAATTACATAGTCACAGGATTGTGTGTTCATCACTCTCTCATATATTTTATATGCTTCCACATAAGACATCACACAGAGAAGTACTTGCTTAGAAAGGCGATGATGAATAAGCTTGTACTGGACAGGGCACCTAGACACATATCAGGCTTATTTTCGAAAGAGGACGACGCCAATCTTTCGACACAAATCGGAAGATGGGAATCCTTCTCACAGGGTCGCCCAAATCGGCATAATCGAAAGCCACTTCTGGGTGTCCCCAACTGCTTTCTGTCGCGGGGATGACCAAAGTTCCCGGGGATGTGTCGGAGGCGCAGCGAAGGCGGGACTTGGGCATGTCTAACACATGGGCATCCTCGACCCACAATGGAAAAAAAAAGGGCGTCCCTGACGAGCATTTGGACGACTTTACCTGGTCCTGTTTTTCTTACGACCAAGGCACAAAAAGGTGCCCAAACTGACCAGATGACCACCAGAGGGAATCGGGGATGACCT
Source organism: Microcaecilia unicolor (assembly GCF_901765095.1). Lineage (NCBI taxonomy): Eukaryota > Metazoa > Chordata > Amphibia > Gymnophiona > Siphonopidae > Microcaecilia > Microcaecilia unicolor. The sequence goes on from NC_044032.1 coordinate 127,059,672, forward strand.
CCCCTTACTCCCCCAGTGGTCACTAACTCCCTCCCACCCTCAAAAAAGAACTTTAAATATATTTTGTGCCAGCCTTTATGCCAGCCTCAAATGTCATACTCAGGTCCATCACAGCAATATGCAGGTCTCTGGAGCAGTTTTAGTGGATGCAGTGCACTTCAAGCAGGAGGCCCCGGCCCATCCCTCCCTCACTACCTGTTACACTTGTGGTGATAAATGTGAGCCCTCAAAAACCCACCACAAACCCATTGTACCCACATCTAGGTGCCCCCCTTCACCCGTAAGGGCTATGGTAGTGGTGTATAGTAGTGGGTAGTGGGGTTTGGGGGGCTCAGCTCACAAGGTAAGGGAGCTATGTACCTGGGAGCTTTTTCTGAAGTCCACTGCTGTGCCCCCTAGGGTGCCCGGTTGGTGTCCTGGCATGTCAGGGGGACCAGTGCACTTTGAATACTGGCTCCTCCCATGACCAAAGGGCTTGCATTTGGTCATTTCTGAGATGGGCGTCCTTAATTTCCATTATCGCCGAAAATCAGGAAACAACCAAGTCTAGGGACAACCATCTCTAGGGACGACCTAAATGTCAAGATTTGGGTGTCCCCGACCATATTATCGAAACGAAAGATAGACGCCCAGTTACTGCTAGGTTAGTACAGAAGCCCTTATCACCACCTCAATGGTGTGTGGGAAAAACACCCCTGCAGCTAGCGCAGGGCCCTTTTTCTCACAACTTGGTAAAAGGACCCCGCAGTGACTTGTCTTTCAAGACCTGGTATACAGAGTACAGGTGGATAATGAAAATTTGCTTGAGAGTTTGTAGTCAGTCAGTGTTCTTCATACTTTTGCTTATCCTCTTTTCTACTCCCATACTATTTTTTAAGCCTGTGCTCTCACCCTCTTCTTCCTTTTGCCTTCTTTCCCCTCTTTTTCTACATGCTACTTCTCTTCCTTACTCTGATCTTCTGCATCTATGACTGCCTGTTGATATGGCCGTGGCGCTGGGTTTGTGTTGGGTCTGATGGTGAGTAAGCTTGTTTGTAACTTGCCTGCCTGGTGAGAAGATGGCAGACCTCATGCTTCATCTAGATAAGATTTTAGACAGTGCTAGGAAGCAGCCAGCTGTCTTGGTACAAGTGGGTAACAATGACATAGGAAAATGAGAGAGGAAGACTGTGGAAGCCAAATTTAGGCTTTTAAGTAGAAAGTTGAAATCCAGAACCTCCAGGGCAGCATCCTCAGAAATGCATCCTCCGAAGGGACACCACCTTGTAAGTGGTGGAGGGGCTTCCGTGTTTCAATGACTCAGAGGGCTATGCTGTAGGGTTACCCATATCAGACAGGCCTCTGAGGAGAAACCAGACAAAGAGTGTCCCAACCTGGAGGATCCTAGATGGCGTTGAGGGAGGACGTACACTAGTTGAGATCCCGTTTTACACCAGAATGCCTGAAGAAGAAGGCGTGCTCCCCAGAGAATGGGGAAGAGAAAAGGCAAAGCCATGGTGTTGTCCTCCTCGAATATGGCTGGGGTTCCCACCACTTCTCAGTCTATTTTGGAGAGATTCGGGGTCATAACGTCGGGGATATCGGTTCCTGCTTCGGGGAACAGCAAGGCTTTATTGCCGAATCTCAGTGGCGAGGGAGTGACTTTGAGTCCCCCAGTTGGCACGATCCCTCCAAGACCCGGAAACAGTATTGCTTCGCTATGGAGGTCAATAATGGAAACGCCCGAAGTGGGTTAGGATTTTCACGTGACCCGAGGAGGTCCTGGCGCAGCATCGACTCGGATAATAAACCAACTGGGGGATTGGCGAGTGAGCTCTTCCCCCCGAAGATATGGAGCGGTTTCTGTGGAGAAATTGGACTTGGTGAAGCAATAATGTCATAATGGACGTACTATAGGAACTGCAGCAGAATGTGAATAACTCTTTTCTTCAGATGTTTAAAATTTTTCACTATGTGAGTTAAAGAATTTATATTAATACTTATCTAACAAAGTGGAAGTCCAAGATATAAAAATAGAGACTTTGATTACGGAAATGGCTTCTCTATGAAAATCAGACAATTTGGTAATGAAGAATAGTTATCTTTCTTGTAAAAATTGGAATTTCTGGAGAACCAATTAAGGGAAAAAAAACTTGAGAATGATAAATTTACCTATAATATCCTATATATCAGCTACTGAATTCTTGAAGAAATATTTCTCTGATACTTTGCTAATACCTTCTGATAGCCACCTATTGGTGACTAAAATTATATTTCCTTTATAAATCTTCTTTATTAGAGAAAAGAGATGTAAGTTTAACCGACATTTTGGAAAATTCAGAAGTTATAGATAGAGTTATATTATTAGTGACTTTCGTCTTTGATTTAGATAGGAACAATGTTTTGAAATTGTATTTCCGATACATGGTTGATAGTTTTTTGAGTTCAAAGATGCATATATTTCCTGACACATCAAGGGAATCGCAGACTGGGAGGTATGAAGTCTTGACTTTTAAGCCAGGAATCATTGCCCTAGGTGGGACCTTCCTAGCGTGATTCCCTTGTAAGTTTTTATTTCCTTATTTGTTTGAACCTAAGAAATTATAAGAGTTTGTGGAAACAGATGAAGAATGCTCTGCAGCAACTTCCTTCAGTTACCACTGTACCGGCTGCAATAACCGATTAACCTTCCTCCCTCAGAAAATGTGAAGTGTAAGATTAACCATCTTGAGTTTTTCTTATTTTCTTTGATTGTTTTCCTGATCTTGGATCTTCCAATTGTGGACAATTATGTAAATATATATTGTTGAGAGAAAATGTTTTCCTTTTTCTATTAATTTCTGTATTTCCTTACATTTATGTGATAAATGTGAATGCAATTAAGTAAAATGATAAAATAAAATTAAAAAAAAAAAAAAAAAAAAGAAATGCATCCTGTTTCACTCACAGGACCAAAGAGGAATGCAGAGCTCTGAAATTTCAATGCATGGATGAAATGATGGTGCAGGGGGGAAGAATTCAAGATTTGTTTTAGGAACAGGGCAATATTCTGGAAAAATGGAAGGCCTATTCCGAAAAGATGGGCTCCAACTTAAGCAGGGTGAAACCAAACTGATGTTGTTGTTTCAAAGACAGAGAAAGAGAGCAGCTTTTAAATTAAAACCTGGGGGAAAGCCAATAGTTACTTAGAAGCATGTAGTTCTAAGTAATGTCTTTGAAGGATAATACCAAAACAGTGAAGTTGAAGCATTCCAAATCAGAGATTGCAATAAAGGCAAAAGTAGTCAAGGTGTTTAAAAAAAAATTTATTTGCTCAAGGTGGTTTTGGCCTCTTGAATATTAGAAATCTGATGGTAGCTTGTAACATGCAATACATAAATGACTGGTTCAGACGCACCTCAGATTTCTCTCTCTCTCCAATAGAAATTAAGTTATCACCTTCAGAACATTTTAGTTACTTGCTGCATACACCAGCTACCTCAGTACCTCTCCACTCTCATCTCTCCCTACATTCCTCCCCGGGAACTCCGTTCACTGGGTAAATCTCTCTTATCTGCACCCTTCTCCTCCACTGCTAACTCCAGACTCCGTTCCGTTTATCTTGCTGCACCATATGCCTGGAATAGACTTCCTGAGCCGGTACGTCAAGCTCCATCTCTGATCGTCTTCAAATCTAAGCTAAAAGCCAACCTTTTTGATGCTTTTAACTCCTAACCCTTATTCACTTTGTTCAGAACCCTTATTTTATCATCCTCACTTTAATATTCCCTTATCTCTTGTTTGTTCTGTCTGTCCTAATTAGATTGTAAGCTCTGTCGAGCAGGGACTGTCTCTTCATGTTGAAGTGTACAGCGCTGCGTACGTCTAGTAGCGCTTTAGAAATGATAAGTAGTAGTAGTAGCAGTAATATCTCCTCTGTCAAGGAGGATTATCCTATATTTCAGCCCGCATGACTCACTTGGAGATGGGTGTGTAAACAACCTCACTACTCCTCGATGACAACTCCATTTTTGCCCATGCGTAACAACCCTAGGTTCCTTCTTGGTTCCACAAATAAAACATTTTGCACATAGGTGGTGAAGGAAATTTCCTATTTTGTTTCATGTATTAGATAATGTGGGGAAAATTAAAAGTTTTCAGATATTACATGAAAAGCATGAATTAGAATTGAAAGATCACTTTGCCTACTTGCTACTCCAGCATTGCATATCAATATTAGATTCAATTAAATTGTTTATTGATGTTCAGGAGATGCTCACCACAGCTTACAGCTTGGATTCCCAATTACATAAGAATAGCCATACTGGGTCAGACCAATGATCCATCTAGCCCAGTATCTTGCTTCCAGCAGTGCCCAATCTAGACCACAAGTACTTGGCAGAAACCCAATTAACAGCACCATTTCATGCTACCAATCCTAGGGCAAGCAGTGGCTTCCCCCATGTCCATCTCAATAACAGACTATGGACTTCCTCCAGGAACTTGTCCAAACCTTTGTTAAACCCAGATATGTTAATCGCTGTAACCACATCCTTCGGAAATGAGTTCTAGAACCTAACTATTCGTTGAGTGAAAAATTATTTCCTTCTATTTGTTTTAAAAGTATTTCCATGAAATTTCATTAAGTGTCCCCTGGTCTTTGTTCACCTCCACCCACTCCACACCACTCAGGATTTTGTAGACCTCAATCATATCCCCCATCAGGCATCTCTTTTCCAACCTGAAGTAACCTAACCTCTTTAGCCTTTCCTCATATGGGAACAGTTCATTACCCTCTATCATTTTGGTTGCTCTTCTTTGAACCTTTTCTAATTCCGCTATGAGATACAGAGACCAGAATTAAACGCAATACTCATGGTAATGTCGCATCATGGAACGATACAGAGGCATTATACTATTTTTTGATCATATTTTGAATCCTTCTCTTAATTCCTAGCATCCTGTTTGTTTTTTTGGTCACCGCCACATACTGGGCTGAAGATTTCAGCATATAGTCCACAATGACACCTAGACCTTTTTCTTGAGTACTGACTCCTAAAGTGGACCCCATCATCAGATAACTACGATTCGGATTATTCTTCCTAATGTGCATCACTTTGCATTTGTCTATATTAAATTTCATCTGCCATTTGGATGCCCAGTCACCCAATCTCCTAAAGTCTCCTTGCAATTTTTCACAATCGGCATGTTTTTTTACAACTTTGAATAGTTTTGTGTCATCTGCAAATTTAATCACCTCACCCACCATTCCGATTTCCAGATCATTTATAAGTATGTTAAACAGCACCAGTCCCAGTAAAGATTCCTGCTGTACTCCACTATTCACCCTACTCCATTGAGAAAAATGGCCATTTAACCCTACTCTCTGTTTTCTGTTCAATAACTAATTCTTAATCCACAGTCCTATCCCATTAATTCTTAATATTCTCAGGAGTCTCTCATGATGTATTTTGTCAAAGGTTTTCTGAAAGTGAATGATACATACCTGTAGCAGGTGTTCTCCGAGGACAGCAGGCTGATTGTTCTCACGACTGGGTGACGTCCGCGGCAGCCCCCACCAACCGGAAAAAGCTTCGCGGGACGGTCGGCACGCAGGGCACGCCCACCGCGCATGCGCGGCCGTCTTCCCGCCCGTGCGCGACCGCTCCCGCCAGTTGAATGACAAGCAATAAAATATGAAACACAACTCCAAAGGGGAGGAGGGAGGGTAGGTGAGAACAATCAGCCTGCTGTCCTCGGAGAACACCTGCTACAGGTATGTATCATTCACTTTCTCCGAGGACAAGCAGGCTGCTTGTTCTCACGACTGGGGTATCCCTAGCTCTCAGGCTCACTCAAAACAAGAACCCAGGTCAATTGAACCTCGCAACGGCGAGGGTATAACAGAAATTGACCTACGAAGAACAACTAACTGAGAGTGCAGCCTGACCAGAATAAATTCGGGTCCTGGAGGGTGGAGTTGGATTTACACCCCAAACAGATTCTGCAGCACCGACTGCCCGAACCGACTGTCGCGTCGGGTATCCTGCTGGAGGCAGTAATGTGATGTGAATGTGTGGACAGATGACCACGTCGCAGCCTTGCAGATCTCTTCAATAGTGGCTGACTTCAAGTGGGCCACTGACGCTGCCATGGCTCTAACACTATGAGCCGTGACATGACCCTCAAGAGCCAGCCCAGCCTGGGCGTAAGTGAAGGAAATGCAATCTGCTAGCCAATTGGAGATGGTGCGTTTCCCGACAGCGACCCCTAGCCTGTTAGGGTCGAAAGAAATAAACAATTGGGCGGACTGTCTGTGGGGCTGTGTCCGCTCCAAGTAGAAGGCCAATGCTCTCTTGCAGTCCAATGTGTGCAACTGACGTTCAGCAGGGCGGGTATGTGGCCTGGGGAAGAATGTTGGCAAGACAATTGACTGGTTAAGATGGAACTCCGACACCACCTTTGGCAGGAACTTTGGGTGGGTACGGAGCACTACTCTGTTGTGATGAAATTTGGTATATGGGGCATGAGCTACCAGGGCTTGAAGCTCACTGACCCTACGAGCTGAAGTAACTGCCACCAAGAAAATGACCTTCCAGGTCAAGTACTTCAGATGGCAGGTATTCAGTGGCTCAAAAGGAGGTTTCATCAGCTGGGTGAGGACGACGTTGAGATCCCATGACACTGTAGGAGGCTTGATAGGGGGCTTTGACAAAAGCAAGCCTCTCATGAATCGAACGACTAAAGGCTCTCCAGAGATGGCTTTACCTTCCACACGATAATGGTAAGCACTAATCGCACTAAGGTGATTCCTTACTGAGTTGGTCTTGAGGCCAGACTCTGATAAGTGCAGAAGGTATTCAAGCAGGTTCTGTGCAGGGCAAGAACGAGGTTCTAGGGCCTTGCTCTCACACCAAACGACAAACCTCCTCCACTTGAAAAAGTAACTCTTTTTAGTGGAATCCTTCCTAGAGGCAAGCAAGACACGGGAGACACCCTCAGACAGACCCAGCGCAGCGAAGTCTACGCCCTCAACATCCAGGCCGTGAGAGCCAGGGATTGAAGGTTGGGGTGCAGCAACGCTCCGTCGTTCTGCGAGATGAGAGTCGGAAAACACTCCAATCTCCACGGTTCTTCGGAGGACAACTCCAGAAGAAGAGGGAACCAGATCTGACGGGGCCAGAAGGGCGCTATCAGAATCATGGTGCCGCGGTCTTGCTTGAGCTTCAGTAAGGTCTTCCCCACCAAAGGTATGGGAGGATAAGCATACAGGAGGCCGGTCCCCCAATGAAGGAGAAAGGCATCTGACGCTAGCCTGCCGTGTGTCTGAAGTCTGGAACAGAACAGAGGCAGCCTGTGGTTGGTCCGAGAGGCGAAAAGGTCCACCGAGGGGGTGCCCCACTCTCGGAAGATCTTGCGTACCACTCTGGAATGGAGCGACCACTCGTGCGGTTGCATGACTCTGCTCAGTCTGTCGGCCAGACTGTTGTTTACGCCTGCCAGGTACGTGGCTTGGAGAAGCATGCCGAACCGGCACGCCCAACGCCACATCCCGACGGCTTCCTGACACAGGGGGCGAGATCCGGTGACCCCCTGCTTGTTGACGTAATACATTGCAACCTGATTGTCTGTCCGAATTTGGATAATTTGGTAGGACAGCCGATCTCTGAAAGCCTTCAGTGCGTTCCAGATCGCTCGGAGCTCCAGGAGGTTGATCTGCAGATCCTTTTCCTCGAGGGACCACAGACCCTGGGTGTGAAGCCCATCGACATGAGCTCCCCACCCCAGGCGAGATGCATCCGTCGTCAGCACTTTCGTGGGCTGCGGAATTTGGAATGGACGTCCCAGGGTCAAATTGGTCCGGATGGTCCACCAGAGCAGTGAAGTGCGGCAACTGGTGGAGAGGCGGATGACATCTTCTAGATTCCCGGTGGCTTGGAACCACTGGGAAGCTAGGGTCCATTGAGCAGATCTCATGTGAAGACGAGCCATGGGAGTCACATGAACTGTGGAGGCCATATGGCCCAGAAGTCTCAACATCTGCCGAGCTGTGACCTGCTGAGACGCTCTGGTCTGCGAAGCCAGGGCCAGGAGATTGGTGGCCCTCGCTTCGGGAAGGTAGGCCTGGGCCGTCTGGGTATTCAGCAGAGCTCCTATGAATTCCAGAGACTGTGTTGGCTGGAGATGGGACTTTGGGTAATTTATCACAAACCCCAGCAGCTCCAGAAGTCGAGTAGTGCACTGCATAGACCGGAGGGCTCCCGCCTCCGAGGTGTTCTTGACCAGCCAATCGTCGAGATATGGGAACACGTGCACTCCCAGCTTGCGTAGGTACGCCGCTACCACCACGAGGCACTTGGTAAACACTCGTGGGGCAGAGGCGAGCCCAAAGGGCAGCACACAATACTGAAAGTGCCGTGCGCCCAGGCGGAATCTGAGATACTGTCTGTGAGCTGGCAGTATCGGTATGTGAATATATGCGTCCTTTAAATCCAGGGAACATAGCCAATCGTTTTTCTGAATCATTGGCAGAAGGGTGCCCAAGGAAAGCATCCTGAACTTTTCTTTTACCAGGAATTTGTTCAGGTCTCTCAGGTCTAGGATGGGACGCATCCCCCCTGTTTTCTTTTCCACAAGGAAGTACCTGGAATAGAATCCCTGCCCTTCCTGCCCGGGTGGTACGGGCTCGACCGCATTGGCGCTGAGAAGGGCGGAGAGTTCCTCTGCAAGTACCTGCTTGAGATGGGAGCTGAAGGATTGAGCTCCCGGAGGACAATTTGGTGGCAGGGAGGCCAAATTCAGGGCGTATCCGCACCGCACTATTTGGAGAACCCACTGGTCGGAGGTTATGAGAGGCCACCTTTGGTGAAAAAATCTTAACCTCCCCCCGACCGGCAGATCGTCCGGTACGGACACTTTGAGGGCGGCTATGTTCCCGTGGATCCAGTCAAAAGCCCGTCCCCGGCTTTTGCTGTGGAGGCGCAGGGGGCTGCTTAGGCGCACGCTGTTGACGAGAACGAGCGCGCTGGGGCTGTCCCTGTGCCTGACGAGGCCTTCGGGCCGGCTGGTTGTACCTATGCTTTGCAAAAGAATAGGGTGCAGCCTGCCGGGCCCGGGAAAAACGTCCACCTGCTGAGGTGGATGCTGAAGGCGCCCGGTGGGAGAGCTTGTCGAGGGCGGTTTCCCGCTGATGCAGTTGGTCCACCAGCTGCTCGACCTTCTCACCAAAAATGTTATCCCCCCGGCAAGGGACGTCGGCCAGTCTCTGCTGGGTGCGGTTGTCCAGGTCAGAGGCACGCAGCCATGAGAGCCTGCGCATCACTATACCTTGGGCCGCAGCACGAGATGCCACGTCACAGGTGTCATAGATACCCCTGGACAGGAACTTTCTGCACGCCTTCAGCTGCCTGACCACCTCCTGATAAGGCCTGGACTGCTCCGGCGGGAGCTTATCGACCAGGTCCGCCAGTTGCTTCACATTGTTCCGCATGTGGATGCTCATATAGAGCTGGTATGACTGGATGCGGGTCACGAGCATGGAGGATTGGTAGGCCTTCCTCCCAAACGAGTCCAGAGTGCGAGACTCCCGCCCCGGGGGCGCCGAGGCGGTATCCCTCGAACTCCGTGCCCTCTTGAGAGCAGAATCCACGACCGCCGAGTCATGGGGCAATTGTGGCCGCATTAACTCTGGGTCAGAGTGGATCCTGTACTGGGACTCTGCTTTCTTGGGAATGGTGGGATTAGTTAACGGTCGCATCCAGTTCCGAAGCAGTGTCTCCTTGAGGACATTGTGCAGCGGTACCGTGGAGGACTCTCTAGGTGGTGATGGATAGTCGAGGACCTCGAGCATCTCGGCCCTCGGCTCTTCCACAGAGACCACGGGGAAGGGAATGCTAATAGACATATCCCGCACAAAGGAGGCAAAGGAGAGACTCTCAGGAGGTGAGAGCTTCCTCTCCGGTGAAGGCGTGGGGTCCGAGGGAAGGCCCGTAGACTCCTCTGAGGAGAAATATCTAGGGTCCTCCTCTTCCCCCCACGAGGCCTCATCCTTGGTATCGGACATAAGCTCATGTAGCTGAGTCCTGAACCGGGCCCGGCTCGACGTCGAGGCACCGAGGCCTCGGTGTCGTCGAGCGGTGGACTCCCGCGCCGGCGGGGACGAAGCTCCCTCCATCGACGTCGACGGGGACTCCACCCTCCATCGGCGCCGGGGGTGCTTGCCTGGCGCATCAGCCCTTCCAGGATCCCCGGAAGGATGGCTCTGAGGCACTCGTCCAGGCCCGCTGCCGGGAAAGGCGGTGGGGCCGGTAGGGGTGTCGGTGCCAGAAGCTGGTGGGGGCCAGGAGACGGCACCGAGGTGCCGGGACCCTGACGCGTCGGTACCTCCACAACCGACGGGGACCTCTCCTCTCGACGTGGACGCTTCGGCGTCGCCTCCTCTCCGATGTCCGGATGCATCGAGGGCGACCGGTGCCGACGCTTCTTATTCTTTTTGCGATGCACGTCACCGGCGCCGGGAGGTATGGAGGAGGAGGAGGACGATCCCCCTCGGTCTCGAGGAACCGGGTCAGACAGGGTTCGGTCCCGTGGGCCACGGGCTGAGGGAGTGACCGGGGCCGACTGCCCACGCGGCCTCTCACCTCTACCCTCACCGGAGGACCGGCGGGCCGACGGGACCTGTTCTCCTGGGGTCGATGCCATCGGTGCCGATGTCTCGGGCATCGATACCGGTACCGAAGGACCGGGCGTCGATACCGATGCCGTCGAGGTCGACGTCGAGGGGCTGGCGCAAGTTCCAAAAAGACGGTCCCGTAGAACTTGCCTCGCAACCTGAGTCCGTTTCCGGAGACCGAGACACAGGGGACACGACTTGAGATTGTGCTCCGGCCCGAGGCACTGGAGGCACCAAGCGTGGGTGTCGGTCTGCGAGATCGGCCGGCCGCACCGACCACACTTTTTAAATCCACTCGGGACCTTCGAGGACATCGACGGAAAAATCGCGTCGGCGAAGTCAAAGTCGTTGATGGTGGCGGAAATCACACCTCGAAAAAGGAAAAAACGACCGTGCGGCCACTAGGCCGCAACGCGGCGTCCCCGCTAGAAACGAGGGAAAAGGGGAGCGCGTGCTCCACACGCTCAGTTTTTTTTTTAAAAAAAAAAGAAAAACCGGAGGACGCGGTGAACAAAAACTAAATAGAAAAAACGATCCGCGTAAACGCGATCGGCTTTCCGGCGGCTGAAAACAGAGAGAGCGGCAAAGCACGACTCTCTCCAGACGCGGAAAAAAAGGAACTGGCGGGAGCGGTCGCGCACGGGCGGGAAGACGGCCGCGCATGCGCGGTGGGCGTGCCCTGCGTGCCGACCGTCCCGCGAAGCTTTTTCCGGTTGGTGGGGGCTGCTGCGGACGTCAGCCAGTCGTGAGAACAAGCAGCCTGCTTGTCCTCGGAGAAAATCTAGATACACTACATCAACCGGTTCACCTTTATCAACATGTTTATTCACACCTTCAAAGTGGAGGTTGGAATCACGATGCGTTTTCTTCCATGCATGTTCATATTTCTGCAATTGTTTTTTAAGAAACCTCAGACCACTGTGGAACAATGGTTGGTGACATTTGGACAGAGTGCGTCTAATGAGTTTAGCAAGAGCTACCTGGCCTATGGCAATTGCTAGAGTTAAGTGCAGCGAGTTAGCCTGGGCATCTAATTCCTGGGAGCTGAAGTCTAACAGGAAGTCAAAGATCAATGTGAGAAAGGTGCCTTGTCAAAAGAGAAGAGGAGGAGACTTCAGGTACCTTACAAGGCAGCGTGATGGAAAACTGGAGTGCACAATGGTCAGCTCAAGGAATTGAGGAGGAAGAAAAAGACTCAAGCGTAAAATCTGAATCGCCGGGGAGAATTATGAGATCTAATGTATGGCCTCCTTGATGGGTGGGGAAATGACCTTTTGAAAAAGATTCAAATCAGACAGAAGTGAGAGGAAATATTTGGAGCAAGAGTGCTGGGGACTGTCTACATGAGTGTTCAAATCTCCCAGAATTAAGGTATTAGTATAAAGGACCAATGTTTCAAGCAGCAATTGATAACCAAAGTCCCAAGATGATTGTGTAAGTGAAGGTGGGCAGTAGCAAAGTATAATGACAAATGGAATGGGTATGCATACCTAACTGCAAGTGCCTCAAGGTACGCAAATTTAGGAGCTAATTCGGTTTTGAAGAATAGCAGATAGCTAGACCACCACCATTTTTCAACACTCTAGCTAGAGAAACCACATCATAGCCATATGGTAGAGAGTCATAAAGATAACTTTCCTCACCATTTTGAATCTAGGTTTCGATAAAGCAAAGAATGTCAAAACCAAATGAAATAATAAAGCCATGTATGAGGGACGTTTTGGAACAGAGAGCCCTACAGTTCAGGAGACCCACTCGAATTGAGTTAGCAACCTGTGAAGTACAGGAGACAGATTGGATACAAGAGAGTATTTGACCTAGTGGTGGTGGGTGGTATTTAGAAGGGGTGTCTAAACGGTTTCCAGCCAGAATCAGTATGCTGAAATACAAGCGATATTGATTACAGAGGAGGAAGTTACACTGTTGAGAAGTAGGTGGAATAAAAGATACAGTTAACAGCAAAATTAGTGACCGTGAAGCCACGATTTAACAAAAGGAAAAATACTTTACCTAAATAGGAGGAAAAATACGGTGGCATCACAGCAACAAGAAGGTGAATTAAGACAAAGTGGTATAATCAAGAGGAACAGGATATCTGGTTAGGGTGGAGCTTACGTTGGTAGAAATCATGTGATATTGCCTTATGTGTATGTTAAAGTTCTTTAAATGTATTTTAGTTCTACCATTATTAGGTCATTCCCGGATTCAGCACTGATATGGCTACTAGCCTTGTCAGAAGAAGGCGGATCAGATTTAAGTTTTTAAGGCTCGTTGAGACAATAAATTGAGCATCAGGCTTACTCTTCTTCATCGTTGAGGAGAATGAAGAATGAATACTGAAAAAAAAAATTTTTAATGAAGAAATGCAGGAGAGCAACGATTTTCAGTAGTGACGCACCAAGATTAAGTATAGAGTACATGCCCAAATTTACATCATTTCTGAACCAGGTGTAAATTTGTGCTTGAGCATTAGTGCACAGCTGGGTCTGCATCTGGGAGCACACCACTATTTACCCTTTCTCAATAGAAGAGGATAAATAGTGGAGTGCCTCAGTGATCTGTACTGGACCGGTATTATTTAACATTTATAACTGATCTGGAAATTGGAACAAGTGAGGTGATTAAATTTGCAGATGAAACAAAATTATTCAACGTTGTTAAAACAGAAGTGGAATGTGAAAAACTGCAGGAAGACCTTAGGAAATTGGAAGACTGGGCATCCAAATGGCAGATGAAAATTAATGTGGACAAATGCAAAGTGATGCACATTGGGAAGAACAATCCAAATCATAGTTACCTGATGCTAGGGTCCACCTTGGGGGTCAGCACCCAAGAAAAAGATTGTTGTTGTCGTTGTTGAAATCTTCTGTCCAGTGTGAGGTGGCGGCGGCCAAAAAAGCAAAGAGGATGCTAGGAATTATTAGGAGAGGGATGGTAAATAAGACCAAGAATACTATAATGCCTCTGCATCGCTCTGTGGTGCAACCTCACCTAGAGTATTGCATTCATTTCTGGTTGCTGTATCTCAAAAAGATATAGCGGAATTAGAAAAGATTCAAAGAGCAACCAAAATGATAAAAGGGATGGAATTCCTCTCATAGGAAAGGCTAAAGAGGTTAGGGTTCTTTAGCTTGGAAAAGAGACAGCTGAGGGTCTACAAAATCACGAGTGGTGTAAAACGAGTACAAGTGAATCGATTCTTTACTTTTTCAAGAAGTACAATGACTAGGGGATACTCAATAAGGTTACATGGAAATACTTTTAAAACAAATAGGAGGAAATATTTTTTCACTCAATGAATAGTTAAGCTCTAGAACTCGTTGCCGGAGGATGTGGTTACCGTACCTGGGTTTAAAAAAGGTTTGGACAAGTTCCTAGAGGAAAAGTCCATAGTCTGTTATTGAGATGGACATGGAGAAGCCACTGCTTGCCCTGAGATTGGCAGCATGGAATGTTGTTACTACTTCAGTTTCTGTCAGGTATTTGTGACCTGGATTGGCCATTGTTGGAAGCAGGATACTGGGCTAGATGAACCATTGGTCTGACCCAGTATGGCTATTCTTATGTTTTTATTTTGTGAAAACTCATAGCAACCTACTGGTATGTTGATTTTATAAAATAAGGAATATAAAAATAGTCCACCTATGAGTTCAAAAACTAAATATAGTGAAATCAAAGTAACAGATATTATCAATTAGTATTACTTTTATGACAGTTAAACATAGTCAAAAAGACATAAAATAGGTGTTTTTTTGGACTTCTCATGTAAGTGTCCTGTTATAAAGTCAAGCCAATGCTCTTTTAATGACTGCATTCTTTTTTTCATGAATTTTTCAAAATCAAAGAATATTCTCAAATATGTACATTTTTAAAATGACATTATAAAGTACATTCATATGGGAAAAATATTTTAGCAAGTTCATAATAAAAGTACATTAAATCTGTCCTACATTGAAATTATAGCCACTCTGTTGCATCTTTTGGCTTGAACATTGCACGTTTTAATTATTTAAATACAAAACCTGTATACAAGCTGTGAATTCGGAAGAATCTGCTCCAGCTTGCTGGTATTTTTTATCCTGAAGCACAGTACAGTTGGAGATGGATTGCTGGTAAAGACTTTTATAATTCCACTTGGAAAAGAAACAGTCATGTCACCAGTGATCTTCACAATACATCTAAATAAACAAGAACGGAACATATTTTATAAACAGTAAAATAAAATTAAATCTAGTAATAGCAATTGAATTTTATTTAAATTATTTCAGGAAGAAATAATTATTTAAAGATATTCAATTCACATTTAAAAGAATGTTTTATTTCTTTTCAACCAACTGGACTGAGTATCACCTGGAAATCTATTTGAAAACCTGCAAAGCAACTACATGCGTGAATTTAGTCAGTGACAGTTGCTTTCCCTTATCACAGAATATTAAGTAGCTCCATGCTACATTTAACTCAATATATGTACTGATTTTTTAAGCTTTTAAATTAAATTCAAATCAGATGACTAACTTTGTAGGATCTGCTCCTTTAAAGAAGGCATTGACAGATTCAGTGAAGGCCACAGCAACGGGTAAGGTGTCTTGGTTTCCAAGGCTAACTGGGCTGGGACCACGTGATATACCTAAAACACAAATAAGTAAGATTTTAGTTCTTATGTGATGTCTGCAAGAGACTATTAGATCACTACCATGCATAATTAGCTCTGTGTTTCAGCAAGCCATACTGGACAAAAGATGATTATCTGCACTCACAAACTTGAGTTTTCAGTTTGAAAAAGTATACATCAAACTAATGCAAAGGACTTAAGGGGCACAGATTTGTGTACTGAATCTAACCAATATCTACTGGTTGGCAGGGAAAAATTTACTATGAAATTTTGGGTAGTAGCAAATACTAATCAAACAATATTTCATATACTGAGCCTGAAATGCATAAACTCTTTGGCAAATGATCAATCCTGCTAAACTAGTTACCAAAACTAAGCGTTTCCTTTAATTGAAGAAAACTTGCAACATAACAGAATAGCTGTATACTACTATTAAAATTGGGACGTGTATACTATAACTGATCATCTTTTATAGTGAGTGCAGCCTACCTTTCTTTGAAAACTGAACCCCCTGAAGTTAGAGGCAATGCAAACTATTACAGAATTTTATGACAACTGAATACACAATATTTTATATCTCAAATAAATAGTATAAATCTCTTCAATGTCACTCATTGGGATGGCACAACTGGCTGAAAAAATGTTTAGTTACACTGTCAAAACAGTAAAGATGTGAAGCACAACAGTATACAGATTAGAATGAAACCTACTATTATGGGATAATCGAAAGAGAAGGGCGCTCATCTTTTGACACAAATCGGGAGATCGGCGTCCTTCTCCCAAGGTCGCCCAAATCGGCATAATCAAAAGCCGATTTTGGGTGTCTTCAACTGCATTCTGTCGCGGGGATGATCAAAGTTCACAGGGGCGTGTCGGCAGCATACCGAAGGCGGGACGGGGGTGTGGATAAGAGATGGGCATCCTCGGCCGATCATTGAAAAAAGAAGGGCGTCCCCGACAAGCATTTGGCCGACTTTACCTGGTCCATTTTTTTTTAAGACCAAGCCTTGAAAAGGTGCCCAAACTGACCAAATGACCACGAGCAGTTTTTAGTGGGTGCAGTGCACTTCAGGAAGGCGGACCCAGGCCCATCCCCCCCATCTGTTACACTTGTGCTGGTAAATGTGAGCCCTCCAAAACCCACCACAAAACCACTGTACCCACATCTAGGTGCCCCCCTTCATCCCAAAGGGCTATGGTAGTGGTGTACAGTTGTGGGGAGTGGGTTTTGGGGGGCTCAGCACCCAAGGTAAGGGAGCTATGCACCTGGGAGCAATTTGTCAAGTCCCCTGCAGTGCCCCCTAGGGTGCCTGGTTGTTGTCCTGGCATGTGAGGGGGGCCAGTGCACTACAAATGCTGGCTCCTCCCAAGACCAAAGGGCTTGGATTTGGTCGTTTTTGAGATGGGCGTCCTCGGTTTCTATTATCGGCGAAAACTGAGGTCGCCCATCTCTAAGGACGACCATCTCAACATTTAGGTTGACTATCTTTTAGGTCGACCTAAATGTTGAGATTTGGGCGTCCCCGACCGTAGTATTGAAACGAAAGATGGACGCCCATCTTGTTTCGATAATACGGGTTGCCCCACCCCTTCGCAGCACCGTCCTTACAGATGGGCGTCCCCATTCGATTATCCCCCTCTACGTGCACTATAAAGATGATAAAGCAACACAGAAAAACACAAAGCAAAAGTGCCTGAAATGAAAAGGGAACGTCAGAAAGACTACAAATTAGCGTGTAGATATTTACCCACAGTAGGTGTGTTTGCTGCACTGTGAGAAGCAGAAGATGATACTGAGGAGTTGCTTTCTGCACGTGCCAAGGGAGTCGTAGAGGGTGCATTAGCATTAGATGTTAATGGTGGGCTGAACGGCCTAGGCTTAAAACAAAATATCAGACAAAATTATTAGCAAAGAAATATGAGAGAAAGGAGCACAGAAATTCAAATACACAATAATGATTTCATTAAAGTGTCTCCCCCATTTAACAGCATCCATTTTCTGTTCGAATATACCACTCATCATTCCAGCTGAAGAAACATAAAAGAACAAAAGGTCTTAAAAACACAGCTGAGAAGACTAAAATTCATAGCCAGAAAACATTATTATGGCACACCCCTAGTTAAATGTACCCAGGGAAAAAGTAACAATTTCTGGTTGCCTTAGTTCAAGTACAACAGCAAAACATTTCCAACTGCAAAATGTTTGTGCAAAAATATTAGTAATCTCTTGGAGATTTTATCTATTATAATTTAAGCAACTGTTTATTAAGAAAAGAAAGTTAAGCAATATGTTAGGTCAAAGCTTTATATCTGTCTGACTTTCATCCATCCAGGGGTGGGAATCTTTGATTTCTAGGCTCATAAGACAGTTTAGAAGACAGGAGAGAAATTTTCATAATAGGGGCTAATTGGGCATTTTCATCAGCATGAAATTAACACAGTAATAGATTAATTGCAGACTGTTCACATTTCATTGAAAAGAAAATATAAAAGTGTAAAAGTAATAAAGTTAAGGGACTTTGTATCAGTTTAACAATTAGCAACTTTACATAATAAAACAAATAAAAAACTGAGGTCAAGTGATGTTGTAAGCAAGGGAAGATGTAGATCCGCATTGCTCCTTAATCTACCCTCATCCTTAGATTTACATAGCAGAATCCATAATATTTTTACTTATACAGTTAAATTTAGTATATGGACAAGTTTTCTACCAAATCTGCAGCTGAAATGGCATCATGAGGATAAGGACAAGATGGCAGACGCTACACATGGGGCCTACCTTAATTCCTAATAGTGGATCTAACACATGCAGTGGTAAAACCTCTACTCAGAGAGAATATTTGACATTTAGATGTCATGCAGCAGACATCTGGTGAATGTTCCAAATACATGGGTGAACTAGAGTCCCATCTGGTAACTGCTAAGTATTGGCAGAAATTGTGGCCCTGCAAACAATGATTGGCACCCAAAATGCGAAAATTGATTATCTAGAGAATCATCTTGATTAAATAATTTGCACTTTGTGGGGAGTCGATCATTAACCATAGTCTGGTGGGCACTCTGTCGACATAGCTGATGCACACTCCTGCTCCGAGCACCAAAACAGGGCATCTACACACTGAGCACATGCATCACCTGGGCCTACAACAGGACAGTAACTACTGGCCCAGTGGTAATTGTGCACTTCCTGAACTAAGCTTTAAAAAAAAAAAAAAAAAAAAAAAAAAAAAGGCGCTGTTAAATACAGACAGAAGTGTGACTTAAGTTATGAATGTTGAATTGTGCATATTTTTCAGGACTTTTCTGAGCTTCTGGCTGCTAAGCAAAAAGCATTCAATCCCATTTGAACAGAACTCATAAAAATACACGCATGCATCATATTACAATACCCAGCAGTCCTACAAGTGCAGCAAGCCAGTAAATGTATTTCCTAAACCAGTGTGGAAACTGACACTGATTTTTTTGAAACAACTCCAGTCTGAAAAGGGTGCCTCCTCTTAGAGGTGAGAATATCGATTTGGACTGAAACTTCAGCCCCTGTTGATTATGGGCTCTCAGTGCCTTCATACAAGAATGATGGATTTCCCAATGGTGTTTGACCCACTATCTCCAACCCAGAGCTATTGCTATACAATAGTGAATGCACCACACCAAGCGGGTGACTGAAGGTGCCTAGCACATTCCTGATTTGTGAAATATATGAACAATTAGGGCTGGGTGTAATGGCATGATGTAGCCCTGCTGTTTTCCTTAAAATCCTGTGTCCACATGATACATATATTTTGATAACATTTATGTCTTTGTATGTATGTTTATTCATGTTTTTTAATGAATGTTTTTAAACTCCTGATGTAGGCAAAAACTGAAATATGGTCCATGCTGGGTCATTTAATAAACTCCAAGTTGTCATTCATCAACAGATTCCCTGTGGTTCGTCATGGTTTGTGGATAACTCCTTGTGGCTTGGTCACAATGACATTTTGCGGTCCTTCTCTGATGACCCTGGTGGACCATCATGCACCTGAGGGGCAGCTGCATTGCTTCAACATGATAGAGATAATCAATGATTGTAAAGAGCCATCTTAGTATGAGATGATTTAATGTATTGTGTGTGAATGTGAGTGTGGATGTTGGATTGGCAATAGGCCCATCAGCTGTGAACTGGGTGGAGAGGTAATATGGGAAATGAATGGGAAGAATTTAGGGGAAGACAGTGCAAAGTGTTTGTTGGGGCCAGTTTTAGGGAATGTAGTGATGGCCTGTTGCTTCCTTTATGGAAAAATAGACTGCAAAAGAATGCAGAATTGATCTTAACAATATGGTTGAACCATTGGTGAGTGAGTGGGGGGTGAAGGCTGGGAACCCCATGCTCTGTTTAATAGCTTTTTTGACTATCACATTGAAATGAATTGTGTATAGTTAAGTGAAGTATGCAAATGTGTCATGGAATGTGGCAGGACTAACTTCATCTACAAAGTGATGTAAAATACTGTGCAAGTTGAAATGACGTGGAACAGACATTACATGTGTACAGGAAACTAAACTGATAGACGAGGAGCATGAGAACCTTAAGCAGGATTGGCTATGGGATGTTAAGTGTAGCCACAGGAGAATGGAAGGGAGGTTTTACTTTATTATTTCATAAGAGACTTTACAGTAGTGAGCGTTTATGCAATGTTTATAATCACTCTTTTTTCCAGAGCTGTGGAGTCAGAAACAATTTTGGGTGGAGTCACAGTCTGTAAAAATATACAGATTGCGACTTCAGCTTCAAAATTAAAAAAAATATATATATAATATGTAATGTGTGTGTATTATATATATATATATATATATATATAAAATCTTTGTCCTGAATCTAAAAGATATATTTACCAGAACTTTAGATATAGAACAAAAACTTTAAAGCCTAATATCAATAGGAGTCAGACAGTAGAAAAATAGAGGCATCAGAGTCAAAGGTTTAGTGTACAAAATCTGCAGCCCTGCTTTTTTTCATTTAATTAGCTTGGACATATTCTTAACATATTAGGATCCCCCTGATTTTCAGCAACTTATATGTTCTGGGCTAGACAGATCCTGCAGGAGGGAACCACAACCTGAGAAGAGATAAAGATCTGCCCTATCAATGCATAGCCTTAGACATGACAGATCACGAACATTACATCCTTCTGAGCATAGTTAAATGGAGTACCTTCCTCCAATGGGGTGGAGATGCCAATTTCTGTCTTATTTATATATGGACCTGGGCTTTCAGAGACATCTAATATTTAAATGGAAGGAGTATTGTGAATTTAATTCAATATGTCTAGATGACCTACTTTATTCTGGGACATTGCTAAAGTTGTACTGTGTTGAGAAATGATGGCCTACATTAGCTGTTGGAAACAAATGATGGCACAAAAGATATTGCATTCTGAGTCTCAGTTACTTAAAGATAAGTGTCGATTTGTTGCAAACAGGATGCTAAGAATTATTAGGAAAGGGATGGTGAATAAGATCGAAAATACTATAATGCCTTTGTTATCGCTCTATGGTGTGACTGCACCTTGAGTATTTCATTCAGTTCTGGTCGCCGTATTTCAAAAAAGATACAGCAGAATTAAAAAAGGTACAAAGAGCAATGAAAATGATAAAGGGGATTAAACTCCTCTTGTATGAGGAAAGGCTAAAGAGGTTAGGGCTCTTCAGTCTAGAAAAGAGACGGATAAGGGGAGATATGATTGTGGTTTACAAAATCCTGAGTGGTGTAGAACGAATAGAAGTAAATTGATTTTTTACTTGTTCCAAAAGTACAAAGACTAGGGGACACTCAAAGAAGTTATACAGAAATAAAAATAAATAGGAGGAAATATTTTTTTCACTCAATGAATAGTTAAGCTCTGGAACTCTTTGCCAGAGGATGTGGTAACAGCGGTTAGCGTATCTGGGTTTAAAAACGGTTTGGACAAGTTCCTGGAAGAAAAGTCCATATTTTGCTATTGAGACAGACAGGGGAGGCAGTTGCTTGCCCCATGATTGATAGCATGAAATGTTGCTAATAATTGGGTTTCTGCAGGGTACTTGTGACCTGGCTTGGTCACTGTTTGGAAACAGGATACTGGGCTAGATGGACCATTGGTCTTACCCAGTATTACCACTCTTATGCACTTAACCACAAGTAGCAGTCTTGATAAAAAGTATCCTTATGAGAGCTTTTGAATTTCAGGGCACAAGGCAGGGCTGCCCACTGTCACCCCTGATTTATTATCCTGTCTTTGGAGCACTTTTTATGTGCCATAAAGGATACCCTGGAGATACATGGTACAACTGGAAGAAGTAGAGATCAAGGGTTTTGCCTTTGATGATAACATATTAATGATTTTAACTGATCTCATATGCTGGAAGTGCTCCATGGGTTTGGTCAACTGTCTTAATTAAAAATAAACCGGAATAGATCGGAGGCCTTAAATATAGAATTGCGGCCATGTTGGGAGGATTCCATAAGATACCTTGGTGTCTAGATTTTGGTAAACCAAACATTATAAAAATTATGCAGACCACAGAATGGTTGAGCATCCAGCAGTCATAAGCATTCTTGCTCATGAGATGTATCTTTATATATGACATAATTTTAATACGTATGTTTTCTCTCCAAGACTGGAACTTCACCTCTGCCTCTCTATACTGGGGGCTTCCCTGGAAAGTGAGCTTCATACAGTACTCCAGTGTCCTGGGCTCTGATTCTGCACACTTCTAACCCAGCCTACTGGCTGAACCTGTGACATATCTGGGAGACACCTTGCTCTGAATAAGGAGGTGATCACGAAGATCTCAAAATGGAACTTGAGGGTGGCACTCGATGTAGGGGGTGAGTGTGACCGGGGGGGGGGGGGGGGGGGGGGGGGGGGGGGGTGGGGAGGACCATTCTGTTGAATGATGTGTGGGTGCAGGGATTGCAGATGTGTATGTGACTGATAGGAGAGTGCAGCAGGGGAGGGGAGAATGTCAAGATTGGGTATGGAAAAACACCATGAGACATGCTGTATGTGGAGGTTGGTACAGACAGAGGAATGCCCAGTTGAGGGGGAGGGGACCTAGCTGGGCAGCCCTACCAGGGTAGTGGCTATTCGAGACTGCTTGGAATCACGCTTTGGCTGTTGTGGCATGGCTGATTTGAAGTTTGTCTCATTGAATATGGTGGGCTTTAATTCTCCTATAAAGCACACAAAAATTTTCAACTATCGGAAACAGCTGCATGCAAAAATCGTTTACTTATAGGAAACTCACCTCACCTCAGTGGAACATGAAAAATTGAACAGAGGATGGGTGGGGGAGGTATATTACTCGGCCTTTAATGGGCATCAGCGGGGGTGGAAATTCTCCTCCATAAGCAGTTACCTTTCCAAGTACATAAACAGATCCAGGACAAAGTGGGACGTTTTATATTCTGATGGGAGAGCTATGGGAAGTGAAACTCTTGTTATGTAATGTGTACGCCCCTAATGTTTACACACACAAATTTTCTCACAGCTTTTGTCTAGATTAGTGGGCTACCCGGATTATAAATTAACAGTGGGAGGTGATTTCAATATGACAGTAATCCTCCAAAACCTGGGGAAAGGATCATGATGCTAAGGAAATGAATTTTTGAGCCATCATCTAGACCTTCTGGATGCGTGCAAGCTACATCACCCATTTGATAGCGATTTCACATTCTATTCCCATGTACACAATGCTACACCAGGTTAGATTACTTTCTACTGGCAAATACTTTGTTCTCTCGGATCCAGGATGTAACCATTCTTGCTCCGGTTGTCTCGGACCATGCTACAGTGACACTCACCCTATCTTTCGCTTCCACTAAACGTGTCTGCACATGGAGAATGGTGCCCCATCTGTATTATGATACTGACTTCAAAATGTTTCTGAGAGCTAAGTGGCTGGATTACCTGCAGAACAATGACACCCCAAATGTGGGAGAGGTGGTCTTTTGGAATGCATCTAAGGAGGTCCTAGCATATGTTTCTCCTGGCATATATGGTGCATAAAAGACAGGAAAGGGACAAAGCCTTGCTTGATTTAACTCAGCAGTACTGTTCCTTATGGAAAGGGCACAATAAAACTATGGACAGTTATTAGGGGCCAATTAGGAGAACTTAGGAAACAGACAGATGCTATTTTTCACCAAAAAACTGAGCAAACTTTATATTTCCAGAGATATAAACTTCACAGGTGTGTGTGTGGGGGGGGGGGGGGGGCACACTGGGAATTTGCTGGCTAATTTAGTCTGACTCCCAAAAAAAGAAGCAAGTAATAACATCCATTAGATATACTACAGGCCACACGAACACGAAGGAAAGTCAGATAGTGGATCAGTTCTTTCTATTTTACAAAATCTTGTATGGCAGGCAGGATTGAATCGGGAGGGTTTTTCCAGGACTTGGCTATACCGCAGTTGGGCGATGAGCAGCTCCGAGCCCTGAACCTTACCAAGGAGGAGGTTTTAGCAACCATCAGGCCCCCGGCCCATTTGGGTTAGGCCCTGAATACTACCGTATCTTACAGGATTTAATTGCGGGTCCATCAACATCTGTGTGCAATGCCCTGGCTCATGACACAAGTAAGGTTGAGGAGAATCTATCTCATGTAGGCCAATCTCTCTCCTAAATCAGGATGTTAAGATAATGGCAGCCTCCCTGGCAAAGCATCTCAATGCGTATCTGCCTTCTCAGTGCATATCTGCCTTCTCTGGTGCATCTAGACCAAGTGGGCTTTGTACCAGGGCAATATGCATCAAAGAGCTTAGTGAAAGTTCTGGTGGTGATCCATGATCACCGAGGGAAGGGAGTACAGCTGCTGTAGCGGGTTTAGTTATGGAGAAAGCTTTCGATAGTATACCATGGGAATACTTATACTGGATTTTGGACAGTATGGCCTAAGTGGAAGGTTGTTAACTGGATAAAAGCTCTATATACTAAGCCTATGCAAGGTTGATGGTGAATGGCAGCCTTTCCTCTCCCTTTGAACCACAGCGAGGAACCTATCAGAGATGCCCGATGTCTCCCCTATGTGTTTCTCCTAGCCATGGAACCCCCTGGCCATCAAGATTCGCTCTGCAAATGGCCTTCAGGGAATAAGGATTGGGGGCATAGAATGTAAGATCAGTCTATCACAGATGACATTTTATTATAGTTAGAGCAAACACCTGATCCCGTATGGCAACAGTTAAAGAATTTGGCCAACTTTCCGGGGCTACGGGTTAACTGCGCCAAGTTGGAATTATTGTTCTTGGGTGGGGGGGGGGGGGGGGACAGAGAGCTCCATGGAACCAGAATCTTGCTATTTCCCCAACGGAAGTAACTATGTGGTATCTAGGCATCAATCTGAGCACCGACCAAATGACTCTTTATAATGCAAATGTTACCTGCCACCTGGGGCAATACACCAGTCTCTGCCAGAAGTGGCAGGTTCGCCCCCTCTCACTGGTAGGTAGGGTAGCTCTGGTTAAGACAATGATGTTACTCAAACTTTTATACCCTATTCAAAATATGCCGATATGGCCGACTTGCAGAGACAAATGTACATTTAGATCAATTATTTCTAGGTTTATTTGGAGGGCAAAGTCTCCAAGAAAAGGGATGGCGAAGTTAATACTAGACAAGTCACAGAGAGGGCTCAATGTCCACGACACTCGACTTTACAATGTGGCGGCCCTAATTTTTTCCATGTGGTTGAGTGCGTAGGTGGAGTGCTCCCTATGGACATTAATTTATTGCAAGGATAAGAGAGTGGACACCCGGATCTCCAACAGAAAGTAAGATTTTTGGAGCCGTTTTGCAGAGCATGGAAATGGTGGAAGTTGAGACAAGACAAAATCTCAGAAGTCTCCCTTTTTCTTACACTGGAGGATAATGCAAATTTCCCAGCTGGGTAGGGTCATTCTGCTTTTCAGGCCTGAGGACTCGGAGGGTGCAAATCCATAGCTAGTATCCTGGAACTGGGAGATGGTTCCTTCCCATCGTTTTCTGAAGTACGGGAACAATGTAGCCTTTCCCATAAATATGGTTTTCTCTTATCTGCAGGTCAGACACTACTGGGAAACACTGTCACACCAATACCAAGATAGGTGGGACCTCTGGATTAAGTGCTCAGACGCCAGCTTCCTCTAACAAACTCTCCTTCTGGTATAAGCTACTGAAACATGACTTATCTTTATATATGATATGGAAGCTGAAAACATTCTGGGAAGGGGAGATTGGACAAACATATCCCGAACAGCAATTCCTGGATGATTTCACCACACTGTATGGTTTTGCCAAATCTATAACAATGCAGGAAACTCAATACAAAACCTTGCATAGAGAATATTTGTCTCAGGAAAAGGGAGCAAGTTTTGGCATGTAAGAGGATGGAACCTACCTTAGATGCAAACATGTCTTAGGAACCCTGATACATATGTTCTTGGAATGTGACTCTTGGAATGTGGCGCCAGGCCTTTGAGATCCTGGCCAATGTAGTTCAATATACACCTGAGTGGGACTATGGTTCCTTACTCCTGGGGATACAGGAGACTCTGATAACACAGGGCCCAATACCTAAACGACGCTTTCTCTTCAATGCGACTTTACTAGTTTAAAAACTGATATTGTCATATTTGGTTTCTGATGAAGCTCTGCCACTGCAGCAATGGCTGGCTACCATGAAAGAACATGCCCACTTTGAAATACAGGCATACCAACACATATCCCATGTTGATAAACGCTGCTATGTAGCTCTGTGGAACAGGTTTCTAGATAGCTATACAGCACACAATGCGTCTAGTTCAATATTATATGGGTATTTAGGGGAGGGAAGGGGGAGGTGACGGTATGAATGAGTGTGGATGAGGTATGTATCACGGTTGTGGCCGTGCCCTTATGTTCAGACCTACTGTTTCTCTGTATCTAGCTCTGTGACCTCTAGCTCTGTGACCTCTCCAGTCTGCCTTTTTTCCTATTTTTGTTCTTCCTGTAAGCCAAGCCTTGCTTTGGTCTCCCTGCATCTGCTTCATTTCCTCTTGTTGTTCTTCCTGTAAGCCAAGCCTCGTTTTGGTCTCCCTGCTTCTGCTTCATTTCCTGTTGTTGTTCTTCCTGTTAGCCAAGCCTCACTTTGGTGTCCCTGAAGCCAAGTCTCGCTGCTTCTGCTTCATTTCCTACTGGTGACATCATCAGCCTACTCCTTTATAAGGACCCAGGGAGATTTCCTACGTGGGCTTTGCAAGAGGTCTCTTAATCTTGTGTTACCTGTTTAGATCATTTCCCTGCTTGGCTTTGTTCCTGAGAATCTTGCTCCTGAAGGTCTGTTCTGTTGTTTCTTTGAGTCATGTGTTTCAATGCTTTGCTTTGTGTGTTTGCTTTTGTACCTTGATCCTGAAAGCCTGGCTCTAGAGCTATACCCTGCTCTTGGTGTCTGTATGTGTTTGACTCTACCCTTGGCTCCTGCTTTTAGTCTAGCCCTGCTTTTGACTCTTGCTATAGTTAAGCTCTGTGTTTAAGCCACTCTCTGTGTTTAACCAAGCTCGGTTCCTGTTTTCTATATTCCCTGTTCTGTTTCCTGTGTGTGATGCACTTAGGGAGTAGAAATCCACGGGAGACCTATGTGTTAGGCGGTGAGAGTCTGATAGGTACGGACGGGGAGAGGGATCTTGGGGTGATAGTATCTGAGGACCTGAAGGCGACGAGACAGTGTGACAAGGCGGTGGCCGTAGCTAGAAGATTGCTAGGCTGTATAGAGAGAGGTGTGACCAGCAGAAGAAAATAGGTTTTAATACCCCTGTATAAGACGTTGGTGAGGCCCACCTGGAGTATTGTGTTCAGTTTTGGAGGCCGTATCTTGTGAAGGATGTGAAAAAAATGGAAGGGGTGCAAAGAAAAGCTACGAGAATGGTATGGGATTTGCGTTACAAGATGTATGAGGAGAGACTTGCTGACCTGAACATGTATACCCTGGAGGAAAGGAGAAACAGGGGTGATATGATACAGACGTTCAAATATTTGAAAGGTATTAATCTGCAAACAAACCTTTTCCGGAGAGGGGAAGGCGGTAGAACTAGAGGACATGAAATGAGATTGAAGGGGGGCAGACTCAAGAAAAATGTCAGGAAGTATTTTTTCACGGAGAGAATGGTGGATGCTTAGAATGCCCTCCCGCGGGAGGTGGTGGAGAGGAAAACGGTAACGGAATTCAAACATGCGTGGAATAAACATAAAAGAATCCTCCTCAGAAGGAAGGGACCCCCAGAAGCTTAGCCGGCGGTGGGAGGCAGGGCTGGTGGGTGGGAGGTGGGGATAGTGCTGGGCAGACTTATACGGTCTGTGCCCTGAAAAAGACAGGTACAATCAAGGTAAGGTATACACAAAAATGACACATGTGAGTTTATCTTGTTGGGCAGACTGGGTGGACCGTGCAGGTCTTTTTCTGCCGTCATCTACTATGTTTACTATATCCATTTATTATGAGAGTCTGTAGAAGCCAGCATCAGCCCTGGTTACTTTTTTTTTTTTTTTTTTTTTTTTTAAATTTCTTTATTATATTTTAACATGTTAAATACATCTCCACATATTTGCAACGCTCACCATATGTGTAACATATTTATCTCTTCTTCTATAACAATATTTGCAAATAAACTCTTAACAATCCTTCCCCCCTTCCTCCCCCCCTCCCCTTTCTTAATGTGGTGATTTACATGTTCTTTCATCTGTTCATAAGGTTGCCAATTTGTTGAAACCTATGTAATTGGCCTTTTCTCAATGCGGTCAGTTTCGCCATCTGATGCAGATAATCAAGTTTATGCTTTACTACTTGAATATGTGGTATCTCTATCTGCTTCCATGCCCTTGCCACTGTCATTTTGGCTGCTGCAAAAATCTGGCTAGCCATTTTATGTTGGTGTATCTTACATCTTCCCGGCCGGAAGTGTAAAAGACAGTATTCCGCCTGATTTGGATATTCTATCTTTGTGATTTGGTATACCATTGCTCGAATTTGAGTCCAAAATGCCTGTATCTTGGGACATTCCCACCATATATGCATAAATGTACCTCTATTACCACATTCCCTCCAGCAGTTCGGTGATATCTTATGGTATATTTTTTGCAGTCTATCCGGTGTATAGTACCACCAGTACCATATTTTATAACCATTCTCAGCCACTGACTGAGTGATAGAGGCCTTCAATAAATATCTAAGTCCCCTCATCCAGCATTCTCTTGTAAAGGTTTGTTGTAAGGCCCCCTCCCACCTTCTCATATAGTGATCTTGAGGGCTGGACATTTTTAATAGTGCCTTATATAATCGTGACACTCCCCCTTTTGCCCCCTCCTCCCTTAATTGCCCTTTCTAACCCTGTTTCTGTAAGTTCCAGCTCTTCCCCTGCCCGTCTTTTTATATAGTTCCGCAGGCTATGATAATATGCCATATCCCTTTCTTCCAACTCATATTCCTCTTTTAATTCTTCAAAATTTTAATTTCTCCATTGTTCCATATCTGGCCTAACATGTATAATCCCTTACGGGCCCAATTTTTATATACACTATCTGATTCTCCTAACGGAAACCCCGGAGCCCCACATATAGCCATTTGTAAAAAATATCTCCTCTCCGGAAACACTTTTCGTCGTATCCGTAACCATGTCTCCAGTAAGAGGCCAATCCCCACCGGCACCCTTTTAGTTAGAAACATAATTTCAGTCCCCTTCCTCCAAAGTATATCTCCTATATAGCGGGTACTCAACCATGAACGTTCCCAATGTAGCCATTTTTTATTATTTCCAGGAGTCCATTCCGCTAATACTCTTAGTTGGGCTGCCTGATAATATAGGTGGAAATTTGGTACTCCCATTCCCCCTTCCACGGGCAGCTGGAACATCATATCCCTATTTACCCTGGGGGGTCGCTTCCTCCAGATGTAGGCAAACATTTTCCTATTTAGTTGTTGGAAGAACTTTTGTGGGATAGGTATTGGGATGGCCATGAACAGGTATAATATCTTTGGTAAGAGTATCATTTTTATAGCATGGATTCTTCCCAGCCATGATATAGTAAGTCCTTCCCATCTGTCCACTTCCTCAAACAGTTCTTTGATTTTTTGGGATAATTTGCTTGATATAATCCCCCTATTTCCGGTGTAATCTGTATCCCTAGATAGCGAATTGACTTATTTGCCCATGTGAACGGAAACTTATCTGTTATCTCTTGTATTTCCCTAGGTGATGCCGAGAGATTTAATATTTCTGATTTATTTATGTTAATTTTAAATCCTGAGACCCTTCCATAGTTTGTCATCACCTCCATTATCTCTTGTATTGATTGTGATGGATGAGTTAATGTCAGGAGAACGTCATCGGCAAAAAGCATTATTTTATGTTCCCTTTGCCCCCGTACTACTCCCCTTATATCTTTGTGTGTCCGTATTATCCTCGCTAGTGGTTCGATTGATATTGCGAATAATAATGGGGAAATTGCACATCCTTGCCTTGTTCCTCTGTGCAGCTCTAGTATGTTAGTATGTGTCCCATTTATCTTTAATACCGCCATCGGTTTCGTGTATAATAGGCGCAGCCATGTCATAAATCGTCCCTCTATACCTATCTGACGTATTACTGTAAATAGAAACTCCCAATCTACACGATCAAATGCCTTTTCAGCATCGACTGAGAATATTATTGTTGGTGTTTTTTCATCCTGTATTTGTTGTATGATATGTAACAGTGTCCTAGTATTATCATGTGTTTGACGACCCCTAATGAAGCCAGTCTGGTCTTCATGTATTAATCGTGGCATTACCTCCTGTAGGCAGCGTGCCATTATTTTAGTAAAAATCTTATAGTCCGTGTTCAGGAGAGATATTGGCCGGTAGGAGCCACACTGTAGCGGGTCTTTACCTGGCTTTAGGAGTATGGTCACTTCAGCCATCCTCCATGAGTATGGCAGCTCCTGTGCCTCCTCGAAGGCAGCAATAGCTTTCAGTAGTACTGGGGCTAGTATTTTTGCAAACCTTTTATAAAATCTAGAAGGGAAGCCATCCGGCCCGGGGGATTTGTTGTTTGGCAAATCTGCTATTGCTTCTTCTATCTCTTCTAATGTTATGGCCTTTGACAGCGCTTCCTGCTCCCTTCCCGTGACTCTAATCATTTCCAGGTCCCGCACGTATTGTTCCATGTCCTCCCTTGATGTATCTTGTTCTGCTTGATATAGCTGATTATAGAAATCCCAAAATACCCCTGCCATTTCCTCTGTTTGTGTTATTAGCTCCCCTGAGGGGCTGTGTATGCCCTGTATATAATTGCGCTGTGCCTGCTTTTTAAGCTTATTAGCCAGTAATCTGCTTGTTTTATTTCCAAATTCATAGTACTCCTGCTGTACTTGTTCTAACTGTCCGGCTATATCCGCCAGTTGTATTTCATTAAGTTGAGCTTTAAGTTGGCGTATTTCTTCTGTTTTTTTACTATCTGTTGGGTCTTTCTTATGCATGTTCTCTAGTTTCGTTATTTGTTTCCGTAAATTGGTTTCTGCCTCTGCTTTTTTCTTATTGATATATGCTTGCTTCGCTATACATTGGCCCCTAATAACTACTTTCAGGCCCTCCCATAAACTTGTCGGTTTAACCTCTTCAGTATCATTGAACTGTATGTATTCTCTTATATTGTTTTCTATTTCTAGGACACTCTGTGGGTCCATCAAAAGTGTTTCATTTAGGCGCCATCTTCTCTTCTTTGTCTTCCCTCCCTCTCCCGTCACCTCCAATAGCACCATCGAGTGATCAGACCAGCTACATTGTTCTATCTCCACTAATTTGATATCATTTCTCATCCCTCTGCCTCCTAGCCAGTAATCAATTCGTGAATAGGTATTATGTTTGGGAGAGAAAAAGGAGTAATCTCTCTCTGTCCCATGTCTCTCTCTCCATATGTCTACTAGGTCCCATCGGGCCATCCACCTTATGAGGGCTTTCCTGTCTGTTTTTGCATATTCTACTCTCCCTCCTGAGTTGTCCAATTTAGGATCTATCGTGAGATTAAGATCACCTCCCACCAACAATTCTCCTTGTATATTTTCCTGTATCACCTTTTCCACTGTATCTAAAAATTCTCTCTGCCCCACGTTAGGGGCATACATGCACACTAGAGTATAATGCTTATTATATAGTGACACTGTCATCAATATATATCGTCCCATTTTATCTTTCACTGTAGTATGTACTTGCCATGGGAGGGATCCCGACAAAGCTATCAGGACTCCCTGCGTTTTTTTATTCGCCCTATTGGAAGCACATTGGACAGTGGGATATCTCTTATGTTTCATCAGGTGTTCATGATTTCTTCTCAGATGGGTCTCCTGGAGAAACACAACACCCGACTTTTGTCGGGTCATTCTCTAAACACCTGCCTACGCTTCTGCGGTGTATGAGGCCTCTTACATTTAGTGTTATACATTTAAACATTTTATAACTTGTAATAATAAACCTTCAACATATTTATCACCATACTGTAACATCATAACATCCTGTCCCCCTTTTTTCCCTCCCCCCCCATCTTGTAATATACCCCTAAGGTTTATCTTCCCCCCGTTCCCCCCTCTGAACTTCCCACCCCACCCCCCCCCCATCTTCCTTTCCCAAATCCAGAGCACCCGTTCATCTCAAATAAAACGGTGCTTTGTAGAGAGGAAGTGATCCCCTTTGCCCATCTCTGATTAGAAATTACCATTTTAGATTCCCCCTCTCCAATCCTTATGTATTTCTAACATTTCCCTTTGCTCTTTCCCCTTACCTACTTGCCTCCCTCCCCCCGTTTGATCTTCCAGAATCCCCATTTCCCCTTATATGCTATACTCCCCCAAACAGAGCCTTATCTCTAACCATATCAACCACTGAATATGTCAGTCCTTGACATTACCCTTGGCATTTGTGTTCAAGTGAGGCGTCCAGCTGATTGCTGGCGTTGCAGGCGTTTGCGGCCTACTCGCTGCCACTTCGGATAATTTCTCATGTTCGTCTGAGAGCGCCTCGTTTCCACATCCATGGATGCTGTTACTGGAATATCTTCGGGCAGCAGCTCCCGTGCTTCTGCTAGCGTTTTTATCTGATGTTGTCTCCCATCTTTATAGAATACCAGGGCAAATGGGTGCCTCCATCTGTACTGAAGCCCCATCTCCCTTAATCTCCTGGTGACTGGTTTCAGGTCTGCTCTTCTCCTCAGTGTTGCCGCCGCCAGGTCCTGATATATCTCGATTTTGTATGTGTCCCATTTAAAATCTTGCTTTTGGCGTGCTGCTTGGAGAACTCGCTCCTTGAGCTTATAATCCCGGAAGCAGGCGATCAAATCTTTGGGAAGGTTGTTTCTTGTGGCCCCAAGGGCTCTATGAGCTCTGTCCAATAGCACTTGCTCGGGCTCCAGGGGCTGTTCGGAAGTTGCCACCAATGCACATACTATCTGTTGTACCACCTTTTCCGTTTCTTGGTAAGTGGGTGACTCCGGTAACCCCCGAAATCGGAGGTTGTTCCGCCGGCTGCGATTCTCCAATCTTCAATCTTGTCAGCTAGTGCTTCTTGCCCCAGGTCTATATCTTGAACTCTCGGTCCAGGGCCCCATGTTCTCCCCCTGTTCCTCCAGTCTAGTCTCTGTTTCCTCCACTCTGTGCCCAAGTTCTTTGATTTCACTTCTGAGATCTGCCCCCATCTTAGCTAAGTCAGCTCGCATAGCTTTTAAATCAGTGCGAATTTCATTCAGCAAAGTTCTTAGTTCTGGGA
This sequence comes from Microcaecilia unicolor, assembly GCF_901765095.1. Taxonomy (NCBI): domain Eukaryota; kingdom Metazoa; phylum Chordata; class Amphibia; order Gymnophiona; family Siphonopidae; genus Microcaecilia; species Microcaecilia unicolor. Next base: position 127,092,683 of record NC_044032.1, read on the forward strand.
GGGATTCCTCCTCTTGATTCATTTGTTCTGGCGTCGGGAACATATCTTCGGTAGAGGGATTGCGTTTCGGTCCCCGCTTGCTGCAATTTCCTCTCCACTGGCCGCCATATTGTTCTGCCTCGTGGCTCCCGCATATGCGAATTGGGAGAGGCTTGGCGTCGTAGCGCTGGACTCCATCGCTTCTGTTTTCTCCCCTGTTGCTATTTTATTTTTTGTTTTCCACTCGTGCTGATGGGTCTGCTCTCCCGCGCTCTTTTCGCCTGCTTAACGCGGAGCCGATGGATATTTCTCCCTCCGTCGCTCCTCCACCTCTCCGTAGCGCCCGGGGCAAAACTTCTCAGTTCGCTACTGGCAGTGGATCGGCGCCGATTTCCTTTTACCTGCACTGTCAGAGGCTTTGCACTCGTGCTGATGGGTCTGTTCTCCCGCGCTCTGTTCGCCTGCTTAACACGGAGCCGATGGATATTTCACCCTCCGTCGCTCCTCCACCTCTCCGTAGCGCCCGGGGCAAAACTCCGCAGTTCGCTACTGGCAGTGGATCAGCGCCAATTTCCTTTTACCTGCACTGTCAGAGGCTTTGCCCCCTCCGGTAGATGTTTTTTAATTTTTGATTATGGTAGGGAATCTTTCTATTTTTGCTATGGGCAGGCAGGAGCTCAGCATTTATGCTGCCATTGCTCCCGTGACGTCACTTCCTCACCCTGCCCTGGTTACTTCACTACTATACAGCTGTGGCTGCCTCTTAGTCTGCCTGGCCTTTCCGTTTCCAGCTGTGGGTGCTGGTAAGCACATTGTTTCTTTGTTTCTTTGTCTTCCCTTAGTCTGTTTAATCCTTTGCGTGCTATGTTTGCTTCCTGGCTGTTGAGCTCTGGGTTTCTGCCAAGTTCTGTTCCTGTTGTGTGTTTGAGCAAGGTTCTGCCCCTGCTCTGTGTTTGAGCTAGTTCTGTTCCTGTTCCCTATCAAGCCAAGTCCCTTTCAGTATCCTGTTCCAGCCAAACCAAGTCTGTTCCAGAATCCGGTTCCAGTCAAGCCAAGCCCGTTCCAGAATCCTGTTCCAGCCAAGTCTATGCCAGAATCCTGTTCCAGCCAAGCCAAGCTTGTTCCAGAATCCTGTTCCAGCCATGCCAAGTCTGTTCCAAAATCCGGTTCCAGAATCCTGTTCCAGCCAAGCCAAGTCTGTTCCAGAATCTGGTTCCAGAATCCTGTTCCAGCCAAGTCTGTTTGAGAATCCTGTTCCAGGCAAGCCTGTTTGAGAATCCTGAATCCTGTTCCAGCCAAGCCTGTTTGAGAACCCTGAATCCTGTTTGAGAATCCTGAATCCTGTTCCAGCCAAGCCTGTTCGAGAATCCTGAATCCTGTCCCTGCCTTGTGTCTTGCTTCTGTTTTTCTTGTTGCCTAGCTCCTACCCTATCCTGCCTGTCTAGTTGTGCTTTGTCTTGTCTCTTTCAGTCTAGTCCTGTCCGGATCCACTCCTTGCCTTGTCTTGCCCTTTTCTGGACCCAGTTTTAATCTACTTCCGTGTTTTGCCTTGTCTTGCATTTCTGGGTCTCAGTCCTAGTTTTAATCCAGTTCTGAGTCTTGCCTTGTCCTGTCTGGGTTCCAGTTCTGGCCCTTTACCTTCTTTTCCTTGCCTCATCTGGATCCGGTTCTTGTGCTGTCCCATTGTGTTTAGTTACCTGTCGTGTCTTGTTGAGTCTGTTAGATTATCCTAGTCCAGTCTGTTCTGATTCCTGCCTGTGCCAACCCGAGTGATTTGTCTGCCAAAGCTCCGGCTTTGGTCCAAGGGCTCACCATTCCTGACAGTTGTGTGAGTATGATCTAGTGTGGGTAAATCTGCATCAGGGTGTGTAAGGATGAGTTGGGTGTATTGGTGAGAGGGATGATTGTTATGTTTTGGTTTTCAATATGTGTTACTTAAAAGCTCAATGGCAGGCGGCAGAGACCTGCTTTCCACTATACCTGTTGTGTTTTCTAGAGAGTAATTGAAGGGACAAATTATGTTTTTGATTACTATGGGCCCATTGGTTCCTATTCCTATGTTCTGTTTTGTTACTCATGTTCTGTCATGTTTGCTGCTGAGGCAGTTTGTTTCTATACTCATCATTGCAATAAAATAAATATAAAAAAAAAGAAAAAGAAATAATGACCACTCAAGAAGTTTGAAATGCCCAGAATAAGATCAGACTGGAGATGTCAGAACCTACAGGAGAAAATTAAACAGGGTGAAGATCACTTGATTAAAGATAATGGGGGCAATGCTATAACTGGCGCCGTAATGGCGGCACCACACTAGGGCACTGGGCACGCTTGTGTGAATTCTATAACAGCACTTTGGCATACCTATTATATATACTAGCACAAAGCCACACTGGCGCACCCAAAAGTTATGAATGGCCACTTACAAGTCAATGGCTAGTTTAGGCTTGCGTGCATGGTCTATGTAACCCGCCCTAACTAATATTCTATTTTGTGCGCGCTGCTTGTTTCTAATAAACCTGAAACTGTTCCCCTATGCTCCATATGTACACACCCTTCTCAGTTATGTGCCAAGGTGCAGATGATCAGAAGCACTGGAACAGCATGGGGCATTAACACCCCTAAGATCAGCACTAATAGTATGCAAATTTAGGCATACTATTAGCACTGATCATAGGAGTACTTCTGCAGGAGGATTGTGCCTGGGCATGCACCCAAGGCACAATCCTCCCGCAGTTGTTTGACAAGTCCTGGCTGTCAAAAATAAAAGCCCAGACCTGTCAAACAGCAGAAGAGGTTTGACAGGTCTGGGAATTTCTCACGGACCTGTCAAACCTATTTCGCCCTCCGAAACACTAAAAAGACCAGGTGGTCCAGTGGAACCACTAGCCCCCACCCCCAACACAACTGTGGTGGTCCAGTGGGACCACTAGCCCTCTGCACCCCCACCCACCTGGCCTACCTCAAAGCTGAAGGGAGAGACTAGCACTCCCTCCCTCCCCTACGAGCACCCTGCTCTATGCATCTTGGGATGCACTGAGAAGGGCTTAACTTCCTTATAAGGGTTAAGTCCCGCCCAGCTCATCTCAGGATGTCCTCAACAGGGCAGGACGCTGCCAATTTGAGAAGGTGCCTGCAGAGGAGGGAGGGAATGCTAGTCCCTTGTTCCTCCAACTTCCAGGTAGGCTGCTGGGGGGGGGGGGGGGTGCAGCTGTGAAGGGCTAGCAGTTCCACTGGACCACCAGGTTTTTTTAGTGTTTTGGGGTGGTGGGTTAGGTTTGACAGGTTCGGGAGAAAATTCCAGACCTATCAAACCTGGTTTCCCTCATTTCCTCCAAACCCTAACGTCAGCTCTGAGGTGGAGTAGGGTTTGCAGCAGGAGCAGTGCCCTTGTTTGGCACGCTGCCTGCTGGTCTTGAGAGAGGAATGTGAGAGACCCTCATTTGCATGCAACTAACAGTCAGAGCTGGTGAGTGCACTGTTTCATGCACCTGCCAACTCTGGATCCTGGGGCACAAGTCAACATGGGCGCTAGTCCAGCGCTAATAGCTTCTAGCACCCATATCTGCTTCTGATCTTCTGGGCACAACTGACATTGGCACGTGCTTTATTAAATAGCACTAATACACTGTAAATGTAACTACTGGTGCCTCTGACACATATAGATGCCAGCATTATTTAAACCTATACATGCATTTGGCATCTAATAGATGGTGCTAAGTTACAGGAGGAGAGGGAACAGTTCTTATCCATAGGACAGTCAAGGAACTGGAAAGGAATATATGCCTTATAAACTCTCCTACATCAGGGCTAATTTCAGCAAAAGAGATGTTAAGAATTATATGGTGAAGATTTCACCAAATTCTTTACCTCCCTTAATCTGAACATTTCATGTATCAGTTTTGAGGAAGGAGACTCCATTAGGCAACAGTTGGCAATGCCTCAAGTTCTGTCAATAGATTGGATCTGACCACTTTTTAGAATCAGCTAAGGACTGTTTCTTTGTCTTTGAATCTGATCAGAATTTAATTCTTAGATTTATTTTAGATATAGGCAAGATCAGTTCCCTCAGTCATAACTTAATATTTCCAAATATAGCAAGGCTGATGCATCCTGGTGTTTGCAGATAGGGGTATAATAATTCTTTTATAAGTTTTCTTGCAAGTGTATAATTAGCTATAGGGATGTTAAAATACGTATTTAAAAATTTTTTTATCTATCCTTTTTTATTCAGTGATACATTTATGCAGTCTCCAACTAGTAATTTCTTATCCTTTCTTATGGATAATTTGAGAATTAGCTATACCTCTATATAGTCTGATATGTACCACATAGGTTGTAATTTTCCTCATTTTCTAGGTTCAAGCAGGAGAAATTCTAAATTAACACTTTGGGTTAGCTTATCCCCATTTGAGGACTTTACAGATACAAAGAATGTTTTCTTTTAAATTTAAAATGACTAGAATAATGTTTTCTTTCTTAAGTCTCTCTAATGTAGTACAAGTTATACTCAGAATGTAAAGCTAACATTTTCTGAACTAAACAAATTAGAAAACAAGAAGAGTTATTAAGCTTGATAAACAGAAAGTCCTAATAACAAAGTTTAACTTTCTAGGCCTTTGAAATCACAGCACTGCGATAAGGCATTAATTACCATGCAGAAAGCCTAACAAAATGTGCATTGAATAAAATGGGAAATATCCTGAAAGGTTTTTTAAACATATTAGTCTTTAAAGCATGTCAATGAACTATTATATTCTGATATTTTTATAAATCATTAACATTTACAGCCCAACTTTGAACTGGCAAGAAATAATTTGTTCTTTGAAAAACAAGATAAAATTATGTTGCACTGCTAATTGAAAAAGCTAAATGCAAAAATCATAACAAAATGCATACTATTTCATTAATTCCACTGAGTTTCGCCGATGAAAGCTTTGGTCTGGAAGAAGGCCTTGGAGGGGGTACAATAGTTCCCATAGACAGAGGAGTGTGGGTCTGGCAGGGATTGGATACTGTTGAGAAAAAGTTCTAGTTAGTATTATCAAATCATAATATTAGAGGCATATAAAATGTTTGGTAAAGTCTCAAATTTTAAACTTGAAACACAAGGCTGAATATTAATGAATGATGAAGGATTACCTTCGAAAGCTAATCAGAAAATGTATTAAGTTAGTTCAATAAAAAAAGGTATCATCTTATTTTCCTATGTTTTATTTTCTTTTATTTCTATTGACTACCTTTGAAAATGGACTAACAAGGCTACCACATCTCTCTACTCTAGAGTAATCTTGAAATTCTTAACAGTTCAACACTTTCCCAGTCTTAGTCAAAAACCGTTTTAGTTATTTTAAAATAAACTTTGGCCTCATAATGACCTTCCTTAACAGTTTCCTTACCCCAGCACTACTGACTTTGGAGGATAGCTGATTGAGGCATTTTCCTTAGTGGTGCCAAACTTTCTACTTTATATTACCTGTATTACCTGCTCTCATTGGCTTCCTATGACATAGCAAATTCAGTTAAAGATTTTGGTTTTAATTTACAAAGCCTTGAATAAAGAGGTGCCCATCATTACAACAGCAACTTAGAGAATATACTGCCCACCACCTACCATGTAAAATGAGTTTATTTTGTTGGCAGACTGGATGGACCGTACAGGTCTTTATTTGCAATAATTTACTATGTTACCACAAGCACTGCATTCTGCATTCCAGATCATTTAAAAATATGTTAAAAAGCAGCAATCTTAGCACAGATCCCTGGGGAATCCCACTACTGACTCCTCTCCATTAAGAATATTGACCATTCAACCCTACTCTCGATTTTCTATTCTATTCTATTAACCATTTCTTAATCCAAAATAGAACACTGCATCCTTTCCCATGACTCTTTAATTTCTCAGGAGCGTTCATGAAGTACTTTGTCAAATGCCTTGTGAAAATTCAAAACACACAATACTAACCAGCTCACCCTTTGTCCATATGTTATTTATTTATGAATTTAAAGTTTTACAAAGAGCAATAATCTTTGAAGGAAAACACCAAGATTTAGAAAAAATACAGTCTGAAAATAATAACAACAGAAACAAATTCTTTACTTGGTTAATTAGTCCACAATTTAGGAGGGTCCATGAATAAATCCAAAGGAAGTTGGAATATGAGGAAAACTATTACTATGAAAAGATACAGGTGGTCTTTCCCCTTTTACTCTTGAACAGCTAAACATTTGGATCTTCTCCCGTGCTACCCTGAGAATTAAAAAAACTGTGCAATTGGAGAGGTTCAAAAAACACATATTTCTAACCTTTAAAGGAAATAATACATTTACATGGAAATCGAAGCTGGAAACGATTTCCATGTAAATGTATTCTTGTCACGGTTGTGTCCAGGTTCCTGGCTTGCAGTCACCTCGGGCCCCGGGAGTTAGACCCGGGGAATGCTGCGAATTGATGGTTTACCGTTTCCCATGTTCTAGAAGATATGCTGGTCCACTCCGGATCTTCCAGCCCTCCAGATTGTTTTGGGAGTTTTTTGGAACTAAGCAATATCCGTACCTGGTGAACTCCCTTGTGGGCTGCCTTTATTAACCACCTGGAAAGGTTCCTAGTTGCCTTGCACCAGAGGTCCTCAGAGGAGTTTCCTTTGGTGGAAGTCGTTTGCAGTGCTGCTGAGTTTTTCCTGTTTTAGGTTTTGACCCTGCTTGTTTGCTGACTTATCTACTGACTGCTGCCTGCCCAGACCCGGCTTGTTGCCTGGCTTGCTCTGCTTCCGGCAGCCTGCCCTGCTCCAGCTGGGTTCCTGGAGCCTTTATCCTGCTAGTCCCTGCAGTTCTGCTTTCCTGCCCTGCCCGGTAAATCCTGCCGACCGCCCGCACTCTGGGGCTCAACCCCAGAGGAACGGTGGTTAAGTGCTGGTGAAGTTTGGGCTATTTCCGGTCCAGTTGGTGCCTGTCTGCGCTGCCTCGGCGGCAGCCTTTGCCACAGAGTTCCGACCCGGGGTACCGGGAGGTCTGTTCTGTCTGTCTGTGTTCGGTGATTCTCCTGCTGCTGCCGCTCCTCGGCAGTGGCCCAAGGGCTCACTAAACCCAGAAGTACCGCTAGAAGCGTGACAATTCTTTCCTTTAAAGATTAGAAATATGTGTTTTTTTAACCTCTTCAATTGCACAGTTTTTTGACATCGTCTCATTTCAATAAATTTTTTTCTCCTCTGTTGAGTCCACTTAGAAATATCAGGAAAATTAACACTTTCCCTCCTAAAAATTAGGTTGGGCTTTTTTGAAATATAGTCTCAATAAAGCTTATTTGTCTTGTAGAAACATAAAAGAAACCAAGAGTGTGGCTTTAGTTTTAACCTTCTACTTTAGACTGTTCCAATAAGGTAGAAATGTCTAAATTATCCAAATATGTTTCCTGTTGAACTTGATCTTCCTGCCTCATTTGATTGTCCTGTAACTTCAACAGTGTCGTCAAATAATATAACTTCAGGAATGGTGGAATTTGTTGCTCCAAACTTACAAATTTGAAATGTATCTGGCTAAAAAATCGCCACGCTTTGTCAGATATAAGAAAAAAATGGTCTGTGCTAGCATCATATCTCTCAACGCAAGCTGAGCGGTGTGTTTCTGTTGTAGACTACTTTGTATTTGTGTTATATGCAGGAATTACTATCCAACTTATTTTCGAAAGAGAAGGCCAGCCATCTTCCGACACAAATTGGGAGATGGCCGGCCATCTCTCAAGGCCGGTGAAATCGGCATAATCGAAGCTGATTTTGGCCGGCCACAACTGCAGTCCGTCGCGGAGTCGGCCAAACTGCAAGGGGGCATGTCCAAGTCCCAAAAAAGTGCCCGAACTGACAAATGACCACCGGAGGGAATCGGGGATGACCTCCCCTGACTCCCCCAGTGGTCACTAACCCCCTCCCACCTCAAAAAAACAACTTTAAAACTTTTTTTTGCCAGACTGTATGCCAGCCTCAAATGTCATACCCAGCTCCCTGACAGCAGTATATAGGTCCCTGGAGCAGTTTTTAGTAGCTGCAGTGTGCTTCAGGCAGTTGGACCCAGGCCCATCCCCCCCCCACCTGTTACACTTGTGGTAAATGGGAAGCCCTCCAAATCCCCCACCCCCAAAATCCAATGCACCCACATGTACGTGCCCCCCTTCACCCATAAGGGCTATGGTAATGGTGTAGAGTTGTGGGAGTGGTTTTGAGGGGGGAATTGGGGGCTCAGCACCCAAGGTAAGGGAGCTATGCACATGTGAGCTATTTTAATTTTTTTTTTAATTTTTAGAAGTGCCCCCTAGGGTGCCCGGTTAGTGTCCTGGCATGTCAGGGGGACCAGTGCACTACAAATGCTGGCTCCTCCCACGACCAAATGCCTTGGATTTGGCCGAGTTTGAGATGGCCGGCCTCGGTTTCCATTATCGGCGAAACCGAGGCTGGCCATCTCAAACCCAGCCAAATCCAAGGCATTTGGCCGGCCCCAACCGTATTCTCGAAACGAAAGATGGACGCCCATTTCGTTCGAAAATTCGGTCGGCCCCGCCCCTTCACGGCGCCGTCCTCGGAGATAGGCGTCCCAGGTTGAAAATGCCCTCCACATGTGCTAATTATGTCCTCAACTAATATACATCTTTTTTTCCCCTCTCTCTCCTTCTCCTCTCTTTCTTTTCTCCCATAAGCTCTTGTTAATGTACCTGAAGACTTGTACTTACTACACTATGTATTAGATTAGCATTGTTACTTGTTGTTGCTTTCTCTCTTTTATAACAAAACCAATAAAATATTTAGCCTAGAAATAATATAACTTCTGAACAGGTGGAAAGGAATGATCTGGATATTTAAATTCTCCTTCAGAAATTTATGAAACATTGCTCTTGGTGAGATAAGTTTTGAATATGGGAAATTAAGTATTCGTAGATTTAAATTCCTCGGTCTATTCTCTAAATTTTCCATTTTACGATGAAGAAGTAATCTATCCCCTGCAAACTGAGCTTGATTCTCTTGTAATTTTACCATGTCCGTTTCCAGTTTAGTTTGTTTAGTAATAATAGTTTCAATGATTTTCTTAACTTCTTGTTTGTACAGAATTATTTAAGGACACAGAGACAAAAGAAGTACAGACCTTATGCAGGGTTTCAAAGGCAGTCCAAATGGATTCCAGCAATATTTCTTGTGGTCTTTTCAATGGCTGAATCACTGAGGCACATAGGGAAATCTCCTCTTGCATGTAGCTAGCAGAAACGGTTTCGACCGTTGCCTCCTCCGACGCCATATTCAAGGAGTGCTGGATCCCCTCCGCTGAAAGCCGAGGAGTCGTACCATCAGCAGCAGTCCCACTAACACCTCCCCTTCGAGACTCCATTTACATGTGGTCTCGGTACGGTTACCTCATCTGGTTGTGGTAATGGAGGGGTAGCTGGTCCCGCCGGGCTAAGTGAAAATTCGCTTTCTAGTCTGGGGCTCTTCCTAGACCCGGATACAGACGTGCCTGAAATCGGGGTTGATACCATAAAGTCTGTAATAGAAGTTTGACGCGTTAAAGGCGTTTCTAGCTTCAGGAGAGGAGGTCCCTTAAGCTTCCCCTTCCTCCTTGTGTCAGACCTGAGTTCTTGTACCAAGTAAAGTGCTGCCGAGCCTGGTACTCGGACCAGGTTCTGCTTGGCGGCCGGACAACCCCGGGTTTCACCTGCGCTGACCGCCGTTCCCCAGAGGTTGAGTCCTTAGGTGCGGGCAGCCTGCAGGGCTTACGAGATGGAGCAGGAAGCAGGGTGATGAATGTGACGGCCAGACAGGCAGCAGGCAAGAGAGTGATCCAGGTACAGGCAGAGTCAGTAGGCAGGCAGCAGACACAAGAGTAATCCAGGTACAGGCAGAGTCAGTAGGCAGGCAGCAGACACAAGAGTAATCCAGGTACAGGCAGAATCAGTAGGCAGGCAGCAGACATGAGAGTAATCCAGGTACAGGCAAGGTCAGTAGGCAGGCAGCAGACACAAAAGTAATCCAGGTGGGTGCAGGCAAGGTCAGTAGGCAGGCAGCAGACACAAGAGTAACCCAGGTACAGGCAGAGTCAGTAGGCAGGCAGCAGACATTCAATTCTACACGAGTCTCAATCAGGATTTCGGACAGATCACAGCACTGAAACTGTTCTAAGTGTCTGCAATGAACTCATTCAAACAAGCAATTGCAACTGGCAACAACATACTCCTCTTACAATTCGACATGTCCAGTGCCTTCGACATGGTAAACCATGGAATACTATTACATATACTAGAATACTTCGGAGTAGGAGACACAGTTCTCAAATGGTTCAGAGGATTCCTGACCACAAGATCATAACAAGTAACAACAAACATGGACAGATCAGCCCCATGGATACCTGAATGCGGAGTTCCCCAAGGATCCCCCCTCTCACCAACCCTCTTTAACCTAATGATGATACCTTTAGCTAAACTACTTGCCAATCATAACCTCAACCCCTACATATATGCAGACGATGTCACGATCTATATCCCGTTTAAACATGACCTGAATGAAATCACCAACGACATCAACCAGAGCCTCCAAATCATGCACTCCTGGGCCGATGCATTCCAGCTAAAACTTAACGCAGAAAAAACACAATGTCTTGTACTCACTTCACAACATAACACAAGCAACTTCACCACCATAACCACACCATATTGTTCTCTTCCAGTCTCACAAAATCTGAAAATTCTTGGAGTTACCATCGATCGAAACCTCACACTCGATACTCACGTGAAGAATACGACAAAAAAGATGTTCTTTTCTATGTGGAAACTCAAAAGAGTAAAACCTTTCTTCCCGAGATACATCTTCCATACCCTAGTACAGTCAATGGTAATAAGTCACTTGGACTACTGCAATGCACTATACGCTGGTTACAAAGAACAGACCATCAAAAAAACTCCAAACAGCCCTGAATACTGCTGCCAGACTCATATTTGGAAAAACTAAATATGAAAGTGCAAAACCCCTGAGACAGAAACTTCACTGGCTCCCACTCAAGGAACGCATCGCGTTCAAGATATGCACGATTGTACACAAAATCATCCACGCAGACACCCCAACTTACATGCTAAACCTAGTGGACTTGCCTCCCAGAAACGCCAAAAGATCAGCCCGCAAATTCCTCAATCTGCACTTCTCCAGCTGTAAAGGACTAAAATACAAGCAGCTACACGCCACTACCTTCTCCTACATGAGCATGCAACTGTGGAACGCATTACCGAAGGATTTGAAATCTATTGACAAAATAACCAATGTTCGTAAATCTCTGAAGACCTATCTCTTCAACAAGGCCTACAAAGAATACCCATAGCCTCAATAAATTACTTCGCCAATCCAACCCAGTTAAGAAAGTCTACCTTCTATACTCACCCACCTAACTCTTTCTTTTCCCCTACTTAATCTTAGTAACATCACTAACTGTATCTGATATCCTGGAATGACAATGCCATAACAAGCCTCTGTAAGCCACACTGAGCCTGCAAATAGGTGGGAAAATGTGGGATACAAATGCAATAAATAATAAAAATAAATAAAAATCCAGGTACAGGCAGAGTCAGTAGGCAGGCAGCAGACACGAGAGTAATCCAGGTACAGGCAAGGTCAGTAGGCAGGCAGCAGACACGAGAGTAATCCAGGTACAGGCAGAGTCAGCACGAAGAACAAAGTAGAGGAGAAGCCACTACTGAGCAAGTAACACCTACCAAAGTAGAAGCCGAAGCAAGGAGTCTAGGAGAGCTCAGCTGATAAAGTGATGGCGTCTGATATCAGCAGGGAGAAGGGGCACAGCCATAGGACAGAGCAGGGGAAGGAGGAACCGGAAGACCAACAGGAGAGAAGCAAGGGAAGCCAGGCAGAGGAAGAGCAGACCCAGGTGGGTGGAAGCAAACAATCAAGGAGTCTGGAAGTCAGGCAGAGAGAAAGCAGAGCCAGGTGCATAGAAGCAAAGCAATCAAGGAGTCTGCAGCCAGAGAAGAACTACACACACATGGCTCAGGGCTGTGCCAGTCAAGTGTGCGTGTCGACAGGACTCTGCGCAGCCTGAGGACGCCGCTTGCGTGAGGTAGGGGACATGACACTTTGGCATGCTCGTATCAAGTAAGCAAGAGTTCAAAGAAATTTTAACGCTTGTGGAAGAGCGTTCTTTACAGCCTTCCTATATCGCCGCCATCTTGGCCCCCGTCCATATGTTTATTCAAAGAAATGTAGTAGATTGGTGAGACAAGATTTCCCTTGGCTAAATCCATGTTGGCTTTGACCCATTAATCCATGCCTATCTATATGCGCAGTAATTTTGGGACCCTTTTACAAAGGCAGGCACCAAATCAGCATTATCACCCAGCTACTGCATGCCCTGGTGGTAATTCTGAATTTGGCATGCGCCAAAAACATGTGGCAGAAAATATTTTCTATCGCATGACACTTATCCGGTGGTTAACAGCAGTGGGTGTGTGCTGCATGCCTACCGCCCAGGTTAGTGCGTGAGATCTTACCGCTACGTCAATGGGTGGCAATGAGGTCTCAGGTTGAAAATGGATGTGCGCTGGTTTTTATTTTGCCACTTGTCCATTTATGGCCCCTTAAAAAAGGAACCGTTTCCCAGAATACGGTAAAAACTGGCCCAGTGCATGTGTGCTCACACTGCTGTAAGCCACTTTTGCTGCAGCTTAGTAAAAGGACCCCTTTGTTTCTATCACTTTGCACAGCACCAATGTCACGATCACAATCTACAATTTCCCAGGTCACCTCTGGAACCCTTTTTAAAAACTGGTGCTACACTGGCCACCCTCTAATCTTCCAGTACCAAGCTTGATTTTAAAGATAAATTATATACTATTAATAACAGCTCTACAAGTTCATTATTTTTTTAGTTCTATCAGTACTCTGGGATGTATATCATCTGGTCCAAGTGATTTGCTACTCTTTAGTCTGTTAAATTTCCCTATTACATTTTCCAGGTTTACAGACATTTGTTCAGTTTCTCCAACTGATCACCATTAAATACCATTTCTGGCACAGGTATCTTACCCTACATCTTCCTCACTAAAGACTGAAGCAGAATTCATTTAGTCTCTCAGCTGTGACTTTGTCCTCCATGAGTGCCCCTTTAACCCTTCAGTCCATCTGGTGGTCCCAACTGATTCTTTTACCAGCTTCTTGCTTTTCCAAAAGTACTCAATCGACTCAAATAAGGTGATTGGACACAGGTGGGCTCTAATTTATGGGCCTTTAGGCAATTTTTGGAAGGCAGATAATTTGCTTTTCTTATGACAAAGGATGTGAAGACTCTGCAATCAAAACCTTTGTTTCTTAATGACTTTTGTATATTTCTATAATTGTTCTTTCATGTTGAAAGTATAAAGAATGTTGCATAGAACAGTGAAATATGTATTTTAAGTATTTTGAATTCTATTTTTAAACAGAATGTGGAAAATGTACAAGGGTGTCAAGACTTTCACAAACTCAATATTCATTTAGTTATTTTCTAATTTACCAGCTCTCATAAGAACATTCTACAGTATTAGACAATAAAATATTAATAGTAAAGTTAGTGCAAAAGAGGAATTTTACAGTGGTAAGTAAGGTAAAATTATGTATCATACCTGATAATTTTCTTTCCATTAATCATAGCTGATCAATCCATAGACTGGTGGGTTGTGTCCATCTACCAGCAGGTGGAGATAGAGAGCAATCCTTTTGTCTCCCTATATGTGGTCATGTGCTGCCGGAAACTCCTCAGTATGTCGATATCCAAGCTCCATACCGCGGGACTCAGCATTTAGAGAATTACACCCACAAAGGGACACTCTGCCCAGCTCACCACCGCCGAAACGGGGGAGGGGAATTAACCCAGCTCATCCCCACACAAGTGGGGGAGGGGAATCCGTCCAGCTCATCCCCGCGGAGCGGGGAGGGACACCACCCCGCCGATGCGGGGGGATCTGGCTTATCCTGCAACCGCAACCGCGGGAGGAGCTGACTGACCCTAACACCGCCGAAGCGGGAGGGGTACAAAGCTGCCCTACTGCCGCACGAAGCGGGAGGGAGCGCCGGCAGAATTTAGGTCTCAATCCAGCCCCGTAAAACGGAGGGGAGAGGAATGCAGCAGCTCACTGTAACACAAATTCGTCTCAACTCTTGAAGAATCCATTGAAAAACTTGAACACGAAGTCCTCCTGAACAGGAACTGAAGACTAAACTTGAACCTGAAATGCAACTAGAATATAAACAATACAGATATCTGGGAGGGACTATGGATTGATCAGCTATGATTAATGGAAAGAAAATTATCAGGTATGATACATCATTTTACCTTCCATATCATCATGCTGATCAATCCATAGACTGGTGGGATGTACCGAAGCAGTACTCACCCAGGGCGGGACATTGAAATCCCTGACCGCAACACTGAAGCTCCAAACCGGGCCTCCGCCCGAGCAGCCACAGCCAAGCGGTAATGCCTGGAGAAGGTATGGGCCGATGCCCAAGTTGCCGCCTTGCAAATCTCTTCCAAGGAGACGGACCCGGCCTCTGCCATCGAGGCCGCCTGAGCTCTAGTGGAGTGAGCCTTCAGCTGGATAGGCGGCACCTTCCCCGCGGCCACATAAGCTGCTGCAATGGCCTCCTTGACCCATCTTGCCACTGTAGGCTTAGAAGCCTGCAGACCCTTACGAGGACCTGCAAACAGGACAAACAGATGATCCGATTTCCGGAAATCATTGGTCACTTCCAAGTATCTGATGATGACTCGTCTCACATCCAGATATTTGAGAGCAGAGTATTCCTCTGGGTAGTCCTCCCTACGAAAGGAAGGGAGACAGAGCTGCTGATTCACATGGAAGCGAGAAACAATCTTGGGCAGGAAGGAAGGCACTGTGCGAATAGTCACTCCTGCCTCAGTGAACTGCAGAAAAGGCTCTCGACATGAGAGTGCCTGGAGCTCGGAAACTCTTCTGGCTGAAGTGATAGCCACCAAAAAGACTGCTTTCAACGTCAGGTCTTTCAGAGATGCCCTAGACAAGGGTTCAAAAGGCGGCTTCTGCAAGGCTCTTAGCACCAGGTTGAGATTCCACGCAGGCACCACTGAGTGCAGAGGAGGGCGCAGGTGATTAACTCCCTTGAGAAAGCGCACCACATCTGGCTGCGAAGCCAGGGAAGCACCCTTCAGGCGGCCCCTGAAGCAAGCCAGAGCCGCTACCTGGACTTTAAGGGAACTGAGCAACAGGCCTTTCTCCAGACTTTCTTGCAGGAATGCCAACACTGAAGAAATTGGAGCAGTGAAGGGAGAAAGTGAGCCTGCTTCACACCACGCTGCAAAGGTACGCCAAACCCTGGCGTAAGCAGTAGAAGTAGAGCGCTTCCTCACTCTCAGCATAGTGGCGATGACCTTGTCTGAGAAGCCCTTCTTTCTCAGACGCTGCCGCTCAATAGCCAGGCCGTAAGACCAAAGGGGGAGGGATCCTCCATCACCACGGGACCCTGATGTAACAGGCCCTGCTCCACTGGCAGCCGCAGAGGATCGTCGACTGAGAGCCTGATCAAGTCCGCATACCAGGGACGTCTGGGCCAGTCCGGACCCACCAGGATTATCCGGCCCGGATGCTTTGCCACCCGGTCTAGCACCCTGCCCAACATGGGCCAGGGCGGGAACACATAGAGAAGCTCTTGTGTCGGCCACTGTTGGAGAAGAGCATCTACTCCCAGGGATCGAGGGTCCCGTCCTCTGCTGAAAAAGCGCGGCACTTGGCAATTGGCCGATGACGCCATCAGATCTAGGCTCGGCTGGCCCCAGCGCTTCGTGATGTCCAAGAACGCCTGAGCAGATAGCTGCCACTCTCCGGGCTCCAAGGTATGGCGACTGAGGAAGTCCGCCTTGACATTCATGACTCCGGCAATGTGGGCCGCTGACAGCTGTTCCAGGTTCGCTTCCGCCCACTGGCATAGATTCATGGCCTCCTTGGCTAGAGGGGCGCTCTTGGTACCTCCCTGGCGGTTGACATAGGCCACAGCCGTGGCATTGTCCGACAGGACCCGTACTGGCTTCAACGCCAGTACCGGGATGAACTCCAAAAGCGCCAACCGAATGGCTCTGAGTTCCAGGAGGTTGATAGACCACTTTGCCTCTGCAGGAGACCAGAGCCCCTGCGCTGTCCTTCCCAAGCAGTGGGCTCCCCAGCCCGACAAAGAGGCGTCCGTCGTGACGACAATCCACTCCGGGGTCACCAGAGGCATTCCTGCAGACAACTTGTCTGTCTGCATCCACCAGCTCAGCGCCTTGCGCACTGCTGGGTCCAAGGGAAGGCGCACAGCATAATCCTCCGACATCGGAGTCCAGCGCTGCAGCAGAGAGAGTTGTAGTGGTCTCATATGAGCCCTGGCCCAGGGCACTACTTCCATCGTGGCCGTCATAGAGCCCAACAGCTGTACATAGTCCCAAGCCCGAAGAGGAGAGGCTACTAGGAACTGGTCCACCTGAGCCTGAAGTTTGACAATCAGATTGTCTGGCAGGAACACCCTGCCCACTTGGGTGTCGAATCGAACTCCCAGATACTCCAGGGACTGAGTCGGGCGCAGCTGGCTCTTCTCCCAGTTGATGATCCACCCCAGGGAGCTCAAAGAGCAACCACCCGGTCCACAGCTTTGCCGCACTCTGCATAAGAGGGGGCTCGGATCAACCAGTCGTCCAGATAAGGATGGACTTGTACTCCTTCCTTTCGCAGGAAGGCCGCGATGACCACCATTACTTTGGAGAAGGTCCGCGGAAGTAGTAGCCAACCCGAAAGGGAGGGCTCTGAACTGGAAGTGTCGGCCCAGGACTGCAAAACGCAGAAAGCGTTAATGAGGAGGCCAGATGGGAATATGCAGGTACGCTTCCTTGATGTCCAAGGAAGCCAAGAACTCTCCTGCCTTCACTGCCGCTATAACAGAGCGGAGAGTCTCCATGCGAAAGTGCCGCACTTTCAAGGCCCGATTGACCCCTTTGAGGTCGAGGATAGGCCGGACAGAACCTCCTTTCTTTGGTACCACAAAGTAAATGGAGTAACGTCCCTTGCCAATCTGATTTTCTGGCACCGGAACGACCGCACCCAGGCGTATCAGGTTGTCCAAGGTCTGCTGCACTGCCACAGCTTTGACCGGAGACTTGCAGGGAGAGAGTACAAACCCCGTCTCTTAAGGGTCGGCAGAACTCTAACTTGTAGCCGTCTCTGATGACTTCCAGCAACCCAAGCGTCTGAAGTTACTCTGGTCCACTCGCCCAGAAAACGAGGACAGGCTGTCCATCCAATCTGCACTGGGCCATGGACCAGGACCCAGTCATGGGTACGAGACCCTGGGGGAGGACCGGAGGGCGTACCTCCGGGACGGCGGTCCTCTGCGAAAGGACTGCTGCTTGGGGGAGAAGTTCCTTTTGAAGGAAGAGGGGGCAGAGGAGCCCGACTTGCCCGGACGGTACCGACGGGCTTCCTGAAACCGTCCTCTGGAGATACCGGGCGAGCATTGGCCCGAGCCCTGACCTCTGGTAACCTCTTGCCCTTAGACGTGCCGAGATCGGTCACGATTTTTGTCCAGCTCGACCCCAAAGAGCAGCTTGCCTTTAAAAGGCAACTTTGCCAGGCGGGACTTAGAGGCGTGGTCCGCAGACCAATGTTTCAGCCAAAGCCAGCGCCGCGCAGAGACTGTCTGAGCCATGCCTTTAGCCGAGGCTCTCAAGACATCAAACAGTAAGTCTGCCAAATAAGCCAAGCCCGATTCCAGGGCCGGCCAGTCAGCCCTCAAGGAAGGATCCGAGGGGGAAGCCCGCTGCACCATCGTCAGGCACGCCCTGGCCACATAGGAGCCGCAAACTGAGGCCTGCAAACTTAAGGCAGCCGCCTCGAAGGACGACCTTAAAGCCGCTTCCAATCTTCTGTCTTGGGCGTCCTTTAGTGCCGTGCCTCTTCCACCGGCAACGCCGTTTTCTTAGTCACCGCAGTGATTAAAGAATCCACGGTAAGCCAAATAAAGGCCTCACGTTCACTTTCAGGCAAAGGATAGAGGCGGGACATAGCCCTAGCCACTTTGAGGCTCGCTTCCGGGACATCCCATTGAGCCGAAATTAAGGTGTGCATGGCATCATGCACGTGGAAGGTTCTAGGCGGGCGCTTCGTCCCCAGCATAATGCCAGAGCCAACAGGGACTGAGGGAGAGACGTCCTCTGGCGAGGAAATCTTCAAAATGCTCATGGCCTGCAGTAACAGGTTGGGCAAATCCTCTGAGCGAAAGATCCGCGCTGCAGAGGGGTCATCCGCTCCATCCGAGCGGGAATCCGTCTCCTCCAAGGAATCCCCAAAGGACCGTTGGGAGAACTCAGATACGCTGCCCTCATCTACATCAGAGGAAACAGCGTCCTCTAAGGCCTGGGAATCCACCCGAGGGCGTTTACTTCCGGGGGCCTCAACCCTGTTATCGGACAAGGGAGAAGGGGCAGCGTTTTGCATAAGGAAGGCCTGATGCAGCAGCAAAATAAACTCGGGGGAGAAACCCCCCAGACTGTGAATTTCAGCAGCCTGGGCCACAGCCCTAGACGCACCCTCAAACCGGCGGCTCCGCAAGAGCGGGGGAGCAACATGCTGGCGTATCCAAGATGGCGTCCGGCGCGACACTCCGCGAAGGAGCCGCGCGGGAAGAACGGCGCTTAACTTTAGCCGCTTTTTGCCGTCGCCCAAATCAAGGGCGGCCATGGCATGAACGTCTCCCCAGCTCAAGGGCGGCCCAAGAAGAAGCCGTCCGAGCAGAGTGGCCGGCCAAGATGGCGGAGGCGAGCAGCGGGGGATGGGCGTTTATGGCGGGAAAAACCGCCGCGCCGGAGGAAGACCCGGGACACTGACTGGCCTCCACACTGACACCCACCAAGGGTGAATCAGACTTTTAAAACCCCCGCATCCCCGCTAGAAGCGCACACGCGGTCCAGGGAGCAATTCTTCGCGCCCTCGCCCTCCGACGCCATAGGCCACGTGGAGATCAATCGGGGAACCCCCTGCCCGCTATAAAAAGGTAAAAATTACCTGCTTCTCGCTCCGAGCTGTAACGACCTGGTGTCCCAGTGAGTAGCTGCAATAAACGTTTAATAAACGTCGAAATAAACGCCCTTAAGGACGTCCAAATTTTTTTTTTTTTTTTTTTTTAACGGAGCCAGCGGGAGGGGGGAGAAAAGGAGGGACCTGGCGCCACCAGGTTTGCACTTGCTCAAGAAGAGCCCTCAACCCCAGGCACTCAACAAAACCTAAAATTAGGCTTGGAGGCCTAGCCAGAGCTGCTGCTGTGTGTGACCACCACCTGCTGAGATAGAGAACATACTGAGGAGTTTCCGGCAGCACATGACCACATATAGGGAGGCAAAAGGATTGCTCTCTATCTCCACCTGCTGGTAGATGGACACAACCCACCAGTCTATGGATTGATCAGCATGATGATATGGAAAACTGCGTTACAACACCATAGAAGGTCTCTATACTAAAACAAAGTAAAGCTTCACAAATACTGAATATTCTTGGAGTGTACTAAAAGATATGCAAATCATCATAAACATGATTATCTTCAGGACCACATACGTAATGAGACATCTCAAGTGATCTACACAGTGAGGGTGCTATGCTACTAACCTCCTCAGCATCCTCTAAAATTCTGAAAAGCTTCTTGAAATGACATATGTGCAATAAATATGCATTGTTTTATAAAGTCCAATAATAGATTAAGAATGAGCAGATTGAAACTTTCCCAGAAAACCTGTACTCAGACCAGTGGCATAGACGCTGGGGGGGCCCTGGGCCCCCTACTTTGGGTTCAGGCCCCCTCCAAACCTGCACTGCACCAATTAAATGTCTGGTGGGGATGCCAAAGCCCTGCCAGCCAAAACAATTCCCTTCCAAGCTGCTGCCCTCCTTCTCAAAGAAGTTGGCTGGGTACCTCCAGCCACTAAAACTAGGACTCCTCTCTCATGCTCAGTTCGCGCACCCCACCGACTTCCAGGTTACTGCAGCAGCACAAGGAGGAGGGGAGTGGCTCAGCAGGGAGTTTCTTTGGCTGGCAGGGCTTTGGCAACTCCGCCATCCATTTAACAGGTCCAGTGTAGGTTTAGAGGGGGCAAAAGCTTCACATCCCTGCCAGAAAAGGTATCATTTTTAACTCAAGAGGGTGGGGGGTTGGGAGGGAATATGTTGCCCCCTCAGTCCACCTTTGAGCGCCTCCAAATCAGAGGAATGGCTAGGCCTCTGACTCAGACTACACATTTTGGCTAAAAAAAGCATTACTAGAACCTAGTAACAATAAATGGTCTAAGCAATGCCAAATAGTTCAACTTCACATGGGCCAAGGCAAAAAGCTACGCAACAGAACTGTGTGCCGATGGCTAAGCACATGGCTTCTAATGCAAACCTAATGTGAAACTTTTTCTCTCTGATACGGTAAATTAATTGCATGCAAATTATTGCATTAAAAAGTGTGTGCTATCAAATAATAGTACACACGGAGGCAGTAGTATGCAGTCATTTGCTGCAGAAGAGCAAAAAAAGTCATGTGTGAGAAGTGACTGGCTCATGTACTGCACAAAGGTCACCTTCACTGCCCCCCCCCCCAAATTCCCAGGATCCCCCTGAGATAACCCCACAATCTCTGATCCCCTCCCCACCCCACTGAAATGACCCTGATCGTCTAATGCCCTTGATTTCCTTTCCCCAACCTCCCCCCCAAAATATCCATGGTCTCTAGTGGAGTCCTTGGGCTCCCTAAAATATGTCCCTGGTTTCTAGTAAGTCTTTCCTCCCCAGTGCGTACCTTAAAGAACAGATAGAAGTTATGCCCACTAGCTCCTGCCTCTACGCAGCCATTTTCCAAACTGGAAGCACATGGTGCATCCTGAGAAATACCATGTGGGGGTCAAGTCTGCCAAATAAGGGAATTTTTCCCTTATTTGGTAATCTGGGCATAGATTTCCCTTATTTGGTTAACTTCCCATATTTGGCAGACTGACCCTATATATGTCATCCCGGAATGCACCACACAGGGTCAGGCACTGTCATTTTGGAAGATGGCAGCATGGAGGCAGGATCAAGTGGCCATCGTTGATGCCTCTTCTTCAATGTATAGAAGGAGGGTCTACTTGATATAAGAGATATTTTTGGAGGGATTGTGGTCAGGTCCACTACACTAACAGGAATTACTTTTGGAGGATCAGGGGTATGGGATTGCAGCACGGGGGACCTTTCAGGGATGGGGATGAGTCTGGGGACCCAGGTGGGGTGCATTTAACTATTCTGTCTGATGCAACTGCTGTTTTAAAGCGAGCTAACCCTTTTACATCTACTCAGATATGGCATTCAGGTTTCCCGAGTTGTGCTCATCTTAAAGCTTTCTGCAGCAGTTCTCTACATAGGGCCTGACTACCTAATAGCCTCTATTTTAATATACTGTGTGCTGATTGTGAGCTCTCTATGGACAGAGAAAGTACCTGCATATAATGTGTACAGCGCTGCGTATGTCTAGTAGCGCTATAGAAATGATGATTAGTAGTAGTAGTAGTAGTGGTATCAAACATGAAGTTTTGCTTTTGCGCAAATCCTTTCTCTGCACTGGGTTCCCAAAATGTGGCATGGCAATTTTATAAATTACTACTACTACTATTTAGCATTTCTATAGCGCTACAAGGCGTACGCAGCACTGCACAAACATAGAAGAAAGACAGTCCCTGCTCAAAGAGCTTACAATCTAATAGACAAAAAATAAAGTAAGCAAATCAAATCAATTAATATGTACAGGAAGGAGGAGAGGAGGGTAGGTGGAGGCGAGTGGTTACGAGTCAAAAGCAATGTTAAAGAGGTGGGCTTTCAGTCTAGATTTAAAGGTGGCCAAGGATGGGCCAAGACGTAGGGGCTCAGGAAGTTTATTCCAGGCGTAGGGTGCAGCGAGACAGAAGGCATGAAGTCTGGAGTTGGAAGTAGTGGAGAAGGGAACAGATAAGAAGGATTTATCCATGGAGCAGAGTGCACGGGAAGGGGTGTAGGGAAGAACGAGTGTGGAGAGATACTGGGGAGCAGCAGAGTGAGTACATTTATAGGTTAGTAGAAGAAGTTTGAACAGGATGCGAAAATGGATAGGGAGCAAGTGAAGCGTCTTGAGGAGAGGGGTAGTATGAGTAAAGCGACCCTGGCAGAAGACGAGACGGGCAGCAGAGTTCTGAACCAATTGGAGAGGGGAGAGGTGACTAAGTGGGAGGCCAGCAAGAAGCAGGATTGCAGTAGTCTAAACGAGAGGTGACAAGGGTGTGGATGAGGGTTTTGGTAGAGTGCTCGAAAAGAAAGGGGCGGATTTTACGGATGTTGTAAAGAAAGAAACGACAGGTCTTGGCGATCTGCTGGATATGAGCAGAGAAGGAGAGAGAAGAGTCAAAGATGACCCCAAGGTTTCGAGATGAGGAGACAGGGAGAATGAGAGAGCCATCAACAGAAATAGAAAATGGGGGGAGTGGGGAGGTGGGTTTGGGGGGAAAAATGAGAAGCTCGGTTTTGGTCATGTTTAATTTCAGGTGGCGTTGACACATCCAGACAGCAATGTCAGACAAGCACGGTGAAACTTTGGTTTGGATGCAAGGTGAGATATCAGGAGTAGAAAGGTAGATTTGGGAGTCATCAGCATAGAGATGGTAGGAAAAGCCATGGGATGAGATTAATGAACCAAGGGAAGAAGTGTAGATAGAAAAGAGGAGGGGACCAAGAACAGAACCCTGAGGTACGCCGACAGGCAGAGGGATAGAAGTAGAAGAGGATCCACCAGAGTGAACACTGAAGGTGCGGAGGGAGAGGTAGGAAGAGAACCAGGAAAGGACAGAGCCCTGGAATCCAAGTGAGGACAGGGTATCGAGGAGTATGCTGTGATCGACAGTGTCAAAAGCAGCGGAAAGATCAAGAAGAAAGAGGATGGAATAGAGACCTCTGGATTTAGCCAGTAATAGGTCATTGGAGACTTTAGTAAGCGCAGTTTCGGTTGAGTGGAGAGGGCGAAAACCAGATTGTAGTGGGTCAAGAATAGCATGTGAGGAGAGAAAATCAAGGCAGCGGTGGTGAACAGCACGCTCAAGTAATTTGGAGAGAAAAGGGAGGAGGGAGATGGGTGAGTAATTAGAGGGACAAGTAGGGCCGCGTGAAGGCTTCTTAAGGAGAGGTGTGACCACAGCATGTTTAAAGGCAGTAGGGAAAGTTGCAGTGGAAAGTGAGAGGTTGAGAATGTGATAGATAAAAGGTGTGCCATCTTAATTGGCACTTACACGCCAGCGCAATACGTACCATTCTACACAAATGTCTTTAGTGTGTAACTGCAAGAGGGCATGCACATGGACAGAATATGGAAGGGGAACGGTCATGTCTCCAACTTATATATACGTGCATTATAGAATACAATCAGTTACACACACAGGATTGCTCATTTACACCAACCATTGATCCTGGTATAAATAGCCATGCCTAAATGTACGTATGCCAATGCCAACTTATGCTAGTGTTCTTTAACAGCATCTTGGTGCACAGATGCCATTATAGAATTGGTGCTCAGCAAATGGCACTGGATTGCCTAACGAGGCATCCAATTACAGAATTGCCTGAGCACAGATGTGTCAATAACCATGTGCTTCCAACTGCACTAGCTTTCTGCATCAGTCCCTCAGACAGAAGAAAGAAATTTCAAAGAAGTGAAATACTAATACACATGGGTTTACACATTTGGAAAATCACAGTAAAGTGGAAAATAATGAAAAGTTAAATTTTCAAAGTCAAATTACTCAGTAAAATTGTTCGGTTGTAAATTGCAATTTTAAGCATCTGTATTTTGTATACAGCAAAAAATGTGCATAAAATGCTTGTATAACATTCCAAACACAAGAGCTAATCAAAATTGCCCCATGAGAGTAGTTTCCAAAACCATTTCTGCAGGTAAAGCAGTGCTTTACTAAAAGAAAATATATTTTTATAAAACAGTCCACTCTATAAGGCCAATTTCAAATTTACATATGTAAAGTGAAGACTTCCAGAGCAGGACAAATCTTCATTGGTAAGTTATTTGCTGGGAAATTTCTTTTAAATTTGAGAAGGGTAGATTTAGAGTTAAATAGGTTATCTCAGTGTCTTTATTTTTAAGTTACTCTACTCATTTAGTTTAAGGAATTTAGGTTTTTTTTTTTGTATGTTTAGCATTTAAAGTCTCAATTACAGTTCCATAGGCTAGCAGTGAAAAGATTATTCTAGATTTTACCATAGCATCAGTGTAGAGCAGAGCTGATAAGTCACAGGAAGCCCCAGAATAGAGTTTTAACGTTAGTTCTGCAGCACAGTTTAGACAGTTCAAATAAGGAATACAATGTGCAGCAGCGGCTAAGAAAGCAAATCGAATGGTAGGAATTATTAGGAAAGGAATGGGAAACAAAACTGAGAATGTTATAATGCCTTTGTATCTCTCCATGGGTACGGCCACACCTCAAATACTGTGTGCAGGTCCAGTAACTGCATCACCTAAAGTCAGAAACGTCCATGTCTAGGGACGTCCAAATCTGATATTTTTGAAACGAATGATGGACATCCATCCTGTTTCGAAAATACGGGTTTCCCCACCCCTGGATTTTCGCCGTTTTGCAAGGACGTCCAAATCACAACTTGGACGTCCCTTTCGAAAATGCCCCTCCATGCCATTGTTAAGACGGACTTGGGAATATTTACTGCATATTCTAGGATAACCAGCATAAAACCTGTTTTGCTATTCTGGGATTGGCTACTGTTGCAAACAGGATACTGGGCTTAATGGATCTTCGGTCTGTCCCATTATGGCAATGCTTATGTTTATAGGTCACATCTAAAAGTATACACAATGCCAGCTATCATGTACTTGTACAATAGGCATGGTCAGGGGAGGAATTTGGGTGGGTCCACAATTTACACATGCATTGTACTATTACATTTATTCCTGCAATCTAGGTCTGCAGGTTTTGGGGTAGTATGGTATAAAAAACACAAGTGCCACTGTCTTTATACAATAAGCTAAAAATAGGCACCTTCCTGCTCTATTAAACTGTTATAAAATTGGCCCCCTACATGTGAAAAAAAAAGTTATGTATGCGGTACCTTTCACAAGCATTTTTATTAGTTTTTTTTTTTTTTTGGGGGGGGGGGTGGCATTCCTGGGGCTGAGTTTTGAATTAAAAGCACACTTCTGAATTTTTATTCAGAACAGTTATTTGCATAAATTAGCAGATATAAAATGTGTACAGAAACTTTTCAAAGGATTATTTTCAAAGTAAATATCCTGCAAAGTCCATAGAGTGAAAAGAGTGCATGTACACTAATCCAATGATAGGATATATAAAATCACCCCCCACCACCACCAAATATTTTAAAAACAAAGATAAAGGATTTCCCTACTCCAGGGCAATCTATTTTATACCTGAGGAAGACAATGAAGATGAATCATAAGACGGTCCAAACAATGGATCCCAAGCAAGCAGATCACTGTTCACCCTCCTGCAACAGATTGCACAGACAAATAAATATGAAGCATATATATTTATAGGGATGAGCTATAACCACTATAGGGGAACTGGTTTCCTCTCTAATACATGCATATAAATAAAGAAACACAGTCCAAATAAGTACTAGTAGTCCGTTCTAAAGGAGGAAAACGGCTCAAGAAACTCCTCTTCCGTACTTTAACAGGCAGAGGGCTAGGGCTTCTTCATCACAGGCTAAAAACCTCCTTGTCTAAGTAAATTATCTTCTTAACAGGTAACAAAGCATTGCCTTAACGTGATGTAACAGTTACTTAACTTAAAGAGGCTGGCTGGCCTTCTTCAGCTGACACATACACATTTATGTTGCTATTCTAAGCATAAATGTGTATGTGCCAGCACAAACAGGTTTATGTACCTGTTTTCAAGCCACTGAAATTTTAGACTTTATTTTTCTAAATTGGATGTTTATGCCACCTGCGCTCGGCATATAAATGTCCATTTCTTTTTTAAAATTCTTTATTTATTCAATTTTTCAATTACATTCCAAAGTTAAACTTTGTCAAGAAAATAAAAAAAAGGGAATTCCAAAGCAATATACATGGTCATTATGCTTAATCCATATGACAACAAAATCAGTTCCTTTATGTATAGTCCTCAAATAAAGAGGCTGATTAACATAAATCTTATATAGAGGATTAAGATACTTTTAAGAAACTTATATTAGAAAGGAAAGCGTCGAGCTATTTTATTGTTACATCTTCATAATTCAAAGTCCTGAATTAGATATCTATGGAGGTTTTGGAACCCTTGCATTTAAAAAAGATCTTAGTTGTATTGGTTCAAAGAAATGGTATGTCTTATTTTCAAAAAATATCACACATTTACATGGAAATCTCAACTGGAATTTCGCCCCCATCTGTATTGACTCTTGTCTCAAGAGTAAGAATTTCTTTCTCCTTTCTTGCGTAGTTCTGGATACATCAGGAAATATCTGGATTTTCTCCCCCATAAAAATTACTGATGAAATCTGTCTTAAATACTGTCTCAATAACGCCTCTTTATCCATAAGAAAGACAAAAGATACCAATAACGTAGATCTAAATTCAATGTCCTCCTGTGACTGTTCCAGCAAAGCAGAAATATCCAGATTTTCAGGAGCTTGAATTATAGGCGCTTGGTCTTTTGCTTTTAAACCACGATTGGGCAACAAATAAAGCTTTTGTATTGGAGGGAGATTATATTCAGGATATTTAAAATCTTCCTTAAGAAAATTATTAAACAAATCTCTTAATGGGGTAAATTTGAGGAAAGGAAAATTCAAGAGTCTCAAATTTAAATTTCTTGCCCCATTCTCTAAGTTTTCAATTTTTCTATGTACCAGAGCAGCGTTCTAAATAAGTTTGTTTTCCTGCTCTTGTAACTGAGTTACTGAAAGTTCCACTTTCTTTAAATTAGTCCCTTGTGAGGCTAATTCAGTTTGTAAAGAGTCAATTTTCACAAAGTTTGCCTTTATGCAGTGATTCCACTGCCCCCCACAGAGACTCTAAGGTTACCATTGATGGTTTCTCTAAAGGTAGCAGCTGTATCTCTGAGACTGGCTGAGTTTCAAACACAGCAGAATGTTGCTCCATGATGTTCCCCCTGCTAACTTGGGGGGTAGAAGTCAGGCTCCAGTCTTCCGGAGTGTCCTCTGTTTGTGGTGTTTCCATATCACCAGGGGAGTTCTCCTCTCCATGCTGCATAGCCTCTGACACTGGCTGATAGGCGGGACTTCCCCTGGAGCTGTTTTCCACCTCAACAGCCTGACCAGGACTTCGGGGGCTAAGTGAAACTTCACTCTCCAAGCCCGTGCTCCTCTCAGCTTTGGGCAGCGAAACGCCCAGCGGTGTAACAGGTACTGTGAAAGCTGTTATCGGAGGTTGCCTTCAATTGGGGTCCGTCGAGGGTGAGGAGAAACCTCCTCTGACTTTTCCTTTTCTCTTAGGCATAATTAAAGCAGAAAAAAAGAGTTAAGCAGGAAATTCTTTCTCCGAGTTTGGCAGGCACATCTTAACTCGACGCCATCTTGAATCAGCCCCATAAATGTCCATTTCTATTGTATTTTACAATAGCCTCTATACCAGAAGATTATTAACTAAAACACTAGTGAAACTTAAAACATCCTGACCCGTTCTTTCTGAAATGGTGCCGTTTATGTTTGATATTCATTCCACTTTACTAATAGAATAGGAAGGAGAAGAGGGAGCTGATCAGTTTTGTTTTCCTCTTCTGTCTCTTAGAGGCCTCGAGCTCAAACACAACCTATAATTGAGAATTCCTCCTTTAAACTCCATTCATACATTGAAATGTATTTTATCACCTACCTCTACCCTCCTTCAAACTCAATTTTAGATCTCCAGGCCATGATTGCTCACCATCTTTTTGAATCAACAATTATACTGAGTGACCTTAATCTGCATATGGAAGATATCAATGCACTTTATCTCTCAAGAGAGACCTAAACCTGAAATAACACTAGCAATGATTTGTAAAAGACCCCCTTAGTGATCTTTTAAATCAATTTATCTAAACAACGGTTTTGAAAAGTAGATACCTCGAAAGGCACAGTGATAAGACTGTGTCATAACGATCCCCACCTTAAAAAAGTCTCTATCATTCTATCACAAATCTTCCCTTTCTCAAAAAGATAACAAAATTAATTGTGTCAGATTACCTGACTACTTTTATTGAACAAAGAAATGAAACGGGTGCTAGCAAGGTTTTCCTCGGAGTGTGTATGTTTGACAGAGTGTGTTTGTCAGTGACTGTGTGTGAGAGCGAGAGAGTGAATGTGCGAGTGTGTGTGTGACAGAGAGAGAGTGAGACTGTCTCCTCTCTCCCCTGCTTCCCCTCCAGGCACCCAGTGATTCTCCTCTGCCCCCCTGTAGCCACCCAGCGATTCTCCTCTCTCCCCTGCCCCCCCTCCAGCCACCCAGCGATTCTCCTCCCTCCCCTGCTCCCCCTCTCCAGCCACCCAGTGATTCTCCTCTCTCCCCTGCCCCCCCTCTCCAGGCAACCAGCAATTCTCCTCTCTCCCCTGGCCCCCCTGTAGCCACCCAGAGATTCTCCTCTCTCCCCTGCCCCCCCTCCAGGCACCCACCGAGTCACCGTTGCTCCTTTGAAAGCCCTGCCCGTCTGTAGCCTTCCCTTCGAGTTCGTTCCCTCTGAGTCCCGCCTACTGACGTCATTTTCTCTTTCCGCGAGGGCAGGACTCCGAGAGAACGAACTGGAAGGGAAGGCTACAGATGGGCAGGGCTTTCAAAGGAGCGACGGAGACTCGGTGGGTGCCTGGAGGGGGGGCAGGGGAGAGAGGAGAATCGCTGGGTGGCAATGATGGACCGGGCAGGCGGGTTGGGCGTTTTTACAGACCATTGATTGGTTCCTCGTTCTTGTGGCATTGCGGGACAGTGAGAGCCAATGAAACGCTGAGTTACAGACTTACGAACCCTACACTGCCACAGTGCCACGGAGTCAGCTTCAGAATGTTGGAGGTGCTTTTTATTATATAGGATATCCTACATCTTAACCAGACTGGCTTCTGCAGACATCACAATACTGAAACAACCGTCACTGGCACGCCCACACCAAACCAGGCAGCCTTAGACCAAGACTGCCTGGATCCTTTTGTCCTTTGATCTTTCAGAGGCTTTCAATCTGGTAGATTACTGATTTCTAATTGATAGATTAAAGGAAATAGGAACAACATTCCTCTCTTGGTACTACTTTGCTGGTACTGTTTTTACTTTATCCTCTCTACCTCTGGTTCTCCCTGTTTTCCCCATCCCCATGGTATGGGGGAACTGTCCTGTCTCTTAATTTTAAACAAAGAACTCCCCCTCTTGTTTACCAATTACAGTCCCACTCGCCGGTGCAACTACCGGTCGCTCCTACAAAACTTCCTATAGGGCTTGTAAATTGTAAATCTGTCCGCAACAAATCTTTCCTTTGTCCGTGAGACTTATTATAGAACAGAAATGCTCTCTACTCTGCCTCACCGAAACTTGGACTAAAATAGGTGAAGAAACCCTTCTCTATGCTGTGAGAGTGCAGGTGAAAGGGGATCCGGGAAGGCACGAAGAAAGGGGGTACAGGGAGCCGGGGAATCCCAACGGGGCAGATTTCATGTGCACAACACCCACATTCAGAAAGCTGGGCTACCGGATGCAGAGAGGTTGGCTGGGTTAAGGAAGAAGGGGAGGAACTACCAGTCCCAGAATCCTTCTCTTCCCCACCCGGCTGTGCAAGAGTTAGGGGAGGAGATAGAAGATTGGGAAATGGACTCTGAGGAAGATGATGAGGGCCAGCTGGAGAGATTGGGGGCGGGGGAAGTTGAAGAGGAGGATAAAATGGAGATTACTGAAGGACTAGAGGGGGAACAGATGGAGATTGGAGCCCTGGCTCAAACCCAAAAAGCTGCAGTAAGAGGGTGGCTAGCTGTACCTTGGAGAGACTGGTGGAAGACCGGAGGAGAGAGGCTGAGGCACTGGGGGAAATCTCTACTAAAGAGGAAACAGGTGCATCCTGTGGGAGAGAAAGAGAGCTGGGCACAATTGAAACCCCAGCCTGAACCAGGTGGGAATAAAGCTGTGTAACCGTGCTGTAAGAAGGTGCAAGAAAGACTGTGTAAACTGTTTCATACTAAAAAGGTCTGGGATGCAACCTACCAAGCTATTTGGTTTTTCCCTCTGATAATGTACTGGTCCCTAAGTGAAGTAATCTGAGCTAAAGTGAAGTGAAGTTATATAGACTGATTTTGAACCTGAGTTTGAAGTTATATGGACTGTTTTTGAACCTGAATTTGACTGTGTTGAACCTGAATTGTGCTCTGGACTGCTAGCCTAAACAACCTGGAGTGAAGGGTGTTTTGTTGATTTGAAGCAAGAAAATAAAAGCTCTTACTTATAAATATTGGGCTTTGAATGTGCCTCTGTGAAAGGAACGGAGGGAGGAGGAAGTCCTGGGAGTTCACAGGGCCTGGAGCCAAGGCTCAGTGGAGCCAGATTGCTGTGGAGTGAAGGCAACAGTCGTGTGGAGGAAGAGGCAGCTAAGCAGGGTCGAGCCTGGCTGGGTCCTGGATGGGCGACCCAGCTACAATGCTTATCTACCCCTCCCCCAAAACTATGCATCATGTTTTCACAGCGCAAGTAGTGGCGTGGCTGTTATTTATTCTGCAGATTTACAGGTGACCGAAGTACCCTCCCCTTTCTCCTATCCTGAACTTCTAGTGCTCAAGGTAAGCATTGTGCACCCTTTTCAAATTCTTTTGATATCCTACCCTCCATCACTATCAGCAGAGCTCTGGGATTCGTGTCTTCAAGCTCTCTCTGAAGCTACCATCCTTATTCCTAACCTTAGTATTTTAGGGGATTTCAATGTTCATATTGACGATCCAGACTCATAGAGCAAAAAACTTCTTGGATCTTATGTCCAGCCTTTCTCTCCATCAATGGGTCTCTTCTCCAGCTCATACCCTAGATTTGCTTTTTACATCTCGAGACACAACCGTTCTGCCAAGTTCTTTTTCTATCACTCCTCTTTCCTGGACTGACCATTTCTTAATACTTTTTGACCTCTTTTCAGTCTCATCCCCTCATCTTCCCTCCCCATATTCTGGATATTGGATTAGATCACTCACACATATTGATCCCAATTCCCTCACCCCATCATTATTTGCGGCTCCAGCTATGCCTTCGTCTATCAATGATCAAGTGGCATCCTGGTACTCAATTCTTGAACATGGTCTGGACTCATTGCACCAAAATCCTTTTGCTGGTCCAGTATTTCTTACTCCAATCCATGGTATTCCACAGACCTTTGTCTGCTTAAACATTAATACCGCTACATTGAACACCACTGGGAAAAATCCAGAACGCCATCTGATCTGCAGAATTGCAGAAGACTTCACCACGAATTTAACTCTGCCCTTAGGAAAGCGAAAAGACCTTTAGACAAAATAAACTTCTAAGGTAACCAAATCCTTCCAAAGATTTGTATCTAGTTTATCAGCAGTTGTCTCATCTGCCTCCAAATAGGGATGTACACACAACTCCATCTGTAGAAGTACTTTCCACATTTTTTGCTGATAAAATTGATGCCCTTCTGAAACCTCTCAACTTCATGTGCCACTTCTGACTTCCCATCACCACATCCCCCTCTTATCCAGCTGGTCTTCCTTTCCACCACAAACCCTCCACTCACTTAAATCTATTATCTCCACCATTGTTTACCTATTGTCACTGTGACCCTATTCCCTCATCCTGACAAAATCCCAGAGCTAGGTCTACTCCCCATACTTCTGTCAATCATTAATCTTTGCTTAGCCTCTGAACAATTCCCTTTTATGGAAAACAGCTGTTGTACGTCCTATCCTGAAGAAATCTGGCTCTGATCCAACTGTCCAGTTTCAAATCTTTCCTTTATGTCTAAGATTCTTGAGAAAATTGTATTTATACAGCTATATGACTTCTCTGAAAAAGTACTAACTTTACACCCCCGTCAAGCGGGCTTTCGGACCCACCATAGTACAGAAACTATCATGACATATTTGCTAAGTGAACTTCACTCCCACTTTGATCAACAAACTGGTTCTGGGAGACTCCCTAGATCTCTCAGCCGCCTTTGACCTTGTTAATCATTCTTTTCTTCTCTCTCATCTATCATCTCTGGGAATTTCAGATATAGTTCTGGCCTGGTTCACATCTATTCTTTCCCACCACCGCTATCTCTCAAAAATGGCAACTTCAGTGTGGAGTTCCCCAGGGTTCTATCCTCTCCCCATTAACTTGGCTCTTTGAACATCGCCTTTTTCTTAATAAGGATAATTCTGGTTCTCAGGATCCATCGGTCCACCATCCTCTCCTATCACCCTTTTTGGATCTCTGTTCCAACCAGTCCTGCCATTTTGCTATGAAGGTATAATTTTGGACTCTTACCTCTTATTCATACCTCAACTCTCCCATGTATCAAAACTCTACTTCTTCACTTTTTGTCAATTGCAGATTGTTCGTTGTTTCTTTCACCACAATAACTTTCACACACTTGTCCTCTCGCTCTTCACTTCCCATCTTGACTACTGCAATATCATTTACACAGGTCTTCCCCATGCCACATTTAAGAGACTATAAACTTTATAAAATTTTGCAATAAGGCTTTTGTACCATGCTCACTGAACCAATCAAGTCACTTCCTTGCTGAAACACCAGCACTGGCTGCCCGTTTAATACAGGATCACATACAAAGTAGCCCTTCTGACCTTCAAAACCTTTAGGACCGGCATTCCTGACTATCTCCTAGAATTCTTTGCTCAATTAATGATCACCGTTTAGTTCTCTCCAGACCCAAATTTGCCCACTTTTGCCCACCAGAAACAGTGCCTTCTTTTTCCTCTCCCCCATGTTTGGAATACACGTCCCCTTTCCCTCCATAGTGACCCCTCCCTGAAATCCTTTAAGGTTAATCTAAAGACCTGGATTCTCAAGCAAGCTTTTGGGGACTGATGGCTCTCTTGGGATTCCCTGCGATAGTTACATAAGTCCATAAGCAAATAAGTAATGCCACACTGAGAAAAGACCAAGGGTCCATCGAGCCCAGCATCCTGTCCACGACAGCGGTCAATCTAGGCCAAGGGCACCTGGTGAGCTTCTACTACTACTACTACTTAACATTTCTAAAGCGCTACTAGGGTTACGCAGCGCTGTACAATTTAACATGGAAGGACAGTCCCTGCTCAAGGAGCTTACAATCTAAAAAGACAGGTGTACAATCTAAAGACAAGTGTAGAGTTCGTCTGGTAGGTAATACTATATTTCATGAGAGGTTAGGTGCCGAACGCTTACAAACATTCTATACATGTTATTCCTGGAATTGTGGATTTTTCCCAAGTCCATTTAGTAGTGGTTTATGGACTTATTCTTTGCCCACTACATTTTATCTCTGTTTTACTGTTCTGCTCCTCTACCTTTTTCTTTATTAGAACGAATGTGTTACCTTTCCTGTCATTAATAGAGTTCCTTTCTAAATTTTAGATTCTACACCGCTCTGCTCAGCCATAGCAGTTAGAGAGGTAGAGCATATGGAGTGCTGCAGTGTTCCCCCCTTGGCCTTCATTTTAATATACTCTTGGCATCATTAGCTACAGAACAAACCCCTTATATTTACACAGATGATTAGAGATCCTTAGCAAGCACACATCTTCACAATACTCAACACCAAATTGACAACCATCTCTAACTGGCTGAAAACAAACAGAATGTAACTCAGATTTAAATAATCATTGTTTTCAAGGACTCAGAAGGACAAACCCTTAGAATGTATTAATATTGCTGAAAATCCTCATTACTGAAACCATAAAAATCCTGGGTGTAATCACTGATTTGTATTTTCATCCGCATATTACCTCCACTATTGGGAAATGTGTTTTTCAAACTACACCAAATCAACTCAGTTCAACATATATTCAAAACCAAGGCCCTGCAAATTCTTATACACTTCTTAGTAATTTCAGAATTAAGATTATTGTAATGCTTTATTCAGAAGGCTCCATGTGAGAAAAATCAGACCCTTGCAACTTATCCAAAACATTCACTGGAGCCAGAAAATTTGATCATGTTACTCCGCTCTTGAAAATGGAGTATTGACTACCCATTGACCTCTATATAATATACAAATTACTAATATTAATACATAAAACCATCACTGAGGACAACTGCTTTTTCTGGCTCATTATTTAAACCCATATTCTACTTCACAATTTCTCCATTCATCACAGCAGAATCTCTTAGTAGCTCCATCTTCTGCTTTGCTTTTCTAGATACATTTTGGAATGAACTTCCCTTGTTCCTACATTCAGAAACTTCACTGGAAGCTTAAAATTTCTCTCAAGAACTCTCTCTTTCAAAAAGCATTTGGACTCTGTTTTTCCCCTTGTTTTTGGCTAGTGTCCAGAGGATGTGGAGACTGATACATTGAGGTCTGTGAGTGCAGTAACAGAGTATTCTTTCTATTTAAATTATATAGTTCATCATTTCTACTTCTGCTCTTTTACTATAATTACTTTTGTTGTCAACCATAAGGCAGAAGGAAAAGTAGGAGCAGTTACTGAGGATTGGTAGACTGGATGAGTCATTTGGCCCTTACCTGCCATCATGTTTCTATGTTTACATATCAAATAAAACTACTACTACTAATAGCATTTATATAGCGCTACCAGACGCACGCAGCGCTGAACATTTGCCATAGAGAGACAGTCCCTGCTCAAAGAGCTTACAATCTAGGTAAAACAGACAGACAAGACATTACGGGCAAGGGAATTACAGGGTAAAGAGGAACAAAGGAGGAGGAGGGCAATGAGTAGCGGCTAAATATCATTTGTAAGTACCAATTGGGGGCTAGAAGTGATAGCTCAAATATCTGCAACAAAGTGGATAATCCAGATAGAGTTAACAAAAATAAGAAGTGATCTAAGAAAGCTTACAGAGGGAGTGATTGCTTGGCAGTTAAGAATTAATGAAAAATAGTGGAGTAAAGCATCTGAGAAAAAACAGAACAGAACGGGAGGAGAAAAACTGATCTACTCTAGCCAAGAGACACACATC
Source organism: Microcaecilia unicolor (assembly GCF_901765095.1). NCBI lineage: Eukaryota > Metazoa > Chordata > Amphibia > Gymnophiona > Siphonopidae > Microcaecilia > Microcaecilia unicolor. Next base: position 127,127,848 of record NC_044032.1, read on the forward strand.
AGGGTGACATTACCTGAAGGCTGCAAAGTAGGATAACAATATAATAAGGTTATGGCCAGTGCCAGATATGGTGGGGCACGTGGAGGGGCATTTTCGAACGGGGACACCCATCTCTAAGGGCGCCCGGCGGGGCCAACCGTATTTTCGAAACAAGATGGGTGTCCATCTTTCGTTTCAATAATACGGTTGGGGGCACCCAAATCTCCAATTTGGGTCAACATTAGAGATGGGCGCCATCGGTTTTCGGCCATAATGGAAACCGATGGCGCCCATCTCAAAAATGAACCAATCCAAGGCATTTGGTCGTGGGAGGGGCCAGGATTCATAGTGCACTGGTCCTCCTCACATGCCAGGGCACCAACCGGGCACCCTAGGGGGCACTACAGTGGACTTTGGAAATTGATCCCAGGTGCATACCTCCCTTACCTTGGGTGCTGAGCCCCCCAAAGACCCCCCCCAAAACCCACTCCCCACAACTGTACACCACTACCATAGCCCAAAGGGGTGAAGGGGGCACCTACATGTGGGTACAATGGGTTTCGGGTGGGTTTTGAAGGGCCCACATTTTCCACCACAAGTGTAACAGGTGGGGGGGGGGGGGGTATGGACCTGGGTTCGCCTGCCTGAAGTCCACTGCACCAGGGACCTGCATACTGCTGCGATGGACCTGAGTATGACATTTAAGGCTGGCATAGAGGCTAGCAAAAAAAGTTTTTAAAGTGTTTTTTTTGAGTGTGGGAGGGGGTTAGTGACCACTGGGGGAGTCAGGGGAGGTGATCCCCGATTCCTTCCGGTGGTCATCTGGTCAGTTTGGGCACTTTTTTGGGACTTGGACCTGAAAACAAATGGGACCAAATAAAGTGGATCAAATTCTCACCACGGATGCCCTTCTTTTTTCCATTATCGGCCAAGGGCGCCCATCTCTTAACCACGCCCTGGCACGCCCCTGTCCCACCTTCACTACCCTTCCGACATGCCCCCAGGAACTTCGGCCATCCCGGCGATGAAAAGCAGTTGGGGACGCCCAAAATCGGCTTTCAGTTATACCGATTCTGGCGCCCCTGAGAGAAGGACGCGCATCTCCCGATTTGTGTCGGAAGATGGGCACCCTTCTCTTTCGAAAATGAGCTGGATAGGGAGAGGTGTAAATAGAGGGTGTTGATGAGATGGCATGTCTGGAAGCTATAGACAGATTAGAAGATATCCAGAAAGAGGAAACAAAGAGAGTGTAGGATCTGCACCAAAAACTATGTGTTGAATAGAAGGGCCTAAATAACTATACCCCCTGAGGAGAGACACAGGCAAATAATAGTGACATTAAAAAAATAAAAAAAAATAAAAAAAAAAAAAAGACATAATTTTCATATATTTAAATGTCCTTTATGTTCCCCTGTCTCTCCTCTTTTTAGGGGTATGGCAGCAAGGTGATAGGAACAAAGAAATAGATAGCCTCAACACTTGTTCAAAGCTGGCATTCAAAAACAGTAGCACAAGACCTCTGAAATGAGGAGATTGTTAATCCAAAACTTAAATACAATACAATAAGCTCTTATATCCCGCACAAGCTCATTAGGGGTTCTACTCAATGTACAATGTAAAGAAGTTAGGTATTCCTAGGAACAGAACAGAAAATAACACCAAAACACCACAGGCAGTACGGCTTTTGGAATAATCATCACAATCTTTTGCACAAATTTCTTAAAGTTTCCATGATTTCTTGAATTTTTTGTAGCATGTCAGTGTCTTTAAAATGGATGGTAAAGAATTCCACCAATATGTGGCTTGATATTATAAAAAAAAAAAAAAAAGACTCCAACCAGCTCAATTTATAAAACACCTTCCTCATATCTGGATAGTGAAGAGAGAAATAAGCGCTTATAATGTCACAATTCCTCATGGATAAGTTAATTAGATCACACCTGTACCCTAGGGTGCCTCCATGGATGAATAAAAATATGATTTAAAAATTATGCAAGCTCTAACTGGCAGCCAGTAAAATTTTAAAAACAATGGGGTGATTCTGTCAAATTTTGAGGATCTATATATCAAACACGCAGCTGTGTTTTATAAAGTTTTCACACTTTTGATTACAATACCTTTAGCTCTAATATAAATAGAATTACAATAATCAATATGAGCCAGTATAATTGATCTTAAAAGACATGTAAACTAGCTGTAATCCTTCTTAATTTCCACAGCAATCTAATTACTTTTTCAGTCATGGACTTTATCTGATCTTCGAATGTTAGCTGGTTGTCAAATATGAATCCTAAGATTTTAAATTGGGATTCAAGTTTAAAATTCATGCCTTTTAAATCCAGATTATTACAGCTCTTAAAGGGATTGTGGGGGTGGTGCATAGTGCCGAACTGCAGGAGGCTCACTTTAGAACCATACACAGAGCATATTTCTCGGGTAAGCAGGCCTGGTATGCTGGAGTCTTGGCCTCCGAACTGTGTCAGAAATGCAGAGTGGAGACTGCAACGCTAACCCATGGGCTCTGGCAATGTAGGGTCATTCAGATGTTCTGGTCAGCTCTCTCCCGTTTTCTTTCTAGGATCCTAGAGGGTTGGATTAACCTGTCTTTTGAAAAGGTAATATTTAGTGCGGTGGGAGTATGGGGCAGAGGGGCAAGGGAAGAGAAATTATTTTTGAGTAAATCTTGCATCCTGGGGAAAAAATGCATCCTTAATTACTGGGTCACTGATAAAGCACCATCCTATTGGTATTGGAGAAATAAACAACACGAGCTTATGCTGTGGGAGGCACGTGAGGCCCGATATACGGCAAAAAGGCGGCAACTTTTCATTAGAGTCTGGGGTGCGTATTTAAAAGGAATTTCGCCTAGAGCGCACAGCCAAGTGTTGAACACATTGGGATGAACGTGGTTGAATGTGGTGTGTATGGGGGGGGGAGGGAAGGATGAACAGCAGAAGGTGGAATATGCCTAGAGGACCAGATTTCTGCTGTATTAGTGTGAGCGTAATTAATTAATTGAAGAGCCCATATGCAGCAGTGGTTGAAAACTTTATTACTAGTTCTTCATGTGGTTACTGTTATCCGTTCTGAGTGTACCGGCAGGTGAGGAAGGGGGCGGAGAAAAAGGAAGTTCTATAACGTTGTTATGGTTATGATATGGAACACTAGAGCTCTATGCTATAGAGCTTTCTGAGGATGCCAGCTCGTCTTTTTGCTGAATCTGCACTACACTGATTATTGTGTTACGCGTATGTTTCACTGTAAGAATAGTTTTCATGAACCTTGAAGGGGTGGGGGGTGGAGTTGGGAAAGGGGGGGGGGAGCAAATTTTTAAATTTTGATGATGCGATTATCACCATCCGTGTACTCAGGTTGTCTTGTTTCCAAAGGTCACAGATGGAGCTTGTTGACTGTCAATTCTGTTATTTCATCAATAAAAAATTGTTGAACCTTAAATCCAGATTATTTGAGCTAAAAAGTTTATAAAAGCTGCTCAATACTAAAAGTTTTGTTTTCTCGCTATTCAATTTTAGTTTAAACTCTAAAGCCTAGTATTCCAAAATAGACAAGCCATTAATTACTTGAATAATTATGTCAGAAACAGTCACCCTAAAAGGAATATATATTGTAATATTATCTGCATATATAAATGTACGGTAACCCTGCGCCAAAAGACTTATTCCCAACTGTGACATCAGAATATTAAACACAACGGGAGATACAGATGCTCCCTCAGGGCCTCCACATTTAGGAGCTCATTTGGTGTATAAACAGTCATTCACCTTGACCTGGTATGACCAATAAATTAAAAAAAAGCTCTAAATCAGTTCAACACTATGCCTATCACACCTTAATAATCCAATAAATCCAGCAGCAGTATGTGATCTACCAAATCGAACGTGCAGAACATATCAAACTGCATATCTTTTTGAGTCCTCTAGCTACCTTCACCCAAACTTTCAATATCTCATTTCACATTTATGTGGATGATATTCTTTTGGTTTATCACACAGATGGTGTTAAGCCTGATTTGCAGTCTCTTCAATCCTGTCTTTCTGCAGTAACAGAATGGTTAAAAGACAAATCATCTAGTTCTCAACACAGGAAAAAAAATACTCCATGTTGGATTTCAAATCACCTACCTCAACCATCTCCTATACCTGTAATTTTTGGCATTCCACAACAGCCTGTTAATTCTTTTAAATATTTTGGGGTCATTATTGACTCTCATCTTACTTTTCAAGAACAAATCTCTACAGTAGCTGGCTTCCTAGTACTTCGTCAGCTTCACACTATACATCCGTTTCTTACTTCAGAAACATTTCACATGCTTAATCACACTTTTATTACTTCATGGATGGATTACTGTAAAATCATTTATACTGGGCTTCCTCAGTCAGCTTTAAAGTGTCTGCAATCTCTTCAAAATACAGCGGCACAATTTTTATGCCATGTGAAACGTCGTGATCACATCACTCCTTTATATAAGAAGTTACACTGGCTTCCAGTTTCCTATAGAATTCAGACTAAACTGCTATTTCTAACTTTTCGGGCTTTAAGAGAAGGGATCCCTGATTATTTGACTAATCTAACTATACCACATGCTCCAACTAGGCTCTTATGCTCACTGAATGACCATCGTTATCCCTTCTTTGTCTAGAGTACACTGGGAATCTACCCAGTCCAGTGTTTTCTTTTTGGCCCCTGTCATCTGGAATGGCTTGCCCCATAACTTAGGAGTTGAATTGTCCCTGAAGAACTTCAAAGTTGGCTTAAAAACTTGCCTATTTTCTAAGGTTTTTGGTTTCCTTTCATCACTATAAGGTTTGCTGAGAGCAGCAGTTTCTTTGTTTGATCTTGCTTTTAGTATGTTTGTGATATCTTTCCTATCGAAAACTGGAGTTTCTTTTCTTATTTTGATTTTGTTTTTAATTGTACATCGCCTTGTCTTGGCAGGTCCAATTTTTGGCAATTAATCAAGTCTCGGAAATAAACAAACTAAAGCTCTGCATCCCATACTAATCTCTCTTTTAATATCTGACAAGAAAGTCATCAGTGCCGTTTCTGTGCTGAAACCTTTCCTAAATCCAGATTGGGAAGGGTAGAGGATATTATTATTATCCAAGTAATCCATTTGTTGTGCCACTATCCCTCCATCACCTTTGTCAATAGTGATATAGACGCTACGGGGTGATAATTTGTAGGATCATTCAATTTTAATATGGCGTTCTTAGGGATAAGGGTTAAAACAATTCTCCCACCTTCATATGGAAAGGATCCAGTGGAGAAAATATTCACTAAGCGGAGTCTCAAATAATTCATTAACTCTTTGGATGTTGACTTCATTAAATGAGTTGGGCAAACATCTAATGAACATTGTGAACTGAGTACGTTTAAAAATAATTCTTTATGGTGATAATTGTCAGTTCAGAAAACTGGGACCAGATTCTATTAGAGCTTATTCCTACCTCCTCCATAGTGTTATTCTCAAACATAGGTAGACAGCTGCCCTGTAGTAATAAGGAAGTCCTAATTACATCAACCTTACTTTTAAAATGCTCTGCTAAATTTTCTGCATGCAGTGTTAACTCACTAGTAACCAGAGAATCATATGTGGTGACAAGTTTATTCATCTCTTAAAACAGACTTGGGGGAGGAGCCAAGATGGTGGTCTGACCGTTTGGTTGTCTCTCAAATTGTCTGCTGTTTGCTTGCAAATCGTTGTTCTTCATGCCTCATATGAAGAGAAAGGGACTGGTGAAAGGCCAACTGCCGCTGGTCAGAACATCTTCCCCGATTCAGCAGTCGATGGACAGATACACAACAGCAAGTTCACAAGCAGCTCGAGTGACTGAGCCCTTGCTGAGAGCCAGAGGAGCTTCGGCTCTCCGGGCAACTGATACATCTTTGTCGCCTCCTGAACTTAATCCTCCTCCATGTCCTGCTTATGCTGGGAGAAATGCAGGGGCCCTGAATGACTCGGAAGTCGAAGAAATCAGGACTCCATTCGGCATTGCACAAACCCAGCGAGCAGGGAGCGAGAACAAGGAGCTTATTAGCTCCCAAGGAGATTAACCTCAAGGCTATTTGGAAGTCTTTACAAGATCTGACTGAAATGGTAACAAAAGCAGCCCAAGACAAGTCAGCAATTGTGAGTAAAGTTGATTTCTGAACTCAATCTTCGGAAAATACTAAGCAAGAATCTAAGAACCAGATTATGCAAATTCAACAAGATATAAAAGAAATTAAAAGTACAGAGGAAGTACTGATAAAAGATAAAATTACCATTAACAGAAAAATTGAACAATTGGAAAACTTTAATAGACGTTTAAACTTAAGAATCCTCAATTTTCCTGTGGTGGAAGGTATAAATCAAATGGAACTATTTAGAAAATACCGCCTATCCAAACTCAGCTATTCCTCTGGTGAATAAAATATATTATTTGTCATTGCAGCCATTAACTGGAACAGAATCTTCAAAAATGGAAAACATACCAACTGAACCATTGAATATATCAGCTTTATTAGAAGACTCTCTTTCTGTCGTTACTCAGCGAAGAACTTTAATTGTGTCTTTAGTATTTGAGCAAGATGTAAATTCGATTATAAAATTATACTTCAAAAACTCTCTAAAAAAATTTTGTGGACAGAGGATTTGGCTCTTCCATGACGTCACGAAATCAACACAGGATAGAAGAAAGAGATTTTTGGCTCTGAGAGAAGAAACAAAAAATCTGGGGGCAACATTTTCTTTAGTATATCCATGTAAATGCCTGATAAAGTTCTTAGGGATAAAATATGTCTTTTTTGAACCGGATCAGCTTCAAGTTTTTTTAGATAGTAAAAAGATTCCAGATAATCAAGAGGTTTAGAGAATAAGATTTCTGATTAAAGATTATCAATAGAAATCAAACAAAATAAAACATGGAAAAGAAAATACGATACCTTTTTTATTGGACATAACTTAATACATTTCTTGATTCGCTTTCGAAGGTTGCCCTTCTTCGTCAGATCGGAAATAAGCAAATGTGCTAGCTGACAGTGTATATAAGTGAAAACCTTCAAGCATTACTATGACAGTCTGACAGGGTGAGAGGATGGGGGTGGGTCGGAGGTTAAAGATTAAAAGTTTAAAGATTAAAGATATGTGAACTGGCCAGGCCATTTTCCTTAAATTGGTGTTACTATATAAATACCTCCTCATTTATAAATCTCCCCTCCCCCCCCCCTGTTTTTTTCTTCTCTTTGTGGTCTAAGAAAGCAATTGACTGTGGATAAAACATATTCTTGCCTTTATTTTGTTTTCTTTTTATGGATTGTATTAGACTACAGTCATCTCTGTATTACTGTTTGCAAGTGACCCTTGTAAAATGAAAGATTATAAGTAAATAAATAAATACTAAACAAAAACCTGACTTTTTATACTCAAGTAATCTTTTCCTATCAAGGATGAGTAATAATTTATCTTTGCTTGCCTAATCTTTACATAGAAAAATTGGATGAAAGCCCTAAATGAATACAATTTTCATTGTTTTGGGACTTATACAATTTTCTCTCTAATGCTCTGCACTTCATTTTAGCATCTAGGAGCTCCATTGTGTACCATCCTACTCTTCAACTCTTTGATCGCCTTCCTTGCTTCACAGGCGCTATTTCTTCAAATATTTTCCAACTAATTTCATTCCAGTTAACCAATGTCCAGTCTACCTGCTGTTCTTGATTTCTTAAAAATAAATCTACTTTAGACCAAATTTCTTCTATTTCAGTTTTCCCTCTCTTCTCATAGCACTGTATTTCCTTCTTTTCTCTCTTCTAACTCTTTTCCCTCCAATAAGTTGTAAAATTCAGTTTGTAGTGATCTGACCATAATGTTGGTTCCCAAACAACAGATATAATAGATGACAGCATACAAGCAACAGAATATCTAATAAGCACTGAACAGAACATTCGAATAACAGATATGATGCTAATGTTGTTCATACAATACAATGACACATCTTACTATGTAGCCAGGAGCAAAGTGCAGATATACAGACGGGAACATGACTGGCAGTACAAAATCAACTGGGATAAATGGATGGCTAAACTCAAGGTAAGTTCTACATACAATTAAACAAAGTATGAGGAACTTGTCTAATTTACAGGGTATTTAGTCATATAAGGATCCTAAACACAATTAAACTCTCTCAACTTTATCCATAAACCACCATCATACTTCTTATAATCCTTCCCGTTTTCGCCTCAACGGTGCTCATATCCAACCTTCATTCAATGTTGGAAATGCATAAATGTACCAAATTCTTCATAGGCAATTAATATCGCAATAATAATATCGCTGAGTCGAAAACGGGAAGGATTATAAGAAGTATGATGGTGGTTTATGGATAAAGTTGAGGGAGTTTAATTGTATTTAGGATCCTTATATGACTAAATGCTTAGAGTTTGAAGGTTCCTAAGCACACAGTTCTGGAACGCATTACCCATGACCCTGAAAACCATGAATAATCTAACCAGCTTTCGCAAAGCTTTGAAGACACATCTCTTCAACAAAGCCTACAAAAACATCCTTAATGAAACAAATCATTCCTTAAACCACCCAAGTACATCAAAAAAACACCTCTCACACAACCTTACCCAACACCTTCCATCTAAACCCTCTTTACCTTCAGCTTATTATCGACTGTATTTAAAATCATGTAACGACTATATCATTACAACACTCTGTAAGCCACATTGAGCCTGCAAAAAGGTGGGAAAATGTAGGGTACAAATGCAATAAATAAATAAATTTAAAAACTCTTTGCCAAATATATCTGTAATTTACAGGGTATGCAGCAAGCTAGTCCAGATGTGGAGTCAGTGAATGTTCGGTCACCACATGCATTAAAGGCTTGGGAGAAGAGCCAGGCTTTTATTTGCTTTCTGAAGTAAAGGCAGTATCGAGTTAGACATAGCCCCTCTCTGAGTAAGTTCCAGACCGTGGGGGCAACTCCTGAGGAGGCTCGCTGGAAGGTATCACATCGTACAATTTCTTTTGATGAGAGTACAGATAGTGATGCTCCTTGAGAGGATATTGGAGGTCTTAAAGGCATGTAGAAGGCTAACTTATTCTTCAAGTTCTCTGGTCCATTTTGTCTGAGGTCCTTGACAATCAAACATTAAGTTTTACATTTAGCCATGTAAGATGCTGGTAGCCAGTTTCCACAGGAAGGGTGTGATGTGGTCATGCCACTTACAGCCTTCTATCAGTTGTTGGAGCTGGTGTACAAGGCATTAAATTAGTCTAGTCGTGATGTTATCATGGGATGAACCACTGTGGTCAGATTCATCTTTTTATAGTTGCCACAGGTGACAGAGAGAATTTGTAAAGGTTGTTTGAATTTGTGGGGTCAAAGTGAGTGATGAATCTAACAGTATCCCAAGATTCCTGACCTATGATTTTAGGGGGAAGTCATACTTCCCAAAATGTATTTTAAATCAGGTATTTGTCAATTTGTGTTAGGTACCCAAAGAATCTCTGTTTTGTGCCTATTCCAAGGCGTACAGGTTGATGCAATCACTTCCACACACGGAGTAGTAAAATGTGAGAATCTTTATTAAGGCACCAAGATAAGACCTGATACAGTGCCGTGTTTTGGCGAACAGCCCGCTTACTTAAGGGGTCAATGAAAACCACTCAAACTAGAGCATTAAGTTTCTGGTGCCTGTTTTATTTATTTGTATCCCACATTTTCCCACCTTTTTGCAGGCTCAATGTGGCTTACATATAACTGTTAACGGCGTTAGCCAATTCCGGTCTGAACAAATACATGGTATGAATGAATACAAAGTGATATTGTGGTAGAATGAGGTACATGTATAGAAGGTACAATTGGGGGGACTTAGAGAGGGAAAGGGGGAAGAAGAGTCAGGTAATAAGCCTGTCTGTGGAGAAAGTCAACCAAGGAGCGATTTGAAGACAGATGTCTGCATACCAAGGATGTTTGGGCCAGTCTGGAGCTCAAAAAACCACCTTCCCAGGATGACGCGCAATCCTGTGCAACGTCCTTCCCATGAAAGGTCATGGAGAAAACACAAAGGAGGTCGTCCGAGGGCCAAGGCTGTACCAGTATATCCGTTCCAGGGGAGTCTTTCTCCCTGAAGCGGCTGTCGAATCTGTGTACTTGCGCATTTAACAACCAGAGTTGTTAAGAGAATAACAGGAACTCTGCCATCCGATGGCAGGACATCCAGGTAACCAAGCAACACTGTGTGGATATGCACATGCTTGAAATTTATCACTCAAACCCACAGCTTGTGATACAAACTCTTTATTAGAATGGCATATACGTCGGTACCTCAAAGATTGTGATAGTTTTCCAATATCACAATTTTTGAGGTATCAACGTATATGCTATGGGTTTGAGTGATAAATTTCAAGCACATGGATATCCAAGCACAGTAATTTAAAAAAGCAAGGAAGAGAGCTTTATTTAATCCTAGAGAACAGCTATTGACCTATCATGTACAAAAACCTGAAGCTGAGGTGATAGCTTCATAGCTTGTGTTCTTAATGCCATCAATGTCTTTAGAAGTTGCCAAGAATGTTAAGAAATATTGAAAGATGCTGGCAGTACATAAATGTTTTCATGAGTCCAGTTATTTATCTTATAATAGGAACTGCAATTTCAAGGATGTTTTATGCAAAACAGATGTATGGACACAGCTAAATAGTGCCGAGGTTGAACATTATAAATGTGGGCGAAATGCCGTGTGTGAGATATTGATAGCCGGCGCTTGTGTTACTATCCCTAATTGGTTTGACATATAACTGAACAGTATACTACTTGTGTCTCTACCAATGTTATTTATTTTTTGTTATGCCCATGCAGAATTCTCTACATTAAACATCTCGACACTTCAAGAGTCGACTATTTGATCTTCATTATAATGTCACTCATCAGCGAGGTGAAGAATCTTTGATTCACCATTGCAATGAACGTCATCATTCTTTTTTCTTGAGTTGAAATGTGCTGTGATTGACCTTTAATCTCTTCAAAACGCCAGGAAAATATTAAGACAAGGCTTCACCAAAAAGAATAATGGTGGATTCATTCTTTAAATACGGTTTGGCCACAAGAACTGAATCAGAGAATTGAATGGTTCATATTGGTTTATATTGATATATATTTATTGTTGTTGTTGTTATTTATGACATCAGCATCCAGCAGTAAGACCAGAAATGTACGACTGGTAGCGCTATAGAAATGATTTATAGTAGTAGTAGTAGTGTAGCATCTTTTTAAAATCCAGGGGCCATTTTGGATATATAATGCACTTGTTGAAACAATATATCCCCTGAAGCAGCCAGTCTCTGGGCAGATTGGCCTTATATGCCATCTGAAAGTAGTGAGTTTTCAGCTTCACCTTAAATTTAGTAAGGGAAAATTCATTTCTAACATCTGGGGTGGGGAGTGGGGGTCGGGGAAACAATTCCAAAGACTTGGGGTCAGAAAAAAGAAGGCTGATACATGGGGGGGGGGGGGGACTCATAATAAGCCTGCCTGGGAGAAGATAGTACTAAACGATTGGAATCCAGAGATAGAAGTACGCATGAAGGTGTTCAAGGAATAACAAGTACAGAGAGATAAAACGGCTCACCTGCATAAAATGTTTTATGCATGAGAAGAAGAATCTTGAACCAAATCTGATATAAGACCAGTAACCAATGCAATTTCATGAGAAGTGGTATTACCGGATCATAGTGCTTAGTTTTATGGAGCATACCTGCTGAGTTTTGTAATATTTATAAGCTACGCAGTCGAATTTTAGGCAAACCTACATAAAGCGAATGCTACATACCTGTAGAAGGTATTCTCCGAGGACAGCAGGCTGATTGCTCTCACTGATGTGTGACGTCCACGGCAGCCCCCTCCAACCGGAAACTTCACTAGCAAAGGCCTTTTCTAGTCCTCGCGCGCCGGTGCGCACCGCGCATGCGCGGCCATCTTCCCGCCCGAACCGGCTTGTGTTCGTCAGTCCCGTATGTAGCAAGACAAAGACAAGGGAAGACACAACTCCAAAGGGGAGGCGGGCGGGTTTGTGAGAACAATCAGCCTGCTGTCCTCGGAGAATACCTTCTACAGGTATGTAGCATTCGCTTTCTCCGAGGACTCACTGATGGGGTATCCCTAGCCCCCAGGCTCACTCAAAACAACAAACATGGTCAATTGGGCCTCGCAACAGCGAGGACATAACTGAGATTGACCTAACAACTTATTCAACTAACTGAGAGTGTAGCCTGGAACAGAATAAACATGGGCCTAGGGGGGTGGAGTTGGATTCTAAACCCTGAACAGATTCTGAAGCACTGACTGCCCGAACCGACTGTCGCGTCGGGTATCCTGCTGCAGGCAGTAATGAGATGTGAATGTGTGGACAGATGACCACGTCGCAGCTTTACAAATCTCTTCAATAGTGGCTGACTTCAAGTGGGCCACTGACGCTGCCATGGCTCTAACATTGTGAGCCGTGACATGACCCTCAAGAGCCAGCCCAGCCTGGGCATAAGTGAAGGAAATGCAATCTGCTAGCCAATTTGAAATGGTGCGTTTCCCCACAGCCACTCCCCTCCTGTTGGGATCAAAAGAAACAAACAATTGGGCGGACTGTCTGTTGGGCTGTGTCCGCTCCAGATAGAAGGCCAATGCTCTTTTGCAGTCCAATGTGTGCAGCTGACGTTCAGCAGGGCAGGAATGAGGACGGGGAAAGGTTGTTGGCAAAACAACTGACTGGTTCAGATGGAACTCCGACACTACCTTCGGCAAGAACTTAGGGTGAGTGCAGAGGACTACTCTATTATGATGAAATCTGGTGTAAGGGGCCTGGGCTACCAGGGCCTGAAGCTCACTGACTCTACGAGCTGAAGTAACTGCCACCAAGAAAATGACCTTTCAGGTCAAGTACTTCAGATGGCAGGAATTCAGTGGCTCAAAAGGAGGTTTCATCAGCTGGGTGAGAACGACATTGAGATCCCATGACACTGTAGGAGGTTTGATGGGGGGCTTTGACAAAAGCAAACCTCTCATGAAGCGAACAACTAAAGGCTGTCCTGAGATCGGCTTACCTTCCACACGGTAATGGTATGCACTGATTGCGCTAAGGTGAACCTTTACAGAGTTGGTCTTGAGACCAGACTCAGACAAGTGCAGAAGGTATTCAAGCAGGGTCTGTGTAGGACAGGAGCGAGGATCTAAGGCCTTGCTGTCACACCAGACAGCAAACCTCCTCCATAAGAAGAAGTAACTCCTCTTAGTGGAATCTTTTCTAGAAGCAAGCAAGACGCAGGAGACACCCTCCGACAGACCCAAAGAGGCAAAGTCTACGCTCTCAACATCCAGGCTGTGAGAGCCAGAGACTGGAGGTTGGGATGCAGAAGCGCCCCTTCGTTCTGTGTGATGAGGGTCGGAAAACACTCCAATCTCCACGGTTCTTCGGAGGACAACTACAGAAGGAGAGGGAACCAGATCTGACGCGGCCAAAAAGGAGCAATCAGGATCATGGTGCCTCGGTCTTGCTTGAGTTTCAACAAAGTCTTTCCCACCAGAGGTATGGAAGGATAAGCATACAGCAGGCCGTCCCTCCAATCCAGGAGGAAGGCATCCGATGCCAGTCTGCCGTGGCCCTGAAGTCTGGAACAGAATTGAGGGACCTTGTGGTTGGCTCGAGATGCAAAGAGATCTACCAAGGGGGTGCACCACACCTGGAAGATCTGGCGCACTACTCTGGAGTTGAGCAACCACTTGTGAGGTTGCATAATCCTGCTCAACCTGTCGGCCAGACTGTTGTTTACGCCTGCCAGGTATGTGGCTTGGAGCAACATGCTGTAACGGCGAGCCCACAGCCACATGCTGACGGCTTCCTGACACAGGGGGCGAGATCCGGTGCCCCCATGCTTGTTGATGTAATACATGGCAACCTGGTTGTCTGTCTGAATTTGGATAATTTGGTGGGACAGCCGATCTCTGAAAGCCTTCAGAGCGTTCCAGACCGCTCGTAACTCCAGGAGATTGATCTGCAGATCGCGTTCCTGGAGGGACCAGCTTCCCTGAGTGTGAAGCCCATCGACATGAGCTCCCCACCCCAGGAGAGACGCATCCGTAGTCAGCACTTTTTGTGGCTGAGGAATTTGGAAAGGGCGTCCCAGAGTCAAATTGGACCAAATTGTCCACCAATACAGGGATTTGAGAAAACTCGTGGACCAAATTGTCCACCAATACAGGGATTTGAGAAAACTCGTGGACAGGTGGATTACGTCTTCTAGATCCCCAGCAGCTTGAAACCAGTGGGAAGCTAGGGTCCATTGAGCAGATCGCATGTGAAGCCGAGCCATGGGAGTCACATGAACTGTGGAGGTCATGTGGCCAAGCAATCTCAACATCTGCCGAGCTGTGATCTGCTGGGACGCTTGTACCCGGGAGACGAGGGACAGCAGGTTGCTGGCCCTTGTCTCCGGAAGATAGGCACGAGCCATCCGAGAATCCAGCAGAGCACCTATGAATTTGAGTCTCTGTACTGGGAGAAGATGGGACTTTGGGTAATTTATCACAAACCCCAGTAGCTCCAGGAGTCGAATAGTCATCTGCATGGACTGTAGAGCTCCTGCCTCGGATGTGTTCTTCACCAGCCAATCGTCGAGATAAGGGAACACATGCACTCCCAGCCTGCGAAGCGTTGCTGCTACTACAGCCAGGCACTTCATGAACACTCTGGGCGCAGAGGCGTGCCCAAAGGGTAGCACACAGTACTGGAAGTGACGTGTGCCCAGCTGAAATCGCAGATACTGCCTGTGAGCTGGCAATATCGGGATGTGCGTGTAGGCGTCCTTCAAGTCCAGAGAGCATAGCCAATCGTTTTCCTGAATCATGGGAAAAAGGGTGCCCAGGGAAAGCATCCTGAACTTTTCCTTAACCAGATATTTGTTCAGGGCCCTTAGGTCTAGGATGGGACGCATCCCCCCTGTTTTCTTTTCCACAAGGCAGTACCTGGAATAGAATCCCAGCCCTTCTTGCCCGGATGGCACGGGCTCAACCGCATTGGTGCTGAGAAGGGCGGAGAGTTCCTCTGCAATTACCTGCTTGTGCTGGAAGACGTAGGACTGAGCTCCCGGTGGGCAATTTGGAGGCTTCGAGGCCAAATTGAGGGTGTATCCTTGCCGGACTATTTGAAGAACCCAACGGTCGGAGGTTACAAGAGGCCACCTTTGGTGAAAAACTTTCAACCTCCCCCCGACCGGCAGATCGCCCGGCACGGACACGTTGATGTCGGCTATGCTCT
Source organism: Microcaecilia unicolor (assembly GCF_901765095.1). NCBI lineage: Eukaryota > Metazoa > Chordata > Amphibia > Gymnophiona > Siphonopidae > Microcaecilia > Microcaecilia unicolor. Next base: position 127,143,142 of record NC_044032.1, read on the forward strand.
GCTAGAGCCAGTCAAAAGTTCGCCCCCCGCTTTTGCTGGGGAGCCGTGGGGCCTTGCTGAGGCGCACGCTGCTGACGAGAGCGAGCGCGCTGGGGCTTAGCCTGGGCCGCAGGCTGGCGAGAGGGAGGATTGTACCTACGCTTACCAGAAGAGTATGGAACAGCCCTCCTTCCCCCATAAAAACGTCTACCTGAGGAGGTAGATGCTGAAGGCTGCCGGCGGGAGAATTTGTCGAAAGCGTTATCCCGCTGGTGGAGCTGTTCTCCCACCTGTTCGACTTTTTCTCCAAAAATGTTGTCCGCTCGGCAAGGGGAGTCCGCAATCCGCTGCTGGATCCTATTCTCCAGGTCGGAGGCACGCAGCCATGAGAGTCTGCGCATCACCACACCTTGAGCAGCGGCCCTGGACGCAACATCAAAGGTATCATATACCACTCTGGCCAGGAATTTTCTGCACGCCTTCAGCTGCCTGACCACCTCCTGAAATGGCTTGGCTTGCTCAGGAGGGAGCTCGTCCACCAAGCCCGCCAACTGCCGCACATTGTTCCGCATATGGATGCTCGTGTAGAGCTGGTAGGACTGAATCTTGGCCACGAGCATAGAGGAATGATAGGCCTTCCTCCCAAAGGAGTCTAAGGTTCTGGAGTCTTTGCCCGGGGGCGCCGAGGCATGCTCTCTAGAACTCTTAGCCTTCTTCAGGGCCAGATCCACCACACCAGAGTCATGAGGCAACTGAGTGCGCATCAGCTCTGGGTCCCCATGGATCCGATACTGGGATTCGATGTTCTTGGGAATGTGGGGATTAGTTAGTGGCTTGGTGCAGTTCGCCAGCAATGTCTTTTTTAGGATATGATGCATGGGTACTGTGGACGCTTCCTTAGGTGGAGAAGGATAGTCCAAGAGCTCAAACATTTCAGCCCTGGGCTCATCCTCCACAACCACCGGGAAGGGGATGGCCGTAGACATCTCCCGGACAAAGGCCGCGAAAGACAGACTCTCGGGAGGAGAAAGCTGCCTTTCAGGGGAGGGAGTGGGGTCAGAAGGAAGGCCATCAGACTCCTCGTCAGAGAAATATCTGATGTCCTCCTCCTCCTCCCACGAGGCCTCACCTTCGGTACCAGACACAAGTTCACGAACCTGTGTCTGAAGCCGTGCCCGACTCGACTCCGTGGAAACACGGCCACGGTAGGAGCATCGAGAGGTGGACTCCCTCGCCAGCATTGGCAAAGCTCCCTCCGCTGACGTCGTCGTGGAGTCTGCCTGGGAGGCGGCCGTGGCCGGTACCGCTTGGAGACCTCACCTTGGGCAAGGGGCCAGCCGTTGCCTCACTCGACGGTACCGGAGGCGCAAGCACCCCCGGTACCGGAGGGGAAGGGCGCAACAGCTCTCCCAGAATCTCTGGAAGAACGGCCCGGAGACTCTCGTGCAGAGCGGCTGTGGAGAAAGACTGAGATGCCGATGCAGGCGTCGATGTCAGAGTCTGTTCCGGGCGTGGAGGCTGTTCCGGGCTGTCCAAGGGGGAGCGCATCGACACCTCCTGAACAGAGGGTGAGCGGTCCTCCCGGTGCCGATGCCTACTGGGTGCCGACTGCCTCGCCGACCCAGAGCTCTCGGTACCGAGACGGGAAGGAGACCGGTGACGATGCTTCTTTGACTTCTTCAAGCGAAGCATGTCACCGGAGCTTCCCGGTACCGACGGGGAGGACGTAGAATCCAGCCGTCGCTTCCTCGGGGCCGAGGCTGAAGAAGGTCGATCTCGGGGGGGCTGTACCGCAGGAGCCCTCAGGTCAGGGGGAGACCCACCCGAAGGCTCACCGCCACCAGCAGGGGAATGGACAGCCCTCACCTGCACTCCAGATGAAGCACCACCGTCCGATGACATCAGCAACAGCGGAGGTTCCGGTATCACCGACGTCGACGCAGCCTTTCGATACCTCGGTACCGACGATGCCGAAGGTAGAGGCCTCGATGCAGTCGATGCCGATGCCGAGGTCGAAGACTTTGATGCTGTCGACGTCGAAGCACTCGATGCCCGTGCTGTTGTCGTCGAAGAGCCCGAGAATAACGCGTTCCACTGGGCCAATCTCGCCACCTGAGTCCTCTTTTTTAAAAGAGCACAAAGACTGCAGGCCTGCGGGCGGTGCCCAGCCCCCAGACACTGAAGACACGAAGTGTGCCTATCAGTGAGCGAGATTACCCGGGCGCACTGGGTGCACTTCTTGAAGCCGCTGGAAGACTTCGATGACATGAGCGGAAAAATCACGCCGGCGAAATCAAAATTCGCGATGATGACAGAGGGCACCAAAAAGAAGGGAGAAAAAACCCGAATTGAGGCCAAATAGGCCGGTCCCGAAAGCGAAAGGAAACTTACGGGGGGGGGGGGGGGGGGGGGGGGGGGGAAGCTGGAAACACGGGAAAAGGGTAAAGACCGATCGGTCTCTCTTTTTTTTTTTTTTAGCGAAAATCGCGAAGACGCGCGAGGTCAACTTGAGGGGCACGAAACGGTGGTAAAACACGACCGTCCCAAGCGCGGACAAAAGAAGACTGACGAACACGAGCCGGTTCGGGCGGGAAGACGGCCGCGCATGCGCGGTGCGCATCGGCGTGCGAGGACTAGCAAAGGCCTTTGCTAGTGAAGTTTCCGGTTGGAGGGGGCTGCCTTGGACGTCACCCATCAGTGAGAACAAGCAGCCTGCTTGTCCTCGGAGAAACCGTATTACAGTAATCTATACAAGACATGATAAAAGTGTGAATGAAGGTATGAATTGTTTTGCCATTTTTAGCTGGTGAAACAAGGATCTTTGTCGGAAATGTATTAACTGCTGCATGCATGGGACTGTCTAAAAAGATCTGCATGCTTGGATTTATGGACATGATTTAAGTGCATCATGAATGGAATACAAGTGTTTGGAAAAGCATTGCAGGTAAGTGATTTTTCCTAGTGCATTGTGGAATGAGATTCTTTGGGCATTCTTAAATGTTAAACCCCCATAGAGTTTTCTTAAATGATGGAATTTTTTGCTGATGATAGTAGTGAAGACAGCTGGTAAGTTAAAATTGAGTTGAGCCATCACTTAAATTTGAGACTTTTTTCTCCATCTGAATTATTATTAACTGTGTGGTTTGCAGTGCAAAACTATCTGAAAGAATTATTGGCAACTAGTAAAAAAGCCCCGTTTCTGATGCAAATGAAACGGGGGCTAGCAATGTTTTCTTCTGTGTGCATGTGGGAGTGTGTGTGTCCCTGCCCTCTGGCCTCACTCCCCTCCCCCCTCTGAGTCCTTCACTGTTACAGAGCCAGCGATTTGATTTTGTGCTCTGCTGTTTTCCTTCACTGTCTGTGTTACAGAGAGGGCGGGGCAGACACTCATAGGGAAACCGGATATCTCGCCCCCTTCACACTTCCGGCTGGAGGCTTCATAGAACGTTGGTGTTGCTTTTTATATAGAGAGATATGTATTTGAAACTGTGCTATTGTTTTTATAATTGCCATTTGGTACAAGTGTGTGCGATACATAAGCCATTTTTTCTAATGCCATCGCTAGACATACATCCCAGATATCAACCTGTTCTAACATGGTCATAATCTTTAGGGTAGGACAAGGCCTCTAGAAGGTTATCAGCAGTCAGATTTCTCATGTCTTGAATCTCCTCCTAAACTTTGATTGGGCCCATCTGTTTTAGGTAGTCCTTAATAGAAAATCTGATTAGAAAATGATCTATCCATGATAGGGATGTTATATCGATGACACCAGCCTTGTGTTCAAAGATGTCAACCCCTTTGCAGAACACCATATCCAGCATATGGCCCTTTTCATGGGATTGGAGATTTGATCACCTGAGTGATTCTAAAGCTGCCATCATATCAAGGAAGACATAAACTACCAAAACCAAGACTGAAATATAGATAAGGCTACCAGCATTTAAATGTATATATCAGTTACTTCTTTTTTCTGTTTTCTATTTTATTTTTTCTTTCTAAGATTATAGAGTGCCCTCAGCAACCACCACTGTTTACGGCAATATATTTTTTAATGCCACGTGGACATAGCACTTCTTTCATCGGGTCACTCTTGTTTTTTTATGTGCTATAGCCTATAATATAGTGCTTAATCTAAATAACTCAAAACGTGAACTTATCTCTTATCGTTCTCTCCAAAATATGCTGTGATACTTGAACTTGCTGCTTCACTCTTATCCACTTCTATCTGTGAAGGGAAAATTAGGTTCTTACCATGATAATTTTCTTTCCTTTAGTCATAGCAGATGAAGCCATTACGTATGGGTTGTGTCCATCAACCAGCAGGGGGAGATAGAGAGCACTCAACTTTTCACAGTGCCTCATGGCCAGCTAGCTCCACTGCCTCTTCAGTATTTGAAGCTTCCAAAGCAGTATGGCAAACCACAATGGGAATAACATGAACTTTCCTCACAGCAAACGATGGCCCCTTAACAAGGGCATGAACTCACAAAAGGAGGGAATGAACTCATCCTCCTGGAGGGAATAAACTCGTCCTCCACTTTGTATAAACGAAGGGAATACTTGCATCCTCCTGGAGGGAATAAACTCATCCTCCCAAAACATGAACTGGAGGGAATGAACTCATCCTCCTATAACTGTAACAAGAATCCTGAAGACTGTTTTCCGACTCCCCAAGGAAGGAATATAACTTCAGGAAACAAGAACAGCACCTAAAATCAGAATCACTGCAATACAGACAATCATACAGGGAGGGCTCATGGCTTCATCTGCTATGACTAAAGGAAAGAAAATTATCATGGTAAGAACCTAATTTTCCCTTCCTTGTCATCAAGCAGATGAAGCCATTACGTATGGGATGTAACAAAGCAATCCCTAAATAGGGTGGGAACAAGCCACACCACGCACTAGCACCTGTGCTCCAAAACGCGCATCCCTCCTGGCAGCCACATCCAGCCTGTAATGTCGGGCGAAAGAGAGCTTCGAAGCCCATGTTGCAGCACTGCAAATCTCATGAAGAGATAGTGCTCCAGTTTCCGCCCAGGAAGAGGAAATCGCTCTTGTGGAATGTGCCTTAAAGGCTTCAGGCGGAGCCCGGCCAGACAGCAGATATGCTGAAAAGATAGCTTCTTGGAGCCAACGGGCAATAGTGGCTTTAGACGCTGAAGACCCTCTGCGAGGACCTGCAAACAGCACAAAAAGATGATCAGAGGTCCTGAAAGAATTTGTAATTCGCAGATACTGCAACAGAGTCCTGCACACATCCAAAAGGTGCAACTGCCCAAATGAATCTGGAAACTCCTCCTCAACAAAGGAGGGAAGAAAAACAGGCTGGTTTAGGTGAAACGCTGAAACCACCTTAGGCATGAAGGAAGGCACGGTCCGAACCGTGACCCCTGACTCTGGAATTGCAGAAAAGGGTCTCTACAGGACAGCGCCTGGAGCTCTGACACCCGTCTCGCCGAGGTAATGGCCACTAAAAAGACGGCCTTCAGTGTCAAATCTTTCTCTGAAGCACGCCGAAGCAGTTCAAAGGGAGCCCCCTGAAGGGCCTTCAATACTAACCCCAGGTTCCAAGCTGGACAAGGTGCCCGCACGGGAGGACGGAGCCGAAGCACCCCTCTAAGAAACCGTGCCACATCTGGATGAGCAGCTAAGGACACGCCTTCAACCTTGCCACGCAGGGAGGCCAATGCTGCCACTTGCACCCGCAGGGAATTATAGGCCAAGCCTTTGTGTACACCATCCTGCAAAAAGTCCAGAATCGGCGAGACAGGAGCCAGCAACGGAGAAAGCGCTCTTAAAACACACCAGACTTCAAACTGGCGCCAAATCCTGGCATAAGCCACGGAAGTGGAGCGCTTACGGGCCTGCAGGAGAGTGGAAATTACCTTATTTGAGTAGCCTTTATCTTTCAATTGCGCCCTCTCAATCGCCATGTCATAAGACCAAAGCGGCAGGCATCCTCCATGGCCACCGGACCCTGTGACAACAGGTGCGGAACCAGAGGTAACGGAAAGGGAGCCTCCAACAGCATCTGTCGGAGGTCCGCATACCAAGGCCTCCTGGGCCAATCCGGGGCGATGAGCACCACTTCTCCTGGATGCAGCTGAATCCGCAGGAGCACTCGCCCTATCAAGGGCCACGGAGGGAAGACATACAGCAAGCCCAGGGGCCAGGGTTGAGCCAAGGCATCCAACCCGGCAGAGCGAGGATCCCTCCGTCTGCTGAAAAAGCACAGGACTTTGGCATTGGAACTGGTCGCCATAAGATCCATCACTGGCTTGCCCCATTTGGCACATATCTGCAGGAATACATCGTCTGCTAGTTCCCACTCCGCTGGATCAATCTGATGCCTGCTTAGATAGTCGGCTTGCACGTTGCTCTGACCTGCAATGTGAGCTGCTGACAGGGACTGTAGATGCAGCTCGGCCCAGTGGCAAATCTGTTCGGCCTGCGCAGCTAGAGCTCTGCACTGAGTGCCTCCTTGTCGATTTATGTAGGCCACTGCTGTCGTGTTGTCCAACATCACTCGGACAACCAATCCTTCCAGGGTCACTTGAAAGGCCAGAAGAGCCAGAAACACCACTTTCAACTCCAGGCGGTTGATAGACCACTCCGACTCGTCGGGCATCCACAGACCCTGGGCATGCTTCCCCTGGCAATGAGCCTCCCAGCCCGTCAGGCTGGCATCTGTCACCACTAGGCACCAATCGGGGAGCGCCAGTGGCATTCCCCGCTGCAACATGCTGTCCGAGAGCCACCACTCCTTACTGAGGCGGGCCGCAGGGAGCCAAGAAAGTCTGCACTGATAATCCTGATATACTGGAGACCATTGTTGAAGTAGAGAATACTGTAGAGGTCTCAGGTGCGCTCTCGCCCATGGCACCACTTCCAAGGTGGCCGTCATCGATCCCAACAGCTGGACAATGTCCCAAGCTCGCGGGCGGGGCATCCTCAGGAGCAGACGGACCTGATTCTGAAGCTTGCACCGCCTTTGCTCGGGAAGAAACACATAGCCTGAGGCTGTGTCAAACCTGGCTCCCAAATATTCTAGAGATTGCGAGGGGGTCAGGTAACTTTTGGCCATATTGACGACCCAGCCCAGAGATTGAAGGACTGAAACCACTCTGGCTGTAGCTAGATGTCTCTCTTTTTCTGAGTCTGCTCTGATGAACCAGTCGTCTAGGTACGGGTGAACCCGGATACCCTCTCGCCTGAGAAAGGCAGCTACTACCACCATTACCTTGGAAAAGGTTCGGGGAGCTGTGGCGAGGCCAAAAGGCAAGGCCCAAAACTGGAAATGTTTTCCCAACACCGCAAACCGCAGAAGCTTCTGGTGCGGGGGCCAAATTGGTATGTGCAAGTAAGCTTCTTTCAGGTCCAGAGACGTGAGAAACTCTCCTGGCTGTACCGCCGCAAACACGGAGCACAGGGTTTCCATGTGAAAATGCCGCACTCTTAAGGACTTGTTTAGCTCTTTTAAGTCCAGGATCGGGCGAAAAGACCCGCCTTTTCGTGGCACCACAAAGTAAATGGAGTAGCGGCCTAGACCTTGTTCGGCGGGAGGCACCGGGGTCACAGCCCCTATTTGGCACAGACTGTGCAAAGTCTCCTCTACCGCCACCCGTTTAGCGGCAGAACCACATCGGGACTCCACAAACACGTCTCTCACCGGGGCATCGAATTCTATTCGGTATCCATCTCTGATCAGGTCCAAGACCCACTGATCTGCGGAGATTTTGGCCCACTCCTCGAAAAAGAGGGCAAGTCTTCCTCCGATGACAGGAAACGAGGAGGGGGCCGACACACCATCATTGAGAGGGTCGCCCCTGAACTCCAGGCCTTGAACTGGCAGATGCGGAACGTTTGTCCGAGCGAAAGGAGTATCTCTGCTGAAAGCGGGCACGAGAAGTGAACCCAGCAGCACGCCCTGGGCGGTACCTTCTAGCTTCACGGAAGCGAGATCTGTAAGAGGAGTGGACCGCTGGCTCTTAGAGGAAGGCTTCGGCCTATCTTCGGGTAAGCGCTGAGGTTTGGAATCCCCCAGGCCTTTAACAATGTTTTCCAGCTCCTCACCAAACAGGAGAAGGCCTTGAAAGGGCAACTTCACCAACCTTTGCTTAGAGGCCATGTCTGCTGCCCAATGTCGTAGCCAAAGATTGCGGCGAGCCGCCACTGCTACAGCCATTTGTTTAGCCGAAGCTCTGGCCATATCGTAAAGGGCGTCAGCCAAAAAGGACAAGGCCGACTCCATCCGCGGAGCCACTTCAGATAAGGTCTCCGCTCCATCACCGGGCTGTTCCACTGCCTGCTGTAACCAAGCCAGACAGGCTCTAGCAGCATAACAACTGCATGCAGACGCCCGAACAGTGAGACCTGCCAAATCAAAGGACCGCTTCAGAGCTGACTCAAGTCTGCGGTCTTGAATATCCTTCAGGGCAACACCTCCTTCAACAGGGAGGGTAGTTCTCTTGGTCACAGCCGTGACCAGGGCATCCACATTAGGCACTGCAAAGCGAGCCAAATGTTCCTCACTCAGAGGGTATAATTGCCCCATAGCCCTGGCAACCTTCAAAGGTCCCTCGGGGTCAGCCCATTGAGCCGAAATAAGCTCTTGGATGGAGTCATGCAAAGGAAAGGCTCGAGCAGGCTTTCTGGTAACAGCCATCCTTGGATTAACAGAGGAGGCTGTGCCACTCCCAGGATCTTCAATCGAAGGAGCTTGTAAGGCATCTGAAATAAGCGCTGGCAGCTCCTCGCGGTGGGAAATCCTCACCGCAGACGGATCATCAAGCTCCTGTGGCAATTCTGCACCCGACTCTGGCTCCTCCCCCAAGAAGTTCTGCCAGACCCCTCAGAATCCTCATAGCCCGACCACGGGGGGGAAAAGGGGGGTGCGCCACACTCAGAAGGGCAATTAGCCCTTCTGCGTTTATCAGGAGGATAAGGAACAGGCAAAGCCAACTCCAAAAGGCCAGGATCCACCGGGGGGGAGGGGGGGCAGGCAGAGGGTCCGAAGATCCCTACTACTACTACTACTACTACTACTACTATTTAGCATTTCTATAGCGCTACAAGGCATACGCAGCGCTGTACAAACATAGAAGAAAGACAGTCCCTGCTCAAAGAGCTTACAATCTAATAGACAAAAAATAAATAAAGTAAGCAAATCAAATCAATTAATGTGAACGGGAAGGAAGAGAGGAGGGTAGGTGGAGGCGAGTGGTTACAAGTGGTTACGAGTCAAAAGCAATGTTAAAGAGGTGGGTTTTCAGTCTAGATTTAAAGGTGGCCAAGGATGGGGGCAAGACGTAGGGGCTCAGGAAGTTTATTCCAGGTGTAGGGTGCAGCGAGACAGAAGGTGCGAAGTCTGGAGTTGGCAGTAGTGGAGAAGGGAACAGATAAGAAGGATTTATCCATGGAGCGGAGTGCACGGGAAGGGGTGTAGGGAAGAACGAGTGTGGAGAGATACTGGGGAGCAGCAGAGTGAATACATTTATAGGTTAGTAGAAGAAGTTTGAACAGGATGCGAAAACGGATAGGGAGCCAGTGAAGGGTCTTGAGAGGGGTAGTATGAGTAAAGCGACCCTGGCGGAAGATGAGACGGGCAGCAGAGTTTTGAACCGACTGGAGAGGGGAGAGGTGACTAAGTGGGAGGCCAGCAAGAAGCAGATTGCAGTAGTCTAAACGAGAGGTGACAAGGGTGTGGATGAGGGTTTTGGTAGAGTGCTCGGAAAGAAAGGGGCGGATTTTACGGATGTTGTAAAGAAAGAAACGACAGGTCTTGGCGGTCTGCTGGATATGAGCAGAGAAGGAGAGAGAGGAGTCAAAGATGACCCCAAGGTTTCGAGCTGAGGAGACAGGGAGAATGAGAGAGCCATCAACAGAAATAGAAAACGGGGGGAGCGGGGAGGTGGGTTTGGGGGGGAAAATGAGAAGCTCGGTTTTGGTCATATTTAATTTCCCTGTGGAAGAGCTCTTTTAAGCATGTATGCCCTATGCAGCATTAAAACAAAATCAGGGGAGAAAACCGCTCCCTGACCGCCCGGATCATGCCCAGGGCTATCAGCTCTATTATTAGCCTCACTCAGAGGACCCCCCCCCCCACCCCGGATTCAGGGCTCTCCGTTGCAACGGAGGCTGCGCCACATGGAAAATCGAAAATGGCGTCCGCTGCCAGCTCAGAGCGCAAAAGATCGCCGCTCGCCATGCTCGGGCCGGCTCTACCGTCTGTACAGCACGAATTACAGAGCCCCGCTGCTGATTTGCGCTTGCCACATTTAGAACAGCCCCGATCGCGGGCCCACCCCGGAGGAGTCAGAAAACACTCTTACCTCACTAGATCGAGTATCACAGCTCCGGTCCTGCAGAAGAATCTCAAGAAAAAAACCTCTTTTCCAAGATCGCTGCGCTAAAGCGCAACGCAACTTTTTTTTTTTTAACGCTGTGAGGAACGCAGAGGCATAAGAGGTAAATAAAATCACTCTGGAGGCTCAGATAAGTGGGAAAGGCAGGGAAAGGCGAACCAATGTGCCTGCATCCACTGAGTGGGAAAGGACAGGGAAAAGCAAGCTAATATGTCCACATCCACGGGACATGGGTAAGGCAGGGAAAGGGCTGACCTATGTGCCTTCAAAGTGAAGCTGCTATAGCCTCTAACACCCCGGCTAACAACTGGCAAGCCAGGAGCCACCCCCAAGCAGATTTTTGATGGAGCTCGAAGAAGCTGCAGCCACCCTGCTTGGGGAGATACAGAATACTGAAGAGGCAGTGGAGCTAGCTGGCCATGAGGCACTGTGGAAAGTTGAGTGCTCTCTATCTCCCCCTGCTGGTTGATGGACACAACCCATACGTTACGGCTTCATCTGCTTGATGACAAGGAACTAAATTTGGCTTCCTCTGGAAACGCCCGACTCCGCGGGTTTCAACGAGTCTTTCATCAGGGACTTGGGTTAAAGCCGAACCAAGACTAAACGTGAAGCCTTCTGCTTTCTCAGATTGAATGTGGCGTCCATTAGCACTCCTCAGCTGTTTAAAAGGTGTCCATCTATGCTTGGAACCGGAAACAGTTCTTGTAACGTCACTTCAAACTCATGTCTAAAGTCGCAGTGGTGGCGTCTAGAGTTTCGATATGTAAGTTAAAGTCTCTCTTGATCAGTAACCTAAGATAGCTCAGGGTTACCTCAGTTACCAGATACAGTAGTTCTTGCACAAATGATGTGTTGTTGTGAGGTGCTCTGTAGACTACTAGCAGCCACACTGGTTCCTTATCTCCGAGCTGGCATAGGAGGCATTCTGATTCACACAGGCAGGGGATGGAGACTCTGCACAGTTCGACTGTCTCTTGGATCAGGATTGCTACCCCGGTTTTAATTGGTGTAGGATAGTGAATCCTGTGAAGCATAATTCAGCCAATGGGATCCTCCTTTCATCCAGTCAGGTCTTAGTTATTCCCAGGATGTCTAGGTGGTATTCATCCACTATAAAAGTAGTGGTCTGTTAGTGTAGGGGTTAGGTGATGGTGCAGGTATTCATGTGTTCTCTCTTGAGATTGTGTCCTCTAGGAGAGTCTATTGTTTCTTCTTACCCAAATTACTGGGATATATGAAGATCTTTGTTTACTGGGTCAAAGCACATTCTTGTTTTAAGCAGGGTAAAACTGCAAAGCTCTTTAGCAATTCAGTATAACAAAAAGCCAATTTGTCTTTGTCAGCAATTAACAGCAAAGTGTTATTTGCAGACTGTGCTTGATGACAGTCTGTCTGAGCCCCTTTGAAGTGTCTGTTTCCTAGGAAATTGAAATTCTCTAGGAGATACATAGTCAGTCAAGCCTGTAAACTGATTATTGTATCTATATTTTGTGCTTTTAAATCTTAGTTTAAAGTTTAGTTTTAATATCTAACAAGGCACTTTTGTTTCCAAGAGATATAAATCAAATGACTGTACTTCACTTCTTTGTAAATTTCATTTGGAAGTTTTAATGCAGAAGGTGATTCAGCAGGATATCAGAAATTTTGAGATAAGTTAAGTTACCATGCACAAATACAGTACTGCTTCTTAGTAAACAAGACACACTCATAGTGCTAGTTCCAGCTGTGGAGAAGTAGGAAACCACAGAGTCAAAAGTAAGGGGATGGGGGGGTCCTTGAGTAGCTCTGAATATAGATCTCATGTATAATAGCCTAGAAAAGACCAATTCTGATTTTGTTAGAAACCCAAAGAAGCAGGATGTGAGTAGGGAGCCAAAACTATGGATACTCAAATCTTTCTCAACATCTGTGAAAATCTTGTTGTAATAATAATAAAATATATTATACCTAATACCACTATACAGAAAACTATGACTGGTTAGATACATGCTGCCTGATATTCTATGGAATTTAACCTTGTAGGAAAGGCTTCTGCCTAGTTAAATCATTTGTGGCATTACATTATATTGCACATAACTGGACAATGACACTAAATATCACCACTAACTGCCCCTGTGCTGTCCAGTTAGTGAATGATACATACCTGTAGCAGGTGTTCTCTGAGGACAGCAGGCTGATTGTTCTCACGACTGGGTGACGTCCGCGGCAGCCCCCACCAACCGGAAGAAGCTTCGCGGGTGGTCCGCACGCAGGGCACGCCCACCGCGCATGCGCGGCCGTCCTCCCGCCCGTGCGCGACCGTTCCCGCTCAGTTGAATGACAAGCAAAAAATGAAAACGCAACTCCAAAGGGGAGGAGGGAGGGTAGATGAGAACAATCAGCCTGCTGTCCTCGGAGAACACCTGCTACAGGTATGTATCATTCACTTTCTCCGAGGACAAGCAGGCTGCTTGTTCTCACGACTGGGGTATCCCTAGCTCTCAGGCCCACTCAAAACAAGAACCCAGGTCAATGGAACCTCGCAACGGCGAAGGTATAACAGAAATTGACCTACGAAGAACAACTAACTGAGAGTGCAGCCTGACCAGAATAAATTCGGGTCCTGGAGGGTGGAGTTGGATTTAAACCCCAAACAGATTCTGCAGCACCGACTGCCCGAACCGACTGTCGCGTCAGGTATCCTGCTGGAGACAGTAATGTGATGTGAATGTGTGGACAGATGACCATGTCGCAGCCTTGCAAATCTCTTCAATAGTGGCTGACTTCAAGTGGGCCACTGACGCTGCCATGGCTCTAACACTATGAGCCGTGACATGACCCTCAAGAGCCAGCCCAGCCTGGGCGTAAGTGAAGGAAATGCAATCTGCTAGCCAATTGGAGATGATGCGTTTCCCGACAGCGACCCCTAGCCTGTTAGGGTCGAAAGAAATAAACAATTGGGCGGACTGTCTGTGGGGCTGTGTCCGCTCCAAGTAGAAGGTCAATGCTCTCTTGCAGTCCAATGTGTGCAACTGACGTTCAGCAGGGCGGGTATGCGGCCTGGGGAAGAATGTTGGCAAGACAATTGACTGGTTAAGATGGAACTCCGACACCACCTTCGGCAGGAACTTTGGGTGGGTGCGGAGCACTACTCTGTTGTGATGAAATTTGGTATATGGAGCATGAGCTACTAGGGCTTGAAGCTCACTGACCCTACGAGCTGAAGTAACTGCCACCAAGAAAATGACCTTCCAGGTCAAGTACTTCAGATGGCAGGTATTCAGTGGCTCAAAAGGAGGTTTCATCAGCTGGGTGAGGACGACGTTGAGATCCCATGACACTGTAGGAGGCTTGATAGGGGGCTTTGACAAAAGCAAGCCTCTCATGAATCGAACGACTAAAGGCTCTCCAGAGATGGCTTTACCTTCCACACGATAATGGTAAGCACTAATCGCACTAAGGTGATTCCTTACTGAGTTGGTCTTGAGGCCAGACTCTGATAAGTGCAGAAGGTATTCAAGCAGGTTCTGTGCAGGGCAAGAACGAGGTTCTAGGGCCTTGCTCTCACACCAAACGACAAACCTCCTCCACTTGAAAAAGTAACTCTTTTTAGTGGAATCCTTCCTAGAGGCAAGCAAGACACAGGAGACACCCTCAGACAGACCCAACGCAGTGAAGTCTACGCCCTCAACATCCAGGCCATGAGAGCCAGGGACTGAAGGTTGGGGTGCAGCAACGCTCCGTCGTTCAGCGAGATGAGAGTCGGAAAACACTCCAATCTCCACGGTTCTTCTGAGGACAACTCCAGAAGAAGAGGGAACCAGATCTGACGGGGCCAAAAGGGCGCTATCAGAATCATGGTGCCGTGGTCTTGCTTGAGCTTCAGTAAGGTCTTCCCCACCAAAGGTATGGGAGGATAAGCATACAGGAGGCCGGTCCCCAATGGAGGAGAAAGGCATCCGACGCTAGCCTGTCGTGTGCCTGTAGTCTGGAACAGAACAGAGGCAGCTTGTGGTTGGTCTGAGAGGCGAAAAGGTCCACCGAGGGGGTGCCCCACTCTCGGAAGATCTTGCGTACCACTCTGGAATGAAGCGACCACTCGTGCGGTTGCATGACTCTGCTCAGTCTGTCGGCCAGACTGTTGTTTACACCTGCCAGGTATGTGGCTTGGAGGAGCATGCCGAACTGGCAAGCCCAACGCCACATGCCGACGGCTTCCTGACACAAGGGCGAGATCCGGTGCCCCCCTGCTTGTTGGTGTAATACATTGCAACCTGATTGTCTGTCCGAATTGGATAATTTGGTAGGACAGCCGATCTCTGAAAGCCTTCAGTGCGTTCCAGATCGCTCGGAGCTCCAGGAGGTTGATCTGCAGATCCTTTTCCTGGAGGGACCACAGACCCTGGGTGTGAAGCCCATCGACATGAGCTCCCCACCCCAGGCGAGATGCATCCGTCGTCAGCACTTTCGTGGGCTGCGGAATTTGGAATGGACGTCCCAGGGTCAAATTGGTCCGGATGGTCCACCAGAGCAGTGAAGTGCGGCAACTGGTGGAGAGGCGGATGACATCTTCTAGATTCCCGGTGGCCTGAAACCACTGGGAAGCTAGGGTCCATTGAGCAGACCTCATGTGAAGACGAGCCATGGGAGTCACATGAACTGTGGAGGCCATATGACCCAGAAGTCTCAACATCTGCCGAGCTGTGACCTGCTGAGATGCTCTGGTCTGCGAAGCCAGGGACAGGAGGTTGTTGGCCCTCGCTTCGGGAAGGAAGGCCTGAGCCGTCTGGGTATTCAGCAGAGCTCCTATGAATTCCAGAGACTGTGTTGGCTGGAGATGGGACTTTGGGTAATTTATCACAAACCCCAGCAGCTCCAGAAGTTGAATAGTGCACTGCATAGACCGGAGGGCTCCCGCCTCCGAGGTGCTCTTGACCAGCCAATCGTCGAAATATGGGAACACATGCACTCCCAGCTTGCATAGGTACGCCGCTACCACCACGAGACACTTTGTAAACACTCGTGGGGCAGAGGCGAGCCCAAAGGGCAGCACACAATACTGAAAGTGCCATGCGCCCAGGCGGAATCTGAGATACTGTCTGTGAGCTGGCAGTATCGGGATGTGAGTGTATGCGTCCTTTAAATCCAGGGAACATAGCCAATCGTTTTTCTGAATCATTGGCAGAAGGGTGCCCAAGGAAAGCATCCTGAACTTTTCTTTGACCAATTTGTTCAGGCCTCTCAGGTCTAGGATGGGACGCATCCCCCCTGTTTTCTTTTCCACAAGGAAGTACCTGGAATAGAATCCCTGCCCTTCTTGCCCGGGTGGTACGGGCTCGACCGCATTGGCGCTGAGAAGGGCGGAGAGTTCCTCTGCAAGTACCTGCTTGTGATGGGAGCTGAAGGATTGAGCTCCCGGAGGACAATTTGGTGGCAGGGAGGCCAAATTCAGGGCGTATCCGCACCGCACTATTTGGAGAACCCACTGGTCGGAGGTTATGAGAGGCCACCTTTGGTGAAAAAATTTTAACCTCCCTCCGACCGGCAGATCGTCCGGTACGGACACTTTGAGGGCGGCTATGTTCCCGTGGATCCAGTCAAAAGCCCGTCCCCGGCTTTTGCTGTGGAGGCGCAGGGGGCTGCTTAGGCGCACGCTGTTGACGAGAACGAGCGCGCTGGGGCTGTCCCTGTGCCTGACGAGGCCTTCGGGCCAGCTGGGTGTACCTACGCTTTGCAAAAGAATAGGGCACAGCCTGCCGGGCCCGGGAAAAACGCCCGGTGGGAGAGCTTGTCGAGAGCGGTTTCCCGCTGATGCAGTTGGTCCACCAGCTGCTCGACCTTCTCACCAAAAATATTATCCCCCCGGCAAGGGATGTCGGCCAGTCTCTGCTGGATGCGGTTGTCCAGGTCAGAGGCTCGCAGCCATGAGAGCCTGCGCATCACTATACTTTGGGCCGCAGCACGAGATGCCACGTCACAGGTGTCATAGATACCCCTGGACAGGAACTTTCTGCACGCCTTCAGCTGCCTGACCACCTCCTGATAAGGCCTGGACTGCTCCGGCGGGAGCTTATCGACCAGGTCCGCCAGTTGCTTCACATTGTTCCGCATGTGGATGCTCGTGTAGAGCTGGTACGACTGGATGCGGGTCACGAGCATGGAGGATTGGTATGCCTTCCTCCCAAACGAGTCCAGAGTGCGAGACTCCCGCCCCGGGGGCGCCGAGGCGGTATCCCTCGAACTCCGTGCCCTCTTGAGAGCAGAATCCACGACCGCCAAGTCATGGGGCAATTGGGGCCGCATTAACTCTGGGTCCGAGTGGATTCTGTACTGGGACTCTGCTTTCTTGGGAATGATGGGATTAGATAGTGGTCTCATCAGTTCCGAAGCAGTGTCTCTTTGAGGACATTGTGCAACGGCACCGTGGAGGACTCTCTAGGTGGTGATGGATAGTCGAGGACCTCGAGCATCTCAGCCCTCGGCTCATCCACAGAGACCACGGGGAAGGGAATGCAAATAGACATGTCCCTTACAAAGGAGGCAAAGGAGAGGCTCTCAGAAGGCGAGAGCTTCCTCTCTGGTGAAGGCGTGGGGTCCGAGGGAAGACCCGCAGACTCCTCTGAGGAGAAATATCTGGTGTCTTCCTCTTCCCCCCACGAGGCCTCTTCCTCGGTATCGGACATAAGCTCATGTAGCTGAGTCCTTAACTGGGCCCGGCTCGACGTCGAGGCACCGAGGCCTCGGTGTCGTCGAGCGGTGGACTCCCGCGCCGGCGGGAACGAAGCTCCCTCCATCGACATCGATGGGGACTCCACCTGCGTGGCGGTCGAGACCGGCGCCGCAAGCGGCGGCGGTGTCGACGGCCTCGGCACCGGGCTAGAGCTCGCCTCAACGGCGCCGAGGGCGCAAGCACCCCCGGCGCCGGCATAGCCTGGCGCATCAGCCCTTCCAGGATCCCTGGAAGGATGGCTCGGAGGCACTCGTCCAGGCCCGCTGCCGGGAAAGACGGGGGGGGGGGGGGGGGGGGGGCCGGTAGAGGTGTCGGTGCCGGAAGCTGCTCGGGTCCAGGAGACTGCACCGAAGTGCTGGGACCCTGACGCGTCGGTACCTCCACTACCGAAGGGGATCTCTCCTCTCGACGCGGACGTTTCGGCGTCGACTCCTCGCCGGTACCGAGAGCCGGATGCATCGAAGGCGACCGATGACGACGCTTCTTAGACTTCTTGCGGTGCCCGTCATCGGTGCCAGGTGGAATGGAGGAGGAGGAGGTCGATCCCCCTCGGTCTCGAGGAACCGGGTCAGACAGGGTTCGGTCCTGAGGGCCATGGGCCGAGGGAGTGACCGTGGCCGATTGCCGACGCGGCCTCTCACCCCTACCCTCACCGGAGGACCGGCGGGCCGACGGGACCTGTGCTCCTGGGGTCGATGCCATCGGTGCCGATTTCGCGGGCATCGATACCGGTACCGAAGAACCGGCCGTCGAGACCGATGCCGTCGAGGTCGACGTCGAGGGGCCGGCGCAAGTTCCGAAAAGACGATCCCGTAGAACTTGCCTCGCAACCTGAGTCCGTTTCCGGAGACCAAGACACAAAGAGCACGACTTGATATTGTGCTCCGGCCCGAGGCACTGAAGGCACCAAGCGTGGGTGTCGGTCTGCGAGATAGGCCGGCCGCACCGACCACACTTCTTAAATCCACTCGGGACCTTCGAGGACATCGACGGAAAAATCGCGTCGGCGAAATTAAAGTCGTTGATGGTGGCGGTAAATCACACCTCGAAAAATAAATCGGCCGCGCAGCCACAAGGCCGCAACGCGACGCCCCCGCTAGAAAACGAGGGAAAACAAGCGCGTTCACACTTTTTTAAAATTTTTTTTAAGAAAGAAAAGGCCGGAACGCGCCTAGAAACAAACAAAAACTAAGAAATTCGCGAAAACGCGACGGTTTTTCGGGCTGAACAAGAGAGAGCGGCGACGCACGACTCTCTCCAGCGCGGAAAAAACAAGACTGAGCGGGAACGGTCGCGCACGGGCGGGAGGACGGCCGCGCATGCGCGGTGGGCGTGCCCTGCGTGCGGACCGCCCGCAAAGCTTCTTCCGGTTGGTGGGGGCTGCCGCGGACGTCACCCAGTCTTGAGAACAAGCAGCCTGCTTGTCCTCGGAGAAAGTCCTGGTACAGTCCATGGGTGGAGTTTGGGAGGAATACTGACCTGAACACCCCCACCTCCACCTCCACCCCATAGGTCCTGCCGGGCCTACCCAGAATCTCGAAAGAACAACACAAATTGCAGTATCGGCTAGAGTCAAAAAGCTTGTAATGTAATACAAAATATACAGAGACTCTAGGAGACAAAACTTCAAAGAAAGTGCATTAAAGTGGAGAAAAACCCTCAGAGACCTGGGGCAAACTGCCGCAGGTTTAGAGCGAGGTTACTAATAACAAGAGTAACACATGCCCAGATTCTATCACTGGGTATAAAAAACTCCACAAAATTGGACAGCTAAATAATTTTTTTGAAATTTTTTTAAACATTAAGCTGCCTTATGTATTAGCATAATTATCTTGCTTTAACAAAAATATGATTCTTAATTGCTGAACTGTTAAATTTACAGCATCAAAAAAGTGACGCCATTTTGAATCGTTTGGTGCTCTGTTTAGCTATTTCCAGCATCATGTTTTAGCGCTCTGTTCCTGATGAAGCCTTGATGTCGGGGTGAAACAGAGGTGGCCCCCGTCGAACATAAAGGTAAGAGTGCTTTATTTACTTTATCAAGTTAAGTGTTCTCACTTTTTTTGATGCTGTAAATTTAACAGTTCAGCAATTATGAATCATATTTTTGTTAAAGCAAGATAATTATACTAATACATAAGGCAGCCTAATGTTTAAAAAAATTTCAAAAAAAATTATTTAGCTGTCCAATTTTGTGGAGTTTTTCCTACCCAGAATCTCCCTGGTGGTCTAGGGGGTCCTACAGCAAGAAGCAATGCTCACTCACTCCCTATCAAAAATATGGCCTCAAAATAAACACTCAAGCCCCTAGTGGCAGTCTTTTGGTACTTGTGAGTACAATGAGACTCTGCTGCCAGGGGTCATGGAGGCCATTTTGAGGCCAGGCCCTTGATGTACAGGAAAGAATGGTTATCACTCCTGTTATAGGACCCCCAGGCCTCTAGGGAGATTACAGGTAGGAGGGGGGGGGGGTGCTGATGGGTGTGGGGGCTCATGCCGGGGCTATTATTTCGGTGGGGAGAAGAAGGACTGGGAGAGGGAGGGAGGGACTCAGCCACCTGGTTCTTCTCATGTGGGTCCTGGCCGATATTCAGCCGGGGCCCACATAAGTGTCTTATGCTGACCTCAGCTGAATATCAGCCAAGACTCACAAGCTCCAGCAGCCAGCACATTTTGAATCAGCCCTGGATACTCAGCCAGACATTGCCAGTCAATGAATATCCAGGGCTAATTCTGTTGGCAGTGGTAAGCATTTTAAACAAAAGCTGACTGCCATGGGCTAAATCTGATTTCCCATCTAGTCCTGCCTAATTATGCTCTCACCTATCCATCCTTAATTATTTGTTTATACTTGAGATAGTCTAAATCCCTGGTTACTTACTGCACATGTATTAATTTGCTGCTTGAACTTATTGTAATTTGTGTTATATTCTGTAAATTATTATATTTTATTCACTTTACTGTTTGTAAGCCACATTGAAATTGAGTCTATTTCGGGCTAATGTTGGGTATAAATGCCATGAATAAATAAATAAAATATTGACCAGATAATAGTGGAAATGTAATAAAAACTAATACAAGTCAAAATTTTAAAAATGAGAAGATTCACACACATGAGCATGCAAATAAACTGAATTCTACACCAGAATCAATGGAAGAAAAAGAAAGCAGCAAAGGAGTATTTTCATAAGAAACTTACTCAGGAGGAAGCTTTGATTTTATTAGTTCTTCACCTAATTAAAAAAAAAAAAAATCATCATCATTAAAAGAACTACAACTAATGAACATATAACTCTTATCTCTTTTATGCATGGTTAAATTCTATCCATAATTGCTGGAGAAACCTAAAGTGAATGATCAAGTCGGTTTGTGTTTTCTAGCGAATAAATCCTAATAAGTCAACATGCTGGATGCCTATAGAGGGCATTTGAAGGACTGAGTTCCAAAGTCTGTTAAATACAAAAGGCTGTTTTATGGATAAAAGTACATTTTTATTTTCAAGAGTTCTATCCAACATAAGAATATTTTTGTCATTGAACATCATATACCTTTATTTATCTATTGGGATTTATTAGCTGCCTTTACGAAGAGATTTACCCAAGGTGGTGTACAGCAGGTACAGTTTAACATAAAACCTATAGTTTTGTTAACAGCATAACAATAGTAAAATGATCAAATATAAACAAATACAATAAAGTTTCAGCAAACTGAAGGAGTGGCCTAGTGGTTAGGGTGGTGGACTTTGGTCCTGGGGAACTGAGGAACTGAGTTCAATTCCCACTTCAGACACAGGCAGCTCCTTGTGACTCTGGGCAAGTCACGTAACCCTCCATTGCCCCATGTAAGCTGCATTGAGCCTGCCATGAGTGGGAAAGCGCGGGATACAAATGTAACAAAAAAAAAAAAAACGTAATAACAAGACTATCAAGAAACAATCAGAAATATACCATATAACTGAAAAATGATAAATGCCAGTACAAAACAAATATCATAATAGACAGCATGGAAGAACATTTAAACAACAGATATAATACAATGTCAGCATGATACCAATGAAAAACATAATATGAATACATTAGAACATTCAAATAACCTAGATATGATGCTGATGTTTTACTACAATACAGCTTACCATGTAGCTCAGGGGCCAAGTGCAGATATATAAATTAGGAGAAGATGGGTAGTACAGAGTCAGCTAAAATAAATAGATGGGTGGCTAAACTCGAGGCAAGTCCTTGTACAGTTAAACAAATACAAGAAACTGATCTATGTTACAGTGTGGGTAAGCAAGCTAGTCCTGGTGCAGAATGAGTGTATAGTCACCATCCCCTGGATTTCATATACGGTGCCCATTCAAGATATGTATCCAACTCAATTGACTTAGCCAATTAGTGCCAATAATTGGGTGCCAACTGGCACCAATTTGGATTTGTACCCACATCTTGCTACATGCTATATTATATGACAACATGCACCCAAATCCCACAGCATGCAACTCAAAAGGGGACACGGCCATGGGAGGTACATAGATGCTCCTACAATTTGTGAGCAGTGTTCTAGAATACTGGGGATGTGCACCCAAATTGGGCAGTGGGAATTACACCTGCTTTAAGCAGATGTATGTCCTGGCACCCAAATTTGGGAGCCCAAATCGGCACTCAATGCTATTTTATAATAAGCACTCATCTTTGAGTGTCCATTATAGAATAGCATTGTGTGCCGATTTTTGAGTGCCAGTTTGGGTAGCCCCATAAGTATTAACGGCTTGGAAGAAGAGCCAGGCTTTCACCTGCTTCCTAAAAAAGAGGTAGTCCCAAGTTAGACGCAGCCCTTCTGGGAGTAAGTTCCACAGCATGGGGCTAATTCCTGAGAAGGCTCGCTGGCGGGTATCACTTTGTACAATTTCTTTTGATGAGGGTACAGATAGTGATACATCTTGAGAGGATCTTAGAGGTTTCGAAGATGTGTAGAGGGTCAACATATTCTTTAAGTACTCTGGCCCATTTTATCTGAGGACCATGAAAATCAAACAGAGTTTTAAATTTAATGCAGTTTATGAAGAAACTAGTAAAAAAGGCCCATTTCTGTTTTAAAGGAAATGGGCACTAGCAAAGTTTTCCTCGGAGTGTGTATGTTTGAGAGAGTGTGTGTGAGAGTGACTGTGTGAGAGAGAGTGAATGTGCGAGTGCGTGTGTGACAGAGAGAGAGTGAGACTGAGTGCGAGTGTGTGTGTGAGAATGAGAGTATGTGCCAGGGTCGTTGTCCCCCCCCCCGGTCTGTCTCCCAGTTGCAGGGTCCCCCCCTCCCTCCCTTTTTCCCAGTTGCCGGGTCCCCCCTCCCTCCTCCCTCCCTCCCAGTTGCAGGGTCTGTCTGTCTCCCCCCTCCTTTTGTCCTCTACGTTTTAAGGCACTGTCTATCCAGTTGAAACAGCTTTAGACTTGTTTCAGATGGAACAACAATTTAAAAACGACAATGTGAAGCAGCAGCTCCTAGGTTTGCTTGTTTTTGAGTGTATACCAATGACAGCTGCGTAGGGGAGTGGAAACAGAGATTAACCAATGGGCTTCCTTGCTTACCTTAGACTTGCTTTGCTCACTTCCACTCCTGTCTATTAAACGTCCTGCAGCATCTCATAGGTTTGCTTGCTTTGTGACTTCACCCGAGGTGCAGCCAATCAGTGGGATTCATGACGTCAGTTTGATCTACAGCACCTAGCAGACCACGGTTACAGGCAGCCTCAGAACGTTGGAGGTGAGAATTATTATATAGAATGATGTAATGTGATCATTCCACTTGCAGCCTTCTATCAGTAGTGCTGAAGCATTCTGAATTAGTTGGAGCTGAGGCAAACTCATTTTGGTTTGACCAGTGTACAGCGAATTACAGTAGCCTAGTCGTGACTTTCATGGCATGGAGCACTGTGGTCAGACTAGTCTTTTCACTATATGGAAAGCAATTTCATAGCCGCCACAGATGATAGAGACAATTTTTAAAAGTTATTTGAATTTGCAGGATCAGAGTGAGTGATGAATCTAGCAGAAACCCAAGATTCCTGACCTTTGATTTCAGGGGGAGTTCATACTTCCCAAAAGGTATTATGAAGTCAGGTATTTGTCCACTTGTGTTAGGTCCCCAAAGAATCTCTGTTTTGCTTGGGTTAAGATAGAGTTTGTTGCTTTTTTGTCCATTCCTGAGTTGCAGTTAGACTGGCAGTCAAATTTACTCAAAGCTGTGGGTAGATCTGGTTCAATGGGTATGAGTAGTTGCACATCACAAACACAGATACAGAATTTCATATGCATTGACCAAAGCAGATTAGTCAGAGGCTTGAGGTACATATTAAATAAAATGGGAGACAGTATAAGGAATCCCTGTGGCACTCCACAGTTCAGTAACCAAGGTAATAATGTGCTGTTGCTGAACAGAACTGATTGTTAACAGTCTCTGACAAATAGGATTTGAACCATGTAAATACCTGTTTCTGCTAGCCTTGTAAGCATATGATGATCCAAAATGTCAAAGGCTACTAAGAAATCCAGCCACACTAGTATCAAGGCAGACAGATGCCCAAGAAAGGACATGAGAGCTGTGTCTGTTCTGTATCCAGATTGGCATGGGTCTAGCTAATTACTTTCATTTAGCTGTCACTGAGTTGAATGCAGGACTGCCTGTTCTATAAACTTTGCCAGGAAAGGAATGCTGGAGACTGGTCAGTAGTTTTTGAGGTTGTCCTGGTCAAGAGAGTTCTTTTTAGTGTTGCTGGCAGCTGCCCTTCCACAAGAGAGGAATAAATGTCAGTGGCCCCTTCAATGAAGCCTATGCTCGTTCATTGTAGTTTATGAATATATGCCTTTTCATGCAAATTTCACACATCCTATGGCTATCTATAAAGGCTGTCTGTTTCTGATATGAATTGATTTTTGAAAATAATGTAGGGGTAGATATTGAGCCCACAGTGGACAGTAGTTTTTACGCCACTTACAGCCACAGGCTAAATTAATACTGGATATTCAATGCCAGGCCATGTACAGGCTATGGCACTGAATATCCAGGTATACTAACCAGGGAAGGTATCCGGGCACCTGCCGATATTCAGGCTGATGCCTGGTTTGTTCAGCGGATATAGTTAGGACAGCCTTATTTATTTATTTGGGATTTATTAACCACCTTTTCATAAAGATGAGATTCACCCAAGGCGGTGTTATCCACTTACTTATCCAGTCAGGGGACTGAATATTGCTGTTTACTGGTTAAGTTCTGGCTCTGTCCAGGCTCTGCCCCCAGATCACCATGTCACTAACCGGGCAGTGCCTGGACGGTCACAGGCAATATTCAGTGACTCTAACTGCTTAAGTGCTGCTGAATATTGCCAGATGGCCAGCTCAGCCTCTTCTGCCCCGTTAAACCTTTTTGAATATCGGGCCCAAAAACAGGTTTTGAAACTCATCTCATCTCTTCAATTTTCAAAGCCCTTTCTATGGATAAACAGCTGACCTTGCAAAGAGATTCAATTTCTGAAAACCCCATAGGTGTCAGCTGTGTACTTTTTCCCTGATGAAAAGCAGGTGCAAAGTCTTTTGAGTCCCATAACAAAGCAGAAACAAAAATTAACAAACATACATGCTTCCTTCCTCAGAGGAATGAAGCAAGAACAATTAATGCAAACTTTAAAATACAGGAATATGCAGCAAAGCCTAAACAGATAAACAGACTACTACAGAGTAGTACACCGCTGAGCAAGGGAGGGGAACCTGGATTCATCTGCTGTGACTAAAAGAAAGAAAATTATCAGGCAAGGCATAATAATTTTTCCTTCCTTGTCATCAGGAACAGATGAATCCAGGAAATTGTGGGATGTAGCAAAGCTGTCCTCAAACAGGGCAGGAAACAAAGACCCTGCAGAGATAACCAAAGCTTCAAAGGACACCTCTGATCAAGCTGCAATGTCCAAGCAATAATGTTGGAAAAGGTATGCAAAGAGGACCATGTAGCCCATCTGCAGATTTCTTCCAGAGAATATGCCCGAGACTTGGGCCAGGACACAGAAGCAGCCCTGGTAGAGCAAGCCCTGAAAGGAGGATGCTGCCCTGAAAGAATGTAAGTTGAAGAAATAGTTTCTTTAATCCAGCGAGCAATAGTCACCATCGATGCAGCACTGTCCTTGTTCAGACCCACCAGCAAAACAAAAATGTGGTCTGAATGCCGAAAAACCATTGGTGACCTGCAGGTATTGAAGAACTGAGAATGCAGATGATGGAAATCCTTACCATAGTCATCCTCCCTAAATGATGGAAGAAACAATGGTTGGTTCAAGTGGAAGGAACAAACTACCTTAGGGAGAAAATATGGAACATTTCAAATGGTGACGCCCGCCTCCGAGAAGCAAAGAAACAGATCTCTACTGGACAAGGCTCAAAGCTCTGATATTCTGTGAGCTGAGGAAACAGCCACCAGAAAAACTGATTTAAATGTAAGATCCTTCAAGGTAGTCTTTTTAAACAGTTCACAGGGAGACTTCTGGAGAGATCAAAGGACCAGATTCAGATTCTACTCCGGACAAGGAGGATGTAGAGGAGAGTTAAGGCGATTAACCCCTTCAAGAAACGCACAACATTAGGATGCACGGCTAGAGAATAATTCAGAAGTTGACCATGGTAGCACGCTAATGCCGCCACAAAGCTCTCCTGCAACAAGGCCAATATTTGCACCAAAGAAGAATGAAAAGGAAAGATATTCCTTTCCAATCACCAGGCCTCAAAAGAGCTGCCACACCCAACCATAGTGCAGATGATGTGGAACACTTTCTTGCCTGCAGCAAAGTAGCAATGACCTCCTTTGAGTAAACCTTCTTCCTTACTTTTGACCTCTCAAGAGCTAGGCCGCAAGACCAAAGGGGGACAAGTCCTCCATCCGCACTGGACACTGGGTGAGAAATCCCGGACAAAAGGGAGAGATAAGGTTTGCCTATCAGTAGACGAATCAGATCCGCATACCATGGTCTCCTGAGCCAGTCGGGTACTATGAGGATTAAGTGGCCCGGATGCAGATTATAGGCTGAAATCTTCTGCTCAGTGTGTGGTGACGGCCAAAAAAGCAAACAGGATGTTAGGAATTATTAGGAACTAGTAAAAAAGGCCCGTTTCTGACACAAATGAAACGGGCGCTAGCAAGGTTTTCCTCAGAATGTGTATGTTTGAGAGAGTGTATGTGAGAGTGACTGTGTATGAGAGAGAGAGTGAATGTGCAAGTGTGTGTGAGAGAGAGAGAGAGAGTGAGTCTGGGTGCGAGTGTGTGTGTGAGAATGAGAGTGTGTGCAAGTGCGTATGTGAGACACAGTGTGAGAGAGAGAGTGTGTGTTTCACACAGATACAGTATGTGTGAGAGAGAGAGTGTGTGTGAGACACAGACTCTCTGTGAGACTGAGTGTATGAGACCAAGAGAGTGTGTGAGTGACTGTGTGATACATAGAGAGGGAATGTGATACAGTGTGAGACACAGAGTGTGTGAGAGACAATGTGTGAGAGTGAGATAAAGACATTGACTGTGAGAGAGAGAGAGAGAGAGAGAGAGAGAGAGTGTGTGTGTGACAGTGATATCTCCCCCCCCCCCCCCCCTCTATTGTGTCAGGCCCCCCTCCCCCCCTCTCTCTGGTGTCTGAGCGTTACTGTGCAGGACGCTGAGCTCTGGCTGTGCTTCAAGGAACTGACCAATCCTATTTAATAGAATGCACCTCCAGCATTCTGAAGCCGAGAAACCTCGTGTGGTTGGTCACTTCTGCTTGTGACAAACCCAGAAGTACGTGATGTCAATTCAGGAGATGGATAAAGAGAGCAGGAATGCCTCAGCCATGCAGTCAGCTTCAGAATGTTGGAGGTGCGTTTTATTATAAAGGATAGTAAAAAAGGCCCGTTTCTGACACAAATGAAACGGGCGCTAGCAAGGTTTTCCTTGGAGTGTGTATGTGAGAGTGATTGTGTGAGAGAGAGAGTGAATGTGCGAGTGTGTGTGTGTAAGAGAGAGAGAGTGAGTCTGGGTGCGAGAGTGTCTGTGAGAGAGAGTGTGTGTGTGAGAATGAGAGTGTGTGCAAGTGTGTATGTGAAACACAGTGTGAGAGACAGAGTGTGTTTCACATAGATATAGTGTGTGCGAGACACAGACTCTCTGTGAGACTGAGTGTATGAGACCAAGAGAGTGTGTGAGTGACTGTTGTAGCTGGGTCTCCCTTCCAGAACCCAGCCGGGCTCGACCCTGCTTAGCTTCCTTCTTCACTCGACTGTTGCCTCACTCCACACCACCTTGGCCTGTTCTGGGAACTCAGCGCCAGACCCCCTGAGAGCTTGCAGGACTTCCTCCTCTCTCTATTGTTTCCACAGAGGCTCAATCAAGGCAAAACGTTTATAAAAAAAACCTTTATTTTCTTGCTTCCATTCAGCATAGACACAAAAGGAAAACACCTTACTCCCAGGTTGTTAAGGTTTGCTGCCAAAGTCTCATTCAGGGTTTAAACAGTCCATATAACTTCACTTTAGCCAAAATTACTTCTTTTAGGGAACAGTACATTATCAGAAAGAAAACACAATAGCTTGGTAGGTTGCAGGCCCAGACCTTTCCAGTATGAAACAGTTTACACAGTCTTTCTTACAGCACAGCTACATAACTTTGGTCCCACCGGGTTCAGACTGGGGTTTCAATTGTGCCCAGCCCTCTTTCTCTCCCAGGGGCTGCACCTGTTTTCTCTTTAATAGAGATGTCCCCCAGCGCCTCAGTCTCTCTCCTCTGGTCTTCCACCAGTCTCTCCAAGGCACAGCTAGCCACCCTCTTACAGCAGCTTTTCGGGTTTGAGCCAGAGCTCCAATCTCCATCTGTTCCTCCTCTAGTCCTTCAGTAACCTCCATTTTATCCTCCTCTTCAACTTCCCCCGCCCCCAACCTCTCCAGCTGGCCCTCATCACCTCCCTCAGAGACCATTTCCCAATCTTCTATCTCCTCCCCTAATTCTTGCACAGCTGGGTGGGGAAGAGAGGGATTCTGGGACTGGTAGTTCCTCCTCTTCTTCCTTAACCCGGCCAACCTCTTTGCCTCCAGTAGCGCAGCTTTCTGAATGTGGGTGTTGTGCACATGAAGTCTGCCCCATTGGGGTTCCCCGGCTGCCTGCATCCCCCTTCTGCGTGCCTTCCCGGATCCCCTTTTACCTACCCTCTCACACTGTCCAGCTCATTTTCGAAAGTGATCGCCGGCCATCTTCCGACACAAATCGGGAGATGGCTGGCGATCTCGCAAAAGCGGCCAAATCGGTATAATCGAAAGCCGCTATTTTGACACCATTGCCGCTTTCTCGTCGCAGAGCCAGCGAAAGTTCAAGGGGGCGTGTTGGCAGCGACGCGAAGGCGGGACATGGGCGGGGTTACGAAATGGCTGGCTTTAGCCCATAATGGGAAAAAAAAACGGCGATGAAGAGCATTTGGCCGCTTTTACTTGGTCCCTTTTTTTTCGGGTCCAAGCTTCAAAAAGGTGGCCAAACTGACCACATGACCACCGGAAGGAATCGGGGATGACCTCCCCATACTCCTCCAATGGTCACCAACCCCCTCCCAGCATAAAAAACTGGTTACAAATACCATACCCACCTCCATGACAGCAGAATGTGTTCTGTCCTCCGACAGCCTTTGCCTGCTTGTGATGTGGCTCTGGGGTGAGTGTGGCACCTTTTCTGTTATTTGCACTGCAGAGTCACATCAGCAATGCATTGTGGTGGGTATAGGTATTGGTAGTTGGTAGGCTCTGCTTTTCCCCCTGCTTACTGGGTCAGAGTGTGCCCTGCTTTGTTTCCTGTTGTAGTCCATACGGTAGTGGCCATTTTTGTAAGACAGTTTTAGATCCCTTTCCTGTGTTACCCACGTCAGAGAACATAGTTCTTACCTTGAATGGTGCTGAAAGAGGGCACTGTACACCATTGTGCCAGCTCTGACCTACTGCTAATCTTAGTACCAGGGGACTCTTTGCCAGTGGGGCACAACCTCTGATCTGCAGTTAACTGTGAGTAACCGTGGTTATTTCAAGAAAGGACTTTTTCAGAGAGATTAGTCTTCAGGTGTGAACTGGTGTGCCAAAGTTATACAGCAGCAATAAGTCCTAGAGGCTGTATGCAGGTCCCTGGAGCAGTTTTAGTGGGTGCAGTACATTTGTGGGTTGTGGGTTTTGGGGGGGAGGGGGTTGGGGGGCTCAGCTCCCAAAGTAAGGGAGCTATGCACGTGGGAGCTTTTCTGAAGTCCACCGCAGTGACCCCTAGGGAGCCCGGTGGTGTCCTGCCATGTCAGGGGGGCCAGTGCACTAAAAATGCTGGCTCCTCCCACGGCCAAATGCCTTGAATTTGGCCCGGGTTTGAGATTTTATTTATTTATTTATTGCATTTGTATCCCACATTATCCCACCTCTTTGCAGGCTCAATGTGGCTTACAATTCATTGTGGATATTGGAAATAGAGAATAGAAAGTATACATTTGGTTTATAGAGAGTTTGGGTTACATGGTGGTGAAGTACATGGTTGTATTACAGCAAAAGACTTTATAAGACATTCCTATCTATATTAGAGATTGTGCAGTTACACGTGTTGATCTTAGTGATATATCTTTTCGAAGAGATAGGTTTTCACTAGTTTGCGGAAATTAGCCAGTTCATGGACCATTTTCAGGTTGTGTGGTAGGGCGTTCCATAGCTGCGTGCCCATATAGGAGAAGGAGGATGCATGCAACAATTTGTAATTCAAACCTTTACAATTGGGAGGATGAAGATTGAGGAATGTGCGAGAAGATTTTATTGCGTTCCTGTGAGGTAGGTCTATTAGGTCTGACATGTAGGCTGGGGCTTCTCCATGGATAATCTTGTGGACTAGGGTACAAAGTTTGAACGTGATGTGTTCTTTGAGTGGGAGCCAGTATAGTTTTTCTCGTAGTGGTGTCGCGCATTCATATTTTGGTTTACCGAACATTAATCTGGCTGCTGTGTTCTGCGCTGTCTGGAGTTTTTTTAAGTATTTTCTCTTTGCAACCAGCGTATAATGAATTACAGTAGTCCAGATGACTGAGTACTAGTGATTGTACCAGATTGCGGAAGACGGACCGTGGAAAAAATGGTTTAATTCTTCTTAGCTTCCACATTGAGTGAAACATCTTCTTGGTTATGTTTGTAGCATGATTCTCAAGTGTCAGGTGACTCCAAGAATTTTTAGGGTGTCCGATACTGGTAGGTTTAGATTAGTTGTGTTGATGGTGGTGAATTTATTCTTATTGAGTTGCGAAGTGAGTATAAGGCATTGGGTTTTTTCTGCGTTAAGTTTCAGCTGCAATGCGTCTGCCCAGGAGTTCATGATGTGTAGGCTTTGCTTGATTTCGTTGGAGATTTCCCTTAGATCTTGTTTGAATGGGATGAAGATCGTTACATCATCAGCATATATATGTGGGTTCAAGTTCTGATTAGATAGTAGTCTGGCCAAGGGTGTCATCATTAGGTTGAATATGGTTGGTGAGAGAGGGGATCCCTGTGGAACACCACATTCGGTGTTCCACAGGCCGACATAACTTTCCATTATCGCTAAAAAACAAAGCCGGCCATCTCAAACCCCGGCCAAATCCAATGCCGGAACCGTATTATCGAAACAAAAGACGGCCGGCCATCTTTTTCGAAAATACGGGTCTGGCTAGCTGTTTGCGGCGCCGCCAAAATACATCACTGGCCATGTATTTCGCCGGCGCCATTGGATTATTCCCCTCTGTGTGACACATAGAGAGTGAATGCGATACAGTGTGAGACATAGAGTGTATGAGAGACAGTGTGTGAGAGAGAGAAAGACATTGACTGTGAGAGAGAGTGTGTGTGTGACAGAGATACCTCCCCCCCCCCTCCCTCCCTCTCTCTGGTCAGGCCCCCCCTCTCTCTCTCTGGTGTCTGAGTGTTACTGTGCAGGACGCTGAGCTCTGGCTGTGCTTCAAGGAACTGACCAATCCTATTTAATAGAATGCTCCTCCAACATTCTGAAGCCGAGAAACCTCGTGTGGTTGGTCACTTCTGCTTGTGACGAACCTGGAAGTACGTGATGACAATTCAGGAGAGGGATACAGAGAGCAGGACTGCCTCAGCCATGCAGTCAGCTTCAGAATGTTGGAGGTGCATTTTATTATATAGGATAAGGTCGCTTTCTTTTTGTTATTTGCTGGAGCTTTTTTTGTAAGAAGGCCAGATGGGGGAAAGCAAGTGGGTGGTGGCCATCCTCATTTCCTTGCTCATACCACTTGGGCAGGAAAAAGGCTTTTGACAATTGGACTGAAGGAAAACTGTGAATGCTTTTTTTTGTGTGGACTTTTAAAAATAGCAACCCTTTAGGAAACAAAGAGAAGCCACTCCCAGAGAAGAAGTTACTAAAGTGGAAGTAAGCAGTTATAATAAGTGGCTGGACACATATTTTGTTTTTTGGAAGCCTAAGGAACTTGTTTTGGGACTGTGTTTTTATCTTGGAAACTAAGAAAACTTCTACATATATATAAAAAAAAAAATTAATAACTTACTTGGTGAACTTCTGATCATCTGTGCCTACAACAAAAAATGTATTGTTAGAAATAGAAGATCTTTTTGTACATTCAGTTAACATAAGAAATAAAACTGAAGAATTGTATCAGATGTGAATTATAAATAAATATTTATACACAATTAGCTCTTACAATTCCTTTGGAATTATGCGCTATTCAACATTGCATAAGTTACAGTTTAAAAAAACAAAACTGTTTTCCCTTGCCATATATCTAACTCAGTGGTTCCCAAATCTGTCCAGGGGGACCATCATAACAGTCCACCAGGACTGGAAAAGTAGCATCATAGTCATACTAGCAGGGAAACTTGGTTCACATCTCACTGTGGCTCCTTGTGGTCTTGGCCAAGTTACTTAACCCTCGATTTCTTCAGGTGCAAACAAAGAAACAGAGAAAAATGAAAGCAGCTAAAGACCATATGGACTATCCAGTATGCCCATCCATACCATCTATTATCCCCATTCCTCTCTCCTAAGACCCTATGTACTGTCCCAAACTTTACTGAATTCAGTTACAGTTTTCATTTCCACCACCTGCACCGGTAGGCCATTCCATGAATTGACTACCCTATCAGTGAAGAAGTATTTTCTCAGGTTAATTCTGAGTTTGTCTCCTTTCACCTTCATCCTGTTGGATTATTTGTAGTAAATAATTAGCAGATTTTAGTATACACAGCTTCAGCTTTAGAAATGTTAATTTCTTTCTTCATCTCTCTCTCATTCACCCCTGAATAATTCACTGCTGAGTCACTTTAAAGTTGAAGTAACAAAACATCTGTTTACTCACAGTTTGCAGTTAGATTATAATCAGACAGGCTTATATATACATATTATTATACATTTGTATTATCAGCTCCTTCCATGTGCTTAGATGGTAATGGATGCTCACACCACCATAGATCCTCTCAGGTTAGGAGAGATCATGAGCTCCATGTGCTCCATGTGCTGCATCTGCTGCATCTGCAGTGTCTAACCCCCACAGGAAGTTGCATAGCTATGTGACCTCTCTAAGTAATTCACATCAGAGGTCACAGAGTAATCACAGAGAAATAATAGGTGACAGGCAATGCATGTAAAAATACAATACATTCCAACAAACCCCTTCTCATGCATAACTGTCATGCAATTATTTATTCATACAAAGTCCAAGCTTTATACGCAGATTCACAAAATGTTCTCTGGGTAACGGTTTGGTCATGATGTCAGCTGTCATCTCACTGGTGTGACAATAGTGTAGACTGATGACCCCTTCTTTCGCCAACTCTCGCACGTTGTGGTATTTCGTTGCAATGTGCTTGGTGCGTGACTGAACCTTGTCATTCTGTGACAGTCGGATGCAGCTCTGATTATCTTCCATTATCTGGATTGGTCTCTTTTCAGCTATTCCAAAATCCAGTAAAAGTTTTTCAATCCACATCAGTTCTCTGCACGCTTCCGATACGGCCACATATTCAGCTTCTGTAGAAGACAAACTCACAATACTTTGTTTATGACTGGCCCATGAAATTTGTACATTTCCATACATAAACACATATCCACTTGTGGATTTATAATTAGAATGATCCCCTGCCCAATCTGAATCACAGTAACATATTAGTTTTGGATTACTATTGGCTGAAATCTTTAATTTACAATCAATGGTACCCTTTAAATACCTTACCATCCTTTTAACTGCAGTCCAATCTGATTTGGTAGGTGAGCTGACCCTTCTGCTCAAAATTCCTACTGCATTTGCTATATCAGCCCTGTATGTGGTAGCTAGATATAAAAGCTTACCTATGGCTGATCTATATTGGATGTTATCTGGTAAAGGTTCTCTTACTGTTTCATCCTTCAGAAAATCAGTGATCATGGGAGTGCTTACAACTTGGGCATCTTGCATACCTAAACTTTCAATAAGCTCATTTATTTTCTGCTTCTGGCTTAGAAGATAAGAACCATCATTTTGTTTCTCAATTTCTATACCAAGATAGTATGACACATTACCAAGTTCTTTTATCTCAACATTGAGGTTTAAACACTTTACAATGTCCTTGTACTCTTGCTCACTTTTGCTTGCAATGAGCAGATCATCAACAAAAGCTAAAATGTATGCATATTGTCCATTTGTGCACCTAGTGTACAAGCATTTATCTGCTTCACCTTGCTTAAATCCTAAATTTGTCAATATTTCATGCAATTTATCATTCCAACATTTTGCACTTTGCTTTAATCCATAAAGACCTTTGTTTAATTTACACACTAGCTGTCTTTGTTTTGTATTTATGAAACCTGTTGGTTGTTCCATGTACAAGTCTTCAGTTATATCTCCGTGAAGAAATGCTGTTTTCACATCAATGTGGTTGACTTGCATGCCTTTTGAGACTGCAATGCTCAGAAGTGTTCTTATTGTCGTGTGTTTCACTACAGGTGCAAACACTTCATCAAAATCTTCTCCATATTTTTGAAGATATCCCTTTGCCACTAATCTGGCTTTATACCTTTCCACTTTTCCTTGTGCATTCCTTTTTAACTTGAATACCCATTTGCATCCTATAGCTTTCTTGCCAGGAGGTAATTTTGTAAGAATCCAAGTATTATTTTTATCCAATGCATCAATTTCTTCTTGTGCAGCTTTATGCCATTCAGCAGCTTCTTCTGCTGACATTTTCTCAATCTCATCCCATGTTAAGGGCTCTTGAGCTTCTGCTGACTTTGTTAAGTAAGACAGTCTTGGGGGTGGAACACCTTTGTTTTCCCTGGATGAGCGTCTGACAACAGGTTGGTCTGACCTTTCTGCATCCTCTAAATCTGAGAGTCCTTCTCCAATTGATTCCCCTTCTCCAACTGTACTGTCTTCTTCAATGATCCTTTCTGTGTCTGTTTCCTCTGCCTGTTCCTCGTTAGATACAGGTGAGTTGCTTTCAGACATCTGCCTTGGTATGGCATTTATATACACTGGCATGTCTATTATGGTTCTAGTTTCATATTCTGGATGATAAGGCTCATCTGGGATAATCCAGCCTTTATCAACCCTTTTGTTTTCATCAAAATATGTAACATGTCTTATGCCAACAATGCCAGTTTTCAGATTCAAAATTCTATATCCTTTGTGTCCTGGAGCATAGCCAACTAAAATGCCCCTTTCTGTTGTGGAATCCAGCTTATGCCTTCTTTGCTTTGGTACATGAGCATATGCTGTACTTCCAAATGTTCTTATGTGTGACAGGTTTGGCTTCCTACCATGCCATGTCTCATGTGGTGTGCGCTCAGCGCCTTTAGTTGGCATTCTGTTTTGTAGGTACACTGCTGTGAGAATGGCTTCCCCCCATAGTCTTTTAGGGAGATTGCTATCTGACAGCATACATCTGGTCATTTCCACAAGTGACCTAAATTTTCTCTCTGCAACAGAATTTTGCTCTGGTGTATAAGCTACTGTTGTGATATGCTGAATGCCTTCTTGTTCTAGAAATGTGCGCATGCTTTGTGAAGTGAACTCACCACCATTGTCGGTCTGAAGAACCTTTGGTTTTCTTTCAAATTTATTGCTCACCATGGCTACGTATTTCTTCAGCATGTCTGTGACTTGACTTTTTTCTTTCAGCAAATAGGCCACACAGTATCTAGAGAAATCATCCAAGAATATTAGCACAAATCTGTTATTTCCCAATGATGGGATATTAAACGGTCCACATAAGTCACTGTGTATTAAGTCCAGCACTTTATTACTCCTATTTCCTGTGTATGCAGGAAATGAGGGTCTCACACCTTTTTGAGTAACACAGTCTATGCATTTCTCCATTTTACCAGCATCTGCACTGATTTGAATGTCAGTGGCTAGTTGCTTACTGTAAAGATCCTGGATCACCTTAGAATCACGATGTCCCAGGCGGCGGTGCCAGATTTCCGGACTACATTTACCATCATTCTTCCTTACTTGCGCCAGATGTGAGGCTTCACCTGAAATGTTCAGCTTATAAACATCATTATGCATAAAAGCTTCAGCATACACTTCATCATTTTTAGAGATTGTGCACTTACTGTTTTCAAAATGAATCGCAAATCCCTTCTTATCTAATGTAGATACACTAAGCATATTGCAAACTGCTTGGGGAATATACAAGACATCACTTACAGGAATTTCTTTAACTTCATTAGACACTTTGCATTTTAAGAATCCAATACCTTTTGCTTGGATCTTAGCAGTCCCTGCGTTTGCAGTTTTAAGAATACCTTCCTCTGGACACATTTCCTGAAAGAAATCCTTACAATTGGTTAAATGGCATGTGCTCCCTGAATCCAAAATCCAAGTACTTTCATTTGAATTATTATTTACCATAGTCAAAGATTTTTCTGCCATTAGAAAACCCTTGTGTTTATCTTTGTCCTTCATACATTTCCTGGTTTGAAAATTCTTTAGTTCCATTGGCTTAGGTGAGCTAGAGGGAGTGTTTTGTGTTTCCTTACACCATTTAGATACATGTCCCTCCTTTCCACATGAGTAGCAAATCAGCTTGCCCTTGGGTGGAGTTTTCCCATAGCTCCGCCTTCCTCTGTTCTTTGCCAAGAAATTTGTTTCATTTCTCTCTGACTTGCTTTGAGAACACATCTCCTCAGAATCATTTATTATGCATTCCTGCCTTAGTTTTGATGTTGTCTGTTCAAAAGATTGCCCTTCAATGGCCTCATTTACAGACCTAAAAACATCAAACTTCTTTGATAGTGAGGTAAAAAGAAATGCTCTTTTCAATGCATCACACATGGGAATTCCAGAAAGTTCTAGCTTTTGAAATGAAGACATAAGATGCATAATGTGATCATTACATTTACTTTTATCCCTTAATTTGGTTTCATTCAACTCTGCCAGCCAAATTGGTTGCTGCTTTGCATATGTAGTTGCATACATAGTTCTCAGTTTATATAAAATGTCCTTTGGTGTATCTTTTCCCTCCACTAATATGGCTTGTTTCTCTGAGAGAGCTTCCAAAAGCATGCACTTCACATAATAGTTTGCATTGTCCCATTCAGCCATATTTTCAGCTGTTCTGTCTTGGTCTAAGCATATATCTAATCTTTTTGCTCGAAGGAGACATATGAATCTTAGTTCCCACTGCTGATAATTAAACTCAGTTAATTTAGGCACCTTGAGAGAATAGAACAATGGTGAATTTCTTCCCTCAGCCATTTTCTTAGCCTTCTGTCTGCTGTGTGGGGGGAGAGAGAGACAGACTGAATCTTTCCTTTAAAACTTAAGAGAAAAATGTGGCCTTTTTTTCTGCCTGGTAATATTTCTCTTCTTTTTCAATTCCTGGACCCTGGGCCCATAACCCTTTTGTTGGATTATTTGTAGTAAATAATTAGCAGATTTTAGTATACACAGCTTCAGCTTTAGAAATGTTAATTTCTTTCTTCATCTCTCTCTCATTCACCCCTGAATAATTCACTGCTGAGTCACTTTAAAGTTGAAGTAACAAAACATCTGTTTACTCACAGTTTGCAGTTAGATTATAATCAGACAGGCTTATATATACATATTATTATACATTTGTATTATCAGCTCCTTCCATGTGCTTAGATGGTAATGGATGCTCACACCACCATAGATCCTCTCAGGTTAGGAGAGATCATGAGCTCCATGTGCTCCATGTGCTGCATCTGCTGCATCTGCAGTGTCTAACCCCCACAGGAAGTTGCATAGCTATGTGACCTCTCTAAGTAATTCACATCAGAGGTCACAGAGTAATCACAGAGAAATAATAGGTGACAGGCAATGCATGTAAAAATACAATACATTCCAACACATCCTACGTCCCCCCCCCCCCCCCCATTCCAGAGTTTCTTTTCAACTGAAAAAGCCCTCAAGGATAGGGAGAGCGAATACTACATACCTGTAGAAGGTATTCTCCGAGGACAGCAGGATGATTGTTCTCACTGATGGGGTGACGTCCACGGCAGCCCCCTACAACTGGAAACTTCACTAGCAAAGGATTTTGCTAGCCCTCGCGCGCCGATGCGCACCACGCATGCGTGGCCGTCTTCCCACCCGAACCGGCTCGTGTTCGTCAGAAACGTATATAGCAAAACAAAGACAAGGGAAGACACAACTCCAAAGGGGAGGCGGGCGGGTATGTGAGAACAATCAGCCTGATGTCCTCGGAGAATACCTTCTACAGGTATGTAGCATTCGCTTTCTCCGAGGACAAGCAGGCTGCTTGTTTTCACTGATGGGGTATCCCTAGCCCCCAGGCTCACTCAAAACAACAAACATGGTCAATTGGGCCTCGCAACGGCGAGGACATAACTGAGATTGACCTAACAACTTATCTAACTAACTGAGAGTGTAGCCTGGAACAGAATAAACATGGGCCTAGGGGGGTGGCGTTGGATTCTAAACCCTGAACAGATTCTGAAGCACTGACTGCCCGAACCGACTGTCGCGTCGGGTATCCTGCTGCAGGCAGCAATGGGATGTGAATGTGTGGACAGATGACCACGTCGCAGCTTTGCAAATCTCTTCAATAGTGGCTGACTTTAAGTGGGCCACTGACGCTGCCATGGCTCTAACATTAAGGGCCGTGACATGACCTTCAAGAGCCAGCCCAGCCTGGGCATAAGTGAAGGAAATGCAATCTGCTAGCCAATTTGAAATGGTGCGTTTCCCCACAGCCACTAAGGTTTGGCAATTAAAATTCAATGTGAAGAAATGCAAAGTAATGCACTTAGGGAGTAGAAATCCACGGGAGACGTATGTGTTAGGCTGTGAGAGTCTGATATGTACGGATAGGGAGAGGGATCTTGGGGTGATAGTATCCGAGGATCTGAAGGCGACAAAATAGTGTGACAAGGTGGTGGCCAAAGCTAGAAGATTGCTAGGCTGTATATAGAGAGGTGTGACCA
Organism: Microcaecilia unicolor; assembly: GCF_901765095.1. Classification (NCBI taxonomy): domain Eukaryota; kingdom Metazoa; phylum Chordata; class Amphibia; order Gymnophiona; family Siphonopidae; genus Microcaecilia; species Microcaecilia unicolor. The sequence goes on from NC_044032.1 coordinate 127,181,659, forward strand.
GCAGAAGAAAGGAGGTGTTGATGCCCCTGTATAAGTCGTTGGTGAGGCCCCACCTGGAGTATTGTGTTCAGTTTTGGAGGCCGTATCTTGCTAAAGATGTAAAAAGAATAGAAGCGGTGCAAAGAAAAGCTACGAGAATGGTATGGGATTTGCGTTACAAGACGTATGAGGAGAGACTTGCTGACCTGAACATGTATACCCTGGAGGAAAGGAGAAACGGGTGATATGATACAGACGTTCAAATATTTGAAAGGTATAAATCCGCAAACAAACCTTTTCCGGAGATGGGAAGGCAGTAGAACGAGAGGACATGAAATGAGATTGAAGGGGAGCAGACTCAGGAAAAATGTCAGGAAGTATTTTTTCACGGAGAGAGTGTTGGATAATTGGAATGCCCTCCCACGGGAGGTGGTGGAGATGAAAACGGTAACGGAATTCAAACATGCGTGGGATAAATATAAAGGAATCCTGTTCAGAAGGAAGGGATCCGCAGAAGCTTAGCCGAGATTGGGTGGCAGAGCCGGTGGGGGGAGGCGGAGCTGGTGGTTGGGAGGCGGGGCTAGTGCTGGGTAGACTTATACGGTCTGTGCCCTGACAATGGCAGATACAAATCAAGGTAAGGTATACACAAAAAGTAGCACATATGAGTTTATCTTGTTGGGCAGACTGGATGAACCGTGCAGGTCTTTTTCTGCTGTCATCTTCTATGTTACTATGTACAGTGTAATTATTTTTTCTTTCCTGGTCTAAGAACTCATTGCATTGCTTTGATGTAGAGACCAGTGATGTAATGATTGTTTATGATTGTTTCTAATCATTGATTGTATATGTGCTAACCACTGTATATATCTTAATCATTGTAGAATTTAGCTCCTCTAATAAAGGTTTCATTTACTTATTACGAATCCAAAAGAATCCACGGTAATTGAGTAGTCTGTGTCAGTGAGACAGGCTGTAAATCCATAGCAGTTCAGATACCTACTCTGTCATTTTTCAGGATAACCACAATAAATAGCAATGAGAAATTTGCATGCAATAAGAACACAAGAATTGTCATACTGGGTCAGATCAAAGGTGAATCAAGCCCAGTTTCCTATTTTCCAACACCGCACAATCCAGGTCACAAGTACCTGGCAGGATCCCACAATGTTGACAGATTCCATGCTGCCTATCTCCAGGAATAAGCAATGGCTTTCCCCTCAGATCTACCTTTTTAAACCCAGCTACACTAACTTTTTTTATCACATCCACTGGCAATGAATTTCAGACCTTAACTATAAAAAAATATTTTCTCCTATATTTTAGATGTACTGCTTAGTTAACTTCATAGCATGTCCTTTAGTCTTTGTACAATTTGAAACAGTAGATCGCCTATGCTACTTTAATTATTCCACTCCTCTCAAAGAATTTTATAGCGCTCTCATCATATCTCCCCCCTCAGCACATACATATCTACTTCAAAAATATTCACTGTGGATATTTTGAAACTTTGACTGGATGGGTCCCGCACAGCAGATTTGGGAACCACTGCTCAAACAGTTTATACATTATCCCATTGTTTCTTGCCCATTACTTTTAGTTCTGATAAAAGGAAAACAAAAAATTACTTTTAGCTAATACTCACCGGACTCTGCCTCTGTTATCATATGAAAGGAAAAAGAAAAAGATGATTTGACATAATAACTCAAAAGCAATGTTGGCTCAAGAAAACATCTTTTAACTATAATGGATAGGAATAAAAAGAAACAGACATATCTGATCTTTCTTCACGTTTAGTTTCACTAACGATTATAAAACTTGAAGGGACATATTTCACCCTAACGGCAGAAGCTGTGAAATCCACATGATAAGCAGACAGCTTCCTAGACCTGTTTTAAACTATTTTTAATAGAAACACAAAAGAAAACCATAATATGCTCAATAGTAGAGCTTTTCTTCAATATTCTACAAATACAAGTTGTATTTACTGATTTGAAGACAGGTCAATATAGTAATTTTATTTCTACTGCATTCAAATCCCACTGATGCTCCTTATGACCTTGGGAAAGTCACTTAGGGGGTCTTTTACTAAAGCTTAGCTCGAGTTATCTGCAGCAGGGCCCATAGGAATAAAATGAACCCTGCTCCAGATTTACATGTCACTTTGAGTGGAGGAGTGGCCTAGTGGTTAGGGTGGTGGACTTTGGTCCTGGGGAACTGAGGAACTGAGTTCGATTCCCACTTCAGGCACAGGCAGCTCCTTGTGACTCTGGGCAAGTCACTTAACCCTCCATTGCCCCAGGTACAAATAAGTACCTGTATACAATATGTAAGCCGCATTGAGCCTGCCATGAGTGGGAAAGCGCGGGGTACAAATGTAACAAAAATAAATAAATAAATATCAAAGCAGCTTACAAAGTTACATGCGAGCAATAAAACAGTTTAAAATACAATAAAAATGAATCAACTCAGAATAGATTCTTTCTTTCTTCTTTTATAGTCTCTAATTGTTCTCATACCTCAAACTAACATTTTGTCTCACCTAAAAAGTAAACCACACTGAACCCTGGAAAGGGGATATTAGCGGTACACAAGAATTGATTTGATTTGATTCTTCTCATTCAGCCCATTGACCACATACACAGATCTTCAAGAGGCATATAAATCTTTTCAATGACTCAGCTCTATGAATGTTATCTGGTGGTTTGTTCTATTTGCATAAACAAAAGCAAGCATTTATGCAAGACATTTCCTTTCTCCTAGACATACACAGAGGCTCCAGTAAGAAATGAGATTGACAATAACCACCAATTAGACAGCAAAATAATGTGAACCACCACTCACAATATAAGTTTTGATCAAGAAGCTGATACAAAGCATTCACAATCCGCTACTGTTGCAGAAAACATTGAAACATTACAAAACAGAATTCTCAACTACCCTGAGGGAAGCCCACAATGGCTAATTATAACAACTTCAATAGAGTTACTATCACTGGCTTCAGAGCATCTGCAAAACGAACAGTGGAAAAAAAACTCCCCTAATAGTTGGGAGAAAAAGGCCACTGTTAAAAAAAGCAAACAATCTCTAAATAAATAATGGAAGAAATGCTTTGAAAAATCAGGATCTACATAATATGCCTAAAGCAATGTCCCAAGAAAAAATGTTTTCATAGAGAGGAAGCCAAAACAGTGCACTGCCAGCTTTACTTAATTTGCAAAGGACGAATCTCAGTCAATCTCACGCACTGATACAATATCCACTTGCTTCACAACTCTAATCCAAAGTGTCTTGACAAAGTTTTTTTTTTTTTTTTTTTTTTTACAGAGACTCACAGACCTACTGTGATGTGCAAAGTCTGGAATAGGTTACATAGTAACATAGTAGATGACGGCAGAAAAAGACTTGCATGGTCCATCCAGTCTGCCCAACAAGATAAAACTCATATGTGTATACCTTACCTTGATTTGTACCCGTCTTTTTCAGGGCACAGACCGTATAAGTCTGCCCAGCACTATCCCCTCCTCCCAACCACCAGCCCCGCCTCCTACCACTGGCTCTGGCACAGACCGTATAAGTCTGCCCAGCACTATTCCCCGCCTCCCCACCACCAGTCCCGCCTCCCACCATTGGCAGGGCACAGACCGTATAAGTCTACCCACCACTATCCTCGCCTCCCAACCACCAACCCCTCTTCCCCCCACCGGCTCCGCCACCCAATTTCGGCTAAGCTCCTGAGGATCCATTCCTTCTGCACAGGATTCCTTTATGTTTATCCCACGCATGTTTGAATTCCGCTACTGTTTTCATCTCCACCACCTCCCGCAGGAGGGCATTCCAAGCAACCACCACTCTCTCTGTGAAAAAATACTTCCTGACATCTTTTTTAAGTCTGCCCCCCTTCAATCTCATTTCATGTCCTCTCGTTCTACCACCTTCCCATCTCTGGAAAAGATTTGTTTGCGGATTAATACCTTTCAAATATTTGAACGTCTGTATCATACCACCCCTGTTCCTCCTTTCCTCCAGGGTATACATGTTCAGGTCAGCAAGTCTCTCCTCATACGTCTTAGAACGCAAATCCCATACCAATCTCGTAGCTTTTCTTTGCACTGCTTCAATTTTTTTTACATCCTTAGCAAGGTACGGCCTCCAAAACTGAACACAATACTCCAGGTGGGGCCTCACCAACGACTTGTACAGGGGTATCAACACTTCCTTTCTTCTGCTGGTCACACCTCTCTCTATACAGTCTAGCAACCTTCTCGCTACGGCCACCGCCTTATCACACTGTTTCGTCGCCTTCAGATCCTCGGATACTATCACCCCAAGATCCCTCTCCCCCTCAGTACCTATCAGACTCTCACCGCCTAACACATAAGTCTCTCGTGGGTTTCTACTCCCTAAGTGCATCACTTTGCATTTCTTTGCATTGAATTTTAATTGCCAAACCTTAGACCATTCTAAGAATTCCAAAAAAACCTAAAAACTCACCTGTTCAAGAAGGCATACCCCACAGTATCTGACAAACACCGAATAATTAAATATGGCATTTTAATCAATAAATGCAGTTTTCAACCCTGACGCATGATCACACCCTAACATTTTGTCTGAATCACCCCAACCTATTTACCGATACTTCATTACTGTACTTGTCACTGTAATAGTACTCATATACTGTAATTCACACCGAAGTCTGTAACCACCTCTCTGGAACTATGTAAGCCACTTTGAGCCTACTAATAAGTGGGAAAAGGTGGGATACAAATGTAACAAATAAATAATAAATCTTGTCCACCAGCTCATCAATGTTCTCTCCGAAAAGATTATCCCCCTGGCAAGGGGCATCCACCATTCTCTGCTAGACCGAATGGTCCAGGTCAGAAACACACAGCCATGAGAGTCTACGCATCGCTATTGTTTTTAACTAAGTGAAATTTCATATCATTGGCATTCATTTCATTTCCATTTTTAAAATGTGTGCTTATTTAGTGTTGTTACTTTTTGTGGCTTCCTGTGCAATAATTCTGTAATGCTGTTTCAGTCATAAATGCATGTTACATATGTGATATAGCATAAAACCTTGGTACTGATCTATTCCAATTTATTTGATATACTACCTATAAAATAGAGATATCTAAGCAGTTGAAAATAACTATAAAATAATGGGGGGGGGGGGAGAGATTAAAAAAAAAAACCTTAAAGCCAAGGATAAAAACATTATAAGAGAAACAATGAGGAAGGAACAAGAAGAAAGTTTACAATCCTTACAGAAGGAACTGGAGGAAAGGGTCACTACAGATAAGGGCACTACAATTTCAGCGTGCCTTAGCTGCTATTCAGATGTTGTGTCCATGACATTAAACGATTAAATAAAAGTATTTAATTTTTTTTAATGTGACAAGAAAATGGGTTTGTGATAGTGATGGCTAGTATTTGTTAGGTCAGCCTTTACTAATACATATGGCCTTGCACCATCCTGGCATTGAATGGACCAACTTTAGAATATGATGGTTGGTGACCATTTGATTCAAGGCTGCAGTGAGTGGCTCTGTCAGCTCTCTGATGAAGAATAATACTGTGCTATTTCACAGGTGGTCTTCCCTTACTTAAAAGAGTATTACGGTACTATCTTAAACTTCTTTATTCCAGAACTTCCAGTGAAGCAGCTGGTCAAGATAGCCATCAGCTACCCCTCCCCTGACATCTACTCCTCCAGACTAATGAACCTCTTACCAGTCGCAAGGCACCTCAGAGTCCTATTAAAGGAGGCTGTAGCTTAAATGTGCAACCCTGTTGAGGAGCAGGACTTTACAGCTGACAATACCATGTTTCTGAGCCAACATGATGTATAAGCATGGCAGTGTGGAAATGTGATCACGGCTCCAGATAACAAAACACTGCAGTGGTGAGGGCAAGACAACAAGGGGAACTCTGAGGAGGGTCACCTGTTAGAAGAGCTACTTAAGTGTCCCTGCTTGATGGGAAGCCTTGATTACCCAAATAGAAACTTTGAAGGAGAAAATGCTTGAAGCGGAGGAGCGAGAGCATCTGTCTCCAGTCTCCATTGGAGGCATAGCAGGACAAATTAGAAGATCAAGAAAACTGCAGCAGGAGAGTGAACATGCAGATACTTGGAATACCAGAGGGAAGAGAAGGACCTAATCCTATAGGATTCATACAAAAGCTCTTAAAACAAAGTTTTCCCGAAGCATTAGCTAATCCTCCATATGAAATTGATAGACCACATAGGGAGTTGCATCCCAAACCAGATATAAATTTATCACCTAGAGCACTAGTAGTGAAACTGCTGCAATATCAAGAAACTGAGTCAATGCTCAAGAAAATGCAACAGACTAAGATCTATCATATTGATACTAAGTACAAAAGTATTGCAATACTGGGACAGATCAAAGGTCCATCAAGCCCTGCATCCTGTTTCTAACAGTGGCCAATCCAGGTTACAAGTACCTGGCAAGATCCCAAAAAGTACAATACGTTTTATGCTGCTTATCCTAGAAATAATCTCCGATTCGTTATAAATTTACTACTTTGTAGCTTCATTGTGTGCCCCCTAGTCCTAGTATTTATGGAAAGACTAAACAACTGATTCACATCTACCCGTTCCACTCCACTCATTATTTTATAGATTTCCCCTCAGCCATATTTTCTCCAAGCTGAAGAGCCCAAGCTATTTCAGCCTTTCCTCATAGGGAAGTCTTCCCATCCCCTTTATCATTTTCATCACCCTTCTCTGTACCTTTTCTTTTTTTTCTCTCCTTTTATTTATAAGTTTTAAATAACAATCAAGCATAATACTTGTACAGAAAGGTTACCTGGTTCAGTTATACAATATATAAAATCAAGATTTTACATTTAGGAAAACATAAGGAAAATATTTTCACCAGATTATCGTCAAGTCCACAATTTGTAGATTCAAAATGTTACATATATGGATATTTAATTCAAATACCTAAAAAACAAAACAGGAATTTGCAGAATCTGATTCCCAAAAAGGTTCCAGTTTATATTACACTGAACTATTCTCACCCCTCCCAACAGGCCTCTTAGCTGATAAGAATGCAATGAGTTGAGGTGGATCGAAAAAAACATACTTATTCATCTGGTACTTAATGCACTTACAGGAATATCTTAGAAAAAATGTTGCCCCCAAATGAAGAACCCTTGGCTTCATCATAAGAAATTGTTGTCTACGCTTCTGAATGTCTTTAGTTACATCAGGAAAAACTCGAATTTTCAATCCAAGGGAACTTTTTTCTCTATTCTGAAAGAATAGTCTCATTAGCCAGTTTTTATCTGGAGTTAATGCCACAGTTGCAAGTAAGGTCGACAGTGTTACTTTCAGAAGCTTCTAGAATCTCTGAGACATCAAGTTCTTGAATCTGACTCTCTCTTATTTTTGTTGGCAAATAATATATTTGAGAAAATGGGGTATGGCCTCCTCGGCTAGTCCCAGTATGTCTCTTATATATTTTCTTAGCATATCACTTGGAGAAGTCGCAAATTGTTTGGAGAAATTCAAAAAACGAAGATTATTATTTCTTTTAGCGTTTTCCAATGATTCAGTTTTTCTTCTGAGGAATATTAGGTCTCTAGTCATACATTCTTGATGTGATTGTGTCTTTTTTTACTTCATTTTCATATTCCTTATTTTTATTTACTATTGTGTCCATTTTAAGCTCAATGTCTTTTGTTCTAATATTGATAAATCTCGAGTCAGTTTTTTTTAACCTGTGGTGATATTGCTTTTCCCAACTCTACTATCAATGTCCATAGACTATCCAGCGTTACTTCACTTGGTTTATCCAATTATATAGGAAAAAAAGTTGTTGTTACCTCTGTGTTAGTAGAAGAAAGTCCGTGTTCCTCACTCACGGTTGGAGTCTCTTTTGATGTTCCAAAAGTAGATAATACTACTCTTTCAGTCTGGGTGATTAACAGGCTTATTTTCGAAAGTGATCGCCGGCCATCTTCCGACATAAATCGGGAGATAGCCGGTGATCTCTCAAAAGCAGCAAAATCGGTATAATCGAAAGCTGTTTTTTTGACACCATCGCCGCTTTCCCGACACTGAACCAGCGAAAGTTCAAGGGGGCGTGTCGGCGGCAAAGCAAAGGCGGGACATGGGCGGGCATGGGCATGGCTACCAGATGGCCGGCTTTTGCGGATAATGGAAAAAAAACGGGTGTTAATCAGTATTTCGCCGCTTTTACTTTGTCCTTTTATTTTCACGACCAAGCCTCAAAAAGGTGCCCGAACTGACCAGATGACCACCAGAGGGAATGGGGGATGACCTCCTCGTTCTCCCCCAGTGGTCACCAACCCCCTCCCACACTAAAAAAATAAAAATAAAAACCTTTTTTGCCAGCCTGTATGCCAACCTCAAATGTCATACCCAGCTCCCTGACAGCAGGATGCAGGTCCCTGGAACAGTTTATGTTGGTTGCAGTGGACTTCAGGCAGGTGGACCCAGGCCCATCCCCCCCTACCTGTTACACTTGTTGTGGTAAATGTTGAGCCCTCCAACCCCCCCCCCCCAAAATGCACCCTACCCACATGTACGTGCCCCCCTTCACCCATAAGGACTATGGTAGAGTTGTGGGGAGTGGGTTTTGGGGGAGGATTTGGGGGGCTCAGCACCTAAGGTAAGGGAGCTATGCACCTGGGAAGTATTTGTATATTTTTTAAAAAGTGCCCCCTAGGGTGTCCGGTTGGTGTCCTGGCATGTCAGGGGGACCAGTGCACTACAAATGCTGGCTCCTCCCATGACCAAATGCCTTGGATGTCGCCAGGTTGGAGATTGCCGGCATTTTTTTTTCCATTATCGCTGAAAAACAAAACCGGCCATCTCAAACCCGGCAAACTCTGGCATTTGGCCGGGCTAAACCGTATTATCGAAAAAAAAAAGATGGCCGGCCATCTTTTTCTATAATATGGTTACGGCCAGCTGTAGCGCCGCCGCCAAAATAGATCGCTGGCGATCTATTTCGCCGGCGCCGTTCGATTATGCCCCTCTAAGTCTCCTTTGGTCCGAATTCTTCCTGTTAGTTGCACCTCCAATCTCTCTTCCTCCATTCCACTTGTGGGCTTCGGGATAGAGGACGCCATCCGAGGAGTACTACAGCCCGATGGTTGAGGGGGAGGAGCTCTTCCATCGGGGCTGAGCGAAAGCTCTAGCCCTGGGAACGCTGCGGGGTCTCCATTCACCCTGGAACGGACCAACGGGCTATTCCCCGGCATCTCTAGAGCAGAGTTCCTCTGAAGAAAAGTTTGTAAAGTAGACTGGTAAGAGGGAAAGTTTTGCCGCTCAGGAGCGGTGGAGGAGGGCCGACCCCTTCTTTTAGGCATCGCTAAAAGATAGGAACTTCAGAGAAACAGCAGGTACGCCAGATTCATGCAATGGCCATCTTGAATCCCCCCCTCTGTACCTTTTCTAATTCCACTATACCTTTCTTGAGATGTGGTGACCAGAACTGAACACAATATATTCGAGATGCAGTCGCACAATGGAGCGATACAAAGGCATTATAATGTCCTCATTTTTGTTTTCCATTCCTTTCCTAATAATACTTATTATTATTATTATTAATTACATTTGTACCCCGCGCTTTCCCACACATAGCAGGTTCAATCTGGCTTACATAGTAAATAGAATTACAAAGTCTTGAAGGAGAATGTTACAAGTTGTAGTAAACGTAGTAGTAGTGGGGTTTTGAGGATATGTAAATTGAGCATGGAGAGGTAAACAAAGATAGGATGAGCAAAAGGAGAAGAGATTGGGAGGGGTAAGGAGTAGGAAGGATGGAGAGGAAGAGATTGAGGAATAAGCAAAAGGAGATTGTGAGACATGGTCAAAAGTACAATAATCGTTGGGGCAGGAATCATGTGGGTGGGCTTAAAAAGTTAAGTTGGGCCCATTAGGGTAAGCTTTCTTGAAGAGATGGGTCTTCAACATTTTTCTGAATGGTAAATGGTCGTTGATTGTTCGGATGGATCTTGGCAGAGCGTTCCAAAGCTGGTTGCCCAAAAAGGAGAAACTGGATGCATAGGAGGTCTTGTATTTAATACCTTTGCAGTTGGGAAGGTGTAAATTGAGGTAAGTACGAAAAGACAATGATCTATTTCTGGTTGGGAGGTCGATGAGGTTATTCATGTAGTTAGAGAATTCTCCATATATGATCTTATGAGTCAAAGTGTGGACTTTAAAATTTATTCTCTCTCTAATGGGGAGCCAATGAAGCTTCTCTCGAAGAGGTGTTGCGCTATCGAATCTTGACTTGCCAAAGATAAGTCTGGCTGCCGTGTTTTGGGTAGTCTGAAGTTTCTTCAGGATTAGGGTCTTACATCCTAAGAAAACACTGTTGCAGTAATCTGCGTGCGTGAGTACTGTGGATTGTACTATGTTCCGAAAGGTGTCCAGGGAAAGGTATGATTTCACTCGTTTCAAAATCCACATCATATTAAACATTTTTTGTGATAAATGTAGCATGGTTTTTGAATGAAAAATGGTTATCAATCGTTACTCCAAGTATTTTTAGGTTGTCAGATATGGAGAGTTTAACGTCTGGGGTGCTAAGAGTAATCGGGAGAAGTGAAGAGTATTGAGATGAAAGGACTAGACACTGTGTTTTCTCTTTGTTTAATTTCATCTTGAAAACGTTAGCCCAAGAGGTTAGGACGGTCATGCCTACATTTATTTTATCGGAGATTTCAGATAGATTGGATTTAAATGGGATAAATATAGTGATGTCATCAGCATAGATGAAGGGATTAAGGCCATGTTTGGCTAGTAACCTGGCTAGGGGAATCATTATGAGGTTGAAGAGTATCGGGGAAAAGCAGAGATCCCTGCAGTATCCCGCATTCTGATGACCATGGGGAAGATATGTTTGTAGTTCCTTTGACTTGGTAAGATCTTGTGATAATAAAGCTTTTTATCCAGTTGATGATATTGCTACCGATCCCAAGTTTGTCCAGAAGTTTAGTTAAGATAGTATGATCAACCATGTCAAAAGCGCTGGATAAGTCAAATTGTAGGGAAGGATACGGTTTCCAATTGCTATTTCTTGTTTGAATTTGGATATTAAGGTAAGAAGAACCGTTTCAGTGCTATGGGCCGAACGAAAGCCCGATTACGATTCGTGCAGGATGGAGAATTCTGTTTGCTTTCTTAGCTGCCGCCGCACACTGAACAGAGGGTTTCAATGTATCATCAACACTGCTGCTTAGATTCCTTTCCTGGTCGGTGACTCCTAACTTGTAACCTTGCATTACGTAACTATAATTCGGGTTCCTCTTTCCCACATGCATCACTTTGCACTTGTTCACATTAAACTACTACTACTACTAATCATTTCTTTAGCGCTACTAGACATACGCAGCGCTGTACACATTATATGCAGGTACTTTCTCTGTCCATAGAGGGCTCACAATCTAAGTTTTTGTACCTGGGGCAAAGGAGGGTTAAGTGACTTGCCCAAGGTCACAAGGAGCTGCAGTGGGAATCAAACCCAGATTGCCAGGATCAAAGCCTGCTGCACAAACCATTAGGCTACTCCTCCCAATATTAGGCTACTCCTCGTAATCTGCCATTTACGTGCCCAGTCTCATAAGGTCCTCTTGTAATTTTTCACAATCCTTCCGCGATTTAAAAACTTTGAATAACTTTGTGTCGTCAGCAAATTTAATTACCTCACTAATTACTCCCATCTCTAGACCATTTATAAATATCTTAAAAATCAGCAGTCCCAGCACAGACCCCTGGGGAATCCCACTACTACCCTTCTCCATTGAGAAAATAACCCTACTCGGTTTTCTATCTTTTAACCTGTTTTTAATCCACAATAGGACAGTACCTCCTATCCCATGACTTTCCAATTTCCTCTGGAGTCTCTCACAAGGTACTTTGCAAACGCCTTTTGAAAATCCAGATACACAATATTGACTGGTTCACCTTTATCCACGTTTGTTCATCCCTTCAAAGAAATGTGATAGATTGATGAGGCAAGATTTCCCTTCACTAAATCCATGTTGGCTGTGTCTCAATCTGTGCTTCAGAATATGCTCTGTAATGTTGTTCTTTATAATAGTCTCTACCATTTTGCCCGCAACAGACATCAGGCTCACCGGTCTAAAATTTCCCCGAATCTCCTCAGGAACCTTTTTTTAAAAATCGGCATTAAATTGGCCACCCTCAATCTTCTGGTACCATGTTCGATAGTTCCGCAAGTTCATTTTTCAATTCTATCAACATTCTGGGATGAATACCATCTGGTCCAGGAGATTTGCTACTCTTCAGTTGTCAAATTGCCCCATTACACCCTCCAGGTTTATATAGATGTCATTCAGTTTCTCCGACTTGTCAGCTTTGAATATCATTTCTGGCACCGGTATGTCTCCCAAATCTTCTTCGGTGAAGACCAAAGCAAAGCATTTAATCTCTCCACTATGGCTTTGTCTTCCCTGATTGCCCCTTTCCCCATCACTCATCTAGCAATCCAGCTGATTTTTTTGCAAACTTCTTGCTTTTAATATACCTAAAAATATTTTTACTATGTGTTTTTGCCTCCAATGCAATCTTTTTTTCAAAGTCCCTCTTTGCCTTCCTTATCAGTGCTTTGCATTTGACTTGACATTCCTTACACTGTTTCTTATTATTTTCAGTCGGTTCCTTCTTCCATTTTCTAAAGGATTTTCTTTTAGCTCTAATAGCTTCTTTCACCTCACTTTTTAACCATGACAGCTGTCATTTGGTCTTCCTTCCTCCTTTTTTAATACACGGAATATATTTGGCCTGGGCTATCAGGATGGTATTTTTGAACAGCATTCACACCTGATGTAAATTTTTGACCCTCGCAGTCGCTCCTCTAAACTTTTTTTTTCACAGTTCTTCTCATTTTATCATAGTCTCCTTTTTGAAAGTTAAACACTAACGTATTGGATTTCCTGTGTGTACTTACTCCACGGTCAATATCAAATCTGATCATATTATGATCACTGTTATCAAGTGGCCCTAGCACCATTACCTCCTGCATCAGATTATACGCTCCACTAAGAACTAGGTCTAGAATTTTTCCTTCTCTTGTCGGCTCCTGTACCAGCTGCTCCATAAAGCAGTCCTTGATTTCATCAAGGAATTTTACCTCCCTAGCATGCCCTGTTACATTTACCCAGCTACTATCGGGTTAATTGAAATCATCCATTATTATTGTGTTGCCCAGTTTGTTAGCCTCTCTAATTTCCAATAACATTTCTACATCCGTCTGTACATCCTGGCTAGGTGGACAATAGTACACTCTTATCACTATCCTTTTCCCCTTAACACATGGAATTTCAATCCATAGGGATTCCAAGATGTGTTTTGTTTCCTGCAGAATCTATTTGATTCAAGGCCCTGTTTAACATACAATGTTAATGGGGAAATGTAATGGGGGCAGTTCTACAAACTGAAGAGTAGCAAATCTACTGGACCGGATGGTATTCATCCCAGAGTACTGATAGAACTGAAAAATGAGCTTGCGGAGCTATTGTTAGTAATATGTAATTTATCCTTAAAATCGAGCGTGGTACCGGAAGACTGGAGGGTGGCCAATGTAACACCGATTTTTAAAAAGGTTCCAGAGGAGATCCGTGAAATTATAGACCAGGTGACCCTCAGGGGGAGGAATGCTGGCTTCGGCCTAACCCCTGGTAAGCCTTTCCTCAGCTGAGAGGTGCCCAGTTCTACCACCGGCTGCCTTTCAGGTGCTGTGGAGGACTTGCAGCTCATCTGCATATCCTTACAGCCTTCTCCGGGGTGACACCCAGGTCCACTCCGATCCACTCAGGGCCTCCACTCTAGGTGCCGCGCGCATTATCATCTTTACATCTAATCTTCTTCCCAGTTGCTAAAGTACCTCAGGCATTTATGGCCCCTATTCACATTCTCTTCCTAGCCCTGTCCCCTCCTAATCTTTTCCCTCACCCCCTACCTCTCTCCGCTACAGGAACTCACTGCCCATCCATCAACTTCATCACCTCACCTTCTCTCCTACCTTCTTCCTCCCTTTTGGCTTTTAATCTCAGTCTCTTTCTTCCCTCCATTTTGCCTTCCCCATTCCACCTAAATACCTCTCGCCTTCAACGCCGTCGTGGCCCCACCTCTCCTACTCTCCTCCGCTCTCTTTTACTCCTTCTCTTACTCTCAGCCGGTGACATCAATCCCAATCCTGGCCCTCCTCACCAACTATTATCCCAACTCTACAGATCTCACCGCAACCTCTCTAACCTCATCTCTATTCCTCTACTCCCCTCCTCTTCTCTGCCCTTCTCTTGCGCCCTATGGAATGCCCACTCTATCTGTAACAAACTCCCCTATATCCAGGACCTCTTTATCTCGCGTCACCTCCATCTGCTCGCCATAACAGAAACCTGGCTCTGCCCTGATGACTCTGCTTCAGTCGCAGCCCTCTGCCATGGCGGTTATCTTTTTTCACATACTCCTTGCCCTGCTGGTCGCGGGGGCGGTGTTGGACTACTTCTCTCTCCCTCCTCCAGATTTCAACCCCTTCTTCCACCTCAATCTCACTGTTTTTCCTCCTTTGAAGTCCACTCTATCTGCCTTTTCTTTCCTCTGCCTCTTCGAATAGCGGTCATTTATCGTCCCCCTGATAAGTCCCTTTCATCCTTTCTCAGTGACTTTGATGCCTGGCTTGCCTTCTTCCATAATCCTTCCTCACCCTCTCTCATCCTTGGTGTCTTTAATATTCCTGCTAATGATCCCTCCAACTCTTATATTTCCAAGTTACTCGCTTTAACATCCTCCTTTAATCTCCAACTATGCTCCACCTCCCCCACTCATCAAAATGGTCACTGTCTTGATCTCATCTTCTCCTCCAACTGTTCACCCTCTAGTTTCCTTGCCTCTGATCTTCCCCTCTCTGACCACCATCTTATAACTTTCACACTTAAATCTCCTCCCTCCCAGTCCCGTCCTATCTTATCTAATTTATCTAGGAATCTTTACGATATTGACCCTTCATCTCTATCCTCCCATGTTTCAAACCTCCTCTCCACTATGGCACCATCCACGTCTGTCAACGAGGCTGTTTCTTCTTACAACAATACTCTATCCTCTGCCTTAGACTCACTTGCACCTTTGATGACCCGCCCTATATGGCGTACAAAACCCCAACCTTGGCTGACTTCTAATATCCGCTACCTATGTTCCTGTACCCGCTCTGCCGAACGTCTCTGGCGGAAATCTCGGGCCCTTGCTGATTTCTTACACTTTAAGTTCATGCTGACCTCCTTCCAATCTGCTCTTTTACACGCCAAACAGGATTATTATATCCAACTGACCAACTCTCTTGGCTCTAACCCTCGACTTCTCTTCACCACATTGAACTCTCTCCTCAAGGTGCCCCCTCCCCCAACTCCCCCTTCATTATCTCCTCGGACCCTTGCTGAATTCTTTCACGACAAGGTTCAAAAGATAAACCTTGAATTCTCTACCTCGTCACCTCTCCCTCCACTAGTCCGTTCCCCTCTCTCTCCTTCCCCTCATTCCTTTTCCTCCTTTCCTGAAGTTACTATAGAGGAAACTACACTTCTCCTTTCTTCCTCAAAATGTACCACCTGTTCCTCTGATCCCATTCCCACCCACCTTCTTAATGTCATCTCACCTGCTCTTATTCTTTTTATCTGTCACATTCTCAACCTCTCACTGGAGACATGACCGTTCCCCTTCCATATTCTGTCCATGTGCATGCCCTCTTGCAGTTACACACTAAAGACATTTGTGTAGAATGGTACGTATTGCGCTGGCGTGTAAGTGCCAATTAAGATGGCACACCTTTTATCTGTCACATTCTCAACCTCTCACTTTCCACTGCAACTGTCCCTACTGCCTTTAAACATGCTATGGTCACACCTCTCCTTAAGAAGCCTTCATTCGACCCTACTTGTCCCTCTAATTACCGACCCATCTCCCTCCTCCCTTTTCTCTCCAAATTACTTGAGCGTGCTGTTCATCACCGCTGCCTTGATTTTCTCTCCTCACATGCTATTCTTGACCCACTACAATCTGGTTTTCGCCCTCTCCACTCAACCGAAACTGCGCTTACTAAAGTCTCCAATGACCTATTACTGGCTAAATCCAGAGGTCAATATTCCATCCTCATTCTTCTTGATCTTCCCGCTGCTTTTGACACTGTCGATCACAGCATACTTCTCGATACCCTGTCCTCACTTGGATTCCAGGGCTCTGTCCTTTCCTGGTTCTCTTCCTACCTCTCCCTCCACACCTTTAGTGTTCACTCTGGTGGATCCTCTTCTACTTCTATCCCTCTGCCTGTCGGCGTACCTCAGGGTTCTGTTCTTGGTCCCCTCCTCTTTTCTATCTACACTTCTTCCCTTGGTTCATTAATCTCATCCCATGGCTTTTCCTACCATCTCTATGCTGATGACTCCCAAATCTACCTTTCTACCCCTGACATCTCACCTTGCATCCAAACCAAAGTTTCAGCATGCTTGTCTGACGTTGTCTGGATGTCTCAACGCCACCTGAAATTAAACATGACCAAAACCGAGCTTCTCATTCCCCCCCCCCCCCCCCAACCCACCTCCCCACTCCCCCCGTTTTCTATTTCTGTTGATGGCTCTCTCATTCTCCCTGTCTCCTCAGCTCGAAACCTTGGGGTCATCTTTGACTCTTCTCTCTCCTTCTCTGCTCATATCCAGCAGATCGCCAAGACCTGCCGTTTCTTTCTTTACAACATCCGTAAAATCCGCCCCTTTCTTTCCGAGCACTCTACCAAAACCCTCATCCACACCCTTGTCACCTCTCGTTTAGACTACTGCAATCTGCTTCTTGCTGGCCTCCCACTTAGTCACCTCTCCCCTCTCCAATCGGTTCAAAACTCTGCTGCCCGTCTCGTCTTCCGCCAGGGTCGCTTTACTCATACTACCCCTCTGCTCAAGTCGCTTCACTTGCTCCCTATCCGTTTTCGCATCCTGTTCAAACTTCTTCTACTAACCTATAAATGTACTCACTCAGCTACTCCCCAGTATCTCTCCACACTCGTCCTTCCCTACACCCCTTCCCGTGCACTCTGCTCCATGGATAAATCCTTCTTATCTGTTCCCTTCTCCACTACTGCCAACTTCAGACTTCGCGCCTTCTGTCTCGCTGCACCCTAATCCTGGAATAACTTCCTGAGCCCCTACGTCTTGCCCCATCCTTGGCCACCTTTAAATCTAGACTGAAAGCCTACCTCTTTAACATTGCTTTTGACTCATAACCACTCGCCTCCACCTACCCTCCCTCTCCTCCTTCCTGTACACATTAATTGATTTGATTACTTTATTTTTTGTCTATTAGATTGTAAGCTCTTTGAGCAGGGACTGTTTCTTCTATGTTTGTGCAGCGCTGCGTACGCCTTGTAGCGCTATAGAAATGCTAAATAGTAGTAGTAGTAGCAGTGAGTCTGACGCCGGTGCTGGGCAAAATGGTAGAGTCTATTATAAAGAACAAAATTACAGAACATATTCAAAAGCATGGATTAATGGAACAAAGTCAATATGGATTTAGTGAAGGGAAATCTTGCCTCACCAATCTACTACATTTCTTTGAAGGGGTGAACAAACATGTGGATAAAGGTGAACCAGTTGATATTGTGTATCTGGATTTTCAGAAAGCGTTTGACAAAGTACCTCATGAAAGACTCCAGAGGAAACTGGATATTCATGGGATAGGAGGTAGTCCTCTATTGTGGATTAAAAACTGGTTAAAAGAAAACAGAGAGTAGGGTTATATGGTCAGTATTCTCAATGGAGAAGGGTGGGGTTCCCCAGGGGTCTGTGCTGGGACCGCTGCTTTTTAACATATTTATAAATGACCTAGAGATGGGAGTAACTAGTGAGGTAATTAAATTTGCTGATGACACGTTATTCAAAGTTGTTAAATCGCGGGAGGATTGTGAAAAATTACAAGCGGACCTTAAGAGACTGGCAGATGACGTTTAATGTGAGCAAGTGCAAAGTGATGCATGTGGGAAAGAGGAACCCAAATTATAGCTACGTCATGCAAGGTTCCATGTTAGGAGTCACGGACCAAGAAAGGGATCTAGGTGTCGTCGATGATTCGTTGAAACCTTCTGCTCAGTGTGCTGCTGCAGCTAAATAAGGAAATAGAATGTTGGGTATTATTAGGAAAGGAATGGAAAACAAAAATGAGGATGTTATAATGCCTTTGTATCGCTCCATGGTGCGACTGCACCTCAAATATAGTGGAATTAGAAAAGGTGCAGAGAAGGGCGAAGAAAATGATAAAGGAGATGGGACGACTTCTCTATGAGGAAAGGCTAAAGTGGCTAGGGCTCTTCAGCTTGGAGAAAAGGTGGCTGAGGGGAAATGTGATAGAGGGCTATAAAATAATGAGTGGAGTGGAACGGGTAGATGTGAAGCGTCTGTTTACGCTTTCCAAAAATACTTGGACTAGGGGGCATGCGATGAAGCTACAATGTAGTAAATTTAAAACGAATCTGAGAAATTGTTTCTTCACTCAACGTGTAATTAAACTCTGGAATTCGTTGCCAGAGAATGTGGTAAAGGCATTTAGCTTAGTGGAGTTTTAAAAAGGTGTGGACGGCTTCCTAAAGGAAAAGTCCACAGACCATTTTTAAATGGACTTGGGAAAAATCCACTATTTCTGGGATAAGCAGTATAAAATGTTTTGTACTTTTTTGGGATCTTACCAGGTATTTGTGACCTGGATTGGCCACTGTTGAAAACAGGATGCTGGGCTTGATGGACCTTTGGTCTTTCCCAGTATGGCCATACTTATGTACAACCAGAGAAGGCGTCGAGCAGCGCCTAACCTCTTCTAGAGTTG
Source organism: Microcaecilia unicolor (assembly GCF_901765095.1). NCBI lineage: Eukaryota > Metazoa > Chordata > Amphibia > Gymnophiona > Siphonopidae > Microcaecilia > Microcaecilia unicolor. Next base: position 127,200,530 of record NC_044032.1, read on the forward strand.
TCAGGATGGCTGTAATGCTTTTAACTGTATGACGATTGCAGACAAACTCCAACCTGTGGTTCCACCACTAGGTTGGGTAGTACTCTTGCTAGTTGGCTTGATAATACTTTCGCCGGTAGCTTAGTGTCGAAGAAAAGTAGGGATATAGATCTGTAAGAGTCTGGTACAGTTAGATCTTTCCTTGGTTTAAGGAGCACTGTTAGCATGGCCTGGTTTAGTACTCCAGCTAGCGTTTGTTGAGCTATCATTGCATTTGGGTGTGCTGCAATTGGCCCCACTACTTCTGCTCTCAGCAATTTACAGAATTCGGCTCTGTATCCATCGTGTCCTGAAGCCTTCCCTAATTTACTCTGTTGAATTGTCAAAAATACTTCTTCTGTATTATGGGGTTATTTAGCATCTGCCTTTGCACCTCAGTCAGAGGTGCAAAGGCAGATGCTAAATAGATCATTAGTGGTATCTTCCTGATAAGTGCTGCAGAAAAGCATTTAAAGGTGTCCTCAATTTCAGGCTCTGACCTAACTAACCTACCAGTGGCATCTTTTAATAATGGTGCCCTATTGGTCCCACTTCACTGCCTAACATGTTTGTACACCCCTTCAAAGAAATGTAGTAGATTGGTGAGGCAAGATTTCCCTTCACTAAATCCATGTTGACTTTGACTCATTAATCCATGCTTTTGAATATGCTCTGTAATTTTGTTCTTAATAATAGTCTCTACCATTGTGCCCGGCACCAACGTCAGACTCACTGGTCTATAATTTCCCGGATCTCCTCTGGAACCTTTTTTAAAAATCGGCGTTACATTGGCCACTCTCCAATAAATTACATATTTCTAACAATAGCTCTGCAAGCTCATTTTTCAGTTCTATCAGTACTCTGGGATGAATACTATCCGGTCCAGGAGATTTGCTACTCTTCAGTTTGTAGAACTGCCCCATTACATCCTCCAGGTTTACAGAGAATTCATTAAGTTTCTCCGACTCGTCAGCTTTGAATACCATTTCTAGCACCGGTATCCCACTCAAATCTTCCTCGGTTTTGATGCAGAGAAGGCAATCGATAGGGTGTCTTGGAGGTTTATGTTTGGATTTCTACAGAAATATGGCATTTTAACAACCTTTCTTGCCACAATTAGAACGCTATTGGGCTCATTTTTGAAAGAGAAGGACATCCATCTTTTAACATAAAACGGAAGATGGATGTCCTTCTCCCAGAGACGTCCAAATCGGTATAATCAAAACCCGATTTTGGACATCTCCAACTGCAGTCCGTTGCAAAGACGTCCAAAGTTCAAGGGGGTGTGTCGGAGGCGTAGCGAAGGTGAGACTTGGGCGTGCCTAACACTTGGACATCTCTGACCCATAATTGAAAAAAACAAGGACATCCCTGATGAACACTTGGACGTTTTCACCCAGACGTGTTTCTTCACGAATAAGGTACAAAAAGGAGCCCAAAATGACCAGATGACCACCGGAGAGGATCGGGGATAACCTCCCATTACTCCCCCAGTGGTCACTAACCCCCTCCCACCCTAAAAAACATTTTTTAAAATATATCGTGCCAGCCTCAGATGTCATACTCAGGTCCATGACAGCGCATGCAGGTTCCAGGAGCAGTTTTAGTGGGTACTGCAGTGCAGTTCAGACAGGCGGACCCAGGCCCATACCCCCCCTACCTGTTACATTTGTGAAGGAAACAGAAAGCTCTCCAAAACCCACCACACCCATATATATTTTTGCCCCCCCCTTCACCCGTAAGGGCTATGGTAGTGGTGTACTGTTGGGGGTAGTGGGTTTTTTTGTGGGGGGGGGGGGTTGGGGGGCTCAGCACACAAGGTAAGGGAGCTATGTTCCTGGGATTTTATGACTGCACTGCAGTGCCCCCTAGTGTGTCCTGGCATGTCAGGGGGACCAGTACACTACAAATGCTGTCTCCTCCCACGCCCCAAATGGCTTGCATTTGGACGTTTTTGACATGGAGTCTTTGGTTTCGAAAATTGCTGAAAGTCAGAAACTACCATGTCTAGGGACGTCCAAATTTAAGGATTTGGACATCTCTGACGGTATTTTTGAAACCAAAGATGGACGTCCATCTTGTTTTGAAAATACGGGTTTCCCCGCCCCTGGATTTCGCCGTTTTGCAAGGACGTCCAAATCGCAACTTGGACGTTTCTTTCAAAAATGCCCCTCCACTGACCTTTATAGCTTTGAATGGGGTGCGCAGTGAACTCTTTCCAATCCAGCAGGGAAACTAGACAGGAATGCCTCTTGTCACCACTGCTTTTTGTGATGGTTTTAGACCCCCTTATTCAGGAAAGTAGAGTATCTCCATAGCATTCATGAAATTTGACAGGTGACACGCCCACTTCCAGGTTTCAGTCAATCAGAAGTGAGGACATGCCCAAGTCATGCCCACTCCCTCTCCCCTTTTTGATGAAGCCACTGCCCAAACCACACCAATGCCATGCACACTCCCTGCCCCCTTGGATGTCATCACTGGAAATGATGTCTTGATCCTGCCAAAGCCCCATGCCTTTTGCATAGCCATGCCCCTGCCCTGCCTTATTTGCATAGCCTCACCCCCAAACAGTCCCACTTTTTGCAAAGGCCTGCCCCCAAACCCCACCCCCCTTTTGGTGATGTCGCAGGAAGCTGCATCATAGCCACGCCCCTTTTCAAGATACTGGTCCCACTGTTTCCACTACTAGCCGCTATCTTGGAAAGGGGTCACGTGACAGAAAGTGAGGTCAAAAATCCCCAACACTACCCCCCTACAGCCTCAGAGGAATTTAGTCGTGTATGAGCACTTTAACATTCTTTTCTCACAGGAATGAAAAAAATAAATTTTTGTTTTCTTTTTCTTATAATTTTTTTCTTTCAAAAGGATATCTCGTGCTTACTTTTTAAAGCAGTTTCTTCACTTTTTTTCTCAAAGGGAAGAAAACAGGCATTTGTTTTCTTTCAAAAGAATGCAAGAGCTTGCCTCTCTCCTGTTTTCAAGAGAGATCGTGCCTTAATCATAAGTACATAAGTAATGCCATACTGGGAAAAGACCAAGGGTCCATCGAGCCCAGCATCCTGTCCACGACAGCGGCCAATCCAGGCCAAGGGCACCTGGCGAGCTTCCCAAACGTACAAACATTCTATACATGTTATTCCTGGAATTGTGGATTTTTCCCAAGTCCATTTAGTAGCGGTTTATGGATTTGTTCTTTATGAAACCATCTAACCCCTTTTTAAACTCTGCTAAGCTAACCGCCTTCACCACGTTCTCCGGCAATGAATTCCAGAGTTTAATTATGCATTGGGTGAAGAAAAATTTTCTCCGATTTGTTTTAAATTTACTACACTATAGTTTCATCGTATGCCTCCTACTCCTAGTATTTTTGGAAAGTGTGAACAGACACTTCACATCCACCTGTTCCATTCCACTCATTATTTTATATACCTCTATCATGTCTCCCCTCAGCCGTCAGCTGAACTGAGAAAGAAAAAATGCCAGGGGGTTTGCTTTTGTACGAACCGAGCTGGTTTTCTCTGTAGCCATTTCCCACTGCTTTGTTTGTGCCTCCCCCCCCCCCCCCTCCTAGCTAGCAATAAATGCACAGCTAAATTCTGCTGAGGCTAAAAGGGGCAGAAAAATATACTGAGTGGAGGAGTAGCCTAATGGTTAGTGCAGCTGGTTTTGATCCTGGCAACCTGGATTCAATTCCCACTGCAGCTCCTTCTGACCTTTGGCAAGTCACTTAAATCCTCCATTGCCCCAGGCACAAAAACTTAGAATGTGAGCCCTCTAGGGACATAGAAAGTACCTGCATTTAATGTATACAATGCTGAGTACGTCTAGTAGCACTATAGAAATGAGTAGTAGTAGTAGTAATAGTCTTGGGTGTTTACCGTTAGCTGATTACTGCAAACTAAAAACGCTACCACAACTTAGTAAAAGACCCCCATTATGCCCATACCTATTTTACATGATCTGTGTGTAGGTATACTTGAGGTTGCAGTTGGGATGAAATTCCACATATGCCTGTACTTTATAAAACACACAAGATAATTCTATAAGGAGCCACCTAAAGTTAGGCAGCAAGTACAGATGTAAATGCCAGTCTTCTAGTCATTTACGCACATATGTGAACACATATCCCCAGATTCTTTGTATGGTGACTAAAGTTGCACATGCAAATTTGGCAGTGCAGCCAAACTGCATGTACAACTTAATTGTTTAACAAACCAACTGGTGCCAATAATTTGCCAATAACGAGCAATTATCAGCACTAATTAGAATCTACGTGCACAATTTTCTAAGTGTATTCTGTAAAGTGGTGTACATAAATTCTAATGCACTGATCTCAAAAGGGGTGTGGCCATAGAAGGGCACAGTCACATCGTGGGCATTCCTAGAAACTATGCAAGCTGTTATAGAATACACCCAATCTGCGCTTAAGTTAGGTGCGGGCGTGCGGGCATTTACACCAGGTTTTAGTTGGTGTAAAATAGTCGCATCTAAATTTAGTCGTTGGTCTGGGTGCTATATATATTCTATAAACTGTGTCTAATGTTATAGAATAGCATTAACTGTGTTTTTTCCACGCTAATGTTTTTGGTAGAATCTAATCCATACTGCATAAATAATAATCTGGCTACATGCTATTATGTTAAGTACTCATATATCTTTGATAGTGCATAATTGACAGGAGGGCGTTCACATGAATAGAACATAGGAGGAATCCACATGTATGCACGTAACTTATAGAATACTATCTAATATAATAAAACGCACCGTGAACGTTCTGAAGACAACGTTCTGAAGTCACTCAAACATTACTTGAAGGGTTCGTGGATTCGTGGTGTGAAGCCAGCCAGGCTGCCAGCCGTCTCTGCCCCGCCCTCGCGTCAAACATCATGACGTCGAGGGCAAACGTCATGACGTCGAGGGCGGAAAAACAAACAAACAAAGCGCAGCGTCAGGGAAGGAGGCGGCGCTCCCGACGTCTCTAGCCTTCCCTTCGCTGTGTTCCACCTTCTTCTGACGTCAAGGATGACGTCAGAAGAAGGCGGAACACAGCGAAGGGAAGGCTAGACGTCTGGAGCGCCGTCTCCTTCCCTAACGCTGCGCTGCCGGAACCGCCGCCACGGAGGTAAATTTAAAAAAAAAAAAAGGATGTGGGGTGGGGGAGAGAAGAGGGTGGGCAGTTGAACAATGGGAGCGGGAGGGCAGAGGAGAAACGACAGCAAGGATGCGAAGGGGGGGGGGGAAGAAGAGGGCGGGACAGGCTGGGACATGGGAGACAGAAGAGCATGGATGCGAGGGGGGATCATGGAAGGGAGAGAGGGGAATTGCTGGAAAAGGATGAATGGAGGGGGCAGGGGACAGAGAAGCATGGATGGGCATGGATTGAGATGGCAGGGCTCAGGGAGAGAGGGGAATTGCTGGAAATGGATGAATGGAGGGGGCAGGGAACAGAGGAGCATGGATGGGCATGGATTGGGAGGGCAGGGCTCAGGGAGAGAGGGGAATTGCTGGAAATGGATGAATGGAGGGGGCAGGGAACAGAGGAGCATGGATGGGCATGGATTGGGAGGGCAGGGCTCAGGGAGAGAGGGGAATTGCTGGATAGGGATGAATGGAGGGGACAGATGGGCATGGATGGATATGGATTGCAGGACAGGCCTCAGGGAGAGAGGGGAATTGCTGGATAGGGATGAATGGAGGGGGCAGGTGACAGGAGCATGGATGGGCATGGATTGGGAGGGCAGGGCTCAGGGAGAGAGGGGAATTGCTGGCTAGGGATGAATGGAGGGGACAGATGGGCATGGATGGATATGGATTGCAGGGCAGGGCTCAGAGAGAGAGGGGAATTGCTGTATAGGGATGAATGGAGGGGGCAGGGGACAGAGGAGCATGGATGGGCATGGATTGGGAGGGCAGGGCTCAGGGAGAGAGGGGAATTGCTGGAAAGGGATGAATGGAGGGGGCAGGGGACAGAGGAGCATGGATGGGCATGGATTGAGATGGCAGGGCTCAGGGAGAGAGGGGAATTGCTGGAAATGGATGAATGGAGGGGGCAGGGAACAGAGGAGCATGGATGGGCATGGATTGGGAGGGCAGGGCTCAGGGAGAGAGGGGAATTGCTGGAAATGGATGAATGGAGGGGGCAGGGAACAGAGGAGCATGGATGGGCATGGATTGGGAGGGCAGGGCTCAGGGAGAGAGGGGAATTGCTGGATAGGGATGAATGGAGGGGACAGATGGGCATGGATGGATATGGATTGCAGGACAGGCCTCAGGGAGAGAGGGGAATTGCTGGATAGGGATGAATGGAGGGGGCAGGTGACAGGAGCATGGATGGGCATGGATTGGGAGGGCAGGGCTCAGGGAGAGAGGGGAATTGCTGGATAGGGATGAATGGAGGGGACAGATGGGCATGGATGGATATGGATTGCAGGGCAGGGCTCAGAGAGAGAGGGGAATTGCTGTATAGGGATGAATGGAGGGGGCAGGTGACAGAGGAGCATGGATTGGGAGGGCAGGGCTCAGGGAGAGAGGGGAATTGATGGAAAAGGATGAATGGAGGGGGCAGGGGACAGATGGGCATGGATTGGGAGGGCAAGGCTCACACTGTCTCTCTCATATACAATGTCTTTCTGACTCTCACTCTCACACACTCTGTCTCACAATGTATCACATTCACTCTCTATGTGCCACACAGTCACTCACACACTCACTTAGTCTCATACACTCACTCTCACAGAGAATCTGTGTCTCACACACACTCTCTCTCTCGCACACACACACACACACACACTCTCACACTGTGTCTCACATACACACTTGCACACACTCTCATTCTCACACACACACACACTCTCACAAACACACTCACACCCAGACTCACTCTCTCTCTCACACACTCACACTTTCACTCTGTCTCTCACACAGTCACTCTCACATACACTCTCCCAAACATACACACTCCGAGGAAAACCTTACTAGCGCCTGTTTCATTTGTGTCAGAAACTGGCCTTTTTTTACTAGTAAATTCATATTTCTCAAATCTAAGCACGAGCATTTACATCAGCTCTATTGCTATGTAAGTGCTTGAACTTTAAATATATGTATGTTTGTATCCTGCTACTCTAATATCCTGTAAAGTAGATTCCTGCTTCCACTACAGACTTGGCTCCAAATAAGGACCCCTAGAGACAGTTGCCCTCAGAGTGCGTGCACAAATTTTTACCATTTTCCACACAGGTGTAAATCTGTGCCTGAACATTTGCACGCTATTTGGGATGGTTCTGACTGCCTACTTTACAAAGGCATCTAAGTTGCCTATATCAAATAGGTGCCTTTTTGGACTTTCCAGATGAAGTATCCTGTTATAAAATTACTCTAATTTAGTGGTGATCCATGGTAGGCATTTTTTAAATTGCATAACTGACATCTTTTGAGCCTACTCTGTTGCATTTCTGCCATATTATGGAGGACCACTGAGTCCAATCTGATTCATCTGTTTAGAAAAGAGAACAATTCACAATTACCATCTGACTGAAGCTGAGGGTCCACAATGAAGAAGGGAAAATTAGGTTCTTACCTTGGTAATTTTCTTTCCTTTACTCATAGCAGATTAAGCCATTACGTATGGGTTGTGTCCATCAACCAGCAGGGGGAGATAGAGAGCACTCAAATATCACAGTGCCACATGGTCAGCTAGCTCCACTGCCTCTTCAGTATTTGAAGCTTCCAAAGCAGTGTAACAAACCGCAATGGGAATAACATGAACTTTCCTCAAAGCGAACGATGGCCCCATAACAAGGGCATGAACTCAAAAGGAGGGAATGAACACATCCTCCTGGAGGGAATAAACTCGTCCTCCTCTTTGTATTTATGGAGGGAATACACACATCTTCCTGGAGGGAATGAACTCAACCTCCTACACATGAACTGGAGGGAATGAACTCAATCTCCTATAAGTGAACAAGAATCATGAAGACTGTTTTCCAACTTTCTACCAAGGAAGAATTAGAACTTCAGGAAACAAGAACAGAACCTGAAACAGATTCACATCATACAGACAATCATACAGGGAGGGTTCATGGCTTCATCTATGACATGACTAAAGGAAAGAAAATTACCAAGGTAAGAACCTAATTTTCCCTTCCTTGTCTTCAAGCAGATGAAGCCATTACGTATGGGATGTATCAAAGCAATCCCTATATAGGGTGGGAACAAGTCACACCACGTGCTAGCACTTGTGCTCCAAAACGCGCATCCCTCCTAGCAGCCACATTCAGCCTGTAATGTCAGGCAAATGAGAGCTTCGAAGCCCATGTTGCTGCACTGCAAATCTCATGAAGAGATAGTGCTCCAGTTTCAGCCCAAGAGGAAGAAATCGCTCTTGTAGAATGTGCCTTAAAGGCTACAGGCGGAGGCCGGCCGGCAAGCAGATAAGCTGAAAAGATAGCTTCTTTGAGCCAGCGGGCAATAGTGGCTTTAGACGCTGGAGACCCTCTGCGAGAACCTGATAGTAAAACAAACAAATGATCAGAGGTCCTGAAAGAATTAGTAACTCGCAGATACTGCAACAGAGTCCTGTGCACATCCAACAGGTGCAACTGCCCAAAGGATTCTGGAAACTCCTCAACAAAAGAAGGTAGAAAAATAGGCTGGTTTAGGTGAAACGCTGAAACCACCTTAGGCATGAAAGAAGGCACGGTACGAACCGTGACCCCGGACTCTGAAAATTGCAGAAATGGGTTTCGACAGGACAGCGCCTGGAGTTCTAACACCCGTCTCGCCGAAGTAATGACCACCAGAAAAACAGCCTTTAGTGTCAAATCTTTCTCTGAAGCTCGCCATAGCGGCTCAAAAGGAGAACCCTCAGAGCCTTCAAAACTAGCCCCAGGTTCCAAGCTGGACAAGGTGCCCGCACGGGAGGACGGAGCCGAAGCACCCCTCTAAGAAACCGTGCCAGATCTGGATGAGCAGCTAAAGACACGCCTGCAACCTTACCATGAAGGGAGGCCAATGCTGCCACTTGCACCCGCAGGGAATTATAGGCCAAGCCTTTTTGTACACCATCCTGCAAAAAGTCCAGAATCGGCGAGACAGGAGCCCGCATGGGTGTGATAGCTTTTGAAACACACCAAGCCTCAAACTGGCGCCAGATCCTGGCATAAGCCATGGAAGTGGACCGCTTGCGGGCCTGCAGGAGAGCAGAAATAACATTATTGGAATAGCCTTTGCCTCTCAATTGCGCCCTCTCAATAGCCATGCCGTAAGACCAAAACGGCAGGCGTCCTCCATGGCCACCGGTCCCTGCGACAACAGGTTCGGTACCAGAGGTAAAGGAAGGGGAGCCTCCACTAGCATCTGTCGGAGGTCCGCATACCAAGGCCCCCTGGGCCAATCCGGGGCGATGAGAACCACTTCTCCTGGGTGAAGCCGAATCCGCAGGAGCACACGCCCTATCAATGGCCACGGAAGGAACACATACCAGTGGCCCAGAGGCCATGGTTGAGCCAAGGCATCCAACCCGGCTGAGCGAGGATCTCTCCGTCTGCTGAAAAGCACGGGACTTTGGCAGTAGAGCTTGTCGCCATAAGATCCATTACGGGCTTGCCCCATTTGGCACATATCTGCAGGAATACTTCGTCTGCTAGTTCCCATTCCGCTGGATCGATTTGATGCCTGCTTAGATAATCGGCTTGCACGTTGCTGTGACCTGCAATGTGAGCTGCCGACAGAAACTGTAGATGCAGCTCGGCCCAGTGGCAAATCTGTTCGGCCTGCGCAGCCAGCGCTCTGCACTGTGTGCCGCCTTGTCGGTTTATGTAGGCCACTGTTGTCGTGTTGTCCGACATCACTCTGACAGCCAATCCTTCCAGGGTCACTTGAAAGGCCAGAAGCGCCTAAAACACCGCTTTCAACTCTAGGTGATTGATGGACCACTCTGACTCATCGGGTGTCCAAAGACCCTGGGTATGCTTCCCCTTGCAATGTGCGTCCCAGCCCTTCAGGCTGGCATCTGTCACCACTAGGCACCAATCGGGGAGCACCAGCGGCATTCCTCGCCGCAGCATGCTGTTTGAGAGCCACCACTCCATGTTGAGTCGGGCCGCAGGGAGCCAAGAGAGTCTGCATTGATAATCCTGAGATACTGGAGACCATCGTTGAAGCAGGGAATACTGCAGAGGTCTCAGTTGCGCTCTCGCCCAGGGCACCAAATCCAAGGTGGCTGTCATTGATCCCAACAGCTAGACAATGTCCCAAGCATGCGGGCGGGGCATCCTCAGGAGCAGACGGACCTGATTCTGAAGCTTGCACCGCCTTTGCTCGGGTAGGAATACATATCCCGAGTCTGTGTCGAACCTGGCCCCCAAATATTCTAGAGATTGCGAGGGGGTCAGGTGACTTTTGGCTACATTGACGACCCAGCCCAGAGATTGCAGTACTGAGACCACTCTGGCTGTAGCTTGATGGCTCTCTGTTTCGGAGTCCGCTCTGATGAGCCAGTCGTCTAGGTACGGGTGAACCCGGATACCTTCTCGCCTGAGAAAAGCAGCTACCACCATTACCTTGGAAAAGGTTTCGGGAGCTGTGGCGAGGCCAAAAGGCAAGGCCCGAAACTGGAAATGTTTTCCCATCACTGCAAACCACAGAAACGTCTGGTGTGGGGGCCAAATTGGAATATGCAAGTAAGCTTCTTTCAGGTCCAGAGATGTGGGAAACTCTCCTGGCTGTACCGCCACACTGACGGAGCGCAGGGTTTCCATGTGAAAATGCCGCACTCTTAGGGACTTGTTTAATTCTTTTAATTCCAGAATAAGGCGAAAAGACCCACCTTTTCGCGGCACCACAAAGTAAATGGAGTAGAGGCCGCAGCCGAAATCGGCGGGAGGCACCGGGGGAAACCGCCCCAATGTGAATCAAGCCTTGAAAGGTCTCCTCTACCGCCGCCCGTTTGGCGGCAGAACTGCATCGGGACTCCACAAACACGTCTCTTATCGGGGCATTGAATTCTATTCGGTATCCTTCTCTGATCAGGTCCAAGACCCACTGATCTGAGGTAATCTTGGCCCACTCCTCGAGAAAGAGGGAAAGACGTCCTCCTATAACAGGAATCGAGGAGAGGGCCGGCGCACCCTCATTGAGAGGGTCGCCCTTGAACTCCAGGTCTTGAGCCTGCTGCTGTGGAACGTTTGTCCAAGCGAAAGGAGTTCCTCTGCTGAAAACCAGCCATGAGAAGTGGACCCAGCAGAATGCCCCGGGCGGTACCTTCTAGCTTCATGGAAACGAGGTCTATAAGAGAAGTGAACCGCCTGACCCTTGGAGGGAGACCGCGGCCTATCCTCGGGTAAACGATGGGGTTTAGCATCTCCCAGGCCTTTCACAATTTTCTCCAACTCCTCACCCAACAGGAGAAGGCCTTGAAAGGGCAACTTCACCAACCTTTGCTTAGAGGCCATGTCCGCCGCCCAATGCCGTAGCCACAGAAGACGGCGAGCCGCCACTGCTACAGCCATCTGTTTAGCCGAAGCTCTGACAATATCATAAAGGGTGTCAGCCAAAAAGGACAAGGCCGACTCCATTCGCGGAGCCACTTCAGACAAGGGCTCCGCTCCATCACCGGGCTGTTCCACTGCCTGTTGCAACCATGCCAGGCAGGCTCCAGCAGCATAACAACTGCATACAGACGCCCGAATAGAAAGACCAGCAATTTCAAAGGACCGTTTAAGTGCTGATTCCAGTCTACTGTCTTGCATGTCCTTCAGGGCAACACCTCCTTCAACAGGGAGGGTAGTTCTCTTTGTCACAGCTGTGACTAGGGCATCCACCTTAGGCATTGCAAAGCGAGCCAAATGCTTCCCACGCAGAGGGAATAATTGCCCCATAGCCCTGGAAACTTTCAAAGGTCCTTCGGGGTCAGCCCATTGAGCTGAAATAAGCTCTTGGATGGAGTCAGGCAAAGGAAAGGCTCGAGCAGGCTTTTTGGTACTTGCCATTCTCGGATTTCCAGAGGAGGCCACGCCACTCCCAGGATCTTCAATAGAGAGGACCTGTAAGAATCTGAAATAAGCGCTGGCAGCTCTTCGTGGTGGAAAATCCTCACTGCGGATGGATCATCTGGATCCAGTGGCCCTTCTGCACCTTCCTCTGTTTCCTCTGGCCACGAGGGCCTGCCAGACCCCTCAGAGTCACCACATCCCGACTACGGGGGGGGGGGGGGGTGCGCCACTCTCTGAAGGGGAATTTACCCTTCTGCGCGTCTCTTGCGGCCAGCTATCAGGGAAAAACGCCTCAGACGGCAATCCCATGCCTGCATCCACCGGAGGGGCAGAAAGGGGGGCCATAGAAAACCCCTGTGGCTGAGCTCTTTTAAGCATATATGCATTATGAAGCAATAATACAAAGTCAGGGGAGAAAAACTCGCCCTGGGCACCCGGTTCCAGTCCGGGGCTAGTAGCTCTTTGGCCAGCCTCAATTCGAGGGCCCCCTCCGGTCTCCAGACCCTCTGCCTCAGGGGGGGGTCACGCCATGTGGTGCTTTCAAAATGGCGCCCACTGCCAGCTCCACCGAGCGGGAAGAATCATCGCTTGCCATGCTCGGGCCGGCTCTTATGCCTGAACAGCACATTTTCAGAGCCCCGCTGCTGATCTGCGCTTGCCACACTTGGAACAGCGCTTAACACGCTCTGCAGCCATCGTCGAAAAATGGCAGAAAATTCAAAATGGCGGCTTCGCGCCAAAAACGTCTCGATCGCGGGCCCTCCCCGGAGGAGTCAGAAAACACTCTTACCTCACTGGACCGAGTATACAAGCTCCGGTCACGCTGTAGAAACTGAAGAAAACCTCTTGCTTTTTTTTTTTTTTTTTTAACGCTGTGAGGAAAGTAGAGAAAACAGCAAAAGAGGCAATCAAATCAACTCCGGAGGTACAAACAGTGGGAAAGGCAGGGAAAGGCGAACCAATGTGCCTGCATCCACCAAGTATAGAGTGGGAAAGAGCAGGGAAAAGTGAAACTAATGTGCTCACATCCACTGGGGGGATGGGTAAGGCAGGGAAAGGGCTAACCTATGTGCCTTTAAAGTGAAGCTGCTATAGCCTCTAACACCCCAGCTAACAACTGGCAAGCCAGGAGCCACCCCCAGGCAGATTTTTTAAGGAGCTTGATCAAGCTGCAACCACCCTGCTTGGGGAGATAGAGAATACTGAAGAGGCAGTGGAGCTAGCTGACCATGTGGCACTGAAATTTGTGTGCTCTCTATCTCCCCCTGCTGGTTGATGGACACAACCCATACGTAATGGCTTCATCTGCTTGATGACAAGGAAGAGGGCTATTGTTTTTCTTTTGAGTCTCAAGGGGAATAAATAAAAAGAAGAAAATGGGAAACAATTCATCAAAATTATGATATTCAAGGCTGAGAGAAAAAAATTATCTTAAAAACAAGAACACAGTCGGTTGTCCAAGCAGATGAAAAAAGGCTTACTAGGCTCAAGTGTCAATGGCTATTTGGGAATTTCCACACATGGTCAGAAAATGTTTAGGTTTGTCCTACACTTAGAGAACTGTTCCGTGTTTGCACTACAACAAATCATCACCTATTTGTGTTGCCAATTTCACCCTGCTTGTTATTGGAAAACAGGTCAGATAAAAGGGAGACAAAACAGAGAAAGACACACAAATGCGTGATCATAAGTCACTAGATTGGAAATAGAAATACCAACAGATTTCATAGAGGCTACCAGAGAACAAAGTAGACGGAAGGCCATGATTTCTGATACTTGTAAGACAAAACTAAGGCATTTAGCAAGAAGCAAACATCTAAAGATTATGTCTATACTCCGGGGCTTCAACTCTCTGACAGGTGACAGATAATTTTGCAAGAGGCTGTCTAGATTGTTTTATAAAGATACACAGGAGCCTACCTTGTCTTTATAAAATTGCCCAACAAAAGCTGCAGAATCTCTTTTACACCTGCTCCAGAACAGGTGTAAATGTTTGCACATAAAGTAAGTACTTCAATTACAACACCATCTGGGTTCTGCTCAAAATCTGCCCCCAAACATTCCCCCATCCGCATCATGTAAAAGTTTGCTAACTCTTGTCATCCCATGTAGTTTTACATTGGAGGCGACAAGAGGTGAAATTACTCCCTAACTATCTACACCAATGAACATTATTTTCTATGTCTAACTTATTATCTCACTTTTTTCTATATGTAAAGTAACACAAAAACGCATGCAAAATGTTACTCACAGATACAGATGGTGAAAGAATGATGTTCCCAATAGATACTTTTAACTCGTCCAATGAAGCAACTGTATAGTGATTTTCATTGTTTGGTTGTATAGGTTTTATCTCCACATGGAACTTCTTTGGTTCATCATCTTCAGAGTCAGAATCACTAGATGAGCACAAATGGTTTTCTTTGGTATGTTTGAAATAGTTAAGGCATTGTTTTCTTCTAATATTGTATTAATGTACAGTCAACTCTGTATTACTGTTTGCAAGTGATCCTTGTAAAACGAAAAATTATAAATGATTAAAAAAAAAAAAAAAGTTAAGGAAATTGCAAATTAGTAGATTAAGACTAAGAAGTAAGGAATAGAAACTGTAATGTGAGAAATTTATTAGAAAATATGCCTCATTTAAGTCATCAATATCGGGTGGCTGTCCATGTGTCGCTCATTTCTAGAATCAACTAAACATGCTCAATGGGGAGTTGGAGAACAATATCGCAAGGTAACACAAATCAAACTCTAACCCACTATCAGTTTCAGACCCACTAAGGATTTTCAATGACTTTACAGTTCTGGAAGGAAAAAGGCCTCAAAGAGCTCTCTAATGTACCATTCTTAGCAGAGCTTAGTGGATCCATTTAATCCTCGCTTCATCATCGGCCTAAAAAAACCTTCCAAATATTTTAATGTTCAAAAAATAAATCTTTATATTATTCTTGTAATTTTCTTTTTTTTTTCCTTTATCTAATTTGTTTCCTGCCTAAAGTTAATACGTGCAGGACTCACTAACTTAATTCTTAGCAGGTACACTATTACACTTTAACAGCTTCCTCAGAGTACTGGCAGTGTACTTAAAGCACTTATCTTTTCTGTGTCTAAATCACTGGTCAACTGCATTATCTGTCTTAACAGCGCTTAATATTCCTGTGCTGTGTGGTGCCCTCTTCTCCTTTTCTGTCTCCTCGATGAAATGGACAGGAAAACGGCAGCTGCAAAATTAAATGACTCGATTTCGCCAAAAAAGAAAGGCACAAAAAGGGAAATACAAAGCCTGTTCCAGCCAAGCCATGTTCTGCTGTTGTTGCTGCCATGCCCCAACCCTTACTGGTGACCTCATCTGTAGTGCCTTCATTTAGCACCTGGGACCTTTCAGGCTTTGCCTTTGCAACAGAGGTCATCTGATGAGTTGCTCGTCGGTGAGTGTTTGTTGCAGTGCTACCCTGCTTACTTCTTATTCCGGCTTGACCCTGCTTGTTTCCTGGAGTATTCTACTGTTGCTGCCTGCCTTTGACCCTGCTTGTTTTCTGGAGTATTCTACTGTTGCTGCCTGCCTTTGACCCTGCTTGTTTCCTGGAGTATTCTACTGTTGCTGCCTGCCTTTGAACCTGCTTCTTTCCTTGAGTATTGTACTGTTGCTGCCTGCCTCTGACCCTGCTTGTTTCCTGGCGTATTCTACTGTTGCTGCCTGCCTCTGACCCTGCTTGTTTTCTGGAGTATTCTGTTGCTGCCTGCCTTTGACCCTGCTTGTTTTCTGGAGTATTCTACTGTTGCTGCCTGCCTTTGTTCCTGCTTGTTTCGTGGGCTACATGACTGTTTGTTGGCCACCTGCTGGACCTTGCAGTTCTGGTTTTCCCTTCTGTCCCATAGTCCTGCCGGCTGCCCGCACCCAGGGGCTCAACCCCTGGGGAACGGCGGTCAAGCACAGGTGAAGTCTAGCTGTTCCTGCCCTGCCTGTCCCAGCTTGCTCTGCGCCTCAGCTGCAGCTTCAGTCCGGAGGTTCCAGTCCTGTTTTTATCAGTCCGTCTGTTCTGCCTTGTCTCATGTTTGGGTGGTTCTCCTGCCGCTGCCGCTCCTCGGCAGTGGTCCAAGGGCTCACGACTCCAGATTATCCATAGGAATCTGACAACTGTGTGTACTGGTTGGCATTCAGCCTATGTATTTCGTAGAGTACTATTACTAAACTATACTAACAAGAAAACTACACAATATACTATATAATTTTAAGGCTCTTTATATTAGTCTAACATCCTCAGTACCTTAAGTTTTATTTAAATAACCAACTCAACAATGCTAAGATGCAGACAGCATTCCCGCTCGAGAGTGGTGCTATCCAGTATTTTGAACGGAGTGTCACATGTATAATTATCTTCCAGTTGGTGAGACGTTATATGTGTGTACTCAATGCAAAGAACTCCTAGTTCTCAGAGAATGAATACAGTCTTTTGAGGCTAGAGTTGCAGATTTGAAGGAGCTGAAACAGAGAGGCACATAGAGGAGACCTACAGGGCCATAATAGAGAAGTTCCACCTCCAGTTTGGCAACCCCTGTGCTGCCTTGGAGGAAGGAGGTCTCCTAAAAGGAGAGCATTATCCTGGTGAATTAGGAAGCAATTCTGTAGCCAGGACCTGCCTACCAGGGGATGCTATCTTCTCACACTAAGAATGTCTCCAGGGACTTCTGCCCACAAGGGAAAGGTTAGGAAAGCCGTTGTAGTTGATGATTTGTTAGGCATTACTTGGGTGGTTGGCAGATGTGAGGAACGCCTGGTCACGTGCCTCCCTGGTGCAAAGGAAGTGGACCTCACAGGTCACCCTGATAGGATTTTAGATAGTTCTGGGGAGCAGCCAGTTATCTTGGTACGTGTGGGTACCAATGACATTTAAAAATGTGGGAGTGAGGGTCTGGAAGCCAAATTTAGGCTCTTAGGTAGAACGCTGAAATCCAGATCCTCCAGGGTAGCATTTTCAGAAATGCTCCCTGTTCCACATGCAGGACCCAAGAGGCAGGCAGAACTCTGAAGTCTCAATGGGTGAGGAGCCTATTGAGAAAGGATGAATTCCACCTTAACCTATGTTTGTACCAGGATTCTTCTTTGTATCTATGTTCTGGATTGTAGCAATATGTTCTACCTCGCACACTTCGTTGTGCAACTATCCGTGGACTTATGGTACCGGACTTTCATGCTTTTTGTCTTGATAGCACGAGAAAAAGAGTTTTCACTGTTGTTGGTCCTTTGAAGTGGAATAAATTACCATTGGAGATTCAGTGAGAGAGAAGCCTGACTGCTTTCAAGTGTTTGCTAAAGCATCATTTGTTACATTTGGCATATGAATTGTCCTGACTGGATTGACTGCAGCTGTTTTGCTCTGATGTATTTGCAGCTCTGTTTTTTGTGAGGTTTGTTTTAATTGTTTGTGTTGTTTGAATTTATGATTATGCATGTTCTACTTGTTCTCCTCTATGGATAAGGGTGGATTATAAATAACTACAAATCAATGGGACACTGTGTTATCAGTTATATCATAATGACAGAGTGGATCAAACTGGAGGAAGGGTTGGCACTATATGTTAAAGAGGGAACTGAGTCAAACAAAATAAACGTTCTGCATGAAACAAATAGCAGCGTGTAATCCTTATGGATAGGAATTCCATATGTGAAGGGAAAGAGTATACTGGTAGGGATATACAACTGTCCGCCAGGACAGTACGAACAGGGATGGAACTCCTCTCATATGAGAAAAGACTTAAGAGGTTTGGGCTCTTC
This sequence comes from Microcaecilia unicolor, assembly GCF_901765095.1. NCBI lineage: Eukaryota > Metazoa > Chordata > Amphibia > Gymnophiona > Siphonopidae > Microcaecilia > Microcaecilia unicolor. Next base: position 127,218,320 of record NC_044032.1, read on the forward strand.
AGCTTGGAAAAGTGATGGCTGAGGGGTATATGATAAGAGGTCCCCAGAATCCTGAGTGGTGTAGATTAGGTAAATATGAATTATTAATTCTTTCAAAACATACAAAGACTAGGGGACACTTAATGAAGTTACACTGTAATACCTTTAAAACAAATAGGAGGAAATAATTTTTCAAAGAATAGTTCAGCTCTGAAACTCATTAACAGAGGATGTAATAACAGCAGTTAGCATATTTGGGTTTAAAAAAAGGTTTGGACAAGTTCCTGGAGGAAAAGTCCATAGTTTGCTATTAAGATAGAAATAGGGAAAGTCACTGCTGTCCCTGGGATTGGTAACATGGAATATTGCTGTTATTTGGGATTCCACCAGGTTCTTGTCACCTGGATTAGCCGCTGTTGGAAGGATACTGGGCTAGATGGACCACTAGTTTTGCCCAGTATGGCTATTCTTATGATCAGGTCTTCCCCTCCACCCCCACCCGAGGATCCTAGAAACTGAATGGTGATCATACTGTTACCATTTCACTTATCTTTAAATATGTTTGCAAAGTATGGCAAAAGTATCAAAACATCTTTCTTTTAAGTTAAAACAAACTACATTTCACCAATCTAAATAAAAGCACAAGAATCAAAGGATATCATTTTGAACTATTTCAGGCCTTATACTATAGCCTTCTTCATCAACAGCAGGAATGTTCTAGATAAAGAAAAGAAGAAAAAAATAAATTAACTTTAATGTACTCTGCATAGATATCTTGATATGAAGGCTATACATATTTTAAATAAATAAAAAACTAATACAAATTCACACCATTCAGACCTTCTCTGCAACTTGGAATTTCATGTTCTTGAAAACTTTCCATGTTAAGATTTAGTAACCAGTTACTGCAAAAGTTAGAGACTTATACAGTTCATAGTATGTAACAGTAATGACTTCCAGCTCCATTACCCTTATTTCTAAACCTGATTATTTTATGCAAATAAAGATACGTTTACATGGTAAACACTGATTTTCACTTGTAATTTTCAGTCAGATGTTAAAGGTACAGAATAACTTATTTACTTGCTCCTTTTTTTCTAAATAGTTATCATCTAAAGATATTTCATCTCAACAATGGCACAAATAATATTAACTGCATACCTTTGGAATACAAAAGACTCGATGAAAAAAAGTTTCAATGATGGATATTTCATGTTGATCTTGCATCTTAAGCATACTTTGAGAAACTAAGGGCTTCTTTTACAAAGCCGAGCTAGCAATTCCCACGCAGCAAATGAGAGGAAGCCTACTTAGTTCCTATGGGCTTCCTCTCATTTGCTGCATCGGGAACCACTAGTGCGGTTTAGTAAAAGAAGCCCTAAATAACTCCATGGTGATCCATTTATATACTCATCAAAGTTCTTAGGTTAATGCATACACCATTTAAAAAGAGACTTTATGTATAATACACACATCAGTGCTTAAAATGTACACGGGGTGGGCACCAAAACTTAAGTTCTGTAAAGTTCAAATTATAAGAAGCACATTAATTAAACAACTCCCTCTGGAATGTCCTTTACTTTCTGGGAAGATAAGGGGGAAATGTCAAAATAAGATACATACTCTTAGATTATAGCGCACTCTGGGACAGGGATATACCTACTATATTTCACCTTCAGTACATATTTGTAAAGACAATTAAATATTTTGCAAATGACATCACAAAACCTATATGGATCAACAGGATACATATGTACTATTTCTGATACTTTCCAGACTGGACCAACTGTAGCAGGTGTGATCCAAGGACAGCAGAATACATTCTCACATCTAACAGAGCCTGATGCAGAGCAAACCCTTAGATTCTTTCCTGAAGCTTTTGGAACTACTACTGTGCACATGTGCACAACTTCCCGTATGCAGCTGCCGCACAGGACCAGTCAGTCTATTACAAGAGTGAAAAGAATATAATTCCTGGGAAGGTGCGCAGGTACATGAGAATAGGTGTCCCTTCGTCCTCAGAGAACACCTGCTACAGGTGAGCAAATTCACTTTCTTCAAGGACAAGCAGGATATAATATTCTCATATATGGGAATCCATAGCTACCAGGCTGTCCAAAAAGAAAACATGGGGGGGGGGAATGGGGGGGGGGAAACAAGGCCTGCAATAGATTAAGCCCCAAAACATTAATAAAAAAATTAAAAAAAAAAAAAAAATATATATATATATATACATACATACACACACACACACACACACACACACACCTTTTTTGAAAAAAAAATGAGCTGGGGAGGGGGGTCGAGTTGGGTTCTAGACTCAAAATAAATTCTGTAGGACTGACCAAACCAACTTCCACATTGGGAGTCTTGTCCTAAGCAGTAGTGGGATGTGAATGTGTGGACTAATCACTACGTATGGCTCTGACATTATGAGCTGTGACATGATCCTCTAAAGTCAGCTCATCCTGCTAACCAACTGGATAAGGCGAAGATACTTACCTGTAGCAGGTATTCTCCGAGGACAGCAGGCTTCATATTCTCATGTGTGGGTAGACAGTGGATTTATACTCAACTGAAAAAAACAGAGCTTTGTGAAGAGAGAGCGCTGCATTCCACTGCGCATGCGCGAGTGCCTTCCCGCCTGCCATGAGAACTCAGTTCCCTCAGTTTAATTTTAAAGCAAAATAAGGAAAATAAAATAATGAAATAGACAACTCCAAGGGGAGGTGGGCAGGAGTGTGAGAATATGAAGCCTGTTGTCCTTGAAGAATACCTGCTACAGGTAAGTATCTTCGCTTTCTCCAAGGACAAGCAGGATCTCATATTCTCATGTGTAGGTAATCCCTAGTATACAGGCTCCCCCAAAACAACAGTGGTCAACTGGGCATCACAACTGCGAGGACATAACACAGATTAACCTGAAACTATAAACAATCTGAATGAGAGTGCAGCCTGGAACAGAATAAAACGAGCCTAGGTGGGTGGAGTTGGTTTATAGACCTCAAACTGATTCTGCAACACTGACTGCCCAAACCAACTGTCGTGTCAGGTATCCTGCTCAAGGCAGTAGTGACATTTTTTTTGTTACATTTCTACCCCGCGCTTTCCCACTCATGGCAGGCTCAATGCGGCTTACATGGGGCAATGGAGGGTTAAGTGACTTGTCCAGAGTCACAAGGAGCTTCCTGAGCCTGAAGTGGGAATTGAACTCAGTTCCTCAGTTCCCCAGGACCAATGTCCACCACCCTAACCACTAGGCCACTTCTCCACTACGAATGTGTAGATTGACCACCACATTGCAGCCTTGCAAATTTCCTCAATGGAGGCTGACCTCAATTGGTCTACCGACACAGCCATGGCTCAGACATTATGAGCCGTGACATGACCCTCTAAGGCCAGCTCAGGCTGGGCATAAGGAAATGTGATCTGCCAATCAATTACAAATGATGTGTTTCCCGATGACAATCCCCATCTTGTTGGGATCAAAAGAAACAAAAAGCTAGGCGGACTGTCTGTGGGGCCTTGTCTGCTCCATGTAGTAGGCCAATGCTCTCTTGCAGTGCAAAGTGTGCAAGCTGCTTTTACCAGGGTGGGCATGAGATCAGGGAAAGAATGTTGGCAAGACAATCGACTGGTTCAGATGGAACTCTGACATCACCTTCGGCAGGACCTTAGGGTGTGTGTGATGAAACTTAGTTTAAGGTGCATCCACGACTAAGCCCTGGAGCTCACTGACCCTACGAGCTGAAGTAACAGCCACCAAGAAAACGACCTTCCAGGTCAAGTACTTCAGATGGCAGGAATTCAGTGGCTCAGAAGGAACTTTCATCAGCTGGGTGAGAATGACGTTGAGATCCCACGACACTGGTGGAGGTTTGACAGGGGGCTTTGACAAAAGCAAACCTCTCATGAATCAAACAACTAAAGGCTGTCCAGAGATGGGCTTACCTTCTACACGTTGATGATAAGCACTAACTGCACTAAAGTGAACCCTTACGGAGTTGGTCTTGAGACCCGACTGACAAGTGTAGAAGGTACTCAAGCAGGGTCCATTTAGGACAAGGAAGACAATCTAGGGTCCTGTTCTCACAGCATACATATATAAGCCTATATAAACACCTAAAGCATTTAATATTTTAACATTGCATTTAATATTTTAACATTCTCATATATTATTATATAGTAATTTGAAAATAAATGGATAATTAATCAAAACAAAAATGGTAACTCACCACAGTGATGACGTGGAAAACTTGGGGAATAACTCGAATATATTCCTCTACAATATATTATTCCTTACTTTTGGACAAAAAATTTTTCATATATTAATATTATATGTTTAAAACGCTTATTTTAATTATTTATAATATATTTTATAAAAAGGTCATATTATATAATACTGGCTATAACTAAATTTCATATTCATAAAAGCTTAAACTAACAGGTCAAAAATAATTTTTTAAAACATTTTAAAATATACAATAAATTTCAAACATTACACTGATAATATCATAAACCTTCAAAAACATTCAAATCAGCACAGAAATGAATAAATATATACATCTTCAAATATAAAAAAGCCAAAACTATAATATCTAGTGGCATTACTTGATCTTAATTTTAAAAAGACAACATTTTGTCACTATATGTGCATGTGTATACATACACATATACATACACACATACACATACATATATATATATACACACACACACATACATACATATGTATGTGTGTGTATGCATACACATACACATATATTATAGCATTAACAGGGCTTCTATTATCTTTTGGAGCTCTGGGTATATTTGTTTCGTTATCTGCCAATTACAATTAATTATGTAAATTTTATTTGTAACTGCTAATGGTATTTTAGCTAGTGACAAAATACCTTTAAAATTTGCATTTATTTTGTTATCTGCCAATCACAATTAATGCTATAATATATGTGTATGTGTATACATACACACACATACATATGTATGTATGTGTGTGTGTGTGTATATATATATATGTATGTATGTATGTGTATGTGTGTATGTATGTATATGTGTATGTATACACATGCACATATAGTGACAAAATGTTGTCTTTTTAAAATTAAGATCAAGTAATGCCACTAGATATTATAGTTTTGGCTTTTTTATATTTGAAGATGTATATATTTATTCATTTCTGTGCTGATTTGAATGTTTATGATATTATCAGTGTAATGTTTGAAATGTATTGTATATTTTAAAATGTTTTAAAAAATTATTTTTGACCTGTTAGTTTAAGCTTTTATGAATATGAAATTTAGTTATAGCCATTATATAATATGACCTTTTTATAAAATATATTATAAATAATTAAAATAAGCGTTTTAAACATATAATATTAATATATGAAAAATTTTTTGTCCAAAAGTAAGGAATAATATATTGTAGAGGAATATATTCGAGTTATTCCCCAAGTTTTCCACGTCATCACTGTGGTGAGTTACCATTTTTGTTTTGATTAATTATCCATTTATTTTCAAATTACTATATAATAATATATGAGAATGTTAAAATATTAAATGCTTTAGGTGTTTATATAGGCTTATATATGTATGCTTGATGAGTCTAAATATTAATCTTTGGTTTTACTCATTATATTTAAAACAATTTTTTAAAAATATATTATTTCTATGTTTTGTATTCTATGTAGACCCCTGACGCAGGTGCTAGTCACCGAAACACGGCCCGTGTCGGGTCTTTTTGTCAAGGCTCATTCATTAAAGAACTGTGTTCCATTTTTAAAGGCCCGTGGTGCTGTTTTTTTTGTTTGGACTTTAGTTTGTACTTTGTTCTCTCTCTTTTGTTACCTCATGTGAAGATGTTTCATGGGTGTAACATACACTGTGGAGGCCATGTGGCCCAGTAATCTCAACATCTGCTCAGCTGTGTCCTGCCAAGAGGTTTGAACCTTGGACACCTTTAGCTTCACATTTGGAAGGGTTAAGGAAAAATATATGATCTTTGAGTCAAGAGGAGAAAGCAGTGAGGGGAGAAAAGAGGATCAGAAACCCAGTAAAGAATCTGAATGTCATCAGCGTAATAGAAAGGTAAACAGCCCTGTTCCTGAATGAAGGTAAGAAGTAGTGCAAAGAAAATGTTGAATATGGTGGGAGAGAAAATGGATCCTTGTGGAACCCCAGACCAAACAGGGAAAGAAAGGGAGTGACTGGTGTGGTGGGTACATTGAAAGGAGCGATCTGAAAGATAGCTGGAGAACCATGAGCAAACTGAGCCAGAGATTCAAATGGTGTGAAGATGACAGAGGAGAGTGATTAAGTCAAACGCAGAGGAGAGATTGAGAGAGACAATGATAACAGAGACTATGATCAACTGCAATGTGGACATTATAGTAAAGAGTTAGAAGAAGAGTTTTGGTCCTGTGATGTGTAAGGAAACTAGATTGATAAGGATAAAGGATGTCGGAGCCTTCAATGAAGAAATCATTCAGGAGACCAAAGTGGAACTGAGACCCGGGGGCTACATCAGTTGGGGGGGGGGGGAGAGCAGAGGGAATCAAGGTAAGATAACGCCGACCGGGTGGATGTCAGTAAGGACAGCAGAGTCAAGGGCTGAAGACAACTGGGATCAAGGAGACCATGGTGTGCAGAACGAGGGGTGGGGTAAACATAAAGAAGACACTGAAAAGCGAGAAGAAGAGTAAAAAAAACTGCCAAGAGGGACAGCCAAGAAGCACCCCAGAAGGCACCCCAATGAGCACAAAAGCAGCTCTGGTGTTCACACAAGACCAAAAGGCAGAACATGATACTTAAGAACAGAAGTGTTTGCCATACTGGGACAGACTGAAGGTCCATCAAGCCCAGTATCCTATTTCCAACAGTGGTCAACCCAGGTCACAAGTACCTGGCAAGATCTCAGAACAGTAGAATATATTTTATAGTAATTATTCTAGAAATAAGTGGATTTTCCCAAGACCATCTTAATAATGGCTTATGGATTTTTCTTTTAGGAAGTTATACAAACCTTTTTAAAACCCCGCTAAGCTAACTTCTTTTACAATATTCTCTGGCAATGAATTCGAGTTTAATTACACACCTCTCTATGTTGAGTGAAGAAATATTTTCTCCAATTTGTTTTAAAATTACTACTTTGTAGCTTCATTGCATGCCCCCTAGTCCTAGTATTTTTGGAAAAAGAGTAAACAGGCGATTTACGTCTACCTGTTCACTCATTTTATAGACCTCTATTATATCTCCCCATAGCCATCTTTTCTCCTAGCTGAAGAGCCCTAGCCACTTTAGCCTTTGCTCATAGAGAAGTCGTCCCATTCCCTTTATCATTTTTGTCGCCCTTCTCTGTACCTTTTCTAATTTCACAATATCTTTTTTGAGACTCAGTGACCAGAATTGCACACAGTACTGAAGGTGCAGTCGCACCATGGAGCAATATAAAGGCATTATAACGTCCTCATTTTTGTTTTCCATTCCTTTCCTAATAATACCTAACATTCTATTTGCTTTCTTAGCTGCCACTACACATTGAGCAGAGGGTTTCAACGTATCATCAATGATGACACCTAGATCCTTCTCCTGATCGGTGACTCCTAATGGGGAACCTTGCATCATGTAGCTATACTTCGGATTCCTCTTTCCCACATGCATCACTTTGCACTTGCTCACATTAAACATCATTTGCCATTTGGATGCCCAGTCTCATAAGATCCTCTTCTAATTTTTTACAATCCTCTTGCGATTTAACAACTTTGAATAACTTTGTGACGTCAGCAAATTTAATTGCCTCAATAGTTATTCCCATCTCTATATCTTTTATAAATATGTTAAAAGGCAGTGGTCCCAGCACAAACCCCTGTGGGACCCACTATCTATCCTTCTTCATTGGGAACACTGACCATTTAGCCCTACTCTCTGTTTTCTATCTATTAACCAGTTTTTAATCCACGATAGAACACTACTTCCTATCCCATGACTTTCCAATTTCCTCTGGAGGCTTTGTCAAATGCCTTTTGAAAATCCAGATACACAATATTGACCGACTCACCTTTATCCACATGTTTGTTCACCTCTTCAAAGAAATGTAGTAGATTGATGAGACAAGATTGCCCTTCACCACTTGTACTGGTGTTTTCCTACTTTGAATCTTAGATATTTCCTGTGCCTCAGAAGTATCTGAATGTGGGAATAAATATTCTTTAAGTCCAGACAGCATTGTCAATCGTTCCTGAATCAGGGGATTAAGGTGCCTAACCTGAACTTTTCTTTGGCCAGGTACTTGTTCAGGGCCCTGAGGTCTAGGATGGGATGAAATCCGCCAGTTTTGGGGGGGGGGACAGGAAATACTTGTAGTAAAATGTCTTCCCTTTTCCCCTTGGTGGAACAGGCTCAACTGAATTGCCTGCAAAAAGAGAGTTTCTGTAGAAACAATTCCTGGTGCTAAAAGCTTAACCTTGTTGCTCTCGAGAGGCAAGTTGGAGGAAGTGTTCACCAATGAAGAGTAACCTACCTGGACTGATTTTGAGAACCCACTGGTCTGACGTTACAAGGGGTCACACCTTTCCTGGAAAATATTCATCCTCCCTCCCACCAATAGGTCAAACGTATCATAGGTTGTCAGTGCCAGGTGCTTTTGACACTCCCGATGCTTGGCTACGAACTGGCGGAGTTCCATAGCCTTCTCAAATAGTAGAGTGTCTGAAAATTCACTACACTGTTCAATAAGGACTTCGAGTACATGCTCATGAAGTGGGAGGCTAGCATAGCATTCTGAAATATTTTCCTCCCAAAAAAATCTAACGTCCCCAGGGGAATCAAGGAGTGAGACTTGGAACTCTTGGCCTATTTGAAAGAAGATTTGACAACCATGGAATGGTGCAAAAGCTGGAGCTTTTTGAATCCAGGAGCCTACTGGACTCAAAGTTAGACTTCTTATGAATAGGTGAGACAGAGGTGTCTCCCACTGTCTCATCTGTACAGTCTTAAGGATGTTATGAATGGGCACTATCACAGCTTCTTTAGGAGGAGCATTAAATCAAAGATGTACAACATTTCTGCCCTAGCTACTACTACTACTACTACTACTTAACATTTCTAGAGCGCTACTAGGGTTACGCAGCGCTGTACAATTTAACAAAGAGAGACAGTCCCTGCTCAAAGAGCTTACAATCTAATAGACAAGTGAACGGTCGGTCCGATCGGGGCAGTCAAATTGGGGCAGTCTGGATTCACTGAACGGTAAGGGTTAGGTGCCGAACGCAGCATTGAAGAGGTGGGCTTTAAGCAAAGACTTGAAGATGGGCAGGGAGGGGGCTTGGCGTAAGGGTTCAGGAAGGTTGTTCCAAGCATAGGGTGAGGCGAGGCAGAATGAGCGGAGCCTGGAGTTGGCGGTGGTGGAGAAGGGTACTGAGAGGAGGGATTTATCCTGTGAACGGAGGTTACGGGCGGGAACGTAAGGGGAGATGAGGGTAGAGAGGTAGTGAGGGGCAGCAGACTGAGTGCATTTGTAGGTAAGAAGGAGAAGCTTGAATTGAATGCGGTATCTGATCGGAAGCCAGTGAAGTGACCTGAGGAGAGGGGTGATATGAGTATATCGGTTCTGGCGGAATATGAGACGTGCAGCAGAGTTCTGAACAGACTGAAGGGGGGATAGATGGCTAAGTGGGAGGCCGGTGAGGAGTAAGTTGCAGTAGTCCAGGCGAGAGGTAATGAGAGCGTGGACGAGAGTTCGGGTGGTGTGTTCAGAGAGGAAAGGGCGAATTTTGCTGATGTTAAAGAGGAAGAAGCGACAGGTCTTGGCTATCTGCTGGATATGCGCAGAGAAGGAAAGAGAGGAGTCAAAGATGACTCCGAGGTTGCGGGCAGATGAGACGGGGAGGATGAGGGTGTTATCAACTGAGATAGAAAGTGGAGGAAGAGGAGAAGTGGGTTTTGGTGGAAAGACGATAAGCTCGGTCTTGGACATGTTCAGTTTCAGGTGGCGGTTGGACATCCAGGCAGCAATGTCGGATAAGCAGGCCGATACCTTTGCCTGGGTCTCCGCGGTGATGTCTGGTGTGGAGAGATACAGTTGGGTGTCATCAGCATAGAGATGATACTGGAAACCATGAGATGAGATCAGGGAGCCCAGGGAAGAGGTGTAGATTGAGAAGAGAAGGGGTCCAAGGACCGATCCCTGGGGAACACCAACAGATAAGGGGATGGGGGTGGAGGAAGATCCATGAGAGTGAACTTTGAAGGTGCGGTGGGAGAGATAGGAGGAGAACCAGGAGAGGACAGAGCCCTGGAACCCAAATGAGGACAGTGTGGCAAGAAGTAAGTCATGATTGACAGTGTCAAAAGCAGCGGATAGATCCAGGAGGATGAGGATGGAGTAGTGGCCTCTGGATTTGGCAAGGAACAGGTCATTACAGACTTTAGAAAGTGCTGTTTCTGTCGAGTGAAGAGGGCGAAAACCGGATTGAAGCGGATCAAGGATGGCATGAGAGGAGAGAAAATCAAGGCAGCGGCTGTGGACTGCGCGCTCAAGTGTCTTGGAGAGGAAGGGTAGGAGGGAGATGGGGCGGTAGTTGGAGGGACAGGTAGGGTCTAGTGATGGTTTTTTGAGGAGTGGCGTGACTACAGCATGCTTGAAGGTGTCGGGGACAGTTGCAGTGGAGAGAGAGAGGTTGAGGATATGACAGATGGAGGGGGTGATAGTAGGAGAGATGGTGTTAAGTAAGTTGGTGGGGATGGGATCAGAGGAACAAGTGGTGCATTTTGAGGAGGAAAGAAGGCGGGCGGTTTCCTCCTCGGAGATATCAGGAAAGGAGGAGAAAGAGCTCTAGTATGAGCCATCTCCCTGACAAAACTGGTGAAGGAAAGCTCCTCAGGGAGAGACTTTCTCCTGTCAAGTGGCAGAGAGGAATCTGAAGGAAGTTCCAAAGATTCCGCCTCCAAGAGAGCTTCAGTCTCTTTCGTAGTCTGAAAGAGACTCAGGAAACCATTTCTCTGAGTTCTCACTTGTCTAGGGCACTTAGACAGATGGGCAGGCACCAAAAAAAAAACAGTACGGGACCTGGGCCTCAAGGAAGCTTCCTCCGCCAAGAGCCTGGATACTGACATCCCTTCGGGCATCAGTGTCAATGCTCGGCCAATAGTGAGAAAATGGGCCTCTAGTATGGACTGGACTGGCACTGGGTTCGACACCTTCAATGCCACAGCACTGCATTGGGCAAGAAATCACCCCAGCTCCTCCTGGAGCATGGCTCTGAACCGCACCTCAGAGACTGGCACCAGTAAAGGTGAGGGCTCAGTCAGTGTGGTCAGGTTCACAGAAGGTATCGGGCTGAATCAGAAGGCTGGTCCTGACTCAAAGGAGGCTGGCGCATCAGCATTAAATCAATGGAAGGAGAGCCACCTTCTCGACATGAACATGTTTTGGTCACCAGCGTGATTCAATGGAGACGCCGATACTTCTTGGCATCCACCCCGGCACATGGCATTGGAATCCTTTGGTGTCAAGAATAATGTTGAATCTATATGTATCCTCAGTGCAGGGTGTGATGATTCTTGACCCCAATGGGCTCTTATCGATGTTCAATGTCAAGCCAAGTAGAGACCTATGCTGATGCATCCTCAGTGTTCAATGCAACTCCAGGGACCAAAGGGAGTGATGCCTCCGATGTCGAAGTCAATGGACCGGACTTGACGATGCCAAAAATAGTTCTGCACTGTTCTTGACTCTTATGGTTCTCTTGGACATCTGCTGACATAGTTTAGATCAGGGTTGTCCAACCTCAGTCCTCGAGGGCTACAATCCAGTTGGGTTTTCAGGATTTCTCCAATGAATATGCAAGAAAGCTATTTGCATGCACTGCTCCCATTGTATGCAAACAGATCTCATGAATATTCATTGAGAAAATCCTGAAAACCCGACCTGGCGAGGGCTAAGGTTGGGTCCCAGACATGAGAGGCAACAATTTTGAGTGTCAGTATATGACATGATCTTACCACAGCAGCAGCACTTCTGAAAACCACTGGGAGTTTTCTGGGACATACTGGAGAAAACAGCCAAAGCAAAATCAAACGACTCAATGATGAAAAATGAAGGAAAAAAATATACCCTGACTGGAGCACTCAGGTCTATGGGGGCTGCGAGTCGCAGAAAAACAAAGAAAACTAAATAAGTGCTGACAAAAACTAGAAAGAAACAAAAGGAAGGGGAAAGAAGACAATGATCCCATACAATACCTACGAAATTAAGTCGAATCATGCCTAGAAATAGCAGCCGCGAGCTCTGGGGGGTGGTGAGATGCAACGATCATCTTCACTTCTCAGAGATTGAAAGAAGACTGGCTAGTCCCGCACAGCAATGACAGGTGGGAAATCGAGTACGCATGCACAATGGCAGATCCAAAAGCTTCTAGAAAGAAGCTGGGAGAATGCTCCCAACTGGGCTCCCACTGCTTGTCCTCTGAGTAGGTACACCATGACACCTGCCCAGCACATCTTTTCTAATGTCAGTCAAGGAGTCCTAGCAGTATCAATTGTGACAACCTTCCTTTAATCCAAAGGAAATTAAATTCCCCTTGTTTATACTGTGGGGCACTCTAAACAAATGTTTGGATTTCAGTTACTAGCTTACTCTGTAAGAAGAGTAAATAGCATTCTGGTAAAAATCTCTTCACTATATGTGATCATTCCTCTACATTCCTAGCCCGATGAAATGGACATATCATCATTGTTTATTTATCTCCAGCTTTTCAAGTAGAGTTCAAAGTAAGTTACAAATATATCTGGGTTTATAAGTACAGTAAATACAAACAATAGCAATTTTATAAGTATGTATTTATAAATACACAAGTGGAGTTTTGCCACGATTTGGGTTTCTGCCAGGGACTTGTGACCTGGCTTGGCCACTGTTTGGAAAACAGGATGCTAGGCAAGGTGGACCATTGGTCTGACCCAGTATGGCTACTCTTATGTCCTTATGTACAAGGATGGTAACTAAATTGAAGTGGGGAAATATAACATTATATATCACAGGAAATAATCATAATTTGAAAGTAGATGTGTGAAAACACCCCACAGAGGAGACCAAGGTGAGCATGAATTATATAGCACACACCAGCCCCTCACTGCTCTCCCTCTGATGCACATTAGCTTTATTTATTTCTCCACTTTATCTCCCAATCACTAAAAAGGCATGAACTAGTGATCCCAAACACCTACGGCATAGCTGGTAGCTGTTCCTCCACCAACTATGTTTCCAACTAAAAGAGCTACAGCTCCACTACTACTACTACTATTCAACATTTCTAAAGCGCTACCAGGGTTGCGCAGCGCTGTACAATTAACAAAGAAGGACAGTCCCTGCTCAAAGGAGCTTACAATCTAAAGGACAAAAAGTGCAGTCAATCAAGATTGAGGCAGTCTAGATTTCCTGGATAGAGGTTCAATGGTTAAGTGCTGAAAGCAACATTGAAGAGGTGGGCTTTGAGCAAGGATTTGAAGATGGGTAGGGAGGGGGCTTGGCATATGGGCTCAGGGAGTTTATTCCAAGCATAGGGTGAGGCGAGGCAGAAAGGGCGGAGTCTGGAGTTGGCGGTGGTGGAGAAGGGTACTGAGAGGAGGGATTTGTCCTGTGAGCAGAGGTTACGGGTAGGAGCGTAAGGGGAGATGAGGGTAGAGAGGTAGTGAGGGGCTGCAGATTGAGTGCATTTGTAGGTTAGTAGGAGAAGCTTGAACTGTATGTGGTACCTGATCAGAAGCCAGTGAAGTGACTTAAAGAAGGGGGTGATATGAGCATATCGGTCTAGGCGGAAGACGAGCAGCAGAGTTCTGAACAGATTGAAGGGGGGATAGATGGTTAAGTGGGAGGCCAGTGAGGAGTAGGTTGCAGTAGTCAAGGCGAGAGGTAATGAGAGAGTGGATGAGAGTTCGGGTGGTGTGCTCAGAGAGGAAAGGGCGAATTTTGCTAATGTTATAAAGAAAGAAGCGACAGGTCTCGGCTGTCTGCTGGATACGGGCAGAGAAGGAAAGGGAGGAGTCGAAAATGACTTCGAGTTTGCGGGCAAATGAGACGGGGGGGATGAGGGTGTTATCGACTGAAATAGAGAGTGGAGGGAGAGGAGAAGTGGGTTTGGGTGGAAAGACAATGAGCTCGGTCTTGGCCATGTTCAGTTTCAGGTGGCGGTTGGACATCCAGGCAGCAATGTCAGATAAGCAGGCCGATACTTTGGCCTGGGTTTCTGCAGTGATGTCTGGTGTGGAGAGATAAAGCTGGGTATCGTCAGCATAAAGATGATATTGGAAACCATGAGATGAGAAACTGGGACCATGAGAAACCCTCATGGTCCCAGTTTCTCTTCTTGTTCTCCTCTTGCCAACCATAACTCCTTCTCTAACCAACTCTGCTCCACTTTCCACTTGGTCCTGCAACAAAAACAAGCATTTATAGAAAGCACATGCATTGATACTGATGCAAGGCCAGCAATGCAAACCGATTAACCCATTACAAAAATTGTTTTACTTCATAGTTTGCAATGCAGTATTGACCATTGTACAATACAGCCAATAAAATTTTCAGCCCAGTTGACATAAATGTATTACCTGGTGATATGGTTCAACTGCACTGGTCTGTAAAAAGGAGAAGACCACATAAGTAATTCCCAGTGGTGAGCTTAATTTTGATGCTCTTCGTGGACAATTTGGAGGAGTTCATTCTAACTGCAGAGTGCAGCATGTCTGGCCTATTTTGAGGACCCACTGATGTGAGGTTATATTTAAATCTGTTTATTAACATTCCAGATTGAAGACAAAAAACCACAACAAAAATAATTCAGGTGTACATGAGGAAACACAGCCATCTACTACATGTATCATGTCCCCTTTAGTCCCATCTTTTACAGAGGACGCTTCATTTCCAACACAACAGCTTCCAATCGTCCACATAGTTGTAAAACACGACTATACCTGTTTCTATATAACAGCAAAACATTTGTCTTGTCAACAAGAACTTTTGCATATTTTATATAATTCCCCCCCCCCCCCCCCCCCATATCCCTGGCAGCACGGCTGTAAATTACAGTACTCATGGATCAGTAATTTAATATATAACTTCTTCCCTTATGTGGTAGAGTTAGCCACAGCGGTTCCCATCTGGCCATGAACTGAGCACCAGGATCACTATCCCATTTTTTAACCCCACATCTATCCACTCTCATTTGTTGTATCATTTGAGTTCTAAACATCTGCAGCGAGGGGCCCGACGGGGAGAGCCAGACCCTTAAAATGCTGTTAATGCCGCAAAATATGGCCATTCCCAGAAATCCCTTTAGGCCCGCGGGAGGATCCGAGGTGTATCTGAAGCTATGAAACAGAAGCAGCGGGTCCCATATCAATGAGCAGTCCCACATACTCTGCACCATTTTTAATAATCTCTGCCAAAATTTACCTATCAAGGGGCAGGACCAAAACATATGCCCCAAGGAGGCCATGCCAGCACCACATTTCAGACAAGCCCCTGACCCACCTATATTTGCCAACATTGCCCGTTTCGGTGAGATATGTAGTCTCATTATAAAGCGATACACCTTTTCTCGTTGGTACACAGATAGCCTTAACGCGTATATCCCCTTGATATATGAACGACATAAGTCTGTTGTGATTACACAACCTAAGTCGGCCCCCCAATTCTTGCTCAAACGTTCATAGTTTATTTCAGGCATTGTATCCTTTAATTGTTGATGATGAAATCTCAGCGGGACTGATTGTTGCGACCCTAATGAATAACTTTCTGTCAGGACATCAATTACATCTTCTGTCAGATCCGTCCACAATAAGGAGGAGATGTAGTGTTGTAATTGATAATAGGCAAAGTAATGACCCGGGGAAATCCCATATTGCTTTTGTAAGTCACTAAATGATTTAATATGGCCCTCTTCATTAATAGTCTGGGCTATATATATAATACCCTTTTTTGCCCATAGCCCAAATACACTACCTCCCCCACCCCGGTGAGAAGGCTGGATGTCTCTAGCTTTGTTAATGAGAATTCTGATGTTCCCCTGAACCAATCGTTAATATGTCGCATGGAGCATGCAATCGTAAGATTTTGTATACTTAAAAGTCCCATTCCTCCACTGTCTTTTGGGGTTATCAGAGTTTCTATCGTTAATCTGGGTCTTTTCCCTTTCCATAGAAATGTCTGTATCAGCTTGTTCACTATCCTCTCATCTTTCCTTAATAAATACAACGGTAATTGTTGAAATACATATAGCCACTTTGGAATTAAGATCATATTGATCAATGCAATCCGACCCCACGATGAAAAAGGCAGATCCTGCCATATCATGAGCTTCCTTCTGGTCATCTCTATTAGGGGACCCACATTGGCTGCATATAGCCACGGTATGTCTCTAGTGATCTGTACCCCTAGATATTTCAAAGTCCCCTCAGCCCATCTGAGAGGAAATTTACCTTTCCACTGCTGAATTAACTCATCATCTAAGGCTAACGTACATGATTTCTGCAGATTTAATAAAAACCCCTATATTTCCCCATATTCTGCTATTATTTCTAGAGCCTTCTCCAAAGAATTCTGAGGATCAGCCAATAGGAGCATTATATCATCCACATAAGCTAACGCTACCTTTGTTTCCATCCCCACTGTGATTCCTGCAACTTCTCTAGTTTTGTTTAGCAACCTAATCAATGGTTCTAGGGAGAGATCAAAAAGAAATGGGGATACAGGGCATCCCTGCCGGGTTCCTCTCTGTATTGCTAGGTTCTTTGACAGTCCCCCATTAACCAATAGTTGGGCAAACATGCCCGAGTATAGTGTCTGTATAGCCGCCAGCACCCACTCTGGTAGACCCACCCAGTCCAAGACCTTAAACAAATAATTCCAGATCACCTGATCAAAGGCTTTAGCCGCATCTAGGCTAACCAACATTGCTTTTTCCCCCTGCCAGTTACTATATCGGCTTTTTTCTACCTGTCACCCTCCCTTTGGAATAGCCTTCCAAAGGAGATCAGACTAGAGAAATCTTATCTCCATTACCGAAAACTTCTGAAAACCTTTCTCTTTATAAGCTATGTAGAACAGAACTTAGCATAATGAGATAAGGTCGAAAAGACAAAGAAAAATGGGGTAGCTTAACTGTATATTAGATTTTTAATTTGTACTGATTTATTATGTAGTTTATCCTGATTGCTGTGCTCTCCTGTCATGAATGGAATTCCTATGTCTGTTTATTTGTATATACCAATTTTTTATATATATGTAAACCGTTCTGTTTTGCAGTTGCAACAAGACACGGTATATAAATCAACATAAATAAAAATATGTGCCATGGAGAGTAAAATCCTCCGAACATGCCATACAGAATGACGATTAGGAATAAATCCCACCTGTGAAGTGTCTATCAATTCTGCCATGTATGGTGACAATCTGTTAGCTGTTACATTAGCCAGCGTTTTTGCCAAAATCTTAATATCTACATTAATAAGGGAGATAGGCCTGTAGGACTCCGGTTCGTCCACAGGCCTACCTGGTTTAGGCAATAACGCTATCAGTGCAGTATTTTCATGTGTTGGTAGTCTGCCCTCCTGAATAACCATGTTATAATATTCAAATAAATCCCCTATCAGATTAGGCTGCATAAGCTTGTAAAATTCGCCCGAGTACCCATCGATACCAGGCGCCGAATTGGCTTTCAATCCTTTAATGGTTTGCTGTAATTCTGTAATTTGTAAAGGTATCCCAATTGCCTCTGTAGCCGATTTCGGCAACCTGGGCATGCCTGCTTTGGCCAGAAAATTCCCAATATCTACCTCTCATGAGGCGCTGCTTGCACTATACATTTTTTGGAAGTGACCATATAAGATTTGCTTCACTTCCTCTGGTTTATTAGTCATCTTCCCTTGTTTATCCCGCAGCACTGTAATTGCTCGGGGGCTCTCCCTTGAGGACACCAGTCTCGCCAGCATGCCCCCTGTGCGGTTGCCAAACCGATTAAGTCGATACTTTTGGCATATCATCCATCTTTGGGTCTGCTCTTGCAACAAAGTGTTTAGTGTTATCTGCAGGGATGAATACTGCTCTCTGTTAACCCTAAAGGGGAATTGCAAAAACCTCTGCCTTGCCCTGCTAAGGCTGTGCTGCAAATTCAAAATACTGGCAGCTACCTTTTTTCGTCTTGCGGCCACATACTGTTGCGTTCTCGAGGGCCTTCACATTCTGTCAGGCTTCTTCCCCGGGAACCCTGGGTACATGAGTCCTTGGACCACGGCCGAGGAGCGGCAGTGGCAGGCAAGACCACCTCGGGACTGGAAACACAGAAGAGCAGTACTGAACTCTGGACTGGAGTAGTACAAGGCAGGCAACTAGAACAGATGAGACAGGAACAGCTTCACCTGCACCTAGCCACTGTTCCTCCGGAGTTGAGCTCCGAAGTGCAGGCGGCCGGTAGGACTTACAGGATAAGGCAGGAACTGAAGATCCAGAGGACCCACCCTGGGTCTGGGATACACGAGGGTGACAGGGCACGGAACTAGACTCAGACAGTGTGCTGCTGCACAGCCACTAGCAAGACCCAGAAGACAGACCAAGGAACACACGGCGTACAGAAGCCTAGCAGGAGCAAGGACTAGGGCAGCATACACACTAGGCAGAACGGGGATCCGGGGATACCCACAGGGTAAACCCTCTAGCTAGGTGGAAACAGGATACAGGAATAACCACCCAGGAAATACACACTAGCTAGACAGATACAGGATTCAGGATATACACTCAGGATATACAAGCAGGGTAGGCACACAGGCTAGGCAAGGCAGGACTTAGGGTAAAGAGAGCAAACCAGGAAGAACAGGCCAGGGGTCTTGGGCTGGCAGCAGAGCAAACAGAGTAACCAGGATTAACAGGCCAAGGGTCTTTGGGACAGACAGGAGAACAGACAGAGAAACCAGGACAAAGGCTTCACCCCAACCCAGGGTAAGCCAGGGACAGAGGCTTCCCCCCAACACAGGGTAAGCCAGGAACAGAGGCTTCCCCCCAACACAGGGTAAGCCTGGAGCAGAGGCTTCACCCCAAACACAGGGTAAGCCAGGAACAGAGACTTCACCCCAAACCCAGGGTAAGCCAGGAAGGACCCGCAGTCCACAGACAGAGGCTTCACCCCAACTCAGGGTAAGCCAGGAAGGACCGCAGTCCACAGACAGACAGTGGCAGGGAAGACACCCCACGGAAGGACAACAGAGACACAGAGTGAAGCTGGGCTGGAACCCAGAGAAAAGCTAAGCAGTAGTGCAGCAGACACTTACTAACCTGACCTGGCCTAAGAGCATAACACTTATGCAAAAGGCCCTGACTGCAAGCACAGCACTTCCTTATGAAGGCTCTCACTGATGAGTCACCAGCAGCAGGACAGAAGCAGGAAGTACACTGACCCCAAAGAGAGGCTTGACACACATAGGAAGTGAGCCCACAGGAAAGACAAGCAGGAGCCATCTTGGAAGCTGGCACAGAGCCGGTGGCAGCCATCTTAGATGCTGGCTCCCTAGAGAGGCATAGCCCACACAGGTGAGGTCTAGTGAAGCAATCAGGTTCATGCTGGAAGCAGCCAGCACACCAGGACAGAGACAAGACTAACACAAACACAGACAGAAGCCAGCAGAGCTGCTGACCCCCAGAAAAAAGGTAAGGCTGAGGGTGGTCACGGCCACAGACGTGACACATACGAAATGAGTTCTCCCCTCAATACCACCTTCGCCGTACACCAGAACAATTTGGGATCGACTCTATGTTGAACATTATTACCCACATATGTCTCCCATTTATTCCGTATAAACTCTTGAAAATCCAGATCTTTAACTAGGTAATTGGGGAACCTCCATCTCTGTATTGTTTGAAATCCACTTGCAGCCTCCAGCCTCACCCATACCGGAGCATGATCTGACACCACTGCTTGCTCCAATTGCGCATCTGTCACCGACGAGAATAAAGATGCTGACATCAGGATATAATCCAGCCGTGCCCAAGTCTCATGCGCTCTTGATCTATGGGTATAGTCCCTCTCCCCCATATGCAACAACCTCCACACATCAACTAGGCCCATGGTGTCTGTTAGTGCCTCCAGAACCCCTTTTTCATGCCCTCCCAGGGACCCGCCACGTCTTGCCCCGGTACAGTCCAGCCTCGGATCCATAAGGGTGTTCATGTCTCCCACCATTACAATATTTTCCTGCTGATATGTTAGCAGTATTTTCAATAAGTTTGGGAAAAATTGTTTTTCAAAGGGTGTTGGGGCATATACATTTAGCAAATATATTTCTCTCCCCTGGAGCCACAGCTTGACTAAAAGAAACCTTCCATTCGTGTCTCTGAAAATAACCTCTGATTTCTGCGCTAATCTTTTATGCAACAAAATTGCCACACCTCCCTGTCGGGCCCCTGATGACGCAAAATGAACTTGACCCACCCATGCCCGCTTTAATTTGTTATGCTCTTCATCAGACAACCGCGTTTCCTGCAAGCATGCTATGTCAGCTTGTAGCCGCCTTAAGTGTGTCAAAATCTTGTGTCGCTTAATGGGAGAAGTGATTCCACCCACATTCCAGATCAAGTTACAACTAGCCGTGATCCCAGTAGCTGTGCTCTTTCAAATTTCCCAGATACTTCCAGACCCGGGAGCCCAGCCCTCCTCCCGGGACTTTAGTACTTATGACCTCATACCCCACACTTAGGACATTTGCCTTACTGATCCATAACTGACCAGTAGCTTTGCCACTAAACCCCCACTCATCTTCCCGTTCCCCTTCCTCCCCTCCCCCCCAACTATCCCTACCCCCATTCCCCTCTCCTACCCAGTGAACTGCTTTCCCTTTAGACAGGAAAATTCCCATCAAAGGTGAGACGACATGCAGAGGTCCCCGCCCCCCTCAGCCCCCCCCCCCCCCTCCACTCAATGTACTTATAACTTTTAGCCCTCCATACATACGAATCTCCTCTTCACCGGTGCTCCGGTGAAAACAGTTAGTTTCTGCCAGCCCCATTCTCGAGGAATGTATATGTCGTTCAAAGTCAAGTGGGTTCTTCCTCTTTCTTTAGTTCTCGGTTATGAACTGTGAGGCCAGCTGATCCGATGTAAAAGGAACCCATTTCCCCTGATGAAAAAGTTTTAGTGTGGCTGGGTAGATCAGCATGAACCTCTCCTTCCGCTTTACCAGCTCTGTGCATATCAGATGGAATTTCTTTCTTCGGTCTTGCACGCTTGTAAAGTAATCCTGGAAGATGCGCACCGGGACCTCAGCGTACCTCAAAGCCTCTCGATTCTGGCGATATCCCCTCAATATCTCCTCTTTATGTAGGTAATTAAGTATTTTTATAATCACCACTCTAGGCCGCTGACCATTCTGAGGGGTGCGCCCCAATCGGTGCGCACGCTCAATACAAAGCGGGCCTCTGCTATCTGAAAATGCAAATTCCTTTGAAAGCCAATCTTCCAACAGAGGGCCAAGGTTTCTTTCTGTGATGCTTTCCGGGATGCCTACCAGACGGAGGTTATTTCTTCGCGCTCTGTTTTCTAGGTCGTCTAGTTTCTCCGTCTGGCTTGTCAGTTTATCTTTTAGCCCTGTTAGTTCCGGCTCCCAGCTCTTCCAGCTGTCTTCTAGATCAGAAACCCGTTTCTCCGCCTCCGTGGTTCGACTTGCGATGTCCGCTAGCAGCCCGTCAAATTTCCCCAGCTGGCCTTCCAGTGAGACAAAACGAGGCTCCAGAGCGCTTCCCACCGCCGTAACCAGCTGTTCCAATTGTCGGGGGGTGAACTCTGCTCCGCTGCAGGGAGACGTGGCCGCCATCTTAGTTTCATCGCCGGGCCCAGTCGGTTTTTCTTTTTCGTTTTTGTTGCCCTTTCTGGTGCTAGCTAGCGGCATCGGGGCAAAATAGTGTTCCATGCACCTTCGTCCACTTTTCTTTAGCGCCAGCAGTAGTCGGAAGAGGGTCTGATGAGGCTAAAAAGCCAAAGTAGAGCGGGGTCCCTCAGAGCAGCATAGAATTCACTGCTGCTGCTTCCACCGCATCACGTGGTCTCCCCTGATATGAGGTAATAAGGGACCATCTTTCTTCAAAAAAAAAAAAAGAAAAAAAATCAGCTGCCTCCCTACTGGTAGGTTGTCCAAACAGCTACTTTTGCTTCGGCTATGCTCTTGTGGAACCAGTCAAAAGCCCTTCCTCTGCTTTGACCGAGAAACCAGATGAGACTCTCTGCCACTGTGGATGGGAGCAAGAACTCTGACCTGTCTGGGATAAATGAGAGGGTGGAAGGACCCTACAAAGAGCAGTAGTGCCTCCACTGTCCTAAGCCTGAATACCTCCTAGACGAGGGCCACATTAGGAGTGGGCCGGGACAGTGGCTTAATGTTATCAGTAGGTTTCTTGATGAGGTCAGTGACCTCCTCCTCCTTGTCACCAAAAAGACTGTCACCCTGACATGGGCCATCTGCCAGCTACTCCTGAACTGTCAGTTCTAGGTGCAAGGCTCGCAGCCAGGTAAGTCTGCACATCTCAGTACCCATGGAGCATGCCTTGGATGCCACATTGAATGCATCACAAGTTGCTCGAGGAATGTACTTTCTACAATCCTGCTGCTTGGTTAATAGCTGGCAGAGCTCTGCAGCTCTCTCAGGTGGTAATGCAGACTATGCACTTTTTGTCCAGGAACTTTTCCAAACCTTTTTTTAAACCCAGATACGATAACCGCTGTTACTACATCCTCCGGCAAAGAGTTCCAGAGTTTAAATATTCGTTGAGTGAAAAAAATATTTTCTCTGATTTGTTTTTAAACTGTTTCCATGTAACTTTGTACCTTTTGAAAGAGTAAAAAAAAAATCGATTCACTCCTACTCCTTCTATACCACTCAGGATTTTTTAGGCCTCAATCATATCTTTTCCAAGCTGAAGAGCCCTAACCTCTTTAGCCTTTCATCATATGAAAGGCGTTCCATCCTCTATTATTCTGATTGCTCTTCTTTGAACTTTATCTAACTCCACTATATCTTTTTTTCAGATACAGCAACCAGAACTGAACACAATATACTCAAGGTGAGGCTGCACCACAGAGAAATAAAGAGGCATTATAATATTTTTGGTCTTAATTACCATCCCTTTCCTAATAATTCTTAGCATCCTGTTTGCTTTTTTTGGCCGCCACCACATACTGGGCAGAAGATTTCAACGTATTTTCTACACCACCACCTTGATCTTTTTCTTGGGTGCTGACCTCCCAAGGTGGACCCTAACTCCAGATAAATACAATTTGGATTATTTTTCCCAATGTGCATCACTTAGCATTTGTCCACATTTCTATCACCAGAAAAACAAGCAAATAGATATGTTAAGTCACACCAATGACTTTACCATAGAGGTGTTAGAACCCAATATTTCTAGTACAATTTCAGTGTTACTTGCACCTTTGGCTTATTCACTCAAAAATAGGAAATCTATGACCAAAACTAAATCTCTACAGCATTTTTCAGAGTGGGATAAAGGAAAGATATCATTTCAATTAAATTAAAATAGGACAATATTAAAAAATGATAAATCATCTATATATATAAAACTCACCCTCAACGTTCTATTTGCATTGACGTCACTGAAGCCAGGTTCGTAAGTTCGAAGGTCTGAAGCCACACAAAATCACAGTCTGTGGGCCCTGCCCTCGCGTCAAACGATATGACGTTGAGGGCGGAGCACATTCTCAGCTCCAACGTTGTACTGCACTGTAGCTCTGCTCCGCCCTCGCGTCAAAACGCGATGACGTCGAGGGCGGGGCACACGTTACTCTATCGGTTCCTACTGCAGGGGCATTCACATGACGCTAAAATCTTCTGTTTCGGCAGGTCAGTGGGGTGGGGGGGCCTTCGGAGAGGGGGGAGCGCCGGCAGCAACGACATCGGTGGGGGTGGAAGGGGGTGCACTGGCAACACACACATCGGGGGGAAGGGAACAGTCACGGACGCTGGGGGGCGTGCCAAAAGGGCCAGGGCGACAGCACATTCGCACAGAGGCTGCAGGGGGGCCGGCGACACACGGAGACACAAAGGGACAGAGGGGAGCCTTGCTAGCGCCCGTTTCATTGCGATTTGAAATGGGCCTTTGTTACTAGTATAACATATTGTAATGCAGGATTTTTTCAACACTAATACAAGTAAACACAATTCATTTTTTTACATCAAAATATATAACATGATTTAACTTATCAAGAAAATAGAAGGCGCATAAATTAGGAAAATAAACAGCAAAAAATGTGGCTTTTTCTACTTTTCAAAGACGTTAGCCTTCAGTGAAACAGTCTGTAAAACAAACTTAGCTTACATGAAAGTTAAATTATTCTGTAAATCTAGTCTCCCACAGTAGCAGTTCTTTTTTTTTTTTTTTTTTTGCATTTGGGCAAGCTATATAAAAGATAATACAGATTCTCACTAACTCCAGACAGAAATATTATTATAGCTCAAAAATCTAAAATCAAGTAATCTAACTGGGGAAATTGGAAGGTTTTAGCTTATAATGAATGCTGTGTGACTAATCCTTCCTGCTTAGATTCGGCCCAATGATCTCACTGATATCTACCTATCTCTTAATTATTGTACTCTTCCCTTAACATAAGCACAACATAAGAGAAATACTAAGCCAGTACAGTTTTATTCTTCAGGAAATTTGTGTGTACTGAGCACTTTCACAGAAGAATGTTAAGCATATAATTAAAATGGAAATGCCTTTAATTTAAGAATTATCCAACAATTATAGCTGCAACTGGACAAAGTTCTGCGTGTTCAACTTCCATGGAGAGAAAAACAGGTTTGTAAGTTAAAAGATTACAGTGCTACTACTGAATTTGTTATGATAGGGCAATGTTTTTGCTATGAAGGAACAGACAAACCTACAATATTTAGTCATAACATCATCAATACAAAATGGTTCTTAAATAAAATTTACAAATACTTACAACTGAATCAGTATCTGTGCATTCCCTGTTTTTAAAGGAAAGAAAAAATACTATTCAATACATCAAAGACAAGACAAATTTCATAAAGCATTTTTTTTGGGGAAAAAAAAAAGATTAATTTTGGACCAGTTTTGTTAACCATTCTTCCTCCTTCAACTTCCAGTCCTCTACTCGCACACAAATTCAACTAAATGTAAGAAATATGCAGCAACCTTTGGGTTATAAACCTTGGATTTCATTATAACAATCCCTCATATGGAATACAGTCACATTACTGGAAAAAAACATTTCTTTACATGGTTTATTTACGAGGACTCATGGGTTTTAGGGGTTATTTTAGAAGCATCTCCATGTGTCAATAGCAGCATTTATATGTATAGATAGCAAAAAAGTTTGAACAGTGATTTCAGAAAGCCACTATTTACATTTGGAGATCCATACCAAAGATTTCAAGGGGGAGTGTTGGAATACCATTTAGAGATGTCTCAGGCAGGATAAAAATCTACATGTGTATTCTCCATTTTACAAAGGGAAAAAATTTCCTCATCAGCTTTTATACCAGCTCAAAGGCATGCACGGAATTTTAAAAAGTATTCATTTCAGCCATGGCTTTACACAAGGGCTTAAGGAGAAATTCTATCTTACATGACAAATTTCTTTCCTTTAGTCCTACCAGACCAGTCCAGAACAAGTTGGCTACGTCTCTTGACCAGTGGACGGAGAGAGAAAAAAATAGTTCCAGGCGATTTACCCTTTATGAATATACTACTACTACTTATCATTTCTATAGAGCTACTAGTCGAATGCAGCGTTGTACACTGGAGATAAAGAGACAGTCCCTGCTTCAAAGAGCTTGCAATATAACTATGACAAACAGGACAAATAAGGGATAAGGGAATTACTAAGGTGGGGATGATAAAAATGGGTGCTAAATAAGTGAGTATGAGTTAGGAGTTAAAAACAGCACCAAAAAGGTGGGCTTTTAGCCTAGATTTGAAGATGGCACTTCACATACCAGCTCAGCAAGTCTATTCCAGGCACATAGTGCAGCAAGATAAAAGGAATGGAGTCTGGAGTTAGCAGTGGAGGAGAAGGGTGCAGATAAGAGAGACTTACCCAGTGAACTGAATAACTGGGGAGGAGCGTAGGGAGATAGAAGTGGAGAGGTACTGAGGAGCTGGAGAGTGAATGATCTTCTAAGTCAATAACAGGAGTTTGAACTGTATGTGGAAATGGATAGCCAATGAAGTGACTTAAGGAGAGGGCTAATATGAGCATAGCGACACTGGCGGAATATAAGTCATGCTGCAGAATTTTGAACAGATTGAAGGGGAGAGAGATGGTTTAGTGGGAGACCTGTGAAAAGCAAGTTGCAATAGTATTAGCGAGAGGTGACAAGAGTGTGGATAAGGGTTCTGGTAGTGTGCTCAGAAAGGAAAGTATGAATTTGGGTGATATTATAGAGAAAGAATCGTCAGGTTTTAGCAGTTTATTGAATATGTGCAGAGAAGGAGAGAGAGAGAGAAGTCGAAGATGACCCCCAAGGTTATGAGCAGATGAGACGGGGAAGATGAGAGTGTTATCCACAGAGAATGGGGGAAGAGGACAGGTTGGTTTAGGGGGAAAGATAAGAAGCTCAGTCTTGGTCATGTTTAGTTTCAGATGGTAGTGAGACATCCAGGCAGCAATGTCAGACAGCCAGGCTAATACTTTGGCCTGGATTACTGCTGAAATTTCTGGTGTGGAGAGGTAGATCTGGGAGTCATCTGCGTAAAGGTGAGACTGAAAACCATGGGATGAGATCAGAGTACCAAGGGAGGAAGTATAGATGGAGAAAAGAAGAGGTCCCAGGACAGATCCCTGAGGTACACCAACTGATATTGGGATAGAAGTGGAGGAGGATCCACCAGAGTATACACTAAAAGTACAATGGGAGAGATATGAAGAAAACCAGGAAAGAACAGAGCCCTGAAATCCAAGTGAGGACAGCGTATCAAGGAGTAGGCAGTGATCAACAGTGTCAAAAGCAGCAGATAGATCGAGAAGGATGAGGATAGAATAGAGATCTTTGGATCTGGCCAGGAACAGGACATGAATATTGTGCAGCACTGCAGCATAAAATGCTCTGTATTTCAAATAGCAAAGCAATGGTGCTTTGGATCCTTCTGTCAGATTATACTGAAAACTAGAGACTAAAGGGACCTTAAGCATCTACACGCGCCCAACGCGCACCAAAATGGAGTTATCGCCCAGCTACCACGTGGTCCTTGCGGTAATTTCATATTTGGCGCATGTCCGTTTCTTGCGCCCGAAAAATATTTTTTATTTTCTGGTGCGCATCAGCTACGCAAGCCAAGTGGCATTTGGCGCATGTAGTTCATTACCGCCCAGTTACCACATGAGACTTTACTGCTAGGTCAGTGGCTGTTGGTAAGGTCTCAGACTCAAAATAGACACGCAGCAATTTTCATTTTGCCGCACATTCACTTTAGGAAAAAAATTTTTAAAAAGCCATTTTTTGCAGGTGTGCTGAAAAATGATTCTGCAAACGCCCAAAACATGCATCTACACTACCACAGGCCATTTTCAGTACACCTTAGTAAAAAGACCCCCAAATGTGGCATTCAGGTGTGAGTCTTATCTAGCACTGAAGTATAACGTTTATTAACATACAGGTATTTCACCGAGTTAGGAGATGTGTAAAATCAATGGTTAGGGGAATTCCAAAAGAAGAAGCAGGGATATCCAAGAAAAAATAAGCCAAAATAGCAAAGATACTTACCTGTAGCAGGTATTCTCCGAAGACAGCAGGCTGATTGTTCTCACATGTGGGTCAACGTCCGCGTCGGCCCAGGAATCAGCATTTTACAAGCAAAATATAAACAAAGTTTTGCCAGAGTCATCTGGTGTGCGTGCAGCACGCACCGCACATGCGCGGACCGATTTCCTACCCATCGCATGAGCAAGTTCCCTCAGTTAAATCAAACAGCATAAAAAGAGGCAAAAAACTCCAAAGGGGAGATGGGCGGGTTTGTGAGAACAATCAACCTGCTGTCCTCGGAGAATACCTGCTACAGGTAAGTATCTTCGCTTTCTCCGAGGACAAGGAGGCTGCTTGTTCTCACATGTGGGGTATCCCTAGCAATCAGGCTCACTCAAAACAACGAACACTGGTCAATTGGGCCTCACAACGGCGAGGACATAACACAGATTGACCTGAAACCATAAACAACTAACTGAGAGTGCAGCCTAGAACATAACAAAAATGGGTCTAGGGGGGTGGAGTTGGATTCTAAACCCCGAAGAGATTCTGCAGCACTGACTGCCCAAACCGACTATCGCATCGGGTATCCTACTGAAGGCAGTAGTGAGATGTGAATATGTGGACTGATGACCACGTTGCAGCCTTGCAAATCTCTTCAATGGAGGCTGACTAAGTGAGCCACTGACGCAGCCATGGCTCTAACATTATGAGCAAAAGGGAAAAGGAAATGGGACTTGATATACTGCCTTTCTGAGGTTTTTTCAACTACATTCAAAGTGGTTTACATATATTCAGGTACTTATTTTGTACAAGGGACAATGGAGGGGTTAACTGACTTGCCCAGAGTCACAAGGAGCTGCAGTAGGAATCAAACTCAGTTCCCCAGGATCAAACTCCACTGCACTAACCACTAGGCTACTCCTCCACTCCACTGAGCCATGACATGGCCCTCTAGAGTCAGCCCAGCTTGGGCATAAGTGAAGGAAATGCAATCTGCTAGCCAATTTGAGACTGTGTGTTTTCCGATGGCGACCCCCTTCCTGTTGGGATCGAAAGAAACAAACATTTAGGCGGACTGTCTGAAGGGCTTTGTCCGCTCCACATAAAAGGCCAATGCTCTCTTGCAGTACAAGGTATCCAAACTGCTTTCGCCAAGGTGGGTATGAGGACAGGGAAAGAATGCTGGCAAGACAATTGACTGGTTCAAATGAAACTCCGACACCACCTTTAGCAGGAACTTAGGGTGCAAGTGGAGGACTACTCTGTTCTGATGAAATTTGATATAAGGTGCATATACTACTAAGGCCTGAAGCTCACTGACCCTACGAGCTGAAGTAACAGCCACCAAGAAAATGACCTTCCATACTTCAGATGGCAGGTATTCAGTGGCTCAAAAGGAGCTTTCATCAGCTGAGTGAGAATGACGTTGAGATCCCATGACACAGGTGGAGGTCAGAAAGGGGCTTTGACAAAAGCAAACCTCTCATGAAGCAAACAACTAAAGGCTATCCAGAGATAGGCTTACCCTCTACACGGCGATGAAAAGCACTAATAGCACTAAGGTGAACTCTTACAGAGTTGGTCTTGAGACCAGACTCTGACAAGTATAGAAGGTATTCAAGCAGGGTATGTGTAGGACAAAAAAGTGGATCTAGGGCCTTGCTGTCACACCTGACGGCAAACTTCCTCCATTTGAAAGAGTAACACCTCTTCATGGAATCTTTTCTGGAAGCAAGCAAGACTCGGGAGACACCCTCTGAAAGACCCAAGGAGGCGAATTCTAAGCTCTCAACATCCAGGCCGTGAGAGCCAGAGACTGGAGGTTGGGTTGTAGAAGCGACCCCTCGTTCTTACTGATGAGGGTTGGAAAACACTCCAATCTCCACGGTTCTTCGGAGGACAACTCCAGAAGAAGAGGGAACCAAATCTGACGCGGCTAGAAGGGTGCAATCAGGATCAATGTTCCGCGGTCTTGCTTGAGTTTCAGTAAAGTCTGCCCTACTAGAGGTATGGGAGGATACGCATACAAAAGGCCTGCCCCCCAGTGTAGGAGAAAGGCATCGGACGCTAGTCTGTCGTGGGCCTGAAGCCTGAAACAGAACTGAGGGACCTTGTGATTGATCTGAGTGGCAAAAAGATCCACCGAGGGGGTGTCCCAAGCTCAGAAGATCTTGCGGACCACGCCCATTTTCAGTGACCACTCGTGAGGTTGCATTATCCTGCTCAACCTGTCGGCCAGACTGTTGTTTATGCCTGCCAGATAAGTGGCTTGGAGAAACATGCCGTGACAGCAAGCACAAAGCCACATCTGGACGGCTTCCTTGGTGTAAAACATGGCCGCGTCGAAAAAGACTACAAGCGGCAGGGCTATGGTCGGGCCCAAGGCACTGGATAGACTAGGCGTGGGTATCAGTAGCTGAGATGGTCCGGTTGCACCGAGTACAAAGTTTGAAGCCACTGGGAGTCTTCGATGACAGGGAAGGAAAAACGGCTTCGGCAAAAATCAAAAGACACGATTGTGCCTGTTAAAAGAAAAAGGCACAAAAATAAGGGGAAAAACCTGGCCGCGTCAAAAAAGAAAGGAAACTTTAAAAGGGAGAAAAAACTAACAAAAGTAAAGGTACTCTCTCTTCTTTTGTTTTTTAAAATGATAATAAAAGAAAAAAAAATTAAAAAAAACGAAGACTCTCTCCTGGGCCTGAGAAGAGCAGCAAAAGCAAACACCGCAACTCAACGAGGAGAAAAAACAACTGAGGAAACGTGCTCACGCAATGGGCGGGAAATTGGTCTGCGCATGCACAGTGTGCGCTGCACGCGTGCCAGAAGACTCTGGCAAAACCTTTATTATATTTTGCTTGCAAAATGCCGATTCCTGGGCCGACGCGGACGTCGACCCACATGTGAGAACAAGCAGCCTGCTTGTCCGCGCACAAAAAATTAATCAAAAAAGGGTTCTGGACTGGTGTGGTAGGACTAAAGGAAGGAAGACAATCAGGTAAGATAATTTCTTCTTCCTTTTCATTCATATCTGACCAGTCCAGAACAAGTAGGGTGTAGTAAAGCAGTGTCCCAGATAGGGTGGGTCTAAAATGTAATTACAAGAAAGAGAAAAACTCTACAAATAAACATTGCACCAATGTCACAAAGCAAAAATGTTAATTAAGAAGAAAAAGAAAGGCTATGGAAGCAAAGCTGATAAAGGTTTCCATGACAAGGGAAGAGGGGGAGAGGGTTCTATGACAAGTCAGGAATAACAGGAAATAAAATTGTAAAACATGCAAAATATGTAAGAACTCAAGCAAGGTTCAAAATGAACAGTTTTGTGAATAGAAACCAAGAGGTCAATATTCATCCAGATGTGGTGTGCATTTTGCTGGCTATCACTGGCATTATTCCTGGATATTCAATGCTGACCCATGTTCAGGCATCAGCACTGAATATCTGGTTTATGAGGTGCCAGCTAAAAAAATGGCTGCATAAGTCGATATTCAGAACTTAAGCGGCCATGGGTTGCTACATAAAGATAGGATAGTGTTTTATAAGGTCACCCTGGTTAAGTGCTCAATATCAGCCCTTAACCTGCGAAGTGCCGAATCGACCTAAAGAATGCCCCTAAATAGTTGGCTTTCACTTAGGTGCTAACCACTAATGTTCAGCGGTGATAACCAGTTAAGCCGCTAAAAATTAGTAAATAGCCCTGAGCAAGCGATTTAACCAGTCAACAGCCATTTCTGGCTGGATAAATCATTTTAAATATCGACTAGCAATTCAGAGAACGAAAAAGAAGAAAGCTATCAGGGGCTGACGAACAACTGTCCTTTCCTTGCCAACTCCTCAGACGAGTAGCTTGCTCAGGAATTGAACATCAACCAAATGTTTCAGCTATCAATCTGCTGTGATACTGCGTCTGGGCTTTCTTCCTTAAAGGGAAACTTTTATCAATTACCAGTGACAAGAAGGAATAAATGAAAATCCCCTTCCTCCCAGGTTTTCATGCATTAATTCTTGTGTATAAGCATCAGGTTGAGTTACTTGGCTGTGTGTGCCCACACATTTTTTTAGCTTTCTAATTGCTGTAACAAGGGGAAAAATATTCAAAAGACATGAGCAGTCAATTTCAGTGCTGTTAAATGTGTATATTTTTGATACTGTTTCATGGGTAGGCCTATTATTTGGTTTTAATTTGCTGTTCTCGAGTTTACCTCATTTATTGTATTTGTGCTAATACTTGGTTATTTTTACTATTGTTATGTGTTAACAAAATTGTAAGTTTTATGTTAAACTGTACCTGCTGTACACCGCCTTGGGTGACTTTGTTCATAAAGGCAGTTAATAAATTCTAATAAATAAATAAATCTGTGACAAAGAGTAGAAACCAACTAA
The DNA here is from genome assembly GCF_901765095.1 of Microcaecilia unicolor. Classification (NCBI taxonomy): domain Eukaryota; kingdom Metazoa; phylum Chordata; class Amphibia; order Gymnophiona; family Siphonopidae; genus Microcaecilia; species Microcaecilia unicolor. Next base: position 127,250,443 of record NC_044032.1, read on the forward strand.
TATAATATAAACAAGCTTGCGGAGCTACTGCTAGTGATATGCAATTTATCCTTAAAATCGAGCGTGGTACCGGAAGACTGGAGGGTGGCCAATGCAACGCCCATTTTTAAAAAAGGTTCCAGGGGAGATCCGGGAAATTATAGACCGGTGAGTCTGATGTCGGCGCCAGGGAAAATGGTAGAGGCTATTATTAAAAACAAAATTACAGAGCACATCCGAGGACATGGATTACTGAGACCGAGTCAGCACGGCTTTTGTGTGGGGAAATCTTGCCTGACCAATTTACTTCAAATCTTTGAAGGAGTAAACAAACATGTGGACAAAGGGGCTCGGTTGATATTGTGTATGGGAAAATTAGGTTCTTACCTTGGTAATTTTCTTTCCTTTAGTCATAGCAGATGAAGCCATTACGTATGGGTTATGTCCATCAACCAGCAGGGGAGATAGAGAGCACTCAAACTTTCACAGTGCCCTCTTGGCCAGCTAGCTCCACTGCCTCTTCAGTATTTGAAGCTTCCAAAGCAGTATGGCAAACCGCAATGGGAATCACAAGAGCTTTCCTCACAGTGAACGATGGCCCATCACAAGGGCATGAACTCATAAAGGAGGGAATGCACATCCTCCTGGAGGGAATAAACTCATCCTCCTTATTGTATAAGTGGAGGGGAACACACGCGGCTCCTGGAGGGAATCACACATCCTCCCAACACACTGGAGGGAATGAACTCATCCTCCTATTTATAGAACTGGAGGGGAACACACGCGCCTCCTGGAGAGAATCAACACATCCTTCCAAAAAAAAATATGCTGGAGGGAATGAACACATCCTCCTAAATTTAAACTGAACATGAATCCTGAAGATTGTTTTCCAACTTTCTCCCAAGGAAGGAACTTCAGGAAATTAGAACAGAACCTGAAAAACAGATTCACAGCATACAGACAATCATACAGGGAGGGCTCATGGCTTCATCTGCTATGACTAAAGGAAAGAAAATTACCAAGGTAAGAACCTAATTTTCCCTTCCTTGTCATCAAGCAGATGAAGCCATTACGTATGGGATGTAACAAAGCAATCCCTAGATAGGGTGGGAACAAGCCACACCACGCGCTAGCACTTGTGCACCAAAACGCTCAGCCACATCCAGCCTGTATTGTCGGGCAAAGGAGAGCTTAGAAGCCCATGTTCCTGCACTGCATATCTCTTGAAGAGAGAGTGCTCCAGTTTCAGCCCAAGAGGAAGAAATCGCTCTAGTAGAATGTGCCTTAAAGGCTACAGGCGGAACCCTGCCGGCCAGCAGATAAGCTGAAAAGATAGTTTCTTTGAGCCAGCGGGCAATAGTGGCTTTAGACGCTGGAGACCCTCTGCGAGAACCGGATAGCAAAACAAACAGATGATCAGAAGTCCTGAAAGAGTTAGTAACTCGCAGATACTGCAGCAGAGTCCTGCGCACATCCAAAAGGTGCAGCTGCCCAAAAGATTCTGGAAACTCTTACTCTGAAAAAGAGGGCAAGAAAATAGGCTGGTTTAAGTGAAAGGCTGAAACCACCTTAGGCATAAAGGAAGGCACGGTCCGAACCGTGACTCCGGACTCTGAAAATTGCAGAAATGGGTCTCTACAGGACAGCGCCTGGAGCTCTGACACCCGTCTCGCCGAGGTAATGGCCACCAGAAAAACGGCCTTCAGTGTCAAGTCTTTCTCCGATGCTCGCCGAAGCGGCTCAAAAGGAGATGCCTGCAGGGTTTTCAAAACTAGCCCCAGGTTCCAAGCTGGACAGGGTGCTCGCACTGGAGGTCGGAGCCGAAGCACCCCTCTAAGAAACCGTGCCACATCTGGGTGAGCAGCCAAAGACACGCCTTCCACCTTACCACGAAGGGAGGCCAACGCTGCCACCTGCACCCGCAGGGAATTATAGGCCAAGCCTTTTTGTACACCTTCCTGCAAAAAGTCCAGCATCGGCGAGACAGGAGCCCGCATTGGAACAATGGCTCAGGAAGCACACCAAGACTCAAACAGGCACCAAATCCTGGCATAAGCCACGGAAGTGGACCGCTTGCGGGCTTGCAGGAGAGTGGAAATAACTTTATTGGAATAACCTTTATCCCTCAATTGCGCCCTCTCAATAGCCATGCCGTAAGACCAAAGCGGCCAGCGTCCTCCATGGCTACCGGTCCCTGAGTCAACAGGTTCGGTACCAGAGGTAACGGCAGAGGAGCCTCCAGGAGCATCTGTCGGAGGACTGCATACCAAGGTCTCCTTGGCCAATCCGGGGCGATGAGGACCACTTCTCCTGGGTGCAGCCGAATCCGCAAGAGCAGGCGCCCTATCAAGGGCCATGGAGGAAACACATAAAGTAGACCCGGAGGCCAGGGTTGAGCCAAGGCATCCAACCCCGCCGAGCGAGGATCTCTCCGTCTGCTGAAGAAGCACGGGACTTTGGTATTGGCACTTGTCGCCATTAGATCCATCACGGGCTTGCCCCATTTGGCACAGATCTGCAGGAATACTTCGTCTGCCAGATTCCATTCTGCTGGATCGATCTGATGCCTGCTCAGATAATCGGCCTGCACATTGCTCTGACCTGCAATATGAGCTGCCGACAGACACTGAAGATGCAGCTCGGCCCACTGGCAAATCAGTACGGCCTGCGCGGCTAGTGCTCTGCACCTTGTTCCGCCTTGTCGATTTATATAGGCCACCGTTGTCGTGTTGTCCGACATCACTCTGACAGCCAATCCTTCCAGGGTCACTTGAAAGGCCAGAAGCACCTGAAACACAGCTTTCAACTCTAGGCAGTTGATGGACCACTCCGACTCCTCGGGTGTCCATAGACCCTGGGCATGCTTCCCCTTGCAGAGTGCGCCCCAGCCCTTCAGGCTGGCATCTGTTACCACTAGGCACCAAACGGGGAGCGTCAGCGGCACTCCTCGCCGCAGCATGCTGTCTGAGAGCCACCACTCCATGCTGAGACGGGCCGCAGGGAGCCAAGTAAGTCTGCATTGGTAATCCTGAGAAATAGGAGACCATCTCCGGAGTAGGGAATACTGTAGAGGTCTCAGGTGCGCTCTCGCCCAGGGTACCACTTCCATCGTGGCTGTCATCGATCCCAGCAGCTGGACAATGTCCCAAGCTCGCGGGCAGGGCATCCTCAGGAGCAGATGGACCTGATTCTGAAGCTTGCACCGCCTTGGCTCGGGTAGGAACACATAGCCCGAGACTGTGTCGAACCTGGCCCCCCAAAACTCTAGAGATTGTGAAGGGGACAGGTGACTTTTGGCCATATTGACGACCCAGCCTAGAGATTGCAGTACTGAGACCACTCTGGCTGTAGCTTGTAAGCTCTCTGTTGCAGAGTCTGCTCTGATGAGCCAGTCGTCTAGGTACGGGTGAATCCTGATACCTTCTTGCCTGAGAAAAGCAGCTACTACCACCATTAACTTGGGAAAGGTTCGGGGAGCTGTGGCGAGGCCAAAAGGCAAGGCCCTGAACTGGAAATGTTTTCCCAACACCGCAAACCTCAGAAACTTCTGGTGCGGGGTCCAAATCGGTATGTGCAAGTAAGCTTCTTTCAGGTCTAGAGACGTGAGAAACTCTCCTGGCTGAACCGCCGCAATGAGGGAGCGCAGGGATTCCATGTGGAAATGCCGCACTCTCAGGGACTTGTTCGCTTCTTTTAAGTCCAGAATAGGGCGAAAGGACCCACCTTTTCGCGGCACCACAAAGTAGATGGAGTATCGGCCGCAGCCTTGCTCGACGGGAGGCACCGGGGTCACTGCCCCTAACTGAATCAGACCTTGTAAAGTCTCCTCTACCGCCGCCCGTTTGACGGCAGAACCGCATCGGGACTCCACAAACACGTCTCTTACTGGGCCGTTGAATTCTATTCTGTATCCATCTCTGATCAGGTCCAGAACCCACTGATCTGAGGAAATCTTGGCCCACTCCTCGACAAAGAGGGAAGGCCGTCCTCCGATGACAGGCATCGAGGAGAGGGCCGGCGCACCATCATTGAGAGGGTCGCCCCTGAACTCCTGGTCTTGAGCCACTGGCTGCGGAACGCTTGTCCGAGCGAAAGGAGTTCCTCTGCTGACCACGGGCACATGAAGTGAACCCAGCAGAACGCCCCGGGCAGTACCTTCTAGCTTCACGGAAGCGAGGTCTATACGAGGAATGGACCGCCTGGCCCTTAGAGGAAGGCCTCTGCCTATCTTCGGGCAAGCGCTGGGGTTTTGGATCACCCAGGCCTTTCACAATTTTCTCTAACTCCTCACCAAATAGGAGAAGTCCTTGAAAAGGCAACTTCACCAACCTTTGCTTAGAGGCCATGTCCGCTACCCAGTGTCGTAGCCACAGACGACGGCGAGCCGCCACTGCTACTGCCATTTGTTTAGCCGAAGCTCTGACAAGGTCATAAAGGGCATCAGCCAGAAAGGACAAGGCCACCTCCATCCGCGGAGCCACATCCAAGAAGGGCTCCACTCCATCTCCGGGCTGAGCCACTGCCTGTTGCAGCCAAGCTAGGCAGGCTCTCACAGCATAACAGCTGCATGCAGATGCCCGAACAGTGAGACCTGCAATTTCAAAGGACCGTTTCAACGCTGTTTCCAGCCTACGGTCTTGAACATCCTTCAGGGCAACACCTCCTTCAACAGGGAGGGTAGTTCTCTTTGTCACCGCAGTGACTAGGGCATCCACTGTAGGCATTTGAAAACAAGCCATATGTCCCACACGCAGAGGATATAACTGCCCCATAGCCCTGGAAACTCTCAAAGGTCCCTCGGGGTCAGCCCACTGAGCCAAAACGAGCTCTAGGATGGAGTCATGCAAAGGGAAGGCCCAAGCAGCTTTCTTGGTACTAGCCATCCTGGGATTACCTGAGGAGGCCATGCCACTGTCAGGATCTTCAATCGAGAGGGCCTGCAGGGTATCTGAAATAAGCGCTGGCAGCTCATCATGGTGGAAAATCCTCACCGCGGAGGGATCATCCAGATCCTGTGGTAAATCCGCACCTGACTCTGGTTCCTCAGACCAAGAACGTCTGTCAGAGTTCTCCGAATCCTCACACCCCGACCACGGGGGGGGAAAAGGTGCACCACAATCTGAAGGGGAATTAACCCTTCTGCGCTTATCTTTAGGCCAAGCATCCGGGAAAAAAGCCTCACTGGGCAGTCCCAGGCCAGAATCCATCGGGGGGGCAATCAGAGGAGCCTCAGGCGACCCTTGAGAAAGGGCTCTTTTCATCATGTATGCTTTATGCAGCAAAAGCACAAAATCTGGGGAGAAATTCTCACCCTGGGCACCCAAATCCTGTCCGGTGCTAGCCACTCCTGAAATAACCTCATCTCGAGGTGCCCCACCCGGCTCAGGTCTCTCCGTGTCCACGGAGGCCGCGCCATGCGGTGTAAGCAAAATGGCGCCCGCTGCCAGCTCAGAGAGGGAAGAAACATCGCTCGCCATGCTCGGGCCGGCTCCTACGCCAATACAGCACGATTTACAGAGCCCTGCTGCTGATTTGCGCTTGCCACAAGAGGAACAGCGCTTTACATTGTCCGCAGCCATTGCCGAAAAACGGTGGTAAAATCCAAAATGGCGGTTTCGCGCCAAAATCGCCCCGATCGCGGGCCCACCCCGGAGGAGTTGGAAAACACTCTTACCTCAAAGGATCTAGTGTACAACTACGATCCTGCTGAAAATCAGGTCAAAAACCTCTGTTCCAGCGTCTCTGCGTTTAAAAACGCGACGCAACTTTTTTTTTTTTTTTTTAAAGCTGTGAGGAAAGCAGAGGTATTGAAGACTCCGGAGGCTCAGATGAGTGGGAAAGGCAGGGAAAGGGCGAACCTATATGCCTGCATCCACTGTTGGTGGGTAAGGACAGGGAAAGCAAGGCAATATGTCCACATCCACAGAGGTATGGGTAAGGCAGGGAAAGGGCTAACCTATGTGCCTTTAAAGTGAAGCTGCTATAGACTCCAACACCCCGGTTAACAACTGGCAAGCCAGGAACCACCTCCCGGCAGATTTTTCTGGAGCTCGAACAAGCTGCAGCCACCCTGCTAAGGGAGATAGAGAATACTGAAGAGGCAATGGAGCTAGCTGGCCAAGAGGGCACTGTGAAAGTTTGAGTGCTCTCTATCTCCCCTGCTGGTTGATGGACATAACCCATACGTAATGGCTTCATCTGCTTGATGACAAGGAACTGGATTTTCAAAAGGTGTTTGACAAGGTACCTCATGAAAGGCTACAGAGGAAATTGGAGGGTCATGTGATAGGAGGAACAGTCCTACTGTGGATTAAAAACTGGTTGAAGGATAGGAAACCGAGAGTGGGGTTAAATGGGCAGTATTCACAATGGAGAAGGGTAGTTAGTGGGGTTCCTCAGGGGTCTGTGCTAGAACTGCTGCTTTTTAATATATTTATAAATGATTTAGAGATGGGAGTAACTAGCGAGGTAATTAAATTTGCTGATGACACAAAGTTATTCAAAGTCGTTAACTCGCGACAGGATTGTGAAAAATTACAGAAGGACCTTACGAGACTGGTAGACTGGGCGGCTAAATGGCAGATGACGTTTAATGTGAGCAAGTGCAAGGTGATGCATGTGGGAAAAAAGAACCCGAATTATAGCTACGTCATGCAAGGTTCCACGTTAGGAGTTACGGACTAAGAAAGGGATCTGGGTGTCATTGTCGATAATACACTGAAACCTTCTGCTCAGTGTGCTGCTGCGGCTCGGCAAGTGAATAGAATGTTGGGTATTATTAGGAAGGGTATGGAAAACAGGTGTGAGGATGTTATAATGCCGTTATATCGCTCCATGGTGTGACCGCACCTTGAGTATTGTGTTCAATTCTGGTCGCCGCATCTCAAGAAAGATATAGTGGAATTGGAAAAGGTGCAGTGAAGGGCGACTAAAATGATAGCGGGGATGGGACGACTTCCCTATGAAGAAAGACTGGAGGCTAGGGCTTTTCAGCTTGGAGAAGAGACGGCTGACGGGAGACATGATAGAGGTATATAAAATAATGAGTGGAGTGGAACAGGTGGCTGGGAAGCGTCTGTTCACGCTTTCCAAAAATACTAGGACTAGGGGGCATGCGATGAAACTACAGTGTAGTAAATTTAAAACAAATCGGAGAAACGTTTTCTTCACCCAACGCGTAATTAAACTCTGGAATTCGTTGCCGGAGAACGTGGTGAAGGCGGTTAGCTTGGCAGAGTTTAAAAGGGGGTTAGACGGTTTCCTAAAGGACAAGTCCATAAACCGCTACTAAATGGACTTGGGAAAAATCCACAATTCTGTGAATAACATGTATAGAATGTTTGTACGTTTGGGAAGCTTGCCAGGTGCCCTTGGCCTGAATTGGCTGCTGTCGTGGACAGGATGCTGGGCTCGATGGACCCTTGGTCTTTTCTCAGTGTGGCATGTACTTATGTACCTTTAGGGTAGAGTAAAGAAGAGTGGTCAATGTGGCCTGAAGAAAATGGCTAGAGTTGACTTGGAGGCGTATTGTGAGAGCACTCAGACTTACAAAGTTACACAGTAACCTACAGAGCAAGTCTAAGAGCTCTGAAAATGAGCCCCTTAGGTGGAGATTCTATATATGGCGCCTAAAAAATTGGCGCTGAAATCAGTGCAGACTAAACATATACTATAATTGGTGATTAGATTTAGGTGCTGAATACAGAATATGCTTAATTGATATTTCAGCACCTAGATCTACCAATGAAAATGTGGTGTAAATCCCAGCGCGTAAGATTAGGTGCACTGGGCCATATTCTATACCTAGGCGCATCAATTTCAGAACACCCACTTCCCCGCCCATAACCATGCCCCTTTTTGCCTGCGCGCATTAGAAGTTCGGCACACATCATTACAGAATATGCTTAGTGAATCGTGAGTCTAAATTCTAATCAGTGCCAATTAGTGCTCATTATTGTTTGTTAAACGCTGTTACCAGTGCTCATTAGCTTGTTAAATTACGCGCATGGTTATAGAATCCGCACCGATATCTAGGCGCACTATACAGAATACGGGAATTAGTGTCCAAATTGCCATATTCAGACATGAAAAGTCAACTGCTTAGCTAAGAACCATAAGAGAGCATCAGGCTCAACACAGCACAAAAATATGAGATACACAGCTAGGATAAAGAAAGATGGGAGCTTAATGGGTTTAGAATTATACACTGTGCCCCCAAAACAGAGACTTTGAAGTGGAGTAAAATTGCTGTCTAATGTCCCTTTGTCATTGAGTGAGCTGTGCAAAACAGTAAAACTTCATAACTGTACAAACCAGGTGATCTGTGTAAGTGGATTAAATGATCGATCTTGGAAGTGTTGTGTTGGGGGCACAACTATGAAATATGAAGGCCTACTGAATATGAGGGCCTGTATGTGTGCTGATGGTAAGATTATACAGACACTGCGGTGCAGACACATCTCTCTTACTGTAGATTAAAAATTCCAGCACAAGCTAGAAGACACCAAGCACCCACCTTCACCCTCCCTCTTCCTTAATTGGAAGTTTATGAACCATACAATTCATGTTCATGCTGCATGTGTGATCATCAAGGTCATTTGGAGATAAGTGTTGGTACAAGAGTTTTACCATCTGCATGGAGTTAATTGCTCTGTGAAGGGATGAAAGGGACTGGAACTAGAGGCTGGTGATTAGGAAGTTGGCAGCCCTAAGCTGGGAGAAAAATATACTGTAAGAATAAGACCCTGACCTTTTGAACTCAGTGCCTAAAACTGGGGTGCTCAGCTAGTATTCTATAATGGCACATTAGTGAATCTGTTATAGAATACTAGCTTATGTCAACATTTAGGTGACTAACTTTAGGCACAACCACTTATGCCACATCTATGGCTGGTATAAATGGGCACTTCTAAATGATGAATCATTAACTATATCACACTGTGAGGTGATCCCCTTCTTGTGACTTAACAATATCTATAACAGTAGGGATATCTAATTACATAAGTGTATTCTCACCAGACTAAAGAAAAAACTTAGCTGGAAAGGTAAACGTTTTTTTTTTTTTTTAGGAAAAGGCCTCGTGAAGCCCCCAGCTTGCTTGCTCTTCTGCTGGTTTATTTTTTCTTTTTCTTTTTTTTCAACTAGCCACTCAATCTGGTTGAAAGATCGAGTGGCTTGTTGAAAGAAAAAAATAAACGAGCAGAAGAGCAAGCAAGCTAAGCTACTTCTTAAGAATTAAATCAAGGACGTGCTATGGACGTAATCTACTTAGATTTCAGCAAAGCTTTTGACACGGTTCCCCACAGGAGGCTCTTGAATAAACTAGATGGGCTGAAGATAAGACCCGAAGTGGTGAACTGGATTAGGAACTGGTTGACGGGCAGACGCCAGAGGGTGGTGGTAAATGGAGTTCGCTCGGAGGAGGGAAAGGTGAGTAGTGGAGGGCCTCAAGGATCGGTGCTGGGGCCGATTCTATTCAATATATTTGTGAGTGACATTGCCGAAGGCTTACAAGGTAAGGTTTGCCTTTTTGCGGATGACACCAAGATTTGCAACAGAGTGGACACCCCGGAGGGAATGGAAAGCATGAAAAAAGATCTGCGGAAGCTAGAAGAATGGTCTAACGTTTGGCAATTAAAATTCAATGCGAAGAAATGCAAAGTGATGCACTTAGGGAGTAGAAATCCACAGGAGACGTATGTTAGGCGGTGAGAGTCTGATAGGTACAGATGGGGAAAGGGATCTTGGGGTGATAGTATCTGAGGACCTGAAGGTGACGAAACAGTGTGACAAGGCGGTGGCCGTAGCTAGAAGATTGCTAGGCTGTATAGAGAGAGGTGTGACCAACAGAAGAAAAGAGGTTTTAATACCCCTGTATAAGATGTTGGTGAGGCCCCACCTGGAGTATTGTGTTCAATTTTGGAGGCCGTATCTTGCGAAGGATGTTAAAAAAATGGAAGCTGTGCAAAGAAAAGCTATGAGAATGGTATGGGATTTGCGTTGCAGGACGTATGAAGAGAGACTTGTTGACTTGAACATGTATACCTTGGAGGAAAGGAGAAACAGGGGTAGCGAATGATACATACCTGTAGCAGGTGTTCTCCGAGGACAGCAGGCTGATTGTTCTCACGACTGGGTTGACGTCCACGACAGCCCCCACCAACCGGAACAAAACTTTGCGAGCGGTCCCGCACGCAGGGCACGCCCACCGCGCATGCGCGGCCGTCTTCCCGCCCGTGTGCGACCGTTCCCGCTCAGTTGAATGACAAGCAAAATGATCAAGAACGCAACTCCAAAGGGGAGGAGGAAGGGTAGGTGAGAACAATCAGCCTGCTGTCCTCGGAGAACACCTGCTACAGGTATGTATCATTCGCTTTCTCCGAGGACAAGCAGGCTGCTTCTTCTCACGACTGGGGTATCCCTAGCTCTCAGGCTCACTCAAAACAAGAACCCAGGTCAATTGAACCTCGCAACGGTGAGGCCATAACAGAAATAGACCTACGAAGAACAACTAACAGAGTGCAGCCTGACCAGAATAAACTCGGGGCTTGGAGGGTGGAGTTGGATTTAAACACCAAACAGATTCTGCAGCACCAACTGCCCGAACCGACTGTCGCGTCGGGTATCCTGCTGGAGGCAGTAATGTGATGTGTATGTGTGGACAGATGACCACGTCGCAGCCTTGCAAATCTCTTCAATAGTGGCTGACTTCAAGTGAGCCACCGACGCTGCCATGGCTCTGACACTATGAGCCGTGACATGACCCTCAAAAATCAGCCCAGCCTGGGTGTAAGTGAAGGAAATGCAATCTGCTAGCCAATTGGAGATGGTGCGTTTCTCGACAGCGACCCCTTTCCTATTGGGGTCAAAAGAAATAAACAATTGGGCGGACTGTCTGTGGGGCTGTGTCCGCTCCAGATAGAAGGCCAATGCTCTCTTGCAGTCCAATGTGTAAAACTGACGTTCAGCAGGGCGGGTATGCGGTCTGGGAAAGAATGTTGGCAAGACAATTGACTGGTTAAGATGGAACTCCGACACCACCTTCGGCAGGAACTTAGGGTGAGTGCGGAGGACTACTCTGTTGTGATGAAATTTAGTATATGGAGCATGAGCTACTAGGGCTTGAAGCTCACTGACCCTACGAGCTGAAGTAACTGCCACCAAGAAAATGACCTTCCAGGTCAAGTACTTCAGATGGCATGAAGTCAGTGGCTCAAAAGGAGGTTTCATCAGCTGGGTGAGGACGACGTTGAGATCCCATGACACTGCAGGAGGCTTGACAGGGGGCTTTGACAAAAGCAAGCCTCTCATGAATCGAACGACTAAAGGCTCTCCAGAGATGGCTTTACCCTCCACACGATAATGGTAAGCACTAATCGCACTAAGGTGATTCCTTACTGAGTTGGTCTTGAGGCCAGACTCTGATAAGTGCAGAAGGTATTCAAGCAGGTTCTGTGCAGGATAAGAATGAGGTTCTAGGGCCTTGCTCTCACACCAAACGACAAACCTCCTCCACTTGAAAAAGTAACTCTTTTTAGTGGAATCCTTCCTAGAGGCAAGCAAGACACGGGAGACACCCTCAGTCAGACCCAACGAAGTGAAGTCTACACCCTCAACATCCAGGCCGTGAGAGCCAAAGACTGAAGGTTGGGGTGCAGAAGCGCTCCGTCGTTCTGCGAAATGAGGGTCGGAAAACACTCCAATCTCCACGGTTCTTCGGAGGACAACTCCAGAAGAAGAGGGAACCAGATGTGGCGGGGCCAAAAAGGCGCTATCAGAATCATGGTGCCGTGGTCTTGCTTGAGCTTCAGTATGGACTTCCCCACCAAAGGTATGGGAGGATAAGCATACAGGAGGCCGGTCCCCCAATGGAGGAGAAAGGCATCCGACGCTAGCCTGCTGTGTGCCTGAAGTCTGGAACAGAACAGAGGCAGCTTGTGGTTGGTCTGAGAGGCGAAAAGGTCCACCGAGGGGGTGCCCCACTCTCGGAAGATCTTGCGTACCACTCTGGAATGGAGAGACCATTCGTGCGGTTGCATGACTCTGCTCAGTCTGTCGGCCAGACTGTTGTTTACGCCTGCCAGGTATGTGGCTTGGAGAAGCATGCCGAACTGGCAGGCCCAACGCCACATCCCGACGGCTTCCTGACACAAGGGGCGAGATCCGGTGCCCCCCTGTTTGTTGATGTAATACATTGCAACCTGATTGTCTGTCCGAATTTGGATAATTTGACAGGACAGCCGATCTCTGAAAGCCTTCAGTGCGTTCCAGACCACTCGGAGCTCCAGGAGGTTGATCTGAAGATCCTTTTCCTGGAGGGACCACAGTCCTTGGGTGTGAAGCCCATCGACATGAGCCCCCCAGCCCAGGAGAGACGCATCCGTCGTTAGCACTTTCGTGGGCTGTGGAATTTGGAATGGGCGTCCCAAGGTCAAATTGGTCCGAATGGTCCACCAGTGCAGTGAATTGCGGCAGCTGGTGGAGAGGCGGACGACGTCTTCTAGATTCCCGGTGGCTTGATACCACTGGGAAGCTAGGGTCCATTGAGTAGATCTCATGTGAAGACGAGCCATGGGAGTCACATGAACTGTAGAGGCCATATGACCCAGAAGTCTCAACATCTGCCGAGCTGTGATCTGCTGAGACGCTCTGGTCTGTGAAGCCAGGGACAGGAGGTTGTTGGCCCTCACTTCTGGAAGGAAGGCCTGAGCCGTCTGAGTATTCAGCAGAGCTCCTATGAATTCCAGAGATTGGGCAGGCTGGAGATGGGACTTTGGGTAATTTATCACAAACCCCAGCAGCTCCAGGAGGTGAATAGTGCACTGCATGGACCGGAGAGCTCCTGCCTCCGAGGTGTTCTTGACCAGCCAATCGTCGAGATACGGGAACACGTGCACTCCCAGCTTGCGTAGGTAGGCCGCTACCACCACGAGGCACTTTGTAAACACTCGTGGGGCAGAGGCGAGCCCAAAGGGCAGCACACAATACTGAAAGTGCCGTGTGCCCAGGCGGAATCTGAGATACTGTCTGTTAGCTGGCAGTATCGGGATGTGAGTGTATGCGTCCTTTAAATCCAGGGAACATAGCCAGTCGTTTTTCTGAATCATGGGCAGAAGGATGCCCAAGGAAAGCATCCTGAACTTTTCTTTGACCAGGAATTTGTTCAGGCCTCTCAGGTCTAGGATGGGACGCATCCCCCCTGTTTTCTTTTCCACAAGGAAATACCTGGAATAGAATCCCTGCCCTTCCTGCCTGGCTGGTACGGGCTCGACCGCATTGGCGCTGAGAAGGGCGGAGAGTTCCTTTGCAAGTACCTGCTTGTGATGGGAGCTGAAGGATTGAGCTCCCGGAGGACAATTTGGTGGAAGGGAGGCCAAATTCAGGGCGTATCCGCACCGCACTATTTGGAGAACCCACTGGTCGGAGGTTATGAGAGGCCACCTTTGGTGAAAAACTTTTAACCTCCCCCCGACCGGCAGATCGTCCGGTACGGACACTTTGAGGGCGGCTATGTTCCCATGGATCCAGTCAAAAGCCCGTCCTCGGCTTTTGCTGTGGAGGCGCAGGGGGCTGCTTAGGCGCACGCTGTTGACGAGAACGAGCGCGCTGGGACTGTCCCTGTGCCTGGCGAGGCCTTCAGGCCGGCTGGGTGTACCTACGCTTGTTATAGGCATATGGCGCAGCCTGCCTGGCCCGGGAAAAACGTCCACCTGCTGAGGTGGATGCTGAAGGCGCCCGGTGGGAGAGCTTGTCGAGGGCGGTTTCCCGCTGATGCAGTTGGTCCACCAGCTGCTCGACCTCACCAAAAATATTATCCCCCCGGCAAGGGACGTCGGCCAGTCTCTGCTGGGTGCGGTTGTCCAGGTCAGAGGCATACAGCAATGAGAGCCTGCGCATCACTATACCTTGGGCCGCAGCACGAGATGCCACGTCACAGGTGTCATATATACCCCTGGACAAGAACTTTCTGCACGCCTTCAGCTCCCTGACCACCTCCTGAAAAGGCCTGGACTGCTCCGGCAGGAGCTTGTCAACCAGGTCCGCCAGTTGCTTCACATTATTCCGCATGTGGATGCTCGTGTAGAGCTGGTAAGACTGGATGCGGGTCACGAGCATGGAAGATTGGTAGGCCTTCCTCCCAAACGAGTGCAGAGTGCGAGACTCCCGCCCCGGGGGCGCTGAAGCGGTATCCCTCGAACTCCATGCTCTCTTGAGAGCAGAGTCCACGACCGCCGAGTCATGAGGCAGTTGGGGCCGCATTAACTCTGGGTCCGAGTGGATTCTGTATTGGGAATCTGCTTTCTTGGGGATGGTGGGATTAGATAATGGTCTCAACCAGTTCCGAAGCAGTGTCTCTTTGAGGACATTATGCAACGGCACCGTGGAGGACTCTCTAAGTGGTGATGGATAATCGAGGACCTCGAGCATCTCAGCCCTCGGCTCATCCACAGAGACCACGGGGAAGGGAATGCATATAGACATGTCCCTGACGAAGGAGGCAAAGGAGAGGCTCTCAGGTGGCGAGAGCTTTCTCTCTGGTGAAGGCGTGGGGTTGGAGGGAAGGCCCACAGACTCCTCTGAGGAGAAATATCTGGGGTCCTCCTCCTCCCCCCACGAGGCCTGTTCCTCGGTGTCGGACATGAGATCTTGCAGCTCAGTCCTCAACCGGGCCCGGCTCGACATCGAGGCACCGAGGCCTCGGTGGCGTCGTCGAGCGGTGGACTCCCGCGCCGGCGGGGATGAAGCTCCCTCCATCGACGTCGACGGAGACTCTACCTGCATGGCGGTCGAGACCGGCGCCGCAAGCGGCGTCGACGTCGAGGGCCTCGGCACCGGGCTACAGCATGCCGGCGCCTCCATCAACGGTGCCGAGGGCGCAAGCACCCCCGGCGCCGGCACAGTCTGGCGCATCAGCCCTTTCAGGATCCCCGGAAGGATGGCTCGGAGGCACTCGTCCAGGCCCGCTGTCGGGAAAGGCGAGGGGGCCGGTAGAGGTGTCGGTGCCGGAAGCTGTTCAGGTCCAGGAGACTGCACCGAAGTGCTGGCACCGTGCCGTGGCGGTACCTCTACTACAGAGGGGGACCTCTCCTCTCGACGCTGCCGCTTCCTCGGCATCGACTCATCTCTGGCGCCAGGAGCCTGATGCGTCGAGGGCGACCGATGACGGTGCTTCTTCGCCTTTTTGCGGGGCGACCGATGACGGTGCTTCTTCGCCTTTTTGCGGTGCCCGTCATCGGCGCTCGGTGGGACTGACGAGGAAGAAGTAGATCCCCCTCTACCTCGAGGGATCGGGTCCGACAGGGTTCGGTCCCGAGGGCCCTGGGTAGAGGGAGTGACCAGGGCCGATTGCCCGCGCGGCCTCTCACCCCTGCCGTCACCGGCGGGCCGACGGGACCTGTACTCCTGGGGTCGATGCCATCGGTGCCGATTTCGTAGACATCGATACCGGTACCGAAGAACCGGCCGTCGATACCGATGCCATCGAAGTCGACGTCGAGGGGCCGGCGCAAGTTCCAAAAAGACGGTCCCGAAGAACTTGCCTTGCTACTTGTGTCCGTTTCCGGAGACCGAGACACAAGGTACACGACTTGGTATCGTGCTCCGGCCCGAGGCACTGGAGGCACCAAGCGTGAGTGTCGGTCTGCGAGATATGCCGGCCGCACCGACCACACTTTTTAAATCCACTCGGGACCTTCGAGGACATCGACGGAAAAATCGCGTCGGCGAAGTCAAAGTCGTCGATGGTGGCGGTAAAATTCACACCTCGAAAATAAATTGACCGCGCGGCCACAAGGCCGCAACGTGACGTCCCTGCTAAGAGACGAGGGAAACAAAGTTCAGCGTTTGTTTGTTTTTTTTTAACTAAAAATAGAAAACGAAAACAAGGAAAAAGAAGAAAAGAAGAAAATTTGTGCGAAACGCGATCCGGTTTCCAGGGCTTACAGAGAGAGAGACGAATGCGGCTCTCTCCAGCGCGGAAAAGAAAGAACTGAGCGGGAACGGTCGCGCACGGGCGGGAAGACAGCCGCGCATGCGCAGTGGGCGTGCCCTGCGTGCGGGACCGCCCGCAAAGTTTTGTTCCGGTTGGTGGGGGCTGCCGTGGACGTCAACCCAGTCGTGAGAACAAGCAGCCTGCTTGTCCTCGGAGAAGATATGATACAGACGTTCAAATATTTGAAAGGTATTAATCCGCAAATGAACCTTTTCCGGAGATGGGAAGGCGGTAGAACTAGAGGACATGAAATGAGATTGAAGGGGGCAGACTCAAGAAAAATGTCAGGAAGTATTTTTTTCACGGAGAGAGTGGTGGATGCTTGGAATGCCCTCCCGCGGAAGGTGGTGGAGAGGAAACCAGTAACGGAATTCAAACATGCGTGGGATAAACATAAAGGAATCCTGCTCAGAAGGAAGGAATCCCCAGAAGCTTAGCCGGTGGTGGGAGGCAGGGCTGGTGGTTGGGAGGTGGGGATAGTGCTGGGCAGACTTATACGGTCTGTGCCACAGCCGGTGGTGGGAGGCGGGGCGGGTGATTGGGGGGCGGGGATAGTGCTGGGCAAACTTATACGGTCTGTGCCCTGAAAAAGCGAATGCTACATACCTGTAGAAGGTATTCTCCGAGGACAGCAGGCTGATTGTTCTCACTGATGGGTTGACGTCCTCGGCAGCCCCCTCCATCGGAAAGTTTACTAGCAAAGGCCTTTGCTAGTCCTCGCGCGCCCATGCGCACTGCGCATGCGCAGCCGTCTTCCCGCCCGAAACCGGCTCAAGCCGGCCAGTCCAGTATGTAGCAAGACAATACAGTTCAAGGGAAGACTCAACTCCAAAGGGGAGGCGGGCGGGTTTGTGAGAACAATCAGCCTGCTGTCCTCGGAGAATACCTTCTACAGGTATGTAGCATTCGCTTTCTCCGAGGACAAGCAGGCTGCTTGTTCTCACTGATGGGGTATCCCTAGCCCCCAGGCTCACTCAAAACAACAACCAAGGTCAATTGGGCCTCGCAACGGCGAGGACATAACAGAGATTGACCTAAAAAATTTACCAACTAACTGAGAGTGTAGCCTGAAACAGAACAAACAGGGCCCTCGGGGGGTGGAGTTGGATCCTAAAGCCCAAACAGGTTCTGAAGAACTGACTGCCCGAACCGACTGTCGCGTCGGGTATCCTGCTGCAGGCAGTAATGAGATGTGAATGTGTGGACAGATGACCACGTCGCAGCTTTGCAAATTTCTTCAATGGAGGCTGACTTCAAGTGGGCCACCGACGCAGCCATGGCTCTAACATTATGAGCCGTGACATGACCCTCAAGAGCCAGCCCCGCCTGGGCGTAAGTGAAGGAAATGCAATCTGCTAGCCAATTGGATATGGTGCGTTTCCCTACAGCCACTCCCCTCCTATTGGGATCAAAAGAAACAAACAATTGGGCGGACTGTCTGTGGGGCTGTGTCCGCTCCAGGTAGAAGGCCAATGCTCTCTTGCAGTCCAATGTGTGCAGCTGACGTTCAGCAGGGCAGGAATGAGGACGGGGAAAGAATGTTGGCAAGACAATTGACTGGTTCAGATGGAACTCCGACACGACCTTTGGCAGGAACTTAGGGTGAGTGCGGACGACTACTCTGTTATGATGAAATTTGGTATAAGGAGCCTGGGCTACCAGGGCCTGAAGCTCACTGACTCTACGAGCTGAAGTAACTGCCACCAAGAAAATGACCTTCCAGGTCAAGTACTTCAGATGGCAGGAATTCAGTGGCTCAAAAGGAGGTTTCATCAGCTGGGTGAGAACGACATTGAGATCCCATGACACTGTAGGAGGCTTGACAGGGGGCTTTGACAAAAGCAAACCTCTCATGAAGCGAACAACTAAAGGCTGTCCCGAGATCGGCTTACCTTCCACACGGTAATGGTATGCACTGATTGCACTAAGATGAATCCTTACAGAGTTAGTCTTGAGACCAGACTCAGACAAGTGCAGAAGGTATTCAAGCAGGGTCTGTGTAGGACAAGAGCGAGGATCTAGGGCCTTGCTGTCACACCAGACGGCAAACCTCCTCCAATGAAAGAAGTAACTTTTCTTAGTGGAGTCTTTCCTGGAAGCAAGCAAGATGCGGGAGACACCCTCTGACAGACCCAAAGAGGCAAAGTCTACGCCCTCAACATCCAGGCCGTGAGAGCCAGAGACTGGAGGTTGGGATGCAGAAGAGCCCCTTCGTCCTGCGTGATGAGGGTCGGAAAACACTCCAATCTCCACGGTTCTGCGGAGGATAACTCCAGAAGAAGAGGGAACCAGATCTGACGCGGCCAAAAAGGAGCAATCAGAATCATGGTGCCTCGGTCTTGCTTGAGTTTCAACAAAGTCTTCCCCACCAGAGGGATGGGAGGATAAGCATACAGCAGGCCCTCCCCCCAATCCAGGAGGAAGGCGTCCGATGCCAGTCTGCCGTGGGCCTGAAGCCTGGAACAGAACTGAGGGACTTTGTGGTTTGCTCGAGATGCAAAGAGATCCACCAAGGGGGTGCCCCACTCTTGGAAGATCTGACGCACCACTCGGGAGTTGAGCGACCACTCGTGAGGTTGCATAATCCTGCTCAACCTGTCGGCCAGACTGTTGTTTACGCCTGCCAGATATGTGGCTTGGAGCACCATGCCGTTCCGGCGAGCCCAGAGCCACATGCTGACGGCTTCCTGACACAGGGGGCGAGATCCGGTGCCCCCGCTTGTTGACGTAGTACATGGCAACCTGGTTGTCTGTCTGAATTTGGATAATTTGGTGGGACAGCCGATCTCTGAAAGCCTTCAGAGCGTTCCAGATCGCTCGCAACTCCAGAAGATTGATCTGTAGATCGCGTTCCTGGAGTGACCAGCTTCCTTGGGTGTGAAGCCCATCGACATGAGCTCCCCATCCCAGGAGGGACGCATCCGTGGTCAGCACCTTTTGTGGCTGAGGAATTTGGAAGGGACGTCCCAGAGTCAAATTGGAGCAAATCGTCCACCAATGTAGGGATTTGAGAAAACTCGTGGACAGGTGGATCACGTCCTCTAGACCCCCGGCGGCCTGATACCACTGGGAGGCTAGGGTCCATTGAGCAGATCTCATGTGAAGGCGGGCCATGGGAGTCACATGTACTGTGGAGGCCATGTGGCCCAGCAATCTCAACATCTGCCGAGCTGTGATCTGCTGGGACGCTCGCACCCGCGAGACGAGGGACAACAAGTTGTTGGCTCTCGTCTCTGGGAGATAGGCGTGAGCCGTCCGAGAATCCAGCAGAGCTCCTATGAATTCGAGTCTCTGCACTGGGAGAAGGTGGGACTTTGGATAATTGATCACAAACCCCAGTAGCTCCAGTAGGCGAATAGTCATCTGCATGGACTGCAGGGCTCCTGCCTCGGATGTGTTCTTCACCAGCCAATCGTCGAGATATGGGAACACATGCACCCCCAGCCTGCGAAGCGCCGCTGCTACCACAGCTAGGCACTTGGTGAACACCCTGGGCGCAGAGGCGAGCCCAAAGGGTAGCACACAGTACTGGAAGTGGCGTGTGCCCAACTGAAATCGCAGATACTGTCTGTGAGCTGGCAGTATCGGGATGTGTGTGTAGGCATCCTTCAAGTCCAGAGAGCATAGCCAATCGTTTTGCTGAATCATGGGGAGAAGGGTGCCCAGGGAAAGCATCCTGAACTTTTCTTTTTCGATAAATTTGTTCAGGGCCCTTAGGTCTAGGATGGGACGCATCCCCCCTGTTTTCTTTTCCACAAGGAAGTACCTGGAATAGAATCCCAGCCCTTCTTGCCCGGATGGCAAGGGCTCGACCGCATTGGCGCTGAGAAGGGCGGAGAGTTCCTCTGCAAGTACCTTCTTGTGCTGGAAGCTGTAAGACTGAGCTCCCGGTGGACAATTTGGAGGTTTTGAGGTCAAATTGAGGGTGTACCCCTGCCGGACTATTTGCAGAACCCACTGATCGGAGGTTATGAGAGGCCACCTTTGGTGAAAAACTTTCAACCTCCCTCCGACTGGCAGGTCGCCCGGCACGGACACTTGGATGTCGGCTATGCTCTGCTGGAGCCAGTCAAAAGCTCGCCCCTTGCTTTTGCTGGGGAGCCGCGGGGCCTTGCTGAGGCGCACGCTGCTGACGAGAGCGAGCGCGCTGGGGCTTAGCCTGGGCCGCAGGCTGTCGGGAAGGAGGATTGTACCTACGCTTGCCAGAAGAGTAGGGAACAGTCTTCCTTCCCCCGAAAAATCGTCTACCTGTAGAGGTAGAAGCTGAAGGCTGCCGGCGGGCGAATTTGTCGAATGCGGTGTCCCGCTGGTGGAGAGACTCTACCACCTGTTCGACTTTTTCACCAAAAATATTGTCCGCACGGCAAGGCGAGTCCGCAATCCGCTGCTGGATTCTATTCTCCAGGTCGGCGGCACGCAGCCATGAGAGCCTGCGCATCACCACACCTTGAGCAGCGGCCCTGGACGCAACATCAAAAGTGTCATAAACTCCTCTGGCCAGGAATTTTCTGCACGCCTTCAGCTGCCTGACCACCTCCTGAAAAGGCTTGGCTTGCTCAGGGGGAAGAGCATCAACCAAGCCCGCCAACTGCCGCACATTGTTCCGCATGTGTATGCTCGTGTAGAGCTGGTAAGACTGGATCTTGGACACGAGCATAGAGGAATGGTAGGCCTTCCTCCCAAAGGAGTCTAAGGTTCTAGCGTCCTTGCCCGGGGGCGCCGAAGCATGTTCCCTAGAACTCTTAGCCTTCTTTAGGGCCAAATCCACAACTCCAGAGTCATGAGGCAACTGAGTGCGCATCAGCTCTGGGTCCCCATGGATCCGGTACTGGGACTTGATCTTCTTGGGAATGTGGGGATTAGTTAATGGCTTGGTCCAGTTCGCAAGCAATGTCTTTTTCAGGACATGGTGCAAGGGAACAGTGGACGCTTCCTTAGGTGGAGAAGGATAGTCCAGGAGCTCAAACATTTCAGCCCTGGGCTCGTCCTCCACAACCACCGGGAAGGGGATGGCCGTAGACATCTCCCGGACAAAGGAGGCAAAAGACAGACTCTCGGGAGGAGAAAGCTGTCTCTCAGGAGAGGGAGTGGGATCAGACGGAAGACCCTCAGACTCCTCGTCAGAGAAATATCTGGGATCTTCCTCTTCCTCCCACGAGGCCTCACCCTCGGTGTCAGACACAAGTTCACGGACCTGTGTCTGCAACCTCGCCCTGCTCGACTCGGTGGAACCCCGTCCACGGTGGGGGCGTCGAGAGGTAGACTCCCTCGCCCGCATCGGCGAAGCTCCCTCCGCCGATGTAGTCGGGGAGCCCTCCTGGGAGGTGGCCGCGGTCGGCACCGCACGCGGTACCGACGTCGGGGACCTCAACCTGGGCGATGGGCCAGCCGGCGCCGCGCTCGACGGTACCGGAGGCGCAAGCACCGCCGGTACCGGAGGGGTAGGGCGCAACAGCTCTCCCAGAATCTCTGGGAGAACGGCCCGGAGGCTCTCGTTCAGAGTGGCTGCAGAAAAAGGCTGAGAGGTCGATGCAGGCGTCGACGTCAGAACCTGTTCCGGGCGAGGAGGCTGTTCCGGGCTGTCCAGAGTGGAGCGCATCGACACCTCCTGAACAGAGGGTGAGCGGTCCTCTCGGTGCCGATGTCTACTGGGTGCCGAATCCCTCGGCGACCCAGAGCTCTCGGTGCCGACACGGGGAGGAGACCGGTGTCGATGCTTCTTCGACTTCTTCCGAAGCATGTCACCGGAACTCCCCGGCACCGACGAGGAGGACGTAGAATCCATCCGTCGCTTCCTCGGGGCCGAGACCGAAGAGGGTCGATCCCGGGGGGGCTGTACCGCAGGAGCCCTCAGGGTAGGAGGAGACCCACCCGAAGGCTCACCGCCACCAGCAGGGGAATGGACAGCCTTCACCTGCACTCCTGACGATGCACCTCCGTCCGACGACATCAGCAGACGAAGTCTCGGTACCACCGACGTCGATGCAGTCGCCCGATGCCTCGGCGCCGATGCAGAGGTCCGATGCCTCGATGCAGTCGATGGAGCGGCAGCCAAGGGAGATGGTCCGGACGCTGACGACGTCGATGCACTCGATGCCTCCGGTGCCGATGCCGACGAAGAGCCCGAGAACAAAACGTTCCACTGGGCTAATCTCGCTACCTGAGTCCGCCTTTGTAACAGGGAACACAGACTGCAGTTCTGAGGGCGGTGCTGGGCCCCTAGACACTGAAGACATGCAGAGTGCCTATCAGTGAGCGAGATTACCCGGGCGCACTGGGTGCACTTCTTGAAGCCGCTGGAAGGCTTCGATGTCATGGGCGGAAAAATCACGCCGGCGAAATCAAAAGCCGAAATGGCGAAAATTGAAGCACCAAATTTAGAGGGAGAAAAATCTCGACCGAGGCCAAACTAGGCCTACCCCGACAACGAAAGAAAACTTACGGGGCAAAACTTGAAAAATACGGGAAGGGCAGAAAACCCGACAGGGTCTTCCGGAACACTTCCGGAGCGCTTCCCAAACTTTTTTAGAAGAAAATACCGAAAAACACGTCGAAAAGGACGCGCGAGGTCGACTCTCTGGGGCACGAACGGCGTAACACGACCGTACCGAGCGCGGACTGAAAGAAGACTGGCCGGCTCGAGCCGGTTTCGGGCGGGAAGACGGCTGCGCATGCGCAGTGCGCATGGGCGCGCGAGGACTAGCAAAGGCCTTTGCTAGTAAACTTTCCGATGGAGGGGGCTGCCGAGGACGTCAACCCATCAGTGAGAACAAGCAGCCTGCTTGTCCTCGGAGAAAGACAGGTACAAATCAAGGTAAGGTATACACAAAAATGGCACATGTGAGTTTATCTTGTTGGGCAGACTGGATGGATCATGCAGGTCTTTTTCTGCCGTCATCTACTATGTTACTATGTTAAGCTAAGTAATCTATAAGATTCCCTATATAAAGATGGCAAGAAAGATAAGTTAGAAAGCCAGAGATTTTTTAAGGCCAATGATGAAGAAGTCCAGTCCCCCGCTTTCAAAAAATAAAGCTGGGGGCTTCTCGAGGCCTTTTCCTAAAAAAAAAAATAACGTTTACCTTTCCAGCTAAGTTTTTTCTTTACTCTGGTGAGAATACACTTATGTAATTAGATAACCCTACTGTTATAGATATTGTTAAGTACACTTCTAAATGATGCACAGCATAGGAGAATGCATTTTTAAAGTAAAACTTGATTTATAAAATTTAAACTTGCCATAGTACTAGCATCTACAAAATGTGATAACTGCTCAATGCTAAATAATGCAGCTATGCTTGCACTGGATGGTGTAAATACTTGCTATCATGTTATTTTATGAAGTTCTAAGATGATACCTTATGACTGAACACAAAAGTAAATATACGTTACCTTTTTCTTTTATTTCTAGCATTAATACTTAAAGCAAAACAAGAAGTTGGCATGGACCCTTTCCCAACTAAAAAAAGTGCCAAAACAAAGAAAATGTGTAAATAATTTATTAATCAATCCACAACTCTTCCCCAGAGGCTTGTGATGATGAATGGACTTAACAGTGGTCCATGTTTCAGCCACCATGCCTGCGGCAGGAGTCTCAACATCTACAACCATAAAAAATATCCTATATAATAATTTATACCTCCAACGTTCCATGGCTGGCTGGCTGGCTGGGTTTGTAACATCTCCTGACGTCAGCCAGACTCCAGCGTTCCCTTCACTCTCACTGTCCTGCCCTCGCGTCAAAATGTAATGACGTCAGAGGAGGGCGGAACAGTGAGAGGGAAGGCAACGCTGGAGGCGAGCTCACGTCAGGGGATGTTACGAACGGAACAAAGCCAGCCAGCCAGCCAGAGAATGTTCAAGTACAAAGAAGAACAGAATTGCAGGACATCGAGGGCAGGGAGGGGAGGGCAGAGCAGAGCACAGGAGAATCGATGGGAAGAGAGGAGAGGGAATCGCGGTGCACGGATGGGAGGGCAGGGAAGAGGAGAATCGCTGGACATGGAGGGGAGGGGATGGGATGGGAGGGAAGGGAAGAATAGCTGGACATGGATGGGAGGACAGGGGAAAGAGAAAAAAAATGACTAGACAGCCTTCCTAGGGCCCGTTTCATTGTTGAGGAAACAGGCTTGGTTCCACTAGTATATATATAAACTATACAAACGTATGTGTGTGTGTGTGTGTGTCTCTATAGATAAATATAGATATAGAGACAGAGATAGATATAGATATAAAATAGGAAAACAGAGATATAGATATATAAAACAGGAAAAAGGAGGAGACTTTCTCGCTCATAATACTGAAACTACCCAATTTAACATTAAAATCTATCCTATCTAATAAAACGCACCTCCAACGTTATGAAGCTGACTGCGTGTCTGTCTGGCTGAGGCATTTGTGCGCTGCTCTGCTGTAAGGCTACTGAACGTCATGTAGTTCCAGGAACGTCAGCCACAGCACTGACCAACCGCACAAGGCACCGCCCCTGCCGCCCTTGCTGCAACGACACGCTCCCCCCAAGTCGCCGCCACCAGGCGTGCAGGCTCGGCCCTTCTCTCTCTGTTAGCACTGGTCCCGCCCTCATTTCCTCTTTCCGCAATGAGGGCGGAACCAGAGCTAACACAGAGAGAAGGACCGAGGCTGCACGTCTTTAAACGCTGCTTTCCTGTGAAGAAGATTTTTAAAACTTGGAGCGAGTGCGGCTGGAACTGGGAGGGAGGGAGGAAGGGACGACGACCATAGAACTGGGAGGGAGGAAGGGAGGGGGACCCTGAAACTAGGAGGGAGGAAGGGAGGGAGCGGGACGAACCTGGAACTCAGAGGGAGGGAGGGGGGGCGACCCTGCAACTTGGAGGGAGGGGAGCCACCCTGAAACTCGGAGGGAGGGAGGGGGAGCCACCCTGGAACACAGAGGGAGGGAGGGGGACGACCCTGGAACTTGGAGGGAAGGGAGGGGGACGACCCTTGAACTCGGAGGGAGGGGGGGACGACCCAGGAACTCGGAAGGAGGGAGGGGACGACCCTGAAAGTCGGAGGGAGGGAGGGAGGGGATGACCCTGGAACTCGGAGGGGGGGGGACGACCCTGAAACTTGGAGGGAGGGGGGCCCATGGCACACACTCTCATTCTCACACACACACTCTCTCACAGACACACTCGCACCCAGTCTCACTCTCTCTCTCTGTCACACACACACACACGCACATTCACTCTCTCTCTCTCACACAGTCACTCTCACACACACTCTCTCAAACATACACACTCCGAGGAAAACCTTGCTAGCGCCCGTTTCATTGTGTTCAGAAACGGGCCTTTTTTCTAGTAGAATGATAATCCATAGAATGCTGTATCAAAAGTATGTAAATTTATCACTAATAGAGAAGGATCGATTCAGCCCTTGGTTAAAAAAGCACTTAAATATAATGAGAAGATACAATACAGTCACCATCACATTTCATATTGATATAGCATTCTATGGATTATTCTTCTATAGATTTTAACGTTAAATTAGGTAGCTTCAATAGTATGATCAAGAAAGTTCCTATTTTTCTTTTACATATAATATCATTCTCTATCCATTTTTATTTCTGTATTTTTCTATCTGGTAACTATGTCCAAATTGATTTATTTGAGTGTTGTATCCTTTGCAATTTTGTATATCCTATGGGTTTTATTATATTGTTCTGTGGCAGCCATGATATATGTATATACTATTGTTTGAACCAACAAGTTTCAGTATTTGTGGAATTGATTTTATTATTCTACTTTCTTAATATTATATATGTTATGTTGTATTTATTAAAATTTGTATTTTTTGTGCAACTTATGACAATCATTTTATATTTGAGTTCTCTCTCTTGGTGTATTATATATATATTGTGTGAAGAGGACAACAAGGGGGTGGATAAAATGGAAGTGGAAGAAGAAGAAGTGAAGAGGGTCCAGAGGAAAGGGAGACAGAACAGAGCCTTGCCTGTGCTACTTGCACATATGAGTTTATCTTTTTGGGCAGACTAGATGGACCGTGCTGGTCTTTTTCTGCCGTCATCTACTATGTTACTTCCGCAGAGGGAGAAAAGAAAAGGGTTTCTTCCCACTGAAAAATGGAGGCTGGAAAATAACTACAATACCCATCAGCCCCAGGGAAAACCATGGTTTAGAAACTATCCTCCCCAGCAGCCTCCAGGGGAGAACCATGACAAGGCAAGGCAGGTGTCCCCTGGGGTTAATCAGGAGGAGGAGGAGGAGGAACAGCTGAGAAAAGGGTGGGACGAGGAACCCATGGAGTGGCAAGAGGCTGGAGAGAGAGAGAAGGGGGAAAGCCTGGAGGAACCCATGGACATAGTAGCATGGGCTCAATCATTGGGGAAAAAGCTGAGGAAGCAGGTGACTTCTTGGTATAGCAGCTGGTCTGAAAGGGGGAAGAAAAGGGTCATGCGGGAGGAGAGTCAGTGATAGTGAAAGTGTGACCCAGAAAGGGTAGGACCCTTGTATCTCCCCAGAGACTTCAAGCTGTTTTGAACTGTGTGCTGCTGAACTACTTAGAGTGAAAAGTGTGTTGTTTTGGGAGGGATTATTGTTTTTTCTTGTGTGGACTACTCAAAGAGAAAGGACGATGTTTTTTTGGAACTGTTTGCCATTGCACCTGGGGAAGACGTGTAGCAGTGGTTTTGCCTTTTTTGAGCTGTAGCCTGCAGATGCTCCCCCAGTGGGGGGAAGCGTTAAGCTGTAGGACTGGTTAAGGGGAACGAACTGAGTTCTGGAAGCAGTGGGGTTTATGTTTCTTTCTGCCCTGCTGTGCTGATTCCATTGAAGAGGAAAAACAGTGGGGGCTGTGTTTTTGTCCCTGTTTTATTTTGAACTGCTGGACTGTGAGCACCAAGGAAATAAAAACTTGCTGGTTTTTCTTTTGAAATTATTAGTTACCCGCAGTGCTTTTTTTGTAGAAAAAAAGGTGCCGGTACTCATTGTGGGCGGGGTCACCACATATGGCTCCACCCCTATGATAGCCACACCCACATTGGCCACACCCCTTATAGCAGCCATGGCGCATATAAACAGACATCATTGAAAATATACTAGTATAGGAGAAAAAAATAACATGATTTTTTTCATTATAAATAATTTCTGTAAGCTGCTACAGCTCCAATATACCCAGTGCAAAATAAGACAACAGATGTAAACACTAAAATGAAAATAAAATGATTTTTTCTACCTTTGTTGTCTGGTGACTTTGTTTTTCTATCCATATTGGTCCCAGCCTCTGATTCTGCTGCTCTCTATCTGTTCTCTTAACTCCATTTCTAGAGCTTCCTTTCCATTTATTTCTTTCCTTTCCTCTTCTTCATTTCTTGCCCTACATCCATAAGTAAAAGCTGGATCCTCCTCTGTGGAATTGACTGGAGGAGGTACAACATGGATCCAGCTTTTGCCTATTTTCTCCATCCAAGTGCAGTTTTTCTCCTCTCTTTCCTTTCCCTCATCTCCATCCATGTGCATCTTCTTTTTTTTCTTTCCTCTGCTCCATCCATGTCCAGCATTTCTCCTCTCTCTTCCCTCCCCTGTATCCATATAAAGAAATAATTCTCTCTCCCCTCTCCTCCATCCAAGTGCATTTCTCCTCTCTCCCTGCCAACCCCTCCATCCATCCATGTCCAGCAATTCTCCTCTCTCCCCTGCTCTCCCCTCCATCCATGTCCAGCATGTCTCCTCTCTCCCCTGCTCTCCCCTCCCATGTCCAGCGATTCTCCTCTGTCCCCTGTCCTCCCCTGCCATCCATGACCAGCCATTCTCCTCTGTCCCCTGTCCTCCCCTGCCATCCATGACCAGCCATTCTTCTCTACCCCCTGTCCTCCCGCCATCCGTGACCAGCCATTCTTCTGTGCCCCCTGTCCTCCTCTGCCATCCGTGACCAGCCATTCTTCTGTGCTCCGTCCTCCCCTGCCATCCGTGACCAGCCATTCTTCTCTGCCCCCTGTCCTCCCCTGCCATCTGTGACCAGCCATTCTTCTCTGCTCCATCCTCCCCTGCCATCCGCGACCCATTCTTCTCTGCCCCCTGTCCTCCCCTGCCATCCGTGACCAGCCATTCTTCTGTGCTCCGTCCTCCCCTGCCATCCGTGACCAGCTATTCTTCTCTGCCCCCTGTCCTCCCCTGCCATCCGTGACCAACCATTCTTCTGTGCTCCGTCCTCCCCTGCCATCCGTGACCAGCCATTCTTCTGTGCTCCGTCCTCCCCTGCCATCCGTGACCAGCCATTCTTCTCTGCTCCGTCCTCCCCTGCCATCCGCGACCCATTCTTCTCTGCCCCCTGTCCTCCCCTGCCATCTGTGACCAGCCATTCTTCTCTGCTCCGTCCTCCCCTGCCATCCGCGACCCATTCTTCTCTGCCCCCTGTCCTCCCCTGCCATCCATGTCCACTGATTATCCTCTCTCCCCTCCCCTCTCCTTCATGTCCAGCAATTTTCTCTTCCCTGCCCTCCCCTTATTCTCCAGCCCCAGCATCAGACCCTCAGCCCCAAACCTCAGCGTCTGTCCTTGGTCCCTTTTTCTCCCAGCCACAGAGTCAGACTCTTCTCCCTAAATCAGCTCCCTTCTCCCAGCCCCAGCAAAATACCCTTCTCTCTCCTCAACCCCTAGCGCCCAGCATGTGCCCTGTTCTCCCATCCCCAGGGTCTGCCATTCATCCAACCCCCACATCAGACCTTCTCCCCACCCGACGTCAAGATCCAGCACCCCTGCCCCAGCTGCCCGCCCTCTTTGCTTCCCGACAGCCCTGCTTTCCGGTCCAAACCCCCCCCCCCCCCCCCCCGCGACGCGTTTCAATCTTTTATTTATTTTTTTTACTTGCAGTCACAGCGCCGGCGTTGTTGAGAGGACCAGGCTCGCCTCCTCATGCTTTCCTTCCCTTCGCTGTTCCGATTCGCTGCCTCTCAGTGTCCCGCCTTCCTGTGACGTGTTTCCTGTTTCCGCGAAGGCGGGACACTGAGAGGCAGTGAATCGGAACAGCGAAGGGAAGGAAAGCATGAGGAGGCGAGCCTGGTCCTCTCAACAACGCCGGCGCTGTGACTGCAAGTAAAAAAAATAAATAAAAGATTGAAACGCGTCGCGGGGGGGGGAGGTTTGGATCGGAAAGCAGGGCTGTCGGGAAGCAAAGAGGGCGGGCAGCTGGGGCAGGGGCGCTGGATCTCGACGGGCGGCAGGAACGCAAGTCAGGAACCCTAGGGAAAAAAGGTGCCGGTACGCCGTACCGGCGCGTACCGGCACAAAAAAAGCACTGGTTACCCGAGTCGTGTCCTGTGGATTACAGTGGGTTATGGGGCCGGGCATGAAGCTTGGCCCACAGCCGGAGTCTCCAAAGGAAGAGACGGGATCCTGAAAACCCCTGGAGGAGGGACGGATCTTTCACTATATATATATATATATATATATATATATATATATATATATATATAAACTCTAAAAACAAATGTGTGTATATATATGTGTGTGATTGCCGAAACACAGATCCGTGTCAAGTTCATTATTCATCATCACAAGCCTCTTGGTTATTTCCACATTTTTTTTCGTTTTGGCACTTTTTTTTCTTTTAAGTTGGCAATGCCAAGGGTCCACCACCCCTATTTCTTTCTTGTTTTGTGGTTTTGATTACATAAGGGTTGGTTTCTCCTTTTTGTTTTCAGTGGTAGCATTAATACTTACACAGATTCTGGGTCTTTTTCTTTCTTACTTATTACTGGTAATCCAAAAGTTTTTCTTTTCCGTGGTTTGATACCTGTAATGAAATGTTAAGGTTTTCTTCTTTATTAAAGAATTATTTTGGTTTGTATCTACATTGAGAGAAGAGCGTTCTCTACAGAAAAAAACAATTGTTTATATCAATGTTAACCATTCCTCTTCTTTTTCTTTGCTGAACTCGACAGTGGTGTCATTTTATCTATCACTAAAGATCATTAGTTAACCATTTTCTATGCAATTAATCAAAAAGATTTTAACAAAATAATGAAATCACAAAAGAATGACAATCATAAGGGGTATATGAAAAAGAAAAACTGCAGTTTAAAATACTGTGGCCCTACTTCCAAAGTATATCCAGGTGAAGATTCCTCTTGGCCTTTTTCAAAAAGGTTTCTCTAAGGTATTGTAATAAAACACACCTCACCAATTTAACCATGGTACTACCAATTCATTTTAAGTGCTTTGAGGTGTAAATTTTGGGGACAATTTTAAAAGCCATTTATGTATAGAAAATAGTAGTTTATATCCACGGGACCTATTATAACATTATTCAGATTTTCTGCAGCTAAAAAGATAACATAATTCCACTTCACAGCATGGCTTTTCAGCAAACTTCTCCTGCACGTCTGGCTTGAGGCCTGAGGCCCACAACCAAGTGAGTCTGCAGAGAACAATTCTCATTGAGGAGGTTCTCAATGTCATATTGAAAATATCATAGATTTCAAGGACCATGTATTTTTCACACTCCTTCCTCCTGCGTACTAGATGCTGAAGCTTGTTGACCTTCTCCCAAGGGAGAGTGGCTTAAGAGGTCAGGACTCTTCAGCTTGGAAAAGAAATGGCTGAGAGGGGATATGATAGAGGTCTACAAAATACTGAGTGGTATAAGATGGGTAAACATAAATCAATTTTTTACTATTTCAAAAAGTACAGATATTAGGGGACACTCAAGGAAGTTACATGGTACTACTTTTAAAACAAATAGGAGGAAATATTTTTTCACTCAACAAATAATTAAGCTCTGGAACTCACTGCCAGAGGATGTGGTATCAGTAGTTAGTATTAAAAAAGGTTTGGGCAAGTTCCTGGAAGAAAAGTCCATAGTCTGCTACTGAGAAAGACATGGAGGAAAGCCATTGCTTGTCCCTTGATCAGTAGCATGAATCTTGCTACTATTTAGGATTCTGTCAAGTACTTGTGATCTAAATTGGCCACTGTTGGATGCAGGATACTTGGCTAGCTGAACCGTTGGTCTGATCTAGTATGCTATTTTTGATATACCGCCATTCACTAACTAACAAATCAAAACAGTTTACAATAACAAAAAGCAGCATAGTGTAGAATTATGAGCACAGTCATGCACTATGGAATGGGTCAAAAGGCCAGAGATTGATGAGACTGCAGGACTCTGGAATTTATGATCTATTATGATACCCTTACTGGCAAGCAGGCTTGGGAAAGAAACTAGTGTAAACAAAAAGGGAGAATGTGGTTTAAACAGGTTTAGGAAAGCAGATGGTGAGAACCAGATAATAATCTATGAGAAGGATGATTTGCAGAAAAAGCCATGTAAATCATTGTCTGAAACAAACGATATAAGCAGCAGAATCAGAACAGTACTTCAGAGATGCAGACAGTGAATCTCTCTTTAGGTAACTGTACTGATCTCTCATGAGAAACTATAAATTGTATCTGTACTTGGTAAACAAATAAAAAATTATACTTTCTCATATACACGTAGCCTTGGTTTCTTTTATCCTCCCAAATTGTGGATGGCTGGTATATGCTAATTAGGGAAGGGTACAAGGGGCCTAAAAACAATAGTAAAATGGAAAAAGAGCCGGTTAGCCTACTCAAAGGCTTCTAGAAAAGCTGCTGGGGTAGTGCTTCCCAAAACAGGCTCTGTCAGTGACTAGCGTACCTTAGTAAAAGACCCCCTTAATCTATATGTGAAGATTTAGGGGTTCTGCTTGTCCTCAGAGAATGCTTCTTTCTGGGTATTTTATTAAAACCTGATATGACTGTTTATATCATAGTTCTTCTTTCTTCTAGAGAGTTCATCTAACTTTTTCAGCCTCTCTGTAGTCAATTAAATTGCAGGGCTACCAAAATGGTATATGTGTGGCCTATTTTGAAATGCCTCCAACTTGTCAATGAAATTTAATAGAGGAAGACTAAACCTGAACACAGTACTCTGCGTAGGATATCACAAGAGAACTCTAGAGAAGTAATATTACATCGCTCTTCGATACCTCTTTATGGGGCCCTTTTACAAAGGCATGCTGAAAAATGGCCTGTGGTACTGTAGATGCGCGTTTTTGGCACACGTAGAATCATTTTTCAGTGCACCTGTAAAAAATACCTTTTTTAAATTTTTGCCAAAAATGGACGTGTGGCAAAATGAAAATTTGACGCGCGCCCATTTTGGGTCTGAGACCTTACCACCAGCCACTGATCTAGCAATAAGGTCTCAAGCGGTAACCGGGCGGTAATGGTCTACGCAAGTAAAATGCTGATTACCACCAGCACGCCAGAAAATAAAAATATGTTCCAGTGCACATCAAAAATAAAATTACTGTGAGGGCCATGTGGTAGCTGGGCAGTAACTCAAAATTGGCGCACGTTGGGAGCGCACAGATAAGGCTTAGTAAAAGGGCCCCTATGCTCTCAAGTATTCTATTTGTTAACCCAGCTGCTTTGTAACACTCCAACACCACCTTTGGCAGGAACTTAGGGTGCAAGTAACATATAGTAACATAGTAGATGACGGCAGAAAAAGACCAGCACGGTCCATCTAGTCTGCCCAAAAAGATAAACTCATATGTGCTACTTCTTGTGTATACTTAACCTTGATTTGCATCTGCCATTTTCAGGACACAGACCATAGAAGTCTTGCCCAGAACTAGCCCCACCACCCAAACACCAGCCCCGCCTCCCAATCTCGGCTAAGCTTCTGAGGATCCATTCCTTCTGCACAGGATTCTGCACAGTGGAGGACTACTCTGTTCTGATGAAATCTGATATAAGGTACATGTACTACCAAGGCCTGAAGCTCACTGACCCTATGAGCTGAAGTAACAGCCACCAAGAAAATGGCCTTCCAGGTCAAGTATTTCAGATGGCAAGTATTCAGTGGCTCAAAAGGAGCTTTCATCAGCTGAGTGAGAATGACGTTGAGATCCCATGACACTGGTGGAGATTTGAAAGAGGGCTTTGACAAAAGCAAACTTCATAAAGCGAGCAATGAAAGGCTGTCCAGATATAGGCTTACTCTCTACACGACGATGAAAAGCACTAATAGCACTAAGGTGAACTCTTACAGAGTTGGTCTTGAGACCAGACTCTGATAAGTGTAGAAGGTATTCAAGCAGGGTATGTGTAGGACAAGAAAGAGGATCTAGGGCCTTGCTGTCACACCAGACAGCAAACCTCCTCCATTTGAAAGAGTAACACTTCTTCGTGGAATCTTTTCTGGAAGCAAGCAAGACTCGGGAGACACCCTCTGAAAGACCCAAGGAGGCGAATTCTAAGCTCTCAACATCCAGGCCGTGAGAGCCAGAGACTGGAGGTTGGGATGTAGAAGCGAACCCTCGTTCTGGGTGAAGAGGGTTGGAAAACATTCCAATCTCCACGGTTCCTCAGAGGACAACTCCAGAAGAGGGAACCAAATCTGACGCGGCCAGAAGGGTGCAATCAGGATCATGATTCCGCAGTCTTGCTTGAGTTTCAGCAAAGTCTTCCCCACTAGAGGTCTGGGAGGATACGCATACATAAGGCCTGTCCCCCAATAAAGGAGAAAGGCATCTGACACTAGTCTGTCGTGGGCCTGAAGCCTGGAACAGAAATGAGGGACCTTGTGATTGATCTGAGTGGCAAAAAGATCCAGCAAAGGGGGTGCCCCACGCTCGGAAGATCTTGCGGACTACACCCATGTCCAGTGACCACTCGTGAGGTTGCATAATCCTGCTCAACCTGTCGGCCAGACTGTTGTTTACGCCTGCCAGATAAGTGGCTTGGAGAAACATGCTGTGACGGCGTGTCCAAAGCCACATCTGGACGGCTTCCTGACACAGACGGCGAGATCCGGTGCCCCCCTGCTTGTTGGTGTAATACATGGCAACCTAATTGTCTGTCTGAATCAAAATGATTTGGTTGGACAGTCGATCTCTGAAAGCCTTTAAAGCGTTCCAGATCACTCTTAATTCCAGGAAGTTGATCTGCACACCTTTTTCCTGAAAGGACCAGTCTCCCTGAGTGTGGAGCCCATCTACATGAGCTCCCCACCCCAGGAGAGATGCATCCGTTGTCAGCAGTTTTTGTGGCTGAGGAACTTGGAATGGTCGCGCCAAAGTCAAATTGCATCGAATCATCCACCACTGAAGAGAATTCCGAAAGTCGGTGGACAGTTGGATTACATCCTCTAGATCCCCCACAGCTTGAAACCACTGGGAAGCTAGAATCCTTTGAGCTATCTCATATGTAGACGTGCCATGGGCGTTACATGAACAATGGAGGCCATGTGACCCAGAAGCCTCAACATCTGCCGAGCCGTGACCTGCCGAGACGCTCAAACCATGGACACCAGGGACAGAAGGTTGTCCGCCCTTGCCTCGGGGAGATAAGTTCGAGCTGTCTGAGTGTTCAACAGTGCTCCAATAAATTCCAAGTTTTGGACTGGGGTGAGATGGGACTTGGTGGGATAATTTATAATGAACCCCAGTAGCTCCAGCACCTGAACAGTCATTCACATGGACTCCAGAGCACCTTCCTTCGAGGTGCTGTTCACCAGCCAGTCGACATAAGGGAACACATGCACTCCTAGTCTGCGTAGAGACGCTGCTGTCATTCTTCTCACGGAAGCACAGGGTTTGTGAGCCCTCGGACCACTGCCGTGGAGCGGCAGTGGCAGGCAAAACCATTCCCAAACCAGAGGCAAGGCAGAACAGGACTGGAACCCCAGACTGGAGTTTCAGCAGAGGCAAACAAGCTGAGACAGGTAGAGCAGGAACAGCTAGACTTCACCTGCCCTTGACCGCCGTTCCCCAGGAGTTGAGCCCCTGGGTGCAGGCAGCCGGCAGGACTTACAGGACAGGGCAGGAACTGGATACCAACAGGAAACACACAACAGAGTCAGGACTAAAAGCTGCCAGGCAGCCTCTAAGACAGAAACACAGACAGGTGAGAGTCAGGACTGAAAGCTGCCAAGCAGCCACTAAAAAGGAACACAGACACAAGACAAGGAAATGCAGACCAGAAAAAAGATTGCACTGGAGGCAAAAACACATAGCAAAACTATTTTTTAGGTATATTAAAAGCAAAAAGTCGGCAAAAGAATCAACTGGACCGCTAGATGACCAAGGAGTAAAAGGGGCACTCAAGGAATACAAAGCCATAGCGGAGAGATTAAATTAATTCTTTGCTTTGGTCTTCACCGAGAAAGATCTGGGAGAGAAACCGGTGCCAGAAATAGTATTCAAAGCTGACGAGTCAGAGAAACTGAATGAAATCTCTATAAACGTGGAAGATGTAATAGCGCAATTTCACAAACTGAAGAGTAGCAAATCGCCTGGACATATTCATTCCAGAGTACTGATAGAATTGAAAAATTAACTTGTGGAACTATTGTAAGTAATATGTGATTTAACTTTAAAATCAAGCATGGTTCCGGATGATTGCAGGGTGGCCAATGTAACACAAATTTTTTAAAAAGATTCCAGACGTGATCCGGGAAATTACAGACCAGTGAGCCTGACGTTGGTGATGGGCAAAATGGTAGAGACTATTATAAAGAACAAAATTACAGCGCATATTCAAAAGAATGGATTAATGAGACAAAGCCACCATGGATTTAGTGAAGGGAAAACTTGCCTCACCAATCTATTACATTTCTTTGAAAGGGTGAACCAACATGTGGACAAAGGTGAGCCAGTTGATATTGTGTATCTGGATTTTCAAAAGGCGTTTGACAAAGTACCTCATGAAAAACTCCAGAGGAAATTGGAGAGTCATGGGATAGGAGGTAGTGTTCTTTTGTGAATTAAAAACTGGTTAAAAGATAGAAAACAGAGAGTAGGGTTAAATGGTCAGTATTCTCAATGAACAAAGATCTAGAGATGGGATAACTAGTGAGGTAATTCAATTTGCTGATGAAACAAAGTTATTCAGTTGTTGAGTCGCAGGAGGATTGTGAAAAATTACAAGAGGACCTTACGAGGCTGGGAGACTGGGCATTCAAATGGCCAATGCCATTTAATGTCAGCAAGTGCAAAGTGATGCATGTGGGAAAGAGTAACCCGAATTATAGTTACATAATGCAAGGTTCCACATTAGGAGTCACCGACCAGGGAACAGTACCAGACCACGCCTGTGATTCCAATCTCATTTAAGATCTGTAATAAGAGATCTTGATCCACCAGATCAAAAGCAAAGGATAGATCCAATTGTCTCCATGCTACATTCTTTACAGAATCCTGACTGAGATGAGTGAAAGCTATCAAATTTGTCCAGATAATCCTCTAGTTGTTTTGTACCCCTTCCTTTCATGATCTTAGTAAACAGAGAGAAGGAAGCAACTGGCCTTCACATTGGCTGAGAACAGAAAAGCCGCCAGTGCTCTCCTGATACTCAAGTTTCTAATCAATTGATGGAGCAAGTTGCCTCGACTTTCAGCTTGCGACCCTGAGCTACCTGTTACAGACCATGAGCTCTCCAGCTGAGGAGGCGATTACTAACCAACCTGAAGTCTCCAGAAGCATTCCCTTGTCATATTCTGGGTGCTCAACCACCAAAGCATGGAAACTCTAACTCTTGTCAACCAAGCTAGGTGAACTTCAAAAATCTGAATTTGAGGGAACCACTGACTCAGAAGAAATGGCTGCACAGGCTGAGCACAAGCCCATGGTACCAAACCCAGAGTTGCAGCTATGAATCCCAGTACCTGCATATAATCCCAGTCTCAAAGCACACTCTGACTGAGCAATTATCCTTATAGCCAAGAAAGTACCTGAGAGGATCTCCAGATGGCTAATAACAGGGGAGGAGCCTGGTCTCCTCTAGATATTCCCGAAGGTGCAGAATCCTGTATTCTTTTTGTCCACCTCAGATCAACTGGTGACCAGTTCTTCAACTGGGCCCAGGAGCAACCTATCATTCTAGTCCACAGCTGCACAGAATACATTGACACCATCTGCTGGAATCAGAGAATGCTGACGCACTGATGCTACATGGTGCCTTTTATAATCTGAGCTTGCAGCTCTTTGGCCTCCGTCTCCATTTACTGGCAGATAGGAATAACCTCTACATTCTGGACTGGTCTAGGTAGGACAAAATGAATATTGCTTATGCTTGTTGAACCCCACCTAGTACTTGAGTTACGCAAGCTAGAAATAATATTAAACAAACAGTCTGAGTGGACAAAATAGAGAGTAAGATACCGTGGGAACACAGAGACGTGAAAAATGAGATCTCGCTCTCTCTCTCTCTCTAATATAATATTAGGTAAAGGGAACCTCAGTAAACACAACACAGTTTATAAACCATTGCAATAATTACTGGAGAAATGGTGGGGGGGGGGGGGGGGGGGAAGAGACTTTTTCACATCACTACAGAACTTATTTTTAGGTGCAGAGACTATAATAACAAAGTTTTGCTGAATCACAAACACTCAGAACTGC
Organism: Microcaecilia unicolor; assembly: GCF_901765095.1. Classification (NCBI taxonomy): domain Eukaryota; kingdom Metazoa; phylum Chordata; class Amphibia; order Gymnophiona; family Siphonopidae; genus Microcaecilia; species Microcaecilia unicolor. The sequence goes on from NC_044032.1 coordinate 127,287,822, forward strand.
TTCTCATTATATCTGAATCATGCATTTGAAAAACAATAATTCAATACTACAAAAGCTGATCTTTTTCTGGGCTACTAATCATAAACGCTTCCTTTCAAAAACTTACCTTCTACTGCAGTGGCTGGGTCACATTCTTCAAATTCAATCAGTCCTTAGTAAAAGAATAAGAATTTAATTATTCCATTTCATGGTTTTAATACAAAATACTTTACACAATGATTTTCAGCATTTCATCTTTATTTAGTATATCACAAATACTGGAACCATCTAAGTGGTTTACAAAGAGTAAAAATATGGAAAGTGGTTAGGAAAGATATGTAAGGAGGCTAGGTTACAAATAAATAATTATAAGAGATGGGGAACACATGACTAAATTACCAAAAGGAATGGAGGAAGTGCAAAAGACAAGACCCTAGTGAGACAAAGTGAAGAGGCTACTGCAAGTCCAAATGGAAACTGAATGAAGGAAAAAAAAAAGGCAAGCTTAGGAAAAAGGAAAAGCACAATGGAAATAGTAAGCTTTCAGTAGGGCTTTACATTTCAAACAAGACAATTCAGAACAAAAGTATAAAGGTAAAGAGTTCCCCAGGGAAGGGACCAGAATACTAAAGCAGGAAGAGAGGCATGAAGCTGAGCAAATCTGATGAAAAGAAGGAACAAGAAAATGCTGATTGGCTGAACGTACAGGGTATGTCAGCTGGTAAGGAGAGGGAAAGCTATGCAGAAAAGACGGAGAACCTGAATGAAGAACATGAAAGGACATAGTTAACAGCTGGTTATATAGAGATGGTAAACGGAAATGGACAGGTTGCCAGTGCTCAACAAGAAAGTAGGATATCGGTCAAATTTCTTAGCCCCATAAATAAGTTTAAGAGCACTGTTCTGAATAACCTGAAGATAGTGCAGCTGGCATTGTGGGGTGCCAGAGAGAACAGAGTTGCAATAATCTAGACAGGAGAGCACTAAAGAATGAATAAGCAACCAAAGAGAAGGCCTGTCAAAGAAAGGGCAAACTGATCGGATTTGCTTTAGTGAAACCTGAAAAGAGAAGGATAACTGACTAATCGAGATGACCCCTAAGATTTTAACAGACTTGGCAAGGGTAATTTGCTCACCTAAGATGGTAGGTGAAACAGAAAGCACAGAAGATGGATTAGAAGAAAAAAAGAACAGTGATAGTCTTAGAACCATTAAGTTTCAACCCATTAGAAGATAGCCAGGCAGCAATTTTATCAGGTGTACAAGAAATCTCAGTGATGATTTTACTACTAATTTACCAAAATGATTTTTCTAAAAATGCCAACTATAAGGATTTAGCACTACCTCAAAACAATAAAACACATTAAAGCATAAGAAACAATACAAAAAAGGATAGCTGTATTATTTCTAACAATTCTGCTGGAAACATTTGAAAGTAATATTTCAAGATGATAACTTCACAACAACAGTACAGAAATAAAAAATAAAATCCACGACAATAAATATTCATAAAAGCAAATATATAAGTAAATACCACTAGTTTCTCAAGGAGACTTTCATGGATTTCTGACACAATGATGATATTTCTCTATTAAATCAGTATTTTGTCCACTGATAATGCACGTATGACAAAAGTGTCTTTAAAAAAAACATTATGCAAGCCTAAGGCCTTTTGTATACATTGTGACAATTTAACAAAAGAAATATCATGTAACTTTTCACTTCAGAATATATAAAAACCTTAATATAGAAGCAGAATTAGAATGTAGCTGTTCTGAGAAATGCTTTGTCAAAATAGCATTGCTTTTTGCAAAGAAGTCCTTTTACCAAGTGGCGATAAAAGGACCCCCTGCAGTGGCATCAGCACTCGGGTTTGCCACACGCTGAGACCCCCTTTTACTGCCACAGGTAAAAGGCTTTTTTTTGTTTTAAAGAAGGAAATGGTCGTGTGGTAAAGTTTAACACTTCCTGAGCAGTCATTTCCTGGGGGAGTCCTTACGCCTCCTATTTAGAAGGTGGTAGGGGCTTTGGCGGTAACCTGGCAGTGCAATTACTGCACGGCGCTGTCCATTACTTCTGGGCACACCCTAGTTGCCACGTACCAGAAGCTGAAACTACCGCCAGGCTCCTGAGCATGCCCAGTGGTAGGCCTGATTTGGTGCGTGGCAATGCAGTGGTACAGGTACTGCCACTTTATAAACATGCCCCCAAAGAGATCTTAAAATATTGGATATAAGAAGATCCACCCCCAGTACAGCTTAGGGAATGCACATGTATGAAATGGCTAGATAGGAATTATTTGTGGGAGATAAAGTAAAGTAGAAAAAAAAAACATACCTGGAGCTTTGGCAGGCCTACTGGAGGAGGTACCCAGAGGAGCAAGCCTCGGCAGAAAAATAGCAAAAATGAATTGGAGCAAACACTTCACGAAGAAGGCAAGAAGAACAAACGAAGTGAGGAGATGCTGTCAACTTACAAGAATCAAATCTATTGTCCACTTTGGCGTCTCCGACGACAAACAATAGTGCTTGCTGTTAGAAAACTAAGATCGGCTGACTTACTTTTTGATTCCAGCTATCCACTTTGAGAAACATTGTTGACCCCTGACACAGGCATCACTGTTGCCAAAACATGGCTATTTTGGGTCTTGTACTCAAGATATGCTACGCTGGTTGGAATAAAGCCTACTTGATTCACTGAAGTTGACAACATCTCCTCACTCTTCACTCTGTTTGTTCTTCAGGGAAGAAAGGAGGGCATGAATAGAACTGAAAGGAGACTGGGTGTAAGCGAAGTGTTAAAATGTTTGTATTCAAGTTTGCCCAATGGGTTTGAGACTTTGGATCTTATTCAGTAGAATATTTACTCACAAGTTTATGAGAAATGTCCTCACTGAGAGAATGTGCACAACTTCGAGTAAACTATAAATGTTAAATGCATATGTATATCCATCCTTCACGTGCTAGGAAAATAGTACATCCATCTAAAGGCAAGTGTATAAACACTGCATATGGGACTGCCCAAGGATTTACATTTTTTTGGAATAATTTATGGGCTCATTTGAGTTGTATGCATCACAACACTTGGGCAGCCACTCCGCAATGTAGTGCATTAGATGTCTTTGATGATATTGTGGAGAGTACCCAAGTTTATACTTTTTTTTCAATGTAAAGACTGTCTTATCGCTAAGCACTGTGTTCTCCTCCAATGGATACAACCCTCCCCACCCACCTTGACACAATGGCGAAACCAAATGCACAAACTGTCAAGAATGGAGCACCTATTAGTGGAACTTGGATGCTGGCTGGCTAAAAAGAGATTTCTTAAAGTTTGGAGCTATTATCTGGATATATTTTCCATGCATATTCAATCAGCTATGCTGAATGACCTGGATGTCTAATTGCGCTCCATTTTATATTTTAGAAGCGTCGCTCACAGATTTTACATGATTGCTCACAAAAATGCTATATACAGAAATGCATTGCTAATACTGGCGCTCAAAAATTGTTGGTTAAAAACATGTTGCTCATACAAAAAAAAAAAATTGCACACACCAAGCCACTCCTTAGAGAAAACGTTGCACACCAATTTTGTCAATCAAGGACCAATGACTCTCTTCCGAGAACGGTGATTTTTAAAGTCGTAAACTTTGTCCATAAGCAGGACATTCTCAGGGCTACCCACTCTGAAGGACCTCTACAGCATGACAACCAAAAGATTCTCTGCTTTCAAGAGTTTTTGGCCATTGTCGGCAAAGTGGAAGACGTTTAATAAGGTATGCTCCCTTCTCCATGCCAAGAAAATACCTTTTGCATTGTAGTATTGTATAACCCCACCCCCGCCTCTAAAGGGGGGGGGCTGAACAACTTCAGAAGAGACTGAAAGAAAGCCCTTCTGGCAAAGGAAAAACACTTCAGTTTTATGCTTTTATAATAATGCTAAAATTTATTAAATAAATGGTTACAATAAAAATTCTTTTAACCCAGTGTTACAGAGAATTGAATTCTTATTTATATCAGTCCAAATTTCAGTATAAGGAAAATAAAATCTCTCTCTGGTCTATTTCCCTGGAAGCTTAACATGCAACAATGATTTTGCTACTGAGAGAAAAACATGTGATTTATACTTAATTGAACCCGCCGATTCCAAAGATGAACTCCGAATTTGCCTGACACGTCTAGATTTTAAGTTATACATGCAAAGCCTATTCACTTATAATATTAATGCATTATATATTGGAAATATTCCAACGGACATGCCCGGACCTGTCTGGACACGCTCAGGCAGGTCTATTGGCTGATGTCAGCAGTAAGTATATAAGGCAAGATGGATAGACGCAAATGTGTTAACGATCCGGACAATTTCTGCCACATATGTGGCAAATACACTGATCAGCGCAAGAATGTGACAAAGCGAGTGCGCCTTGCTTACAAGTATTACTTTGACTGTCAAATTGGAGATCAAGATAAAAGCTGGGCACCTCATGTTTGTTGCACTGTGTGTTACTCTGGGCTAACGCAGTGGTTGAATGGTAAAAGGAAAAGAATGGCTTTTGCAGTGCCTATGGTTTGGCGTGAGCAGAAAAATCACCATTCAGACTGTTATTTTTGCATGACTAAAATCACCGGATATTCAAAGAGAAACAAGTCACAAATTGTGTATCCTGACTGTGAGTCTGCTCTTAAACCAGTACCACATGATGAAGAGAATCCCGTGCCTGCTCCTCCCGCAGCAGGAACGGCAATTGAAACTGACACTTCTGATCCTGATGAAGAAGATGATGTTGATTGGCATGATGTGTTTCCTGATCCAGAACAACTGGAGGGTCAGCCACACTTCCTGAGCCAATCAGATTTAGATGATCTGGTAAGAGATCTGTCATTATCTAAAGAAAAGTCAGAACTGCTAGCTTCTAGACTTCGGGAATAGAATTTGCTACAACGAAGCACCACAACTTCACACTTTCGTCATCGTCACACCAAGTTAGCTGCATACTATGCAATGGAAAGTGATGTCTGTTTCTGTACTGATGTACATGATCTTATGATGGAGTTAGATGGTACATATGTTCCCGATGAATGGAGGCTATTCATAGACTCTAGCAAAACGAGTTTAATAAGCTGTCTTGTTGCACAATGGTAATGAAAAACCATCTGTTCCATTGGCTCATGGGGTTGGAAAGAAAGAGACCCATGCTTCTATGGAGTTAATTTTGAAAATGATCAAATACTCTGAACATAAATGGAATATCTGTGCTTACCTGAAAGTGGTAGCACTGCTGCTTGGCCTACAGTTAGGGTACACGAAGCATATGTATTTCTTGTGCCTATGGAACAGTAGTGATGACAAAAATCATTACAAACTGAGACAGTGGCCTCTCAGAGTAGAGCACACAGTTGGTCGGTACAATATACAACACAAATCACTGGTCGATCCACTTCAAGTTTATCTTCCACCACTTCACATTAAACTTGGTTTAATAAAAAAAATTTTTTATTGCACTTGATCATGATGGAAATGGTTTCCAGTATTTGAAGGAGATGTTTAGCACACTGAAAACTGAGGCTAAAATAAATGCAGGAATTTTTATTGGCCCCAAAATCAACAAACTAATGCATGATGACACATTCAGAACAAAACTCAACCCTCTGGAACTTGCAGCTTGGGATGCATTTGTGCTAGTAGTGCAGAACTTCCTTGGGAACAGACGAGCTGAAAACTATGCTGAACTAGTAGACAACATGTTTAAAGCATATGAACAACTTGGCTGCCGAATGTCATTGAAAATGCATTTCTTACATTCCCATCTTGACTTTTTCCCACCCAATTTGGGACACGCAAGTGACAAACATGGAGAGAGGTTCCATAAAGATATTTCTACAATGGAGAACAGATATCAAGGCTGCTGGAATCCCAACATGATGGGGGACTACTGCTGGTTTTTGCAACGGGAAAATATGACCGGTCACAAACGCAAAAGCAGATGCCTGAAGCACTTTTAACAGTACTGGGCCTTGCTAAAGTAAGACTTTTAAACTGGAATACGAGACGTTTTTGAAATTTTGTTATTCCATTCCATTTAAAACTTTGATGTAGATCAGGTAAATTGTTGGAGTAAAACTCGTTCTGTAAAAAATTATTCAATGCTTTCCAAGTGCTTAATTCATTTGGGCAAACTTATGCATAACAAAATTTCCTGACGTGTTACAACAATTCTGACTTCGGATTTGGAATAAGCACACTGAATTTAGTATAGGACAATGGTTTTTGCCCAGTAGCACACAAAATTATTTTCTGTTGTGCTGTGAATCTGTTAATATGCTCGTCAGATTACGGAAGTTTAATTTTGTCCAATCACTTAATGCCTTATAATTTCTCTCTTACTTATCTGGTATTCTTCAACTCTGACCTCTAAGGTCACCTTCACATAATTCTGCTTCTTTGGTATTTTTCCCAATTACCTCCCTCCCTCGAATATTTATCACTCATACTTCTCCTTCACTGAGAATGTCTCTGTGTTATGTTTAGAGCCTGTTTGAAGCAAACAGACACTTGTTAAAGTTTATGGCCCATTACTAGGGCTATGCAAGCCTGTCTATGGTCTCTGAGAAGACCAAGAAGACACAATCTAGCTAATTGCCCTACTAGATCATAAATAAGGGAATAAGTTATATATACAAAGCTTGCTGATCTGCAAAACCAGACAGCTCTATACTAAACAGTACCCATGTACACAAACTCTACCTCCGGCTTTGCCCAAACTATGCCCCAAGAAATGCATGTGCACACACCTTCTCAGTGTGTGTACAAAAATGCACATAAATGGCCATAGAATTTCATATAAAAGGCCTTTTTTATGTGTGTGACGAAACACCTAGCCACCTGCCTGGGTCCCGTGGCCACTTAAGAGAGTCTATCCCCAGAGCAGCTCAGGTCTGCCTGCACGTGCCACTTGTGCTCTACACTAGCACCCTCCTCCCACTGACTGGGTCACAACCACCTCTGGGTGAGTCACCCGCACTCAAATTATCCCCAGTGATTTCTAGGTTACTGGGACCACACTCCCAGTGGTCCCACGGTTCCCAGAAAGCACTCACAGACCCAACACACAAACCACCAGGATTGTCCAGATAGGCAGAACGAACATACAATTGTGCTTCTTCTCGGAACAGTGAACAAAAATGTGCAATTGGCAAAGAGGTAACTGAAATATGGATCAATGGTAGCACTAACTAAACATCTACATAACGTCTAAACAGTACCTGGGAAGATCAGGACATATAATTGTTCACAGAGCCTTAGCAAAGAGATCTTTCTCCCTCTTCTTCCAGGCCAAGACTGCATCAACAGCCAGCATCTGCTTGGTAATTTCAAAACTCCAGGCCAATCACAGCCCAGAACAGTCAAGTTTCAAATAAAAACCGGTTACATCACTACAGGCACTTGCTATTATCTGTGTGCCAAATAAAAGAAAGAGATATCAGTCCTCTGTAAAAGCTTTAACCATAAACATGCACCATCTGGTGGCCAAACAGGACAAATACACTTCAGATATATTTAAGACAGGAAAGTATCCAATACATTTTACAGGCTTAAAACACACTGTTTCTTCACAATGGTTAAAAAAAGATGCAAGAGATCTGCCCGTACTGGAAATGGTTTTCAAGGGTGATGATGCAAAAGAACTGAAAGAAATACCAGTGAACCTGGAAGATGTAATGAGCCAAATTTACAAATTAAAGAGTAGTATATCACCTGGACCGATGGAATACATCCAAGGGTATTCAAAGAATTCAAGCATGGAATTGTTGATCTGCTGTTAGTAATATGTAACCTATCGTTAAAATCGTCCGTAGTATCTGAAGATTGGAGGGTGGCCAATGTGATGCCGATTTTTTTTAAAGGGTTCTAGAGTTGATCCAGGAAATTATAGACTGGTAAGCCTGATGTCTGTGCCGGGCAAAATAATGGAAACTATTATAAAGTATAAAATTATAGAACACGTACACAAACATGGTTTAATGGGACAGAGTCTACTACTACTACTACAAATCATTTCTATAGCACTACAAGTTGTACGCAGCGCTTCACTATTGAACATGAAGAAAAGACAGTCCCTGCTCAAAAGAGCTTACAACCTAATTCAGGACAGACAGGACAAATAAGGGATAAGGGTAGGACAGACAGTTAGGATACATAGGGAAAAGGGACTATTGAAGATAGGAAGACAAGATAAAGTACGAGCAGGTGACAAGTTAGGAATTAAAAGCAGCATCAAATAGGTAGGCCTTTAGCCCGGATTTGAAGGCGGCCAGGGATGGAGGTTGACGTAATGGCTCAGGAAGTCTATTCCAGGCATAAGGTGCGGCGAGATAAAAGGAACGGAGTCTGGAGTTAGCGATGGAGGAGAAGGGTGCAATTAGGAGAGATTTGACTAGTGAATGGAGTTCAAGGAGTGTAGGGAGAGATGAGGGTGGAGAGGTAGTGAGGGGCAGCAGAGTGAATGCACTTATAGGTTAATAAGAGGAGCTTGAACTGTTTACGGATAGGGAGCCAGTGAAGCGACTTCAGAAGAAGGCTGATATGGGCATAGCGTCTTTGGCGAAATATTAAACGTGCAGCAGAATTTTGAACAGATTGCAGAGGAGAGAGATGGCTGAGTGGAAGACCTGTGAGAAGCAAGTTGCAGTAGTCCAAGCGAGAAGTGATGAGAGTGTGGATGAGGGTTCTGGTAGCATGCTCAGAAAGGAGAGGGCAAATGTTGGCGATATTATACAGGAAGAAACGACAGGTTTTAGCAATCGAATATGTGCAGAGGAGAGGGAGGAGTCGAAGATGATCCCAAGGTTACAAGCAGATAAGACAGGAAGAATGACCATGTTGTCGACAGAAATAGAGAGTGGGGGGAGGGGAGAGGTTGGTTTAGGTGGGAAGATAAGGAGTCAGCATGGGTTCAGCTGAGGGAAGTCTTGCCTCACCAACTTGCTGAATATATATACCCTAGAAGAGAGAAGGGACAGGGGAGGTATGATACGGATGTTTAAATATTTGAAAGGTATTAATATAGAAACAAATACTTTCAAGAGAAGGGAAAACAGCAAAACTAGAGGACGTGAATTGAAGTTGCAGGGTGGTAGAAAATGTCAGAAAATTCTATATCATGGACAGGGTGGTTGATACCTGGAATGCCCGCTCGAGGGAGGTGGAGAAAAAAAACTGTGATAGAATTCAAAACGGCGTGGGATGAACAAAGAGAATCTCTAATTTAGAAAATGAATGAGATGCAACCCTTTAAATTTTTGTTTTTTTATATGTGTTTGCGTGTCAAGTGGTGCTTAGATGGCATTTCTGGCTGCATCAACTAAAGGCCGGTGCTGGGCTGGCTTTTACGGTCAGACACCCACTTATAGCGATCTGGTTTAGGATGGGCTTGAGAGAGCTTCGATGGACACTCCAATTATTTGGGATGTGAGGATAGTGCCAAGCTGACATTTACAGTCTGTGTCCAGCAAATGACAAGACGGATTTGGATAGACTGGATTGAGATTTAACAGCAACTCCAATACTTAGAACATAAGGGTAGAGCTGGGTGTACTTCTACGGTCTATGTCCCAGAAACACCAGAGAAAGACCATGATTAAGTATATAATCACGTTCATTGTTGATTTAATCTTAGAATGATAATAAATATGACTGTTGGGCAGACTGGATGGACTGTTCAGGTTTTTATCTGCCATCACTTACTATGTACTATGTTACTATATTCTAAAACAGGGGTAGGCAACCTTTACACACAGAGGGCTGCATGAATGTACTACCCCCTAGTAGGCCACATCATGTAATGTCAGAACCAGAATGTACAGAGCTCCATAGACCTTCTGAGATAAATAAGTAAACTTTTAACTAAAAATGAAGGAAACAAACTAGGAGAGTGGCTATTCTGAAAATATTTGCCATACAATATTTAAAATCGCCCAAACTCAGGTTAATGACATTTTCTGTGTATACTTCCCATGGAATCAGGGGCCCGCATAAAATGTAATGGCGGGCCGCAGGTCGTCCACCTTTTCTAAAACTTCATATGTAAACAAAATACTGGTCAATTAGCCCAAAACTCATGAACCAGTTTGGCTGTGACTAAAGGAATTAGAGTGATATAAATTAAGTCACAGTTAATTATTCTACTGTAGTGTATCAATTGTATGGAACGGTACCCAACTAAACTGCTGAAATCAGACAAGCATTTGATGAGAGTTTTCAAAGAGAAAATAAATATTAAGTTCAAGAAATATTTACATGGTGTCAGAAGCCCAAGTGCGCTGTATATAGGATGAATTGGCAGGTGAAGTCTTAACAGAATACCACAATAGATAATCACTGAAACAGAGCAAGTGGTCCATCCACTCTATCCAGTTATTCAAGTCCACAAATATGTATTTGTTTAAAAGAATGTATGTCCTATCTTACAACAATCCTAAGTGGTGTACAAAATAAACATCAGACCATAACAAGCTGGACAAGATAAACATTATTGCAACTAAACTACTTTAAAAAACAACAACAACTTATCATTTAGGAATCAATAAGACCCTGTTCAAAAAAGACTTTCATTTCACTCTCTTTTGAAATTTTAATAAAGCAGATCTGATATGGAGAGAATTAAGAAGTGCATTCCAAAGTGGTCAGTCAACCACTGAAGAAAGCTCTCGATCTTGTGGCAGTATTAGGCATATCTCTTGAATAAACTAAAAGAAGCAGCTGCTAAGATGAGTACAAAGCATGCACTGAAACATCCGGGTTAAGCAAGAATTGGAGATACATCAAGCTAAGACCCTGTCATGATTTAAAAGGCAGCAAGCACATTTTAAATTATTTGAACAGCTAAGAGTTGTCACCGACATTCACAAAAAATTGGTGAAATATGACCATTTCACATCTCCTGTTATTAAACATAGGGATTCCAGATACAGAGCACAATCACCCTTATCCAAGACAATTTGTCCACTTCTTCTACTGTATTCCATTCTCCTAGGTAACTAAGGTAAAATTATGCCATACCTGCTGATAATTTTCTTTCCTTTAAAAGCAGCAGATGAATCCAAGAACTGGTGGGTTGTGTCCATCTACCAGCAGGTGGAGATGGAGATTACAAAGCTGAAGGCAGTGATACCAGACAGCCAGCTCCTCTTTCACCTTAGTACATGTCTCATCACCAAGCAGAATCAGACAAGAAACCAGGAAGCCTTCCTCACCAACCATAAAAAACAGAAACTTGTCAGTCTGACTTAAGAGAAACCACGACTGCGATTAAGTCCTCTTCAGTGGTTTCTGTTCTCTTTCCTCTTCTCCTTTTTTGTTTTTGGAAACTAAAGACCAGAACAAGAACAGATAGGCAAAGCAAGCGCGGCTGACAAAGAGCGGAATCCTGGATTCATCTGCTGCTACTAAAGGAAAGAAAATTATCAGCGGGTAAGGCATAATTTTACCTTCCTTAGTGCATGCAGCAGATGAATCCAAGAACTGGTGGGATTAACCAAACCAATCCCTAACTAGGGTATGAATTCGTCGCTCCCCAAGACAGAACCGCCACTGCAAAGGCAGCATCCGAATAGTGAAAGCACTCCCGTTCCAAGAAGTAGATAGCAAACTCGTGAAACGAGCCTGGAATGCCACCAGCGGGACACAACCTTTCCAAGAAATCTACAAAGTATCTGCAATCCGAGGAAAAAAAATCAGATCAGAGGCTGCCGTCCCACAGCAAGAACTAGTGACCAAGACAAAGAGAAGATCTGAACGCTGAAAAACATCCCGTTCAAAAGTGACTTAAACGAAATAACAAACGAGATCAACCAGAGTTTCCAGACTATGCACTCTTGGGTGGACTCATTCAAGCTAAAACTCAACGCAGAAAAAACTCAATGTCTAGTTCTCACCTCCCAATACAACACAAACAAATACCCCACAATAACCACACCCTACTGCACACTCCCTATCTCAGAAAATCTGAAAATCCTTGGAGTCACTATCGATCGAAATCTTACTCTCGACACCCACGCGAAGAACACGACGAAAAAAATGTTCCAATCGAAACATTTTCCGCACCCTAGTACAGTCATTGGTATTAAGCCACTTGGACTATTGTAACGCTCTATACGCAGGCTGCAAAGAACAGACCATCAAAAAACTCCAAACAGCCCAGAACACCGCAACCAGACTCATTTTTGGAACACCTAAATAAGGAAGTGCGAAACCCCTCAGAGAAAAACTACATTGGCTCCCGCTCAAGGAACGAATTAAGTTCAAGATCTGCACAACTGTATACAAAATCATTCACGCAGATGCCCCGCTCTATATGCTAAACTTAGTGGACTTACCGCCCAGGAATGCCAAAAGATGGGCCCGCAAATTCCTCAACCTGAACTTTCCCAGCTGTAAAGGAATGAAGTACAAACAGGCGTATGCTACCACCTTTGAGTACAAAAGTACACAGTTTTGGAACGCACTACCCAAGGCCCTAAAAACCATGACCAATCAAACCAGCTTTCGCAAAGCTTTGAAAAAGCATCTCTTCAACAGAGCCTACAAAAGTCACCCATAATGAAACAAATCATTCCTTAAACCACCCAAGTACACCAAATCACCTCTCTCACAACCTTACCTAACACCTCCTACCTAATTTCCTCTTTCACCTCAGCTTATGATCGAACAACTGTTCTCTTAGATCATGTAATGACGTTCTCATTTCCACACTCTGTAAGCCACATTGAGCCTGCAAAAAGGTGGGATAATGTGGGGTACAAATACAATAAATAAATAAATAAATAAATAAATAAATAAAATAAAATACCAGAGAGCTCTCTGAACATCCAGAAGACGAAGCGCTGTGTACTCCGTGTGAAAATCCCCCTCCCAAAAGAAGGGAACAAAGAGAGGCTGAAAAAGAAAAGCCAAACCACAGCCGGAAAAGAAAGAAGGGACCGAAAGCAAGGTCACTCCAGACTCGGCAAATTGCAGAAAAAACAGCTCAGCAGGGCTATGCTAAAAATTCAGAAACTCTGCGTGCCAAAGAACTGGCGACCAAGAACACTGCATGTAAGTTCCTAAGCGAAGCATTCTGTAAAGGAACAAAAGGAGTCCGAAGCAATGCTCGGTAGACAAGGAGCCCCAAGCTAGATTTGGAGAATACAAACAAGGTTTCAGGGAGAAGAAGGTTGCAGTAGTGGAGGAGCAATGCACCACCTCCGAGTGCAAGGCCAGGCCCTTCTGCAACCCATCCTGCAGAAAGAACTCAATCGCTGAGGAACAGACGCCGTAACCAGTCTCAAAAAATCCTCAACACCCGAGAATACGCGGTTGCAGAGGAACATGGACCACATACAAGATCGCAACAGAACAGTAACCATGGCATCCAAAGAACTCTGTTCCTCAGAGTCCACCTCTCAAAAAACCAGGCCGTAAGACCAAAGCGAGAGGGATCATCCACTCAGGAGCGGACCCAGAAGGAAGAGCCCGGAGTCAAGCGGATCCAAAATGAAGGCACCACACCAGGAGCCTCACCATATCCGCATACCAAGGGTGTCGTGGTTAATGCGGAGCTACCAGAATGACCCGACCCCGGTGGAGAGCGATCCGAAAAGAACTTGGCCGCAGAGAGGACACGGAGGAAACACTATCGAAGAACGCCCTCCGGCTAAGGAAGCAATAGAACAACCCAGCCCTGCCGAATTACCCTCTCTCTGATGACAGAAGAAAGAAGGCACATGGGTGTCCAGCCTAGATGCCATCAGATCTACCCATGGAGCACTATACCTGAGGCCATGTTGGTGAAGCACTGATGTGGAATAACCATTCTGCCGAGACCAGAAGACAGCAGAAAAGAGAACTCACTGTAGGAAAAGCCCGCAAAGTGGGCCACGTAGAAACGGAACACGAGGTCATCTGCCCACTCCATGGGGGCGACATGACCTGATGGCCACAGTCTGACTCCTAGTCCCACTCTGTCGAAGAAGCAGCCACCGCCTCATCTTCTCTGATGGCACAAATCACAAGTACCGCCTAGCCCGCAACGTGTCCTGAAGTGCTAGAAGACGAACAGCACCAAAAGAAGGTCCAGGCGGGGGAGATGGCACAAGCACAGCCTGGCCTGCAATGTGTCCTGAAAGGTTAGAAGACAAACAGCACCAAAAGAAGATCCAGGCGGGAGATCGGCTACACCGTTCCCTGTGCCAGCCACCACCCCCGAGACAGAAGGAGGCGGCAAAGGGCTCTCCAGTCCGAGAGACTCGCATCCGTGATCACCACCATCCACTGCGGAAGCACCAAGGCATCCTTTTCACAGGGAGGAATTATGAAGCCATCAGTTCATACACAGGCGTACCAAGAACAGCGATGGAATGCACTTCTGACATTCCTGGAACACAGGAGACCACTCATCGAGAAGCAAGAGCTGTAGATGTCATCTATGAGCACCGCCCACAGCACTACCTCCAAAGTGTCCGCCACAGATCCCAAGACATGAATGCATAGCCAGGCCAGAGGACTCAGCGCCCTGAGCAGACTGCGCACCAAATCTGAACCTAGATCCTCCAGTCCTCGGTCAAGAAAAAAAATCGTATCAGAGCTGTCTGGAATGGGACGAGGTGGCTCATTTGAAGGGTGACCACCCAGCTCAAGGATTCCGAGAAGACCAGGGAAGATATGCTGTCCTTGCGGAGAATGCCGCAAAACTCCCAAACCTAGGAAAAGGTGACTGGAGTCATAGCCAAGCCGACAGGCAAAGCCTGGAACTGAACATGAGGACTCAAAACAGCCAAACAAAGAAACCACTGATGAGGGGGCCAAAGAGGAAAGAAAATAAACGCTTCCTAAGGGAGAAGTACAGGGAAGAATGCTAAATTGAAGTAGCTCTGAATTTAGCTTACTGTCCAATATAAAGAAAAAGTGCAATAAAAGCCTTAGAGACACTGCAACAAACAGCTGGCTAGAGGTGTCACAGATACAGTGGAAGCTGGAGCTGGAATGCAACAGTTTGATCAGTGTCAGAGAGCAAAACTAGAAGAGCAGAGCTGCTGTGGGAAACCACCACAGCTAACCATTGGCACCGTAGCATAGTGTAAACTGTCCCAGCTATGGAAAAAACTGCTTGTCAAGGCAAGCAATATGAGAGAGGGAAGTAAAATATGCCCCACAGAAAAGGAGCCGAGGGCCACAGCTTCTAATATGATGCACAAACCAGCCTTAAACCTGTGACCTTCAGGCTGAAAGCCAACCATCATCCAGAAAAATAAAACTATTTTGCTGAAACTACTGCACCTGGAGAAAATGCCCCCATGACAGCACTGAGGTTCCATGGTTACCATGGAGACCAGAGCACTAGCCCCAGAAAATAACAATATGTAATATTTCCCACAGAAACATGGAGCCAAAGGCACTAAGCCTAGAAACGCCCACTGTAAAGAAGCAAAAGATGCAGGAAAAAAAAAGATTCGTTTAATATATCCTCGCAGACGGGAGAGGTTCCGAGGGATTGGAGAACGGCGGAGGTGGTCTCTCTTCACAAAAGTGGTGATAGGGAAGAAACTGGAAACTACAGACCGGTAAGCCTCACTTCAATTATTGGAAAAGTAATGGAAGCGATGCTGAAGGAATTTCCTGGAAGCCAGTAAGTTGCAAGATCCGAGACAACATGGTTTTACCAAAGGGAAATCGTGTCAAACGAATCTCACTGAATTCTTTGATTGGGTGACAGGAGAATTAAATCAGGCACGAGCTATAGACGTAATCTACTTAGATTTCAGCAAAGCTTTTGACACGGTTCCCCACAGGAGGCTCTTAAATAAACTGGATGGGCTGAAGATAGGACCCGAAGTGGTGAACTGGATTAGGAACTGGTTGACGGACAGAAGCCAGAGGGTGGTGGTGAATGGAATTCGCTCGGAGGAGGGAAAGGTGAGTAGTGGTGTGCCTCAAGGATCGGTGCTGGGACCGATTCTGTTCAATATATTTGTGAGTGACATTGCCGAAGGGTTAGAAGGTAAAGTTTGCCTATTTGCGGATTATACTAAGATCTGTAACAGAGTGGACACCCGGGAGGGAGTGCTGGGCAGACTTACATGGTCTGTGCCCTGAAAAGGACAGGTACAAATCAAGGTAAGGTATACACAAAAAGTAGCACATATGAGTTTATCTTGTTGGGCAGACTGGATGGACCATGCAGGTCTTTTTCTGCCATCATCTACTATGTTACTATGTTACTGCACCTGGTGTATTCTCAGGCAGTCTCCCATCCAAGTAGAAACCAGCCAGGCAAAACCCTGCTGAGCTTCCAAGATCAGAGATGAGGCACACTCAGGGTGGTATGCTCATAGGCAAAGCCTGTACTGCCAGTATAAAAGAGTTTCACAAAGGAAGGAGGAAAACAGCCCTCAGAGAAAAACTGAGGGGACAGAAAAGTATGTAAATAAAAATACCAAATAGGCCCTTTCAGCGGCCCAACACAAAGGAGCCCTGCTCCGATGCAGTTCACTGCTTCCCACACCAGAACAGCCTTAGCCAACGCAGGAACTATAAGAAAATCTAAACTCAACACAGACAGTGATGCCTAAGCTCGAAATGGACATATAACAACTCTTCCTCTCTACGATTCCCTAATGTGTCTGTAAACACGAACCTTATTCTACCACAACATTACTGTATTTGTTCAAACTGGAATTGGCGAACGCCTTTACGGTACTATGTAAGCCACATTGAGCCTGCAAATAGGTGGGAAAATGTGGGATACAAATGTAACAAATAAATAAATGTACCCACTTAGGCAAACACAGCTTTCCAGCCCAGGTGATTCTTGCTGCCTTTGTGCAGAAAGTGACTGCCATTAAAATACTCCCTCCGAATAGAGGAAGACGGGGAGAAATGGACCCTACTGCTGAGCCGGAGAGAAAACATCCCCTCTTTGGTGCAGGGTCCACCAGAAGAGACAGACAGGGAGCAAGCCAGAAAACTCCAAAGACTGAACTAAAAAGGAACTGACAATTCCCCTACCAGACTTCTGCAACATACAGAGCAACAGAATGAGCTCGGAGCGGCTGACGTGCATCCCAAAAAAACAAGGCGCATCGCAGGACCATCAGATTCCTTCTGGAAAACGTAGCCATCTAGCACCCGAGATGGGCATAAAAACTCCCCCAATCACAAAAAGGGCTACTGAGGCCAAGCTCTCAAGAAGAAAGGTTCAAATTAAGGGTCCCAGAGAAGAGGAGATCCTGCTCAGAAGATATAGAAACAGCTTAAAGTAATTCTGTTCTTCCCTTGGATCCCCTTGCATAGTGGGGGCAGTATGAGAAGAATTTGTGCCACTGCCCCTGCTATATGCAAACAGTTTCTGACTCAACACTGATTTTGGTAAAGGAAACCAAAGGCTTGAGAAAATAAAGGGGAATCTCCTGTACCAGCAGTTTCTAATGGAACACAAGGTCCTTTAGGAGAAGCCGCCTCTCTCCCCCCCCCCCCCCCCCCCCCCCCCACATCAAGGCTGAAGGGTGGGAAAGGATCAGAGAAAGGATTAAAATACAAACTAATACATGCTTCCAGCTTTTCCTATATGAGCACACAGCTGTGGAATGCACTACCAACAAATCTGAAGACAATTAACGAAATCACTAACTTTCGTAAATCTCTGAAAACCTACCTCTTCAACAAAGCCTACCACGAGAATACTTAGCCTAACTAGAACACCTCACCACATCACCCCTACTTCGAATGACGCCTTTCTATAAATGTCTGTTTAGTTCTTCTTTAACATCCTTGATCTCTTTATAAAGCGAATGCTACATACCTGTAGAAGGTATTCTCCGAGGACAGCAGGCTGATTGTTCTCACTGATGGGTGACGTCCACGGCAGCCCCTCCAATCGGAATCTTCACTAGCAAAAGCCTTTGCTAGCCCTCGCGCGCCGATGCGCACCGCGCATGCGCGGCCGTCTTCCCGCCCGAAACCGGCTTGAGCCGGCCAGTCTCATTTGTAGCAAGACAAAAAACAAGGGAAGACACAACTCCAAAGGGGAGGCGGGCGGGTTTGTGAGAACAATCAGCCTGCTGTCCTCGGAGAATACCTTCTACAGGTATGTAGCATTCGCTTTCTCCGAGGACAAGCAGGCTGCTTGTTCTCACTGATGGGGTATCCCTAGCCCCCAGGCTCACTCAAAACAACAACCATGGTCAATTGGGCCTCGCAACGGCGAGGACATAACTGAGATTGACCTAAAAAAATTTACCAACTAACTGAGAGTGCAGCCTGGAACAGAACAAACAGGGCCCTCGGGGGGTGGAGTTGGATCCTAAAGCCCAAACAGGTTCTGAAGAACTGACTGCCCGAACCGACTGTCGCGTCGGGTATCCTGCTGCAGGCAGTAATGAGATGTGAATGTGTGGACAGATGACCACGTCGCAGCTTTGCAAATTTCCTCAATAGAGGCTGACTTCAAGTGGGCTACCGACGCAGCCATGGCTCTAACATTATGAGCCGTGACATGACCCTCAAGAGCCAGCCCCGCCTGGGCGTAAGTGAAGGAAATGCAATCTGCTAGCCAATTGGATATGGTGCGTTTCCCTACAGCCGCTCCCCTCCTATTGGGATCAAAAGAAACAAACAATTGGGCGGACTGTCTGTTGGGCTGTGTCCGCTCCAGATAGAAGGCCAATGCTCTCTTGCAGTCCAATGTGTGCAGCTGACGTTCAGCAGGGCAGGAATGAGGACGGGGAAAGAATGTTGGCAAGACAATTGACTGGTTCAGATGGAACTCCGACACAACCTTTGGCAGAAACTTAGGGTGAGTGCGGAGGACTACTCTGTTATGATGAAATTTGGTGTAAGGGGCCTGAGCTACCAGGGCCTGAAGCTCACTGACCCTACGAGCTGAAGTAACTGCCACCAAGAAAATGACCTTAAAGGTCAAGTACTTCAGATGGCAGGAATTCAGTGGCTCAAAAGGAGGTTTCATCAGCTGGGTGAGAACGACATTGAGATCCCATGACACTGTAGGAGGCTTAACAGGGGGCTTTGACAAAAGCAAACCTCTCATAAAGCGAACAACTAAAGGCTGTCCCGAGATCGGCTTACCTTCCACATGGTAATGGTATGCACTGATTGCACTAAGGTGAACCCTTACAGAGTTGGTCTTGAGACCAGACTCAGACAAGTGCAGAAGGTATTCAAGCAGGGTCTGTGTAGGACAAGAGCGAGGATCTAGGGCCTTGCTGTCACACCAGACGGCAAACCTCCTCCAATGAAAGAAGTAACTCCTCTTAGTGGAATCTTTCCTGGAAGCAAGCAAGATGCGGGAGACACCCTCTGACAGACCCAAAGAGGCAAAGTCTACGCTCTCAACATCCAGGCCGTGAGAGCCAGGGACCGGAGGCTGGGATGCAGAAGAGCCCCTTCGTCCTGCGTGATGAGGGTCGGAAAACACTCCAATCTCCACGGTTCTTCGGAGGATAACTCCAGAAGAAGAGGGAACCAGATCTGACGCGGCCAAAAAGGAGCAATCAGAATCATGGTGCCTCGGTCTTGCTTGAGTTTCAACAAAGTCTTCCCCACCAGAGGAATGGGAGGATAAGCATACAGCAGACCCTCCCCCCAATCCAGGAGGAAGGCATCCGATGCCAGTCTGCCGTGGGCCTGAAGCCTGGAACAGAACTGAGGGACTTTGTGGTTGACTCGAGATGCGAAGAGATCCACCAAGGGGGTGCCCCACGCTTGGAAGATCTGGCGCACCACTCGGGAGTTGAGCGACCACTCGTGAGGTTGCATAATCCTGCTCAGTCTGTCGGCCAGACTGTTTACGCCTGCCAGATATGTGGCTTGGAGCACCATGCCGTGACGGCGAGCCCAGAGCCACATGCTGACGGCTTCCTGACACAGGGGGCGAGATCCGGTGCCCCCCTGCTTGTTGACGTAGTACATGGCAACCTGGTTGTCTGTCTGAATTTGGATAATTTGGTGGGACAGCCGATCTCTGAAAGCCTTCAGAGCGTTCCAGATCGCTCGCAACTCCAGAAGATTGATCTGTAGATCGCGTTCCTGGAGGGACCAGCTTCCTTGGGTGTGAAGCCCATCGACATGAGCTCCCCATCCCAGGAGAGACGCATCCGTGGTCAGCACTTTTTGTGGCTGAGGAATTTGGAAAGGACGTCCCAGAGTCGAATTGGACCAAATCGTCCACCAATACAGGGATTCGAGAAAACTCGTGGACAGGTGGATCACGTCTTCTAGATCCCCAGCAGCCTGAATCCACTGGGAAGCTAGGGTCCATTGAGCAGATCTCATGTGAAGGCGGGCCATGGGAGTCACATGAACTGTGGAGGCCATGTGGCCCAGCAATCTCAACATCTGCCGAGCTGTGATCTGCTGGGACGCTCGCACCCGCGAGACGAGGGACAACAAGTTGTTGGCTCTCGCCTCTGGGAGATAGGCGCGAGCCGTCCGAGAATCCAGCAGAGCTCCTATGAATTCTAGTCTCTGCGCTGGGAGAAGATGGGACTTTGGGTAATTTATCACAAACCCCAGTAGCTCCAGGAGGCGAATAGTCATCTGCATGGACTGCAGGGCTCCTGCCTCGGACGTGTTCTTCACCAGCCAATCGTCGAGATACGGGAACACGTGCACCCCCAGCCTGCGAAGTGCTGCTGCTACTACAGCCAAGCACTTTGTGAACACCCTGGGCGCAGAGGCGAGCCCAAAGGGTAGCACACAGTACTGGAAGTGACGTGTGCCCAGCCGAAATCGCAGATACTGTCTGTGAGCTGGCAGTATCGGGATGTGTGTGTAGGCATCCTTCAAGTCCAGAGAGCATAGCCAATCGTTTTCCTGAATCATGGGAAGTAGGGTGCCCAGGGAAAGCATCCTGAACTTTTCTTTGACCAGATATTTGTTCAGGGCCCTTAGGTCTAGGATGGGACGCATCCCCCCTGTTTTCTTTTCCACAAGGAAGTACCTGGAATAGAATCCCAGCCCTTCTTGCCCAGATGGCACGGGCTCGACCGCATTGGCGCTGAGAAGGGCGGAGAGTTCCTCTGCAAGTACCTGCTTGTGCTGGAAGCTGTAAGACTGAGCTCCCGGTGGACAATTTGGAGGTTTTGAGGCCAAATTGAGGGTGTATCCTTGCCGGACTATTTGGAGAACCCACTGATCGGAGGTTATGAGAGGCCACCTTTGGTGAAAAACTTTCAACCTCCCTCCGACTGGCAGGTCGCCCGGCACTGACACTTGGATGTCGGCTATGCTCTGCTGGAGCCAGTCAAAAGCTCGTCCCTTGCTTTTGCTGGGGAGCCGAGGGGCCTTGCTGAGTCGCACGCTGCTGACGAGAGCGAGCACGCTGGGGCTTAGCCTGGGCCGCAGGCTGTCGAGAAGGAGGATTGTACCTACGCTTGCCAGAAGAGTAGGGAACAGTCTTCCTTCCCCCAAAAAATCTTCTACCTGTAGAGGTAGAGGCTGAAGGCTGCCGGCGGGAGAACTTGTCGAATGCGGTGTCCCGCTGGTGGAGCTGCTCTACCACCTGTTCGACTTTCTCTCCAAAAATGTTATCCGCACGGCAAGGCGAGTCCGCAATCCGCTGCTGGATTCTATTCTCCAGGTCGGAGGCACGCAGCCATGAGAGCCTGCGCATCACCACACCTTGAGCAGCGGCCCTGGACGCAACATCAAAGGTGTCATACACCCCTCTGGCCAGGAATTATCTGCACGCCTTCAGCTGCCTGACCACCTCCTGAAAAGGCTTGGCTTGCTCAGGGGGGAGCGCATCAACCAAGCCCGCCAACTGCCGCACATTGTTCCGCATGTGTATGCTCGTGTAGAGCTGGTAAGACTGAATTTTGGCCACGAGAATAGAAGAATGGTAGGCCTTCCTCCCAAAGGAGTCTAAGGTTCTAGAGTCTTTGCCCGGGGGCGCCGAAGCATGCTCCCTAGAACTCTTAGCCTTCTTTAGGGCCAAATCCACAACTCCAGAATCATGAGGCAACTGAGTGCGCATCAGATCTGGGTCCCCATAGATCCTGTACTGGGACTCGATCTTCTTGGGGATGTGGGGATTAGTTAAAGGTTTTGTCCAGTTCGCAAGCAATGTCTTTTTTAGGACATGGTGCAAGGGAACAGTGGACGCTTCCTTAGGTGGAGAAGGATAGTCCAGGAGCTCAAACATTTCAGCCCTGGGCTCGTCCTCCACAACCACCGGGAAGGGGATGGCCGTAGACATCTCCCGGACAAAGGAAGCGAAAGACAAACTCTCAGGAGGAGAAAGCTGCCTTTCAGGAGAGGGAGTGGGATCGGAAGGAAGACCCTCAGACTCCTCGTCAGAGAAATATCTGGGGTCTTCTTCCTCCTCCCACGAGGCCTCACCCTCGGTGTCAGACACAAGTTCACGGATCTGTGTCTGCAACCGTGCCCGACTCGACTCCGTGGAGCCACGTCCACGATGGGGGCGTCGAGAGGTAGACTCCCTCACCCGCATCGGCGAAGCTCCCTCCGCCGACGTAGTCGGGGAGCCTTCCTGGGAGGCGACGGCAGCCGGCACCGACGCCGGAGACCTCACCTCGGGCGATGGGCCCGCCGGCGCCACGCTCGACGGTACCGGTGGCGCAAGCACCGCCGGTACCAGAGGGGTAGGGCGCAACAGCTCTCCCAGAATCTCTGGGAGAACGGCCCGGAGGCTCTCGTTCAGAGCGGCTGCAGAGAAAGGCATGGAAGTCGATGCAGGCGTCGACGTCAGAACCTGTTCCGGGCGTGCAGGCTGTTCCGGGCTGTCCAGAGTGGAGCGCATCGACACCTCCTGAACAGAGGGTGAGCGGTCTGCTGGGTGCCGACTCCTTCGGCGACCCAGAGCTCTCGGTACCGACATGGGAAGGGGACCGGTGACGATGCTTCTTCGACTTCTTGCGAAGCATGTCACCGGAGCTTCCCGGTACCGATGAGGAGGACGTAGAATCCAGCCGTCGCTTCCTCGGGGCCGAGACCGAAGAGGGTCGGTCTCGGGGGGGGCTGTACCGCAGGAGCCCTCAGGGTAGGGGGAGACCCACCCTAAGGCTCACCGCCACCAGCAGGGGAATGGACAGCCCTCACCTGCACTCCAGACGACGCACCACCGTCCGACGACATCAGCAGACGAGGTCCCGGTACCACCGACATCGATGCAGCTATCCGATGTCTCGGCGCCGATGCAGAGGGTCGATGCCTCGATGCACTCGATGCACTGGCCGCCGAGGTTGAAGGTCTGGACGCTGAAGACGTCGATGCACTCGATACCCCCGGTGCCGATGCCGACGAAGAGCCCGAGAACAAAATGTTCCACTGGGCTAACCTCGCTACCTGAGTCCGCCTTTGCAAAAGGGAACACAGACTACAGGCCTGAGGGCGGTGCCCAGCCCCCAGACACTGAAGACACGACGCGTGCCTGTCAGTGAGCGAGATTACCCGGGCGCACTGGGTGCACTTCTTGAAGCCGCTGGAAGGCTTCGATGTCATGGGTGGAAAAATCACGCCGGCGAAGTCGAAAGACGAAATGGCGAAATTTGGCACAGAAAAAAGGGAAATTTCGACCGGGGCCTAAATAAGGCCTACCCCGATGACGAAAGAAAACTTAACGGGGCGAAAGAACTCGAAGTAGAGGAAAAGGAAAAACCGAAAGGCTAATCCAAACAATTTCTGGTTTTCACACAGAAAAAATGTCGAAAACGACGCACGAGGTCGACTTTCTGGGGCACGAACGGTAAAACACAACCGTACCGAGCGCGGAGAAAAGAAGACTGGCCGGCTCAAGCCGGTTTCGGGCGGGAAGACGGCCGCGCATGCGCGGTGCGCATCGGCGCGCGAGGGCTAGCAAAGGCTTTTGCTAGTGAAGATTCCGATTGGAGGGGCTGCCGCGGACGTCACCCATCAGTGAGAACAAGCAGCCTGCTTGTCCTCGGAGAACACCAACTGTACCTTTTACCCTGGTATGGCGACGCCATAACAGGTCTTTGTAAGCCACATTGAGCCTGCAAATAGGTGGGAAAATGTGGGATACAAGTGCAATAAATAAATAAATAAATAATCAGGAGAAAAGAGAAGGCCACACCAGCAAAAAGGCATGCGTTCCCATTTTAGCGCGGGGAAAGGCTGCTCGGGGAAGGGGAACTTCAGCACTTCCCTCCCCAGCATTCAAACATGCCACCAAACAGGGTCCCGCTCCGGAGGAGAAACAAAGTCCCACCGACGCAGTAGCCTGCTGCCTAACCGGCACACAGACTGAAAGCACAGCACTAAGACAAGGAAACCCTGTACTGCCCGGTCCTGTCAGAAATCTTCCGTTTCTTCTGTTTTTGGTAGAGTTTTTTAAACATCGAATTAAGGCAAAGGAGCTCTCTTGTTTTTTGGGGTTTTTTTTTAGGGGGGGGGGGGTTAACTGGTGAGGAAGACTAGAGCTCTAAAGACCGGGAGGCATGGATGGGGGCAGTGGTGTGCTGGTAAATTTTTAACAACAGGCTCTCTCCCCGGTCCACCTCAGCGCCCCCCCCCCCCCTCCACCTCTGCGCCCCCCCCCAAATTGCAGAGCTGGCTATAGCCGGGGGGGGGGGGGGGGGGCAATGCATTACTCTCTCCAGGAAAAACTATTAAATGATCCCAGGTTCCAATCTAATTCATGTTTAATGTGGGATAAAACGCCATAAATAAGTAAATAAATATAAACTTTTAATGTTGAGCACCTGATTCTCAAGGTGAACATATTCCAAACACTATAATGAAAATAAAATGAGATTTTTTTCTACCTTTGTTGTCTGGTGACCGTTTTTCTGCTCATGCTGGCCCAGTATCCGATTCTGCTGCTATCTGTCCTCTTAACTCCGTTTCCAGGGCTTCCTTTCCATTTATTTCTTTCCTCCTTTCTTCTTCATTTCTGGTCCTCAGCTTCTGCCTATTTTCTCCATCCATTTGCAGTTATTCTCCTCTCTTCCTTTTCCCTCTTCTCATCTCATTCCTCACTCTTCCCTCCCCTCCACCCATGTCCAGCATTTCTTCTCTCTCCCTTCCCTCTCCTCCACCCATGTCCAGCAACCCTCCTCTCCCCTGCCCTCCATCCACCCACCCATGTCCAGCAGCCCTGCTCTCCCCTGCCCTCCATCTACCCACCCATGTCCAGCAACCCTCCTCTCCCCTGCCCTCCATCCACCCACCCATGTCCAGCAACCCTGCTCTCCCCTGCCCTCCATCCACCCACCCATGTCCAGCAACCCTCGTCTCCCCCCTGTCCTCCATCCACCCACCCATGTCCAGCAACCCTCCTCTCCCCTGCCCTCCATCCACCCACCCATGTCCAGCAACCCTCGTCTCCCCCGTCCTCCATCCACCCACGTCCAGCAACCCTCCTCTCCCCTGTCCTTCATCCACCCACCCATGTCCAGCAACCCTCGTCTCCCCCCCTGTCCTCCATCCACCCACCCATGTCCAGCAGCCCTCCTCTCCCCTGTCCTCCATCCACCCACCCATGTCCAGCAACCCTCATCTCCCCCCTGTCCTCCATCCACCCACCCATGTCCAGCAACCCTCCTCTCCCCTGCCCTCCATCCACCCACCCATGTCCAGCAACCCTCATCTCCCCCCTGCCCTCCTCTCCTCCATCTGCCTTCTTCCAGCCCTCCCCACTCCCCTGGTCGTCCATCTTCCGTCTGCCCTCTGCTCCCCGATAGTAGCCCTGGTTTCCTTCTTGCCCCGCCGCCCTGCCTTTAAAATTTTTATTTTCCCTCGAGGCGCGCCAGCGTTGAAGCGAAGGCAGCAGGCTCAGCTCGGTTCCAGCCTTCGTTCCGTTCCTTCACATCATGGCTCCGCCCTCCTGACATATTTCCTGTTTGCGAGAGGGCGGAGCCATGATGCGAAGGAACGGAACGAAGGCTGGAACCGAGCTGAGCCTGCTGCCTTCGCTTCAACACTGGTGCGCCTCGAGGGAAAATAAAAATTTTAAAGGCAGGGCGGCGGGGCAAGAAGGAAACCAGGGCTACTATCGGCAGATCTGCAGAGGGCAGACGGAAGATGGACGAGCAGGGGATCAGAGGCGAGCCGGCTCGCACGGGCCAACAACCGGCTCGCAAGATGCCAGTAAATTTAACAACCGGCTCTTGCGAGGCGGTGCGAGCCGGCTCCAGCACACCACTGCATGGGGGGGAAGGGTGAAGCAGGGATCCAGAAGACTGAGTATGCCCCCAAAGTCAGCACCACCAGCCAGACACCCCTAAACTCAACTGGCCCACAGGACCCAGGAGTATCCCCAACAGACAAATCCAGGAGCTGCTGAAGCGCTGTCTACCTCCTGCTGGAGATAGAGATGTACTGAGGTGAAGGAGGAGCTGGCTGTCTGGTATCACTGCCTTCAGCTTTGTAATCTCTATCTCCACCTGCTGGTAGATGGACACAACCCACCAGTTCTTGTATTCATCTGCTGCATACGCTAAGGAAGCATGCTTAGCTACAAGGATCTCCATTTTTTGTTTCCATTGAGTATGGTTTTTTTTTCCTGATTTGCCATTTCCAATTATGAGGACTAACAATAATCCAAACAGCCACACTAGCATGGCTGCCTCTTGATCACCACAGTCTTTCTGCATGGCTGCCTGTTAATGGCAACTCAATGCACTGACTGGTCAACAAGAGTAACATATGATGATTTGTCTCATTATATTTGTCCTAGAGAAGACCTGCTGAGGGCAGGAACACTTCACTGGTATATCTTACCTGCTAGAAATTGCATTCAAACTTGGGAAAAGGTAAACTTGGGGTTGAATAGGTAATTTCATTGTCTTTTTTTGTTACTCTACTTATTTAGCAAAGTCGGTTTAGACAATAGTTAGCCTTTTACATCTCTATTAGGGTATTATATAAATAGTGTTTTAGAGTCTACTTTAGTATTTTAGAGCTTGGCATAACATCAGTTTAGAGCACAGATACCAGTTGAGGGAAGCCTCTGTTTACTGTTTAATTCCCTCCCCCCCCCCCCCCCCCCCCCCAAGGCTGATCTTTATAGGCTCTCCAGCCAATTAGGAGGAAGACACTGTAGACTGAAGTAGATTTTGGGGAGCTTTTTTTTTTTTTTTTGCAACAAGTGCTGTGCCCAATTTAAATTCTAATTTTAAATTGCTGGGGAAACTGTTGCTTTATTTCTTTTTCTGATCTTAGTAGAGAGGCTAGTTTAATTTTCTCTAAGAAGCTTCTTTGCTCCAGAATTTTTTTACCTATATTTCAAAAGGAGAGGTGATCTAACTAATCTCTTTTGAAGTACCCCACATTTTTGAGGGTTAGACCTTACAAAAAAGATGACAGCTAATACTTTTAGCCCACAGCACAGCTAAGGAAAAGTTAGGGACTTTACTAGGGCTTTTTCTATTTTCTATCTACAGGTACAAATATTTCTGCAACTGCAGTATGGCTGGGGAACATGTGTCACCAAGGCTATGGCCCCACTTACAGTTTCTGCCTCTGTGCAGACAGAAAATGTGATCCAAGAAGAGGGGCTGGTTCCATGTGCAAGATGTCTTCAGTTTGAATCCCTCATAAAAGAAGTAAAAGAACTGAAAGAGGAGATGTCAGGGTTGAGAAATATTCAAAAAAAATGAGAAATACATCAATGAAATGTTTCAGAAAGCTTCAAAGATTTCCAATAATGGGGAAGAAGAAGCTATGCTGAAAGAGGACAAGCTATTGAGAGATAATTCACGAGCACACAAGACAAAGTATTTTCAGTGTACAAGGCCCGCAACTTTGGAACAGTCTTCCAACTTCCCTTCGCTTACAAACATCGCTTGAGAAATTTAAGAAAAGGGTACAGAGGTGTCCATCTGCAGACCAGAAATGATGTCCCGAGAGGTGCGCTTTCTGCCAGGGGCCAAAATTCAAGATGTTGCAGAGAGCTTTTCAAGACTTATCAAGCCTAATGACTATTATCCAATGCTAATCACCCATATTAGTACAAATGATATTGCTAGGTACCCCTCCGAACATATCAAAAATCACTTCATAGCTCTGGGAGAGAAGGTGAAGCAGACAGGTGCAAAAGTGGTGTTCTTGTCTATCCTCCCCACTGAGGGTAAAGGCCAAGGTACAGAAGCTCACATCCTGGAGATGATTATGTGGCTGAATAGATGGTGTTGTCAAGAGCATTTTGGCTTCCTGGACTATGGGATGCTTATCCAAGGGCTGCTGAGCAAAGATGGTTTCCATCTATCAAAGAAGGGAAGTAGTGTCTTCAGCAACAGACTGGCTAACCTACTGAAGAGGGCTTTAAACTAGAATTGTTGGGGCAAGGTGATCACAGCCCCCAAGTACAAGCCCTCAGGTAAGTGATGCATTAAATAGCTCTACACAAATGGGAAAAAGGGGCAACATCTGGAAAGCAGTATATACTAATGCCCAAAGTATGGGAAATAAGGTTTTAGATCTTGAGGCTGTGATGGAAGAGGCTGATTTGGATTTAGTGGCAATCACAGACACATGGTTTGCAGAGAACCATGACTGGGATATAGTTATATACCAGGCTATAATCTGTTAAGGAAAGACAGGGGAGGAAGAAAGGTGGGGGGGAGTGGCATTGAATGTTAAAGATAGTATTAAAGCACACAACTGCAGAACCTACAAGGGTAAGGAAGAGGTACTGTGGGTCAATCAGGAAAGAGGGAATGGCAAATGTATTTACATTGTTGTGATATACAGGCCTCCTTCACAGACAGAATGGACAGAGATTTAATTAAAGACGTTCAAAATATAGCTGTGAAAGGGAAAGTATTATTAATAGATGATTTTAATATGCCAGATGTTGATTGGGGTATCCCTACTGCAGGGCCTTTTAGAAGCAGGGAGATCCCAGATTCTCCATAAGGACAACTATTCCAGCAGCTGGTTGTGGAACCCACAAGGAATTGGGCCATATTGGACTTAGTGCTTATTAATGAGGAGAGTGTTTCTGATGTTATAGTAGGAGATCATCTGGCATCCAGTTGTCACCAGATGGTGTGGTTTAATATTAAGATAGATGTGGAGAGGGTTCATTCAAAAGTGAAGGTTCTAGACTTCAAAAAAACCCAGCTTTGCTCAGATGGGGAATTACCTCAAGGAATTGTCTGGATGGGAACATCTACAAGAAGTTAGAAATCAGTGGGAAAAACTGAAAGGAGCTATGGTCTACCCAAGCAACCTAAAGTTCTTTGCTCTAAGATGCTGGGATATAAGTACCTTTATTACCGCTTCGGGATTAATCCAGGTAAATTGCTGGCTTCCTTGCACAAGACATGGAGGCATCGACATCTGATATTCACTCTTAAAAGACTGGATGGGACGCAACTTCCCAAGGGGACATCACGTGAATTTTTATGGGTTATTTTTGGGAAATGTAAAGCGCAGGGTAGAATTTTCGGAGGAGCAATCATCTATTTTCGTCTATCGGGCATGCCTCACCTGTCAGATGAGGCCGGCCGTTTTCTCAACAGGCCCTTACAGGCTAAGAAACTTCATGGAGCGATTGCATGCCTGAAGCCAGGGTCAGCTCATGGAATAGATGCTACTCTACAGTTTTATAAAATGTTGGGGGTACAGGTCATATTGCCTTTACTGGATTATTATCAAGCAGTAGTGACAGATGAGGCCCTACCCCGGGAGGCAAATGAGGCTTTTGATAACGATGTTGTTGAAGCCAGGCAAGTCAGGTGAAGATCTGGGATCTTATCACCCTATCTCACTACTTAATGTGGAAGTGAAGCTGCTTGCACGCATTTACTGGACAGATTATCAGAATTTTTACCTACAGTGGTGGGTGGTGGTCAGACTAGTTTTGTGGTTGGTCGCCCATCAGTTCACAATGTCCACAAGGCATTATTAGCACGGGCATTACAAAGAGCCTGGCCACCCTGCCCTGTTGGTTAGTATTGACGCCTCTAAGGCTTTCGACCAAGTCCACTGGCCCTTTCTGTTCCGCATCCTGGAATATGTGGGCATTTCTGGGTGGTTTCTTCAGGAAGTGCGGGCCCTGTATGCCAACCCTTGAGCTTCTCTTTTAATGGAATTTGCATGCAGGATTTCTATAAAGTGGAGTATGTGACAGGGGTGCCCTCTCTCTCCCTTGTTATTTGTGCTGTCTCTAGAGCCTTCACTTTGCACTTTGAGGGGGGAGGAGGGAGTAACCGTATTGCAGGTGGGCCTGGCCACATGAAAACCTTAGCTTTTGCAGATGATTGACTTCTTATTCTCAGTCGTCCACAAGAGTCTCGTCCTATGGCTATTGAGTTGATGGAGGACGGGGGTAGGGGAGGCTATCCTCTTTCCCAGTTAGGGAGGATTACTTTATTTCACATGTTTCTTGTCCCCTGCTAGCTATATATTTTTCAAATGCTGCCATTAAATTTGAGGGTTAAATAGGAAAAAATTATGAACTTCTTGCTACAGCAATTTTTGTAGCAGGAGAAACACCCACGCTTGACACTCTGGATAGCGGTTCTGCTCAGGAAGCAGGATGGACTTGGTCTCCTTAGCCTCAATTACCTAACAATAAGTTGTGGCATAAGACATCTGAATGATTGGTTTAGGGGTACTGAATATTTTACCTGCACTGCTTTGGAGTTGGCACAATTTTGCAAGGTTCACTTTAGTTATTATTTACATGCAAGCCCTAAGAATCTGCCTACCATACCTAAAGCTTTGGTATATTATAGACCCTTGCAAGCGACTTGGCACTGGCTTTGCACATTCCATGGACTTGATCGTACTATGACGCCTCTTACTGCCTATCCTCTATAATAAACCGTCCCCTCCTCCCCAGGGATTGACTCAAAACTTTTAAAGACTTGGGAAGCAAAAGGAATACTATATATGCATCAGGTTCTGAAGGAGGTATCCTGAAATCTTCTGAATCTTTGAAGACTGAATTTCGCCCACCACAGAGGGAGACCTTTTCTTATTTACAATTGCAACACTACATTGACACTCTGAATAAATCTCATTTGACAAGAGAGGTCTACGAGACACTGGATACTGCCTTAACATTGGAATCTCAATGTAAGTTCCTCTGACGTATCATCATCATCTTAAAGACAGTGCAGCTCCACTGAACTTTGTGCTCCTGGAGCAGACATGAGCACTGGATTTGGGTAGCGAGTTGCAGGAGGGCTGTTTGCTAGCCCGGCTTCAGGTGTTGCGGTACCTCACTGATCACATCCTCTTTTGGGGAACTACACTATAAACTGACTATGAGACTTTACTATTCACCAAGAGAGCTTTTATGATGAAAATCTGCCCTTCTGCAGATTGCCCTAAGTGTGGACATGTTGAGGCCTCTTTGAGGCATGTGGTGTGGAGCTGCCAGGGAATTCAGCGCCTATGGCAGTCAGTTTTAATGCTAGTGTCTTACCTTTGGACCTTTCTGATATAACCACACCCGAGTTCACTTTATGCAGCTGCCTCCCGGCCGTCGGGTGTCTCTTTCAGGCAATCTGGGAGCCATTCTGGAATACTTTTACTTCTACTACTCGTAGCAGGATACTGAACTGTTGAACCTATACATTTTTATTGTACTTGGGTAGCTTGATTGCGTTACAGGCTTGTCCTAGCCTGTCTCCTTTAGGTGGCTGGGGGGGGGTGGGGAGAGGGGGCAGTAAGGAGGCAGAGAAAATGTTTTAAACTTTGAGTGTAAATTCCCTATGTTTAGTTGGCTGAAATGATTAGTTATTCACGGTTGTTTGTAAGATGGCTCTGCTCTGTTCTTTTGTAGCACATGGGTTTTTTTCACTCAATAAACATGATTTCAAATAAAACTAAAAGAGATTGCAGAAAGAGGAAGACAGATGGCAACATCTGGAAAAAGCAAGGAGAAGGTGGTAGAGAGTCAGGAAAGCAGATGTAAATGGAAGAAAAAATAGCTTATACGGTAAAATGGGGGGGACAAGACATTTTTATTTTAGATATGTTACTGATAGGAGGAAGTGCAAAAGTGGCATTATGAGACTCAGGTGAAGGGAAGGAATATATAGAAGCTGATAAAGACAAGGCGGAATTGCTTAACAAATACCTGTTCTGTGTTCACAGCTGAAGGGCCGGAAGTAGGACTGCAGAAGACAAACACAAATAGGAATGGAGGGGTTGTAGTTCCTGAACGATTTTCATGATGAGCTGGCTAAACTAAAGGGGGACAAATAATACATCCGAGGGTACTAGAAAAGTTCTAGTGGCTCTGTTGGCTGACCTTTCCAATGGTTCTCTAGAGTAAGGAGTGGTCCCGGAGGACTGGAGAAGAGCAGATGTGGTTCTTCTCTACAAAAGTGGAAGGAAGGAAGAGGCTGGGAACTACAGGCCAGTAAGTAAATTAATGTAAACACTTTTAAAACAGAGAATAGTAAAGTTTTTGGCAACATGGTTTCACTAGAGGCAGGTCTTGTCAGACTAACCTGATTAATTTCTTTGTCTGGGTGACCAGAGAGCTGGATTGAGGGAGAGGGCTAGATGTGGTATATTTACATTTTAGCAAAGCCTTTGACACAATTCTGCATAGACTAATAAACAGTGACCTCGGTATGGGCCATAAAATGACTGACTGGGTTAGAAACTGGTTGAGGAGAACGGGACAGAAAGTAGTGGTACATGTAGCTCACTCTGAGGAAAGGGATGCTACCAGTGGTGTGCTTCAAAGTTCGGTTTTTGGGCTGCTTCTTTTTAACAATTTTGTAAATGATATTGATGAACGACTGTCTGGTAAGGTTTGCCTCTTTGTAGATGACACCAAAATCTGCAAAAGGATAAACACCCCTGATGGTGTGGATGTACCAAAACTTGAAGAATGGTCCAGAATTTGGCAGCTAAGAATTAATGCTAAAACATGCAGGGTCATGCATTTGGGCTGCAAAAATCCATGGGGATAGTACAGCTTAGAGGGTGAAGAACTTTTGAGCATGAAAGAAGAGCTGGACTTAGGTGTGATCATATGTAATGATCT